>NC_137771.1:123462023-124074272 GCF_963455305.1 Plecotus auritus
TTGATTTTCACTACTTTGAGTACTCCATGCCACTGCCTTCTGGCCCAAAGTGTTTATATTCAGAAGTCAGCTGACATTCTAATGGAAACTCCTTTGTAGGTAATTTTCTGTCTCTCTCTTGCTGCCTTTAAGATTCTTTCTTTGTCTTTAACATTTGCCATTTATTTATGATGTGTACAGGTGTGGGATTCTTTGTTTTCATCTTTATTGGGACTCTCTATGCCTCCTGAACTTGTGTGACATTTTCCTTCACTAGGTTGGGAAATTTTTCTATCATTATTTATTTAAATAGGTTCTCTGTTCCTTGCTTACCCCCTTCCCCTTCTGGTATTCCTGTAATGAGGATGTTGTTACATTTCATGTTGTCCAAGAGCTCCCTTAAGCTTTCTTCCTGCATTTTAATTCTTTTTTCTATTTGCTGCTCTAACTGGGTATTTATTTCTACCTTGTCTTCCAAATTGCTGATTAGATCCTCTGCTTCATTCAATCTATGTTTAACAGCTTCCAGTGTGTTCTTGATATCAGATATATCATTCTTCATTTCTGTCTAATTCTTATTCATAGCCTCTATTTTTATTTTCATACTGTTGTAATTTGCACTAAGTTTCTTAAGAATCTTTATAGCCATTGATTTGAACTCTATGTCTGATAGGTTGCTTGCCTCCACTTCATTTAGTTCTTTTTTTCTGGAGATTTCCTTCTTTTCTTTCATTAGGGGATGATTTCTTTGTCTCCCCATTTTAGTTTTCTCTTTGTGTTTGCTTCTGTGTATTAAGTAGAACTGTTATGTCTCCAAGTCTTTGTGGGATGGCCTTATGTAGAAAGTGTCTTGAGTGGTCCAGTGGTGCACTCTCTTTGTTCACCTGAGCTGAATGCTCTAAAGAATGCCCCTTTATGATCATTATTTTTGGCTCTCTTTTTGTAATTGGGACTTGATTGTTGATGTCCCATTCATTGGAGGGATCTCCCCTCTGACTTGCTGCCAGTGTCAACTCTAATGTCATTGTGCCAGCTGTTATACAGGTGCTCTGGGTCTGCTCTTTGTGGGGCTTGCTGGATATTGCTCTGATGTTGTTGAGTCTGGTCCCTTCGTGTGTCACCCTGGGTCTCTTGGGAGCTTCTCTAGTGCAGCTGAATGTGATTCACTGTGCCTTTCTGGCCCTGGGCAATCTTATTGTGGTCTGAGAGCTTGAAATTCCTAGTATCCCTTGGTTAGGGATTCCTTAGTCTAGAGGCTAGGTCTGCCTTGAGTCTCATGCCTTGATTGTCCCAGTTCTGAACTGTACTCTTTTCCCCCATGAAGTTGGTCCCGCTGGTGTCAGCTTCAGGTGTTTGGGGTCCTTCTGGCTTTTGCCTCACTGTGAAGTTGAGGGTGGTGTCTGCAGCTGGGTGGTACATGCAAGGTTCCACTGGTGTTTGCTCACTGTGCCGTCTGTGGCAGTGTCTGTGGCATGGAGTCAAAAGCTATTTCTGACTAATTAGATCAGACAAAGACTCAAAGCCTCCAGAGACCCATGTCTACCTGTAGTCTGATTGGATTCAGTTGTGAGTAGCCTCAGGCAATGGTGCACAGGTGGGATCAGAGGATGGGGCAATTGCTTTTCCTGGAGGCTAATTTTTATTTTCAGCCCCTTAATGGTCCTTAGAAACTCCACAGGGTAGGCCAAGGAGCTTTCCAATAATGTGGGTCAACTGTCTTACCGCCCCTCCCCCCCCCCCCCAGGCAAATACTGCTTGGATAGTAAAGGTCTGTCTGAGAAAGATGACCTCCACAGTGTGAGGGAATGACTCAGCACAGGAAACCAAGATTTCTGCCTTCTGAGCTCTAAACCTTGAATCCCCAACCCTGACTTCTGTTCACATAGCTCCAGTCCACTCTGCTCTCCCTCTGCTGCTGCCCAAGGTGAGTGGCTGCACACGAAATTTTGTGTGTTGGCCCTTTAAGAGTGTGCCTGCATTTTCAGCTCTCTCTTCCTGGCAGACAGCAACCCTGCTGCCTTTCAGATATTATGTGGGCACCTTTCTAAGTTCTGGTGCTCTCTGTTGGGGGGTCCAACTTGGGATTTAGATCCAAGAGTTCTTAGTAGGAGCCCCCCACACCTGAGATATCTCTCTGGAACTTCAGCTGCTGTCTGTAGGAGCCTGGCCAGCTCTTTCATGCCTCCACCCTTCCCAACAGTCTCTATGCAGTTTCCACTTTCCATCCTTAGTTATCAGGGTCCTCTCTAGCTACTCCTCAGTTGATTTTTCAGGGTTGTTCTATATTTTAGTTGTAATTCCAGTTTGGGAGCATATCTATGTAGCGTCCACTTACTCTGCCACCATTTTTATTCTCCAGCTTCAGGATTTTTGCTATGCATAGTACTGTTAATTTTCTAGAATAAGACAAAAGTTATTATCAATATTTTGAATAAAATTCTGAATTATTACTTTATTTTTAAAGATCTCCATAAGCTTTAAATAATCAACATAAATACTTTTGCTCTAAGATATAAATAACAAAAAAATATACTGGTGATATCATTTTTAAATGCAACTTTAAAATAAAATATATATTTCTACAACACTAATTATTTTCTTATGATGATGAAAAGACAAGTTACCAAATTGCCTTTAGAAATTTATGTTGATATATGTGCATTTATTTCATTAAAGAGAGATATAATAGGTAAAAATAATGATAGAAGGTTAAATTGTGCCTTAAATATAGGTAAAGAAAGATTTTTACTTATTTATTTATTTTTACAGGAGCAAATAGGATAGAAATTAGAGTGGCCAGCAGGGGGCCTCATTTAGGTTTCTTTCCTTCTCCCTTAAATTAAGAGATAGGCTGAAACTATATTTCACTCTTTAGTTTTATAAATAAGAAATAAAATCTCAACAAAATATGTTTCTTCTCTCTAGTTTATTCTTTTTCCTATTTCCCTACCATTATTCTTTCTCAAGACCTGTAACATGTGACCCCTGCTACCTGGGCTGGACACTACCACCTCTGCCCACCCCAATTCAAGTTCTGTCTTTGAAAACTGCCTGAGGGGGAGGGGATTGGGTTGACGGGCTTCCCACCAGACACAAGTTAAAATTAAGTTAAAAGCAAAGAACTATATTCTGGTTTGATGATCTAAATGGTAGTTGAGGAAACTTGGTTTTACCTTGAACCATTTGGGAAGGACTTTCTGAAATGATGGGCTTGCCTAGTAGTGTGACAGGTAATTTTTGACCGTATAATGTGACATTGTAAAAGAGCCTGTGTTTTTCCAGGAATTTGAGGCCTCCAGAACTAGTAGGTGGATTCTGACCTATTTTTGGAATATAGTTCCAAACTTCCACTGATACTTTCTGACTGGCATAGAGTTTTACCTATTCTACCTCCTTTTGGGGGCTCAATTTATAACCATAGGTGTAATAACTATAATGATAGGGCAGAACAATTCATTAGATAGTAAATCAGAAAGTAGCAATTTGTGTTATCCAAGTGAAATCTGCAGAAAAATTGGAATCAACCTCATGTAATTTTTCAAATAAGAAATGGATCCTGACAGAGGTGTCAAGCATGGTGTCTGTAATGACTGAAGCCAGCAATTTCAGGTTCAATACCCAATACACAGCCTTATATTAGGATTTGGTTTAACTTAGAGAAAATGAAACTTTAATCATCAGGACACTACAGATACTGCAGACCAAACTGACCTAGAGTTGTACTTCCCAAACTGGGACACCTGGAAGTGGGACATGGGTCACTGAAAACACAGAATAAGCTTTCAGCTTCATCCTATTGTGCCAAGTTACACAGGGATTTGTAATGAAAGAAGATAAGCAATTTAACAGTTTAAATACAGGGTGTGGCATAATTAGGTTTATGGTGTGAGTACCCAAAACAATTTATTCTTGTATTATTATTATTTGTTAATTACTAGTGGCCCGGTGCATGAATTCATGCACATTAAAAAGGAATTAATTAGAAGAAATATTTTAATATCACTATTGGCCAAGTCTTAGGTGTGGGTATCCGACTCCCTCCTCACTCCTGTCAGAATCTGTGACAGCACCCACGGGGACTTAGCATCAAAGCCGGAGTCCCGCAGCCCCACCGGCCGACTCCCCCGAATCCTGCCCTGTGGCCGGTGCCCTGTGGGATTCCCCCCATGCACCTCTTGATCAACTTCCCTCCACCACCCTTGTGCCTGCAGCATCAAGCCCAGCCCCGCCCACTTGCGCGCACCCGCTGTGCATGCAGCCATCTTGTGAGGGCATGAGGGCGTGAGGGCATCACTGCGTGAAGGCATGAGGACCACCTAGGCTTTTATTAGTAAGATTGCATTATTTTCCATGTAAACAACAGAAACTTACTTTTGCCCCACCCTGTACTTTTATGCCACCTTAACAGAGCCATGGTATGAAGTATGTTGTAAAATTAAAATGATTTGTTTAAGACAAAACATGAGCCTTTAAAAATTTTTGAACAGGAAAAGGCCCACTATAAATGACTCCTATTCCCCACTCTTAGGTATATTAGTTAAATGCTTTGGAAGCCAAATATTAGATTTCTTGTCTTGCCATAGTGAATGACTGATGTCAGCTAACCTTACAATGTAAAATTGATCACAGTTTTTAACCCAATTGAGGAAGTGTTAGAAAATTAGCATTATAGAGTTGAATATTTATTGCCTTAACCCATTTGTATGGGTAAAGGTATAAACACTACTGTAAGTGTGTTTTTTCAAAGTCTGGGGATCTACCTGAGAGAAAATAAGAGAGAGCTTGGAAGCAGATATCACAACCATTACTAAAACATAACTATGATTTATATGTGCTTGAAAAACTTTGTCCTCTACCATACCTTAGTTCTCAGGATTACCCTTCAAAACAAGGAAGAAATGCATTTCTATTACTGGATGATTTAACCAGTCACCAAGATTATGACTTATAGCCTTGGATTTTAAGACTGTCTATAGGCATGACTTGAGCCTGAAATTTAATAGATTCCCTCTCTGTTCCTAAAAGAAGAGGTCAATAAAGAAAGAATTCCTTTATTTGGTTGTTGTTTGTAAATTCCTGGGAATGACATCACAATGCAACTTACTTGATCCAAATTACTCCTCAATATCTACCTGAATTACTATCCCAAGAAAAAGATGCTCTTTGATATTGTAAGAAGCCTCCAATGAGTATTAAAATAAATGTGCAAAAATAAACTTCCACTAATCTTTCTTTAAAAAAATACTATATTCCTTTCCTCTTCTTTGTATTTCTTTGTCTGCTCTTTTTTTGGTCTGTGAATGGGAATGAAAAGTGAAAATGTATGTAATTATGCATTCATTGAACATGGTTATTTTTTGCATTGTTCTTGCCTAGTTGCTATATTGATTTGAAAAAACTGACAGAAAAATATTAGGAGGAAAGAGAATGAAAGGTAGGTCAGTCGGTTGTATGACGCTAACTTTTAATTAAAATATCTAAAGTGTCTAATCTTTTGTCAGGTACAGGCTAGTCATATCCAATTACATGGAACCTTATTGTTAAAGAAGAGGTAGCAGTTATTCTTTCTTCTTTATCCTCAATGTATTTCCCTGCAGTTAGTGCAGGAGGTCTCTTAAAAATAGACAAACAAACCTACACTCAATTATTGAAAATATAATGAAAGATGATAATAAATTGGTTGTATTAGTGTTTCCAATTGTCCATGGAAAATTGTTACATGCCCTTCAGTAGTGAGCTCCCACACTGATCCTAACTTTGCTGTGTGATTTGCTTTGGCTAATGGGCTTATAGTTGCCTTAATGCAAGCAGAAGCTTGAAACTCACTTATGCATTTCTGCTTCCTTTTGTGGACCCCTGGTACTTCCATGAGAACATGCCATGCCTAGCCTGCAGGACAGACAAGAGGAGTCAGTGCAGGAGAATTGGGTTTCCCCAGTGATGCTATCAAGATTAGCTAACCACAGCTGACCAGCTGGCGCATAGCAGATGTATGAGTGAACCTGAGACCTACCAACCCATTGGTTGAAAGAAAGGAATATGAGGTTATTGTCTTTAGCCACTAAGTTTGGAGTGTTTTGTTATGCAGCAATCACAGATTGATACAGTATCATTTATTCCAGACTTCCCATTTTAGAGATGGGAAAACTGAGGATGGGTATTTACATTTCCCCCCAGCTTCATACTACTAAACCTTCCAGATTCTAGAGTTGAGGACTTGAGTTCTAAATTATATAAAAGCCCAAATACCTGAGTATTGACAAACTACTCAGTGGTTACCAGATAATATCATACTAAACAGTGTTGCCTGGGATTGTTTTGATTAGCTTTATATTTAAGGTTAAAGGTGTTGTCAAGGCTAAGCTATGCACTGAATTGCAGAAATTGCCATTCATGTGAAATTATTCTCTTGTGCAATGGAAAAGCTTCATTTAGTGTGCTGAAATTTTAGTTGCTTTTGAACTTGAGTGGTTAGTTTTGTAAAGCATATTACAACAACCCTCTAGAGACTGGCCTGTTTTCCAATTGATTTCAAGCTGCAATTCAAATTGATGTCTTTCATATATAACAACTACATTGTTTTAATTCTTGACCTCTCAAAACTACTTGATCCAGCATATATATGGGTAATGTCATTCTGGAATATATGGAAGGGCAATATCAGATGGATTAGAAAAGTTCTCTTCAATTATAACTCAAGCTTTTGGACCTAAAATATGGAGCTTTTCACTGAATTATACCTTTCTTATGGAAATTTTAAGGCTGTCTATAGGCATTATTTGAGTTGAGAATTGTAGGTTCAGAGTTTGTTGTTTAATAGTTTGTTGTTTAATATGATTTTTAAGTTTTATTTTATTTATTAAATTGATTGGGGTGACATTGGTCAACATGAACATATTATCTAGTAGTTTTTGTGTGTGTGTTTCTATATGATTTCTTTTTATTAAGTACATATCTTCTTTAAAATATCTTAATATAGTAGATTACTCATTATGCAAAATATTTTTATTTTAATCTTGGAGATAGGAGGTGATTAATATTAAATTTTTCTTCTGATTCTGACTTGCCTTTAAGGACCGGGTTTCCAAAACATATAGTGTTAGAATGAATTGCTCTGAATTTTATTTATTGTGTGCCTTTGTGCCAATATTGCATTGTCATTAGTTGACTACAATCAATCTATTATTTATGCTCTCAAATAAGTTGATTACTCTAGTCTTTCTCTCTATGAACTTAGATAATTGTATGTGTGTGTGTGTGTGTGACAAGCTAAAAATAATTTGAAGGGAAAACACACACACACACACACACACACACACAATGGTTAAAGAAGAAAAGATATGCCAAAAAGTTTAAAGACCTATTCTTTTATGACACCAAAATTCAGAAGAAGCCCTATTAATATCATTGTAATTATTACATTGTTCCCAATTACATTTTTATTACTTCTAATGTAAAAGATGAAACAAACAAAAATAATGTATTAGTTACATACTAGTATACAATACATTACCCCAAATTTTAATGGTTTAAAACAACACATATTTAATATTTCACAATTTCTGTGGGTCAGTCATCTAGAAGAAACTTAGATATTTTCCTGTTAGTAACAGAGAGGCCTGGTCAGAGAAGAGGATGAGTTGAGGAGAAAAAAAGAATGATTTTTAGAGCATCATAACTGTCAAAGACAAGAGCTGAAGGAGAATGGTAGAGCTTGAGGGGAAGAGACTTATTCAAGTCATATTTATGACTTAAATGGACGGATCTTAGGAGTCGTCTGGTAAAGGACATAATGAAAATTTCTGGAAGAGGACAATATTTGGATAAATGTTCCATATTGAGTATGTTGACTTTGAAATGTCTATGGAGCTCCTGTCCAGAAGCAGTTGTAAATATTTTATAGGAAGTTAGAAGAGTGGCCAGTGTTGGAGAGAGGAATTTTGGGACATAGGTGAAATCAAAACTGTAAAGGTAGTTGAGAACAGCAAAGAAAGTATGCAGACTAAGAAGAGAAGGTAGTCAAGCAAAAAACCATGAGGAACAACAACATTTAGGGGTAAATGGATAAAACAGAACTAGCGGAGCAGATTGGGAAAGGAAGATCAGGAAAAGAGAAAAACTGGGAGGATTTTCTATAACTGAAGCTAAGTGAGTTTCAGGAAGGTATCATTAAACAAGCATAAAATAAAAGAATATGAGTTTTGAATAGTACCTTCCAAAGTTAGCAACTAAGAAGTTTGTGATGATTTTTGCTGCCATAATTGTTTTGTAGTTGCAAGGGAGAAGCCAGATTAAAATATGTTAATAGAGAGCTGTTCAGAAAAGGAGGATTCTGTGTGCAGACTTGTGTTTAAAGGATACTCTGACCTGAAGGATGAAGATAGGGTATTTATTAAAAAATCAGGCAGAGCCCAATGTCAGTCATTTATGTGAGAGACTTGACCACAATTATGGCCTGAGAGGAAAAGCCAGTAGAGAACAAGTGATTGAAAATATGAGATCAATGTAGAAATATTGATGGAGCAAGTTTTATGAGGCAATGGAGCAGGATAAGTGGAGAGAATGGTGACAAAACTCTGAACTTCTTCACATGCTTAAAGTAGTAGGGAAGAAAACTGTACAGTCAAATTTGATTATGCAGTTGTCATGAAATACAACTTTATCTGTGATTGTTTAGGGCACTTATTTGGAAACAATGCTTATTTTTTTCAGTAAACATTTACTGAGGATGTGCTGGGATCATCTGAAGATAGATTTTGATCCCAAAGACAGTTTTTTAAAAATATATTTTTATTAATTTCCAAGAGGAAGAGAAAGGGAGAGAGCGATAGAAACATCAATGATGAGAGAGAATCATTGATCAGCTGCCTCCTGCACACCCCCAACTGGGGATTGAGCCCACAACCTGGGCATGTGCCCTTGACCAGAATCAAACCTGGGACCCTTCAGTCTTCAGGCTGATGCTCTATCCACTGAACCAAACCTGCTGGGGCAGGTTCCACAGTGAAGCAGATGAAAATCCAATTTAGAGATAATCCATTGGAGGAAAAGACCTCAGAATTTCTTCAGAATACACCATTTAGAGCTATTCCTTGGCCTATGGGTAGACTAGCCTGTCTTCCCACCTTAGAAAATGATATATCCTTTGTGGTCTGTGTACGTGCAGAAGTGGTGGTGGTGGAGGATTGTGTGGAACACTCATGTTTTGTGGCCATATCCTATCTAATAAAAGAGTAATATGAAAATTGACTGTACCTCTGCTACATCCACAAGCCATGCCCACCAGCCAATCAGGAGCGAGTATGCAAATTAACCCAACCAAGATGGCTGCAGCCACGGAGAGAGCAGGAGGCTTGGGTTTCCCCAGCAATGGAGGAAGCCAAGCTTTCCGCACACCCTGGCGGGCCCAGGCCTCCACTCAAGGCTACAAAGTTTTAATTATAGAAGATAAATAAATCCCAGATACCGGGGCCTCCACTTGGGTCGCCGGGGGGCGTGGCCGGCCTGCAAACCACCACAGACCCTTTGCCCAGGCTGCTCCATGCCCCAAGGGAACCCCCACCCTAATCCAGGACACCCTTCAGGGCAAACCAGCCAGCCCCCACCCGTGCACCAGGCCTCTATCCTATCTAATCCTATCTAATAAAAGAATAATATGCAAGTTGACAGTCACTCCAACACACAAGATGGCTGCCCTCATGTGGTCAAAGATGACTGCCCCCGTGCACCAGGCCTCTATCCTATCTAATCCTATCTAATAAAAGAATAATATGCAAGTTGACAGTCACTCCAACACACAAGATGGCTGCCCTCATGTGGTCAAAGATGACTGCCCCCATGTGGACACAAGATGGCTGCCACAAGATGGCCAGCAGGGGAGGGCAGTTGGGAGGGACCAGGCCTGCAAGGGAGGGCAGCGGGGGGCAAACAGGCTGGCAGGGGATCAGTTAGGCAACAATCAGGCTGACAGGGGAGTTGTTAGGGGGTGATCAGGCTGGCAGGCAGAAGTAGTTAGGGGCAATCAGGAAGGAAGGCAGGCGAGCAGTTGGGAGCCAGCAGTCCTGGATTGTGAGAGGGATGTCTGACTGCCTACTTAGGCCCTACCAGGATTGGGCTTAAATGGGCAGTCGGACATCCCTCGAGGGGTCCCAGATTGGAGAGGGTGCAGGCTGGGCTGAGGGACACCCCCCCCCCGTGCACGAATTTCATGCACCGGGCCTCTAGTGTCATAATAATTGCCATTGTTTTAGAGATTTAGACTTATCAGCTTTGAAAGTCTAAGGTGGCTGCTTTTTTAGGCTGCTCCTAGAAAGCCATTCACACTGGCAAGGTGTGTTAGAAAATATAGACATCTACAATGACTGATAATGTACCATGAAGACGAGAACCAAGGCTTCTTGTCCTAGGATCAATATGCTTCCCAAGAGGTCATGGTCATCATCTTTTTTTTTTTTTTTTCCTCTTTGTAAACTGTAATTTCAACTGGGTTTTTAAAAATTTTTATTGTCAAAAGTATTGCAACAATGTTTGTTTGTGTATTTTTTTTCACATTGACATCCTCCACCCTGTACACACCACTCCCAGGACTTCACCATTCTATTGTTTGTGTCCATGGGTTATGCATATATGCATACAATTTCCCCAGTTAATCACTCTCCTCCCAAACCTTGAATTCTGCCTTCCCTCTGAAGTTCATCCATCTGTTGCATACTTCTATGTTTCTGGTTCTATTTTATTCATCAGTTTATTTGATTCATTTGATTCCACATATGAGTGAGATCATGTGATACTTATCTTTCTGTGACTGGCTTATTTCACTTAACAAAATACTCTTCAGGTATATCCATGCTGTTGCAAATGGTAGTTCTTTCTTTTTTACAGTGTATAGTATTCCATTGTGTAAATGTACCACAGTGTTTTTATCCACTCATCAGCTGATGGGCACTTGGGCTGTTTCAAAATCTTAGCTATTAAATTGTGCTGTTATTAATATAGGACTGAATATATTCTTTCTGAATGGTGTTTCTGCTTTCTTAGACTATCTTCCTAGAAGTGGAATCACTGGGTAAAATGGGAGTTCCATTTTAATTTTTTGAGGAAATTCCAAACTATTTTCCACAGTGGCTGCACCAGTCTGAATTCCCACCAGCAGTCTTGGCCAGCACTTGTTTGTTGAATTATTGATGATAGCCATTCTGACGGATGTGAGGTAGTATCACATTATCATTTTAATTTTCCCCTCTCAGATGATTAGTGACTTTGAGCATTTTCCCATATATCTCTTGACCTTCCGTATGTCCCCTTTAGAGAATTGCCTATTTAGGTCTTTGCCCATTTTTTAATTATTTTTAATTATTTTTTAATTATTTTTTAATTATTTTTAACAAATGTATATTTTGGAAATTAACCCCTTATCAAATGTATCATTGGCAAATATGTTTTTCCATGCAGTGGGCTCTCTTTTCATTTGGTTGATGGTTTCTTTTAGTGCACAGAAGCTTTTTATTTTGACATAGTCTCATTTGTTTATTTCCTCTTTAGTTTCCTTTGCTCTAGGACAGTGGCGGCTGGCAAGCGACATGCAGCTCGTGAGCCGTGGTTTGCCGCTCTGTTGACTAATGAAGTTTGCTGACCACTGCTCTAGGAGATGTATTAGTAAACAAATTGTTATGAAAGATGTCTGAGATTATGCTGCCTATGCTTTCTTCTAAGATTTTTATGGTTTTAGGATATACATTTAAGTGTTTTATCCATTTTGAGTTTATTCTTGTGTATGGTATAGTTTCATTTTTTTGCATGTATCTGACCAAATTTCCCAGCACCATATATTGAAGAGACTGTCTTTACTCCATTGTATGCTCTTGCATCCTTTGTTCAATATTAATTGAGCATAATGCCTTGGGTCAATTTCTAGGGTCTCTGCTCTGTTCCATTGATCTATATGCCTCTTCTTGTGCCAGTACCATGTTGTTTTAACTACAGTGGCTTTGTAGTATAAATTGATATCTGGTATTGTGATCCCTCCAACTTTGTTCATTTTTCTCAAGATTGCTGTGGCTACTTGGGTTCTTTTTTGGTTCTATATCAATTTTTGGAGTGTTTGTTCTAGATCTGTGAAATATGCCATTAGTATTTTAACATGGATTGTATTGAATCTGTAGATTGCTTTGGGCCATATGAACATTTTAATAATGTTGATTCTACCAATCCATGAACATGGTATATTCTTCCACTTGTTTATATTACCCTCTATCTCCTTTTACAAGGAGATAGTTTTCTGAGTACAGGTCTTTTAACTCCTTGGTTAAACTTATTCACAAATATCTTAATTTTATTGCTGCAATGATAAATGCAATTTTTTTATTAGTAGTTTCTCTTTCTGAGAGTTCATTATTGGTGTATAAAAAAGCCATAGATTTCTGGGTGTTAATTTTGTATCCTGCTACATTGCTGCATTCATTTATTAAATCTAGTAGTTTTTTGGTGGAGTCTTTAGGGTTTTCTATGTACAATATCATGTCACCAGGGAATGAGAGTTTTACTTCCTCCTTTCCAATTTGGATGCCTTTTATTTTTTCTTCTCGTCTGATTGCTGTAGCTACGACTTCCAGTACTATGTTGACCAAGAACATTGAAAGTGGGCATCCCTGTCTTGTTCCTGTTCTTAGGGGAAATAGTTTTTGTTTTTGCCTATTGAGTATGATGTTGGCTATAGGTTTGTCATATATGGCTTTTATTATGTAGAGGTATGACCCCTCTAACCCCACTTTGCTGAGAGTTTTCATAAAAAAATAGTGTTGGATTTTGTTGAATGCTTTTTCTGTATCTGTTGATATGATCATGTGATTTTTGTCTTTCAGTTTGTTTATGTGATGTATAACATTTATTGATTTGCGAATATGGTACCAGCTTTGCATCCCTGGAATAAATCATACTTGGTCATGGTGTATGATCTTTTTAATGTATTGCTGGGTCTGATTTGCTAATATTTTGTTGAGGATTTTAACATCTGTATTCATCAGGGATATTGGCCTGTAATTTTCTTTCTTTGTAGTGCTTTTATCTGTTTTGGAATTAGGGTAATGCTGGCCTCATAGAAAGAACTTAGAAATATTCCTTCTTGAATTTTTTGGAATAGTTTGAGGAGGATAGGTGTTAGTTTTTATTTGACTGTTTGGTAAAAGTACTTTGTGAAGCCATTTTTGTTTGTTGGAAGGGCTTTTGTTTATTGGAAGATTTCTGATTACTGTTTTAATTTCATTAGTATTTATTGGCCTATTCAGGTTTTCTGATTCTTCCTGATTGAGTTTTGGAAGACTAAATTTTTCTAGGAATATGTCCATTTTATTCAAGTTATCCAGTTTGTTGGAGTACAGTTGTTCATAGTTTTTTTTTCTTCTTTTTTTAATGGTCATTTGTATTTCTGTGGGGTCAATTGTTACTTCATCTCTTTCATTTCTGATTTTGTTTATTTGGGTCCTCTAACTTTGTTTTTTGATGAGTCTGGCTAAGGGTTCATCAATCTTGTTTATCTTTTCAAAGAACCTGCATTTGGTTTCATTTTGCTTTTATATTGTTGTTGTTTTTTTAGTCTCTATGTCATGTACCTCTGCTCTAATCTTTATTATTTCCTTCCTTCTACTTAATCTGGGATTTTTGTTTTCTCTTTCTAATTTTTTTTAAATTGTAGGAATAAATAGTTTATTATTAATTTTTCTTATTTTTTGAGATAGGCCTGTAGTGCTATGAACTTCTCTCTCAGGACTTCTTTTGCTGTGTCCTAGAGATTTGGTGTTGTTGTGTATTTATTTTCATTTGTTTCCAGGATGGTTTTTATTTCTTTTTTTTAATCTCTTTGGTAACCCATTCATTGTTTAATAACATGCTATTTAGCCTCCATGTGTTTGAATGTTTTTGAATGTTTTTATTGTAGTTGATTTCTAATTTTAAGTCATTGTGTTCTGAGAAGATGCTTGATATGATTTCAATCTTCTTGAATTTGTAGAGACCTAATTTCTGGGGTCTCTGCTTTATTCCATTGATCTATATGACTCTTCTTGTACCAGTACCAGGTTGTTTTGACCTCATTGGCTTTGTAGTATAACTTGATATCTGGTCCTAACATGTGGTCTATTTTTGAAAAATTTCCAAGTACACTTTAGAAGAAATGCTTTGGCATGGAATGTTCTGCAAATATCAATTAACTCCATCTGATCTAGTGTGTCATTTAGGGTCACTGTTTCCTTGTTGATTTTTTTTTGATTTAGAACAGTGGTCGGCAAACTGTGGCTCGCAAGCCACATGCGGCTCTTTGGCCCCTTGAGTTTTTAGCAAAGGCCAGCTTAGGAGTACCCTAATTAAATTAATAACAATGTACCTACCTATATAGTTTAAGTTTAAAAAAATTTGCTCTCAAAAGAAATTTCAATCGTTGTACTGTTGATATTTGGCTCTGTTGACTAATGAGTTTGCCGACCACTGGTCTAGAAGATCTATCCAGTGATGTCAGTCATGTGTAAAGTTCCCTATTATGATTATATTGCTGTGGATCTCTCCCTTAAAATACTCCAGAATTTTTAAAAATATATTTGGGTGCTCCTGTATTGGGTGCATATATATTTACCAGAGTTTTATCATCTTGTTGTATTGATCCCTTTAGTATTATGAAGTGGTCTTCATTATCTTTTGTTATGGCCTTCACTTTGAAGTCTATTTTGTCAGATATGAGTATTGCGACCCAAGCTTTTTTTCACTTCCATTTGCCTGGAAATTTTTTTTTTCACTCCTTCACTTTCATTCTGTGTGAGTCATTTGTTCTGAGGTGGGTTTCTTGTAGACAGCATATAGTTGGGTCACATTTTTGTATCTATTCAATCACCCTATATCTTTTGATTGGAGCATTTAAGACATTTACATTCCAAGTTATTATTGATAGGTACTTATTTATTGACATTCTTGTTCTTTTTTTTTTTTTTAATATATTTTATTGATATTTTACAGAGAGGAAAGGAGAGGGATAGAAAGCCAGAAACATCGATGAGAGAGAAACATCGATCAGCTGCCTCCTGCACACCTCCCACTGGGGATGTGCCCGCAACCAAGGTACATGCCCTTGACCGGAATCGAACCCGGGACCCTTCAGTCCGCAGGCCGACGCTCTATCCACTGAGCCAAACCGGTTTCGGCGACATTCTTGTTCTTTATGACTGTGCTCTTCTCTTTCTCTCTAGTTCTTCTTATGTTATTACTAGAGGCCCGGTGCACGAAATTTGTACCTTGGTGGAGGGATGAACCTCAGCCTGACCTGCACCCTCTCCAGTCTGGGAACCCTCGGGGGATGTCCGACTGCCAGCAGTCAGACATTCCTCACACAATCCGGGACTGCTGGCTCCCAACCACTCACCTGCCTGCCTGCCTGATTGCCCCTAACTGCTTCTACCTGCCAGCCTGGTCACCCCCTAACCACTCCCCTGCCAGCCTGGTCATCCCTAACTGCCCTCCCCTGCAGGCCTGGTCCCCCCCAACTGCCCTCCCCTGCAGTCCCGGTCACCTCCAACTGCCCTCCCCTGCTGGCTATCTTGTGGTGGCCATCTTGTGATGACATGGGGCAGCCATCTTATGACCACATGGGGGCTGCCATCTTGTGACACCATGGGCGTGGCCATCTTATGACCACATGGGCGTGGCCATCTTGTGACAACATAGGGGTGGCCATCTTGTGATGACATGAGCGTGGCCATCTTGTGACAACATGGGGATAACCATCTTGTGATGACATGGGGGCAGCCATCTTGTGACCACATGGGGGCAGCCATCTTGTGACCACATGGGCACGGCCATCTTGTGACCACATGGGGGCAGCCATCTTGTGACCACATGGGGGTGGCCATCTTGTGGGAGGGTGTGACGGTCAATTTGCATATTACCTCTTTATTATATAGGATGCTGGTTTGGTGGTAATAAACCATTTTAGCCTTTTATTTGTCTGCAAAGCTCTTTATTTAACCTTCAATTTTGAATGCTAGCCTTGCTGAATAGAGTAGTTGAGTTCAGACCCTTGGTTTTCAACACGTTGTATACTTCATGTCATTTGCTTCTGGCCTGAAGTTTTTCTAATTAATAAGTGCCTAGATGTGGGTCTTTTGGGGTTCATTTTGATTGGGATTCTCTGTGTGTCCTGAACTTGAGTGCCTTTTTTTTTTTTTTTTTTTTTTTTACCAGGTTAGAAAAATTTTCTGCCATTCTTTCTTCAAACTGGTTCTCTATTCCTTGCTCAGATTCTGCTCCTTTGGGCACCCTATAATACAAATGTTTTTACATTTCAAGTTGTCTGAAAGCTCCATTTGACTCTCCTCCTGCCTTTTAATTTTTTTTTTTTATTTGCTGCTCTAAATGGGTGTTTTTTTCTACTTTGCCTTCTAATTTACTGATTCTGTCCTTAGCTTCTTCTGGTCTACTATTGAATCCTTCCAGGGCATTCTTTATTTCAGCTCTTTCATTCCTCATTTCCAATTGATTCTTATTTATTGTTTCAAGCTCTTTTCATGTTAGTGTAGTTATTATTAAGACCCTTATAATACGTATTAAATTGCTTATAGTTCTCAATAAATTGTTTGAGCACCCTTATTAGCATTACTATGAATTCTTTATCTGACCAATTGTTTACTTCCATTTCATTTTCTGGTAATTCCTCCTTTCCTTTCATTTGGGGGTTGGTTATTTGTCTCCCCATTTTTGCTGTCCCTTTGTTTCTGTTTCCATGTATTGGATCAAACTGCTATGTTTCCCAGATTTTGTGGGGTGGTCTTATCTGATAGGTGTTTTGTTGGACCCAGTGGTGCAGTCTCTTAACTCTGAGCTGCATGCTCTAGGAAAGCCCCTTACTTGAGTTATTTGGGTTCTTTCCTGTTGTAGTTGGGTCTTGAATGTTATTATCCCATTTGTGGATGGAGTCTTCTCTTAGGCTTGTGGACTATGTGGCTCACTGCCAACCACATTGTACAAGCTGTTTTGGAGGTGTTGACCAAACAAAATACAACACAAGAAAACATGAAACAGAGGGGGGAAAACAAAAACACACACAAAAGCAACTACCAGAGAAGAGAAAATTAGTAAAAAGAGAGCAATGATGATAGAAAAAATATAATGAAAGATAAAATATTGGGAGAAAACAAAACAAACAAACACAAAAAAGCACAAACAAAAACAACAAAAAAGGTGGGGGTGGAATATGTAGATGCAGAGCTGAAATAAGAATAAAGAATAAGAGGAATAGGAGAAGGAAAACATTTTAAAATAAATGAGTAGAAAAATGAAAAGAAAAGACAGGAGGAGAAAGCAGATAGACCTAAAAGAAGAAAAAGTAAAAAATATGAGAAAGCAGGAGAAAAAGAAAAGAGAGAAAAGAAAATTCAGTAGTGAAAAAAGAAAAAAGAAAAAAAATGAGTAGTAAAAAGGGAAAAGAAAATTAGATATATGAATGAAACAACAGAGACTGGAATAATAACAAATCAATAAAGCCAATAAAGAAGATAAAATTAAAATGGGGAGAAATTATAGGAAAGAGAAAAAGAGGAGAAAAAAGTAAAAAAAAAAAAAAGGCAAAAAAAGTGAAGTGGTGTTTGCTTCTGCAGAGTTTAATGCCCCATGGGAGCTCTCTTTGGATCCCACCCTTCTGTTCTGTTTGCCAATTCTGGGCTTCATGTTAGGCACTTAGGTGCTAACCACTGTCAGGAACTGTACTTTGGCTCTCAGCAACCTGCTTGAAGCTTCCACTGGTCCGCCGAGTGTGTCTGTCTCCACAGGCCTTGGCTGCAAGCAGGAGGGGCCAATCTGCCCCCTAAGGTAGGTTTGTTAGCAGCACAGAGCCCAGGGCTGGGTCAGCACACTTCCCCTGGTTTCCTGGGCTCCACCTCTGCCACCTTTGCCTGCTAGGCAGCTGTCAATCTTAATCACTCAAAAGTCTGTTTCTGAAAGGGCTTTAGGTGAAGGAGGTGCTGTTTAGCTTTCAGGAAATATGTTGGGATATTTCCCTGTGTCAGAGCTACTCCTCTATGAGTGACCCAAAATATTACTCTGCCCTTGGCTCCTCAGAGATACTTGTATGGAGACCAGCATGATTGGCTGGAACCCTGGTGTTTTTATTAGCTCTCCCAGGTAAGGAAAGTACAATCTGGTTCCCAGGATAGTGAGGGTGGATGGCCCCTCTTCCAATCCAGTCACTGAAGGCTCCTGAGTCTGTTCAAACCTGTAGGCTTGGCCTCTCCTTTTGATTCCTCTGAAAAGCTCAAAATGCAGGTGTGGCATGCAGGGCACCTGTGGGTGGGGCAGGCTGTATCACCCAGTGTGAGCTTTTTTTTTTTCTTTTCTGGCCCTGCAGCTGCTGAGAACAGCTAGCTCCTCTCAGGAAAAATGACCATTTTGGTTTAGGGGCAGGCCTAGGACCACATACTCCTGGCTGCTGTTTGTCCAAATCTCCTGTCAATGCTTCCTACCCTAGCCTCTCCTTAGGCACTTCGAGTCCACGTCTCCCTCCCTGCACCAAGACTCAGGTGGATACTTGCAAATGAAAACTCCTGTATTCTGGGTTAAAACACACACACACACACACACACACACACAACTAAACGAAACTGCAGCTTTCTCTCAGGCCGGCTAGGTCTGCTGGCTCCAGACTCTACCATGGCCAGCAGCTCTGCTGCATTTTGCCGCTGGGTGTTACTTGGGCAGCAGGTCTCTGCTCTGGTGCTCTGGGCTGTGGAGCCCAACCTGGGTTTCAGGCCTCTATCCTCTGAGGGAACAGACCCTTCCATAGCCTAGCATTCCCTCCCTATTCTCAGCCTGCCAGTCTGCTGCCCCTGGGGGCTGGGTCAGCTCCTCTTGAGACCTTGCCCTTCCTACAGGTCTCCAGGTGTTTTCTGTCCTTCCTTGATATAATTCTCCTCCTCAGCTGGACCTCAGTTGGTAATTCCAAGTGAATGTTCTTCAATTTAGTTGTATTTCCACCCTGGCCCTAGGATGAGGTGCACAACAGGTTTGCCTATTCGGTCTCCATTTTTTATCTTCCATGGTCATCTTTATATGAGATTTGTTTTCAGCATGAAATCAGAAAGTTCTAGTGGTATTTTGAATTTCATTCTGATAGTGTTTGAACAGTAAGGGAGATTTATGACTTTTCTCATTCTACTCTTTTGAAAGCATTGAATATAGCTATTAGATGAGAATCCTATGTCCTAAATAGTGTTTAGGCTAACATAAGTTCTTCTCATTGCAATGTTTACCTTTTAATGGTCTATGTAAGATAAATAATTTATTTTAGTTTACTGTGCCTTAAACTGTTACATTTATTTATGTAATGGTTGGTCTGCAGGGGTGGGGAACGTCTGGCCCATGGGCCATGAAATCACTTGGTCTGGCCTTGCCAAGGCATTAGGAGTGAGTTAATTAAATGTTTGACTAAATATAGCAGGCTAACTTTTAAGTTGATAATTTTGTATGGCCTGAAAATGATGTTATAAATATCCAAATGGCCCTGGGCAGAAAAAAGATTCCCTACCCTAGGCTTGTTTTAACATCAGTCAAAGTGTTCCATTTGACCATTTGTCTTTTCTATATTTCCCCTCTGTTTATTTGTCCCTTTGTCCTCAGCAGGCATCCTCATTTATTTATCACATTTAATTTTCCTGGCTTCATTTATTTTGCAGAACTAAATGTTTAACCATTGGATGGCGGGGGAGGGGAGGAATTTTCTTCTATTAACTTAGGTAAATAACTAAAGTTAGGGATTTATATAACTATCTTAAAAGGGGGAAGTGAGGGGAAGAAAAAACTATGGGAAGAATAAATGTTTCTTTAGGAAAGATAAAAGGGTTTTTAAGGAAACAAATAGGAGATAAGAAAGTTTGTGATAATGTTTATGCAGGTGCAAGTGATCTTTTTCCATCCTCTTCATAGCCATAAATTCATCCAGAGAATGGATTTATGATAGTTGAATTCTTTGGGAAGACTCTGCCTTTAGGTAGATAAGGGGGATTCAGAAAAAAGATTCTTCACAAATCCCTTGATTTCTCCTCTTTTAAACTTCCCTATAAAAAGCTGAGTTTTTCAATTACCCCATATCCTATTGTGTCAGTCTCACAGTCCTGGAAATGGTTCAGACTAGTTTGACAATTGTGTCTCATTTCAGGAGGCAGCAGCTGAGCACCCACTGGAGTTAGTCCTTTACATGGTGCAAGCAATTAGGCGTTTAATGTGGGACATTTATATGGAAACAAACAAACAAACAAATTAATGGTTGGAATACCTTACAAATCCAGTTAATGCTCAGTAGGCATGGCTCAGTGGTTGGGCATTGACCTATGAACCAGGAGGTCATGGTTCAATTCCTGGTCAGGGTACATGCCTGGGTTGCAGGCTTGATCCTCAGTGTGGGGCGTGCAGAGGAAGCCGGTCAGTGCTTCTTTCATCATTGATGTTTCTATCTCTTCCTCTCCCTTCCTCTCTGAAATCAATAAAAACACTTAAGGAAAAAGATACAGTTATTCTTCAAAGCCCATTTGAAATGTCTTTAGATGGTGGAGTGAGAGTGGTAGTGGCAGTGTTGCAGTCATGCTCATTTTCTAGAGCAGATCATGGGAAATGCTGAGTGGTCCACTGTTATGGTGATAAATTTGTGTTATATTAAATTGTCCAGCTTCAGCTTAGGGAGTTTTGGGGAAATGACAGTTTGAATCCTCAGTGATGCCAAAAACAGATGGGTGGGAAAATAATTAGAAATTTTAATTACTGACAAAATACGCAAGGTGGCAGGATTTAGTTTACAAAGAGGTGAAAATAGCTTAAAAACAATGACCAGAACTAGAATCTGTTAACTCACAAGGGAAGGTTATAGGTTTCCATTGAAACATAAATTTTTCTCTACATTACCCTCATTTTGATAAAAGATAATCTAACTAAGATTACTCTTATTTACAAAATAATTCTAGTATCATTAAATTTGGCCTAATCTATACTAATAAAAAGGTAATATGCAAATTGGTCACGATGCCCTCACAGTAACAACCCAACAGCAGGCTGCTTGGGTGGGACGACCAGGCTGGCAGGGGCATTAGTGAGGGAAGACCAAATGACTGACCAGCAGGCTGTGTGGGGTGACCAGGCTGGCAGAGAGGGACAGTGAGGGGCAACCAGGCTGGCAGGGGGGGCAGTTGGTGGCGACCAGGCCAGTGGGGAGGCAGTTGGTGGCAACCAGGCTGGCAGGGGAGGCAGTTAGGGGCGATCAGGCTAGCAGGCAGAGGCAGTTAGGAGCCAGTGGTCCCAGACTGTGAGAGGGATGTCCGAAACCAGCAGTCAGACATCCCCTGAGGGGTCCCGGATTGGAGAGGGTCCAGGCTGGGCTGAGGGGACCCCCTCCTCGTGCACGAATTTCGTGCACCGGGCCTAGTCTTATTAAATTTGGCCTAATCGTTTACATAAGTGCAGAAAGAGTGGTAATTGACCACATAGGCATTTTCAAGTTTGCTTTGCAGGAACTTTTATGAGGAACCTCAGATTGGACTTTTAAAGGCTTTTTGAGTATAGTATTTCTCATCAGAAATCATTTGTAGTACCTATAGGTTTGGGTGTATTTTTTTCTTCCAGAGATCCCCTGTTTCTTAAGCATGTCAGAAAGTGACCTCCTTACTCATGTGCAAGCATTGGTATCTGATAAGGCTGGTATGAGACCTGTTATTCCAAGAAGGCATTGGAAGCATTGGCTCCAGAAAGTAAACCTGAGTTCCTTAAAACTGGCTGGTCATATTTGATTCTATACACGTCCTTCTCAAATATGGCATTCCAGTGAAAGCCCTGGTAATATAACCAGTGTTTTCAATTATGCTGTTATAGGGAGAATAGATGTTTAATGAACTTGTGCAAATAACTATCCTATATAATAAAAGCATAGTATGCAAATTGTCCCCTCGATCAGGGGGCGGGGACAGGGCTGGCCAGGGAAGGGAGGGAGTACCCGGCTGACAGCCAGCAGCTGTTAGGGACCCTACCAGTGCATGAATTCCATGCACTGGGCCTGTAGTATTACCATAAAAATAGGAATTCTCAATAACAATTTCTGAATTCTGGAGGGATCAGGTAATAAGAAAAAGATGTGTTTCATTTTAGTTTACAAAGATATAATCTACTAAATTGTTTTGTATAAATAGCTTAAGAGAAAAGAGAAAGGAATTTCTCATATCAAGGAAATAGAATATTACAGATGCACCAATATTCTGAGAAAAAGTCATAAAAATTATAATCACTTCTAATATGTTCATTTCATCCCACAAAATTAATTCTGGTTCTGCTTGATCTTAGGTTACTGGTTTTATGAACCAATCAGCTTCTCCATCACTTATAGACATTCTTACACAGTCCAGTGTATAATCTTTAAAAAATTATTATTACAAAAAATCTTTATTATTGTAAGTATTACATATGTCCCTTTTTTCTCCCACTGACCCCTGATAACCCTCCCCCGTGCTCAGCCCCAGGCCTCTGCCACCCTAGTGTCTGTGTTTATGGGTTATGCATACAAATTCTTTGGTTGTTCTCTTCCCAACCACCCCTGTCTTCCCTCTGAGATTTGACAGTCTGTTCCATGCTTCTATATCTCTGGATCTATTTTGTTCAATAGTTCAATTTGTTCATTAGATTCCACATATGAGTGAGATCATGTGATACTTGTCTTTCTCTGACTGGTTTATTTCACTTAGCATAATACTCTCCAGGTCCCTCCATGCTGACTTAAAGAATAAAACATCCTTCCTTTTTACTGCTGCATAAGTATTCCATGGTGTAAATGTACCAAGGTTTAAATATCCTATCTAATAAAGAGGGACTATGCAAATTGACCATCACACCATAACAAGATGGCTGCGCCCACAGTGGAGGCTGAGTTCCTGTAACGAGCCTTAATGAGCAATCAGCAGGGATCTGAGACTGCGTGGCACTGGACCAGGACAGGGGACCTGAGGCTGTGCCCCCACCTGGTGCCAGGCTGGGGAACCTCAGGTTGCGCCCCCTGCCCTGGTGCCGGGCTGGGGGACCTTAGGCTGCGCTTCCTGCCCAGCAGGGCTTGACGGGGGACCTCAGGCCACGCCCCCCACCCCAGCGCCAGGCCGGGGGACCTCAGGCTGCACCCCCTACTTGGCAGGGCTTGATGGGGGACCTCAGGCCATGCCCCCCACCCAGCAGGGTTTGACAGGGGACCTCAGGCTGCATCCCCTGCCTGGTGGGGCTTGACGGGGGACCTCAAGGTGTGCCCCCCCCGCCCTGGCCTGGGCCAGGGGACCTCAGGCCGTGCTCCCCACCTGGCAGGGCTTGACGGGGGACCTCAAGGTGCGCCCCCCAGGGGTGAGGGACCTGAGGCCTCGCCCCCTGCCCTGGTGCCAGGTCAGGTGACCTGAGGCCGCACCCCCCCACCCAACAGGGCTTGACGGGGGTGGGGCTGGCCGGGTCTGGATCTAGCCCAATGGGGGGGGGGCATCTGGGTCTGGGTCTCGCACGATTTTGAGGTGCACATGTGTGGCGGGGACTTGACTCTGGTTCCCATGGCGCACCCCAGACTCTGACAGGAGGAAGACTTCCATATACATTTTACTAATTTTCTTTCATCTCTGACACTTCTATTATAGAGAAAGGGCAAATAACAATATTAAAATATTTCCTCTAATTAATTCCCTTTTAATGTGCACGAATTTTGTGCACTGGGTCACTAGTATATATATATTGATTTCAAAGAGGAAGGGAGAGGGAGAGAGAGACAGAAACATCAATGATGACAGACAATCATTGATTGGCTGCCTCCACATACTCCACACTGGGAACCAAACACACAACCTGGTCATGTGCTGTGACCCAGAATCAAACCGTGACCTCCTGGTTCACAGGTTGACACTCACCCACTGAGCCATGCTGGCCAGGCTACCACAGGTTTTTTATCCACTCATCTACTGATGGGTACTTGGGGTGTTTTCAGATCGTAGCTATTTGTAAATTGTGCTGTTATGAACATAGGGCTGCATACATTCTTTCTATTGGTGTTTTGGGGTTCTTCAGATATCATTCTAGAAGTGGGATCACTGGGTCAAATGGGAGTTCCATTTTTAGTTTTTTCAGGAAAATTCCATACTGTTTTCCATAATGGCTGCACCAGTCTGCATTCCCACCAGCAGTGCACAAGGGTTCCTTTTTCTCCACATCCTCACCAGTACTTGTTGTTTGTTGATGGTAGCCATTCTGACAGGTGTGAGGTGATATTTCCTTGTCATTTTAATTTGCATCTCTCTGATGATCAGTGACTTTGAACATTTTTCCATATGTCTCTTGGCCTTCAGTATGCCCACTTTGTAGAAGTGTCCTTTGCCCATTTTTTGATTGGATTGTCTTCCTTTTGTTAAGTTCTATGGGTTCTTTATATATTTTTCAAATTTACCCCTTATCAGATGTATCATTGGCAAATATGTTCTCCCATACAGGGTGTTACCTTTTCATTTTTATGGTGGTTTCTTTTGCTGTGCAGAAGCTTTTTATTTTGATGTAGTCTCATTTGTTTATATTCTCCTTGGTTTCCTTTGCCCTAGAAGATGTATCCATAAATATATGGCTACAAGAGATGTCTGAGATTTTGCTGTGTATGATTTCTTCTCAGATTTTTATGGTTTCACGTCTTACCTTTAAGTCTTTTATTCATTTTGAGTTTATTTTTGTGTCTGGTGTAGGATGGTGGTCTAGTTTCATTTTTTTGCATGTATCTGTCCAATTTTCCCAACTTCATTTATTAAAGATACTATCTGGAATCCATTGTCAAATATTAATTGAGCATAATGGCTTGGGTCAATTTCTGGGGTCTCTGTTTTGTTCCATTGACCTATCTATCAGTTCTTGTGCCAGAACCAGGCTGTTTTGTTTTCAGTGGCTTTGTAGTATAATTTGATATTTGGTATTGTGATCCCTCCAATGTTGTTCTTTCTCAAGATTATTGTGGCTATTCGGGCTCTTTTTTGGTTCTATTTAAATTTTTGGAATATTTTTTTCTAGATTTGTGAAATATGCTATTGCTATTTTAATAAGGGTGGTATTGAATCTCTAGATTGCTTTGGGTAGTATGGACATTATAATGGTATTTATTCTACCAATCCATGAACATGGAATATTCTTACACTTGTTTATATCTTCCTTTATCTCTTTTTTCAATATCCTGTAGTTTTCTAAGTACAAGTCTTTTGCCTCCTTGGTTACATTTATTCCTCAGCATCTTATTATTTTTTGTTGTTGTTGTTGCTAAGGTAAATGGGATTGTTTGTTTAGTTCCTCTTTATGAGAATTCATTATTGGTGTATAAAAATGCCATCTGTTTCTCTGTGTTAATTTTGTAACCTGCTACATTATTGAATTCCTTTATTAAATCTAGTTGATTTTTGGTGGAAACTTTTTGTTATCACATATTTCATTTTTAAAATCTTTTTTGTTGAGAGTATTACAGATGTCCCCATTTTTTTTTCTCCCCATTGCCCCCTCCACCTGCTTCCCACCTGACCCCAGGCCTTCACCAACCTACTGCCTGTGTTCATAGGTAAGATCTTTGGTTATTCTTTTACTGTACCTCCCCCTTCCCTCTGAGCTTCTTCAGTCTGCTCCATGTTTCCATGCCTCTGATTCTATTTTATTCACCAGTTTATTTTGTTCATTATATTTCTTATTCATTTATTTTGATTTTTAGATTCAATTGTTGATAGATATGTAGTTATTCCCATTTTATTGTTCATATTTTTTTATTTCTTCTTCTCCTTCTTTTTCTTCTTCTTCTCTCTTCTTAAAGAATACCCTTCAAGCCAAAACCGGTTTGGCTCAGTGGATAGAGCGTCGGCCTGTGGACTGAAGGGTCCCGGGTTCGATTCCGGTCAAGGGCATGTACCTTGGTTGCAGGCACATCCCCAGTGGGGGGTGTGCAGGAGGCAGCTGATCGATGTCTCTCTCTCATCGATGTTTCTAGCTCTCTATCCCTCTCCCTTCCTCTCTGTGAAATATCAATAAAATATATTTAAAAAAAAAAAAAAAAAAAAAAGAATACCCTTCAAGCTTTGCGCAGTGGCAGTATCGTAGCCAATGAGGTTTATCCGAGGCGCGATTATTGCTAATTGAAAAAAAAAAAAAAAAAAAAAGAATACCCTTCAACATTCCATGTAATACTGGTTTGGTGGTGATGAACTCCATTAGCTTTTTCTTGTCTGTCAATCTCTTTATCTGACCCTCAATTCTAAATGATAGCTTTGCTGGGTAGAGTAATCTTGGTTGTAGGGCCTTTCTATTAATCATTTTGAATATTCTTGCCACTCCCTTCTGGTCTGCAAAGTTCCGGTTGAGAAATCAGCTCACAGTTGTATGGGCACTCCCTTGTAGGTAACTAACTGCTTTTCTCTTGCTGCTTTTAAGACTCTCTCTTTGTCTTTAGTTCTTGGCATTTTAATTATGATGTATCTTGGTGTGGGCCTCATTGGGTTCTTCTTGTTTGGGACTTCCTGAGCTTCCTGGACTTGTAAGTCTATTTCTTTCACCAGGTAGGGGAATTTTTCTGTCATTATTTCTTCAAATAGGTTTTCAATATCTTGCTCACTCTCTTCTCCTTCTTGCACTCCCATAATGTGAATGTTGGGATGCTTGAAGCTGTCCCAGAGGCTCCTTACACTAGCTTCATATTTTTGGATTATTTTTTCTTTTTGCTCTTGTGATTGGGTGTTTTTTGCTTCTTCAAATTCCAAATCATTTATTTGATTGTCAGAAATGTCTACTCTACTGTTGAGTCCTATATTTCAGTTAGTGTTTGCTTAATTTCTGACTGTTCCTTCTTTATATCTTTGACATCTCATTAATGTCCTTGAAAGTCTCACTAAGTCCCTTAAAGCTCTCATGAAGATCCTTGAATAACTTTATAACATGGTTTTGAACTCTGTATCCAGCAGTTTTCTTGCTTCCATTTCTTTCATTTGTGACGTGTTTCTTTGTCTCTGAATTTTGGTTGTTTCCCTGTCTTTGTTTCTTTGTATTAGGTAGAGCTAGAGCTGCTATGTATCCTGGAATTGGTAGAGTGGCCTTATGTAGTAGGTGTCCTGTAGGGCCCAGTGGCTCTGCCTCCCTAGTCATCTGAGCTGGGCCCTCCAGGTGCACCCCTGTGTGGTCTTTGTGCACAGTCTTTTTCTAGTTGAGCCTTAATTTTTGTTGGCCTCACTGGAGGAACTGACCTCCAGGCAATTGGCTATGAGGATCAGCTGCACCTACAGAGGGAGAGCTGCTATGCAGGAAACACCCTTGTGAAGCAAGACTTGCTTCAGTGAGGCTTTGGTGCTCACTGAGTCTTCCTCTTGAGTGTGTGGCTTGTGGATGTGTAGAGTTGTAATCTATTACGGTATGAAGCTGCCCACTGGGTGCACTGGCTCTAGGGCCTCCAGGCAGGTGCCAAGTCAGCCACTGCCTGGGGCAAACCAGCAGGAGCTACAGATAGATATGTAGATAGCTGCTATTTGTATTGGGCTAGGAAGTTCCCATGTCTCAGCTGTGAAGCAAGGCATACCTGGTGCTAGTGCATGCTCTTGGGCCTTTTATTGCTAGGTTTGGGCACAATGATACCAGCAGCAGCTTGTTTGAGAGATTTTAGGAAACTCTGAAGCCTGAGCCAGGACAGACCATTCATATGGAAAAGGATCTATAAACAGTTTGGTTGGGGTTACAGATTGGGTGGGTGGTCTCAGGGAATCACCAGGGTGGAGCAATCAGTGTGAGCCCAGCTGATGGAAACTCAAATATAGCTGCCAGTCAGCCCTGTGACTGGGGAGGTCCCAGCACAGGAAAAACAATCCATTCAAGCACCACAGTCTGGCAGTCTGGGAAAAAGTAGCCCTGAGTTCCTTCCCTGATATCACTTTCTTTCCATTGTGTCTGGGTCCCCCAAAGTCACCTGTTACAAGAGCTCAGAGGGATTGAATCTGAATAAGTTCATGAGCTGGCCCTTAAAAAAAGAACACCTGGGTCTCCAGAAGCCTCTCTGTCACTCAGCCAAAATCCCCACTGGTTTTTACAGCCAGAAGTTAAGGGGACTTCTCTTCCCAACTCTGGAATACTGAGCTGGGGTCTGGTGTATGGCTGGGTTCTCTTGCTCCTCATGGGTAAACTCCTCAGATACTAAACGTCACATGTGAGTGTCAGACAGGGCTGTTCTGCACCTCCACCCCTCCTACCAGTCTCAATGCACTATCTTCTTTACTTCCCTAGTTGTAGAACTTCCATTCACCCAGTTTTCAGACAGTTCTGAATGATAGTTGTTCTGTATTTTAGTTGGAATTTTGGTGTGTTTATGGGAGGCATTGAGTACAGGTTTTTACCTATACTGCCATCTTGCTTCCTCCCTGGTGGAGTCTTTAGGGTTTTCTATGTAGAATACCATGTCATTTGTGAATAATGAGTTCCACTTCCTCCTTTTCAATTTGGATGCCTTTTATGTTTTCTTCTTCTATAATCACTGTGGCTAGAACTTCCAGTACTATGTTGAATAAGAGTGGTGAGAGCTAGCATCCTTGACATTTTTTTGAAATATATTTTTATTTATTTCAGAGAGGAAGGGAGAGGGAAAGAGAGATAGAAACATCAATGATCAGAGAATATCATTGATCAACTGCCTCCTGCACGTCTCCCACTGGGGATCAAGCCAGCATCCTAGCATGTGCACTGACTGGGAATTGAACCATGATCTGGTTTTTAGGTTGGCGCTCAACCACTGAGCCATGCCAGTTGGGCATGCACATCCCTGTCTTATTCCTGTTCTTAGGAAAAACGGTTTTAGTTTTTTCCCATTGAGTATGATGTTGGCTGTAGGTTTGTCATATTGGCCTTTATCATGTTCAGGGATGATCCCTCTATTCCCACGTTGTTGAGAGTTTTTATGAAAAAATAGTGTTGGATTTTGTTGCATGATTTTTCTGTGTCTATTGATATGATCATGTGATTTTTGTCTTTCCATTTGTTTATGTGATATACCATGTTTATTGATTTGTGAATATTGGACCAGCCTTGTATCCCTGGAATAAAGCACACTTGGGCATGGTGTATGATCTTTTCAATGTATTGCTGGGTCTGACTTGCTAACACTTTGTTGAGGATTTCAGCATCAGGGATATTGGTCTATAATTCTCTTCCTTTGTAGTGTCTTTATTTGTTTTGGAATTAGGATAATGTCAGACTCATAGAAAGAAATTGAAAATATTCCTTCTTCTTGAAATTTTTGGAATATTTTGAGGAGGATAGGTGATAGTTCTTTGAATGTTTTTAAAACTCCCCTGTGAAGCTGTCCAGACCAGGGCTTTTATTTGCTGGGAGATTTTTTATTTTTTATTTTTATTTTTTACTACTGCTTCAGTTTCCTCAATTGTTATTGGTATATTCAGGTTTTCTGATTCTTCCTGACTCCGTTTTGGAAGATTTTATTTTTCTAGGAATTTGTCTATTTCATCCACATTGTCCAGCTTGTTGGCATAAAGTTACTCATAGTATTTTCTTATGTTCATTTGCATTTCTGTGATGTCTGTTGTTACTTCACTGCTTTCATTTCTGATCTTAATTATTTGGTTCCTCTCTCCTTGTTTTTTGGTAGGTCTGGCTAAAGGTTCACCAATCTTGTTTTTCTTTTCAAAGAACCAGCTCTTGGTTTCATTGATTTTTTATATTGTTTTTTTTTAGTCTCTTTGTCATCTATTTACACTCTAATCTTTATTATTTCCTTCCTTCTACTTACACTTGGCTTTTCTTATTGGTCTCTATGTAATTCTTTAAGTTGTGGGGTTAAATAATTTATTATTAATTTTTCTTGATTTTTTAGGTAGGCCTGTAATGCTATGAGTTTCCCTCTCAGGATGGCTTTTGCTGTGTTCCAGAGGTTTTGGGTTGTTGTGTGTTCATTTTCATTTGTTACTAGAAGTTTTTTCTTTCTTTCTTGATCTCATTGGTAACCCATTCATTGTTTAATAACAAGCTATTTAGCCTCCATGTGTTTGAATATTTTTAATGTTTTTATTGCAGTTGATTTCTAACTTCATTCCATCATGATCTGAGAAGTTGCTTAATATACCTTCAATCTTCTTGAATTTTTAGAGACTTGTTTTGTATCCTAACATGTAGTCTATCTTTGAGAATGATCCATGTACACTTGAGAAGAATGTATATTCTGCAGCTTTGGGGTGAAATGTTCTATAAATGTCAATTAAATCCCTCTGATCCAGTTTGTCATTTAGAGTCACTGTTTTCTTGTTAATTTTCTGTCTGCAAGATCTACCCAGTGATTTCAGTGGGTTGTTAAAGTCCCCTACTATGACTGTATTGCTGTTGATCTGTCCCTTAAATTACTCTAGAAGTTTTCTTTAAAAATATATTTAGGTGCTCCTATATTGAGTGCATATATGTTTATGAGGGTAAACATATATGCACCCAATATATGTTGGATCAATCCCTTTATTAGTATCTAGTGCCCTTTATTGTGTCTTGTGATGGTCTTCATTTTGAAGTCTATTTTGTCAGATATGAGTAATGCCACCCCAGCTTTTTTGTTTGTTTGTTTCCATTTGCATGGTAAATTTTGTTCCATCTCTCCATTCTCATCATGTGTGACTCTCATTCTAAGGTGGGTCTCTTGTAGACAGCATATATTTGGGTTATGTTTTCATATCCATTCAGCTACCCTTTGTCTTTTGATTGGAGAATTTAATCCATTTAGACTTAAAGTTATTATTGATAGATACTTATTTATTCCCATTTTATTTCTTTATGTCTATGTTTTTCTCTTTCTTTCTATTTCTTCCTTTAATTACAGCAGTCCCTTTAGCATTTCTTGCAGTCCTGGTTTGGTGGTGACAAACTCCTTTAGCCTTTTTCTTCTTGGAAGCTCCTTCTTTCACCATCTATTTTGAATGATAGCCTTGCTGGATAAGTAATCTTTGCTTCAGATCCATGCTTTTTATTAACTTGAATATGTCATGCCATTTCCTCTGGCCTGTAGAATTTCTGTTGAGAAATAAGCTAGTAGTCTTATGGGAGATGCTTTGTAAGTAACAAATTGCTTTGCTCTTGCTGCTTATAGGATTCTCTCTTTGTCTTGAATTGTTGGCATTTTATTATGATGTGTGTGCGCCTGGGCCTGTTTGTGTTCTTTTTGCTTGGGACTTTCAGGACTTCTTGAACTTGTATAACTTTTTCCTTCACCAGGTTAAGAAAGTTTTCTGCCATTATTTCTTCAAACACATTCTCTCTCTCTCACTCACTTTCTCTCCCTTTTGGTACTCCTATGAGAATATTGTCATGTTTTATGTTGTCCCACAGCTCCCCAAAGCTGTCCCCTGTTTTTTAATTGTTTTTTCTTTTTGGTTCTCTGATTGAGTGATTTTTTTTCTATCCTCTTTTCTAATTCAGTGATCCAAACTTCAGCTTTCCATAAGCTGCTGTTTCTGCCTTCCACTATGTTCTTTATCAGTGGTATGTCATTCTTCATACTTCCTATATCTTTTCTCATGCTTTTAGCATCTTTGTCATTATTATTATAAAGTATATGTCTGATAAATTTCTTGTCTCCATTTCATTTAGCTCTTCTTCTGGAGATTTCTCTTGTTCTTTTGTTTGGTGCTTGTTTTATTGTCTCCCCATTTTGGCTACCTGTTTGTATTTGTGACTATGTATTAGGTAGATCTGATAAGCTTCCCAATCTCTAGTGCATGACAGTGTCAGGTACTATTTCTTATGGGCTGTAAGTACCCTGTTTGGAGCTACCAGCAATCCTCAGCTGTGACTCCCTCTGTTGGGGCTGGGTGACTTCAGAAAAGACCAAGATGTGCTCCATCCCCTGAATTATATAAGGCAAAGCCTCAAAGCCCCCAGATACCTGCCTCTTCCTGCATTGTGATTGTATTCAATCTTGATTAGCCTCAGGTTATTGACCACAGTGTGGGGTGAGAGGTTTTCTAACAGGGTGGGGCAATTACTTCTGCCTTTAGGCTGATTGTTACTCTCAGTCTCTTAATGGGCCTCAGAAACTATACAGGTTGGGGTAAGGAGTTTTCCAATGGGTGGGACAACTGCCTCTTCCCCAGGCAAGCACCAACTGGTTATCAAAGGTTCGCAGGAGAAAGATGTCATCTGCAGCATGAGGGAATGACTCAGCACAGGAAACCAGGCTTTCTGCCTTCTGAGGTCTAACCCCAGTGCCTCCAACCCTGCTTTCTGCTCACACAGCTCCAGTCCACTGTATCCGCCCTCTGCTGGAGCCCAAGGTGAGTGGCTATACATGAAATTGTGTATTTGGCCCTTTGAGAAGTTGTCCACATTTCCAGGTTTCTCTTTCTGGCTCACAGAAACTTTGCTACTTTTTACAGCCAGATGTTATGTAGGTACCTTTCTCAGTTCTGGTTCTCTTGTCTGGGGAGCCCAGCTTGTGGTTTAGAACCAGAGTTTTCAGTGAGAACCCTCCACAGCTGAGACATCCCTCTGGAATTTCATCTGCTGTCTGCAGGAACATGGCCAACCCTTTTGTGCCTCCGCATTTCCTACCAGTCTCTATGTGGTCTCTACTTTCCATCCTTGGTTATCAGGGTTCTTTCTAGCTAGTCTTCAGTTGATTATTCAGGATGTCTTTTTGTTTGTTTGTATTTTAGTTGAAATTCCAGTTTGGTCCTGGGAGCATGTCAGTGTAGCCTCCACTTACTCTGATGCCATTTTGGAAATCCAGTGTGATTTTAAAGTCATCTCAGCAATGCTATCAGAAGTTTGTACTTTAGAGTACCTGTCATAGCCCTTTTAATGAATTTCTGAGACAATCTTATTTGTTAGAGAACAAGCAAGAACTTTTAGAAAGCATCAGAGTGAAACAATAACTGTGAATGACAAAAAAGCTTAAAGTACCATGGTTAAATATTTGATGAAAGTTCATTATAATGTAATTGAAAGGGAATTTGATTGTCTTTGTCACATACCACATTAAGTTAATAAATTAAATGATGATTGATACTATTATACCAAGACATATCATAGACAGCAAGGATATTGTCAAATGTTAGGAACTTTATAAAATTTCTGAAATACTTATAACATATATACATATAAATATAATATAACCTAAGAAGGTTAAGTGTCTCTACTTATTTGACAATGCTTCCAATGCAATTTGGCATTAAATAAACATAATTATTTTAACATCTATGTTTTTTATAAGGTGGTAGAGCAAATCCTTTGAGAACAAATTCTTCTAGGTGCTTTCTTAAAATGTCAAAGTTAGTTTGATGTCAATAAGACTTTATTAAGAATTTGATTTTGGAAAGTAGTAAAAAGTGTCAAAACATTGGAACACTTATATAATAGGATTACAGATCACTATGAAACCATACTTAGTTATCTATTCACCCAAAGTGATAAAATATTTTAAAAGTAAATACAGGGGGTAACATGATTTTTAAAAAATTAGTTCTTTATACCAAGAGCGCTCCAGAAGACTAGGTCCTCTTAAGTAATTGAGGACATGATGAAGACAACACAAAGCACAGAAAATTATTCTGATGAGACACAGAATCTTTGCTTCCTAGCTGGGTTATTCAAAAAGTTAAAAAAATAAAGGATCTTTTATAATCTCTTATTAAGAAAAGAATAATAATTCAAGAAAACATTCTCCCTTTAAGAATAAAAAAAACACTAGTTTTTGCATTGATACACTATTGATATTAAAGCTTATTTGAGAACCTTATAATAAATCTATTCATTCTTAGCCAGCTTGACCACATGAGGTAACATTCTCTTCCATTCTCTCTCTACATATTTCTTTTCTACCAAACCTTTATAACTTTCTATAACCATTCATGTATTTTTCTTCATCTTTTAATCTGTAATGACCTTTAAACTACCTCTATCCAATTACTTTAGCACAATTTACTCTCCTTTTTTCCTTAGTAAAAATACCCTACATTTTTTGAATATTTTACTTAAGAGATTTTTTCCTTCATTCTTTATTTTTAGTAATTTCATTTACATATGTTAATTAAAATTCTTAATCCTTAGTAATCTTAATTTCCAGAGAAAAAGAGGAAATAAACAATGTGAACTGTATGTTATAAATCAGTAATCTGTAGCAGATTAGCAAGTTTATGAATACACCATTTCATATTTTCTACTCACATAAGCTTCTTTATAGTATAATTTCTTAATTGGCAAAAGAACATATTTATTAACAAACCCAAATATCTTTACTCTCTCTATAAAAATAAGAAGCCAAAAGTATAAAATTTATGTTTAACAATGAATGTTTCAGTATTTTATTTTATTTAGACATGTTGTAGATATTCAATGAATAACTATCATTAACTTGAGCATAACTTTAAGATCTCAATTGGAATCAACTTCTAAGTAAATATAAAACACAATTAGTCTATAACAACTATGACTCAATTTGATTAAAATAAAATCTATAAGTTTTATAATCTTAAACATATATTAGATATGTCATAAGCTTACTCAGCTAGTAAACCCAGGTAGAATAAAAATTGTATGTCTGCATTTTATTTAGTGTTGACAACTCTGAATACAAATTGTTTTTATAAACCAATCTAGTCATAGTTACCAAAGATTTTTCCAAACTGCAGGAATTAAAAAAAATATTTGGGTTAGTTTTTATATTTCTGAGTTTTAAAAAACAATTTATAATTTTTTAAAAAACAGGCATGGGGGAAGGAAGAAAAAAATCATTTTTTCTGGGAATCTGCATTTCAAAAATTACTTATTTTAGATAAAGAGAGAAAGAGAGAGAGAGGGAAAGAGGAGAGAGAGAGAGAGAGAGAGAGAGAGAGAGAAACATTTGTTGTTCCATTTATTTATGCATTCATTGGTTGCTTCTTGTACTGGTATGTGTCCTGACCAGGGATCCAAACCATAACTTTGGCATATGGGGACGATGCTCTAACCAAGTGAGCTACCCAGCTAGGACTCTACAATTTTTATAGGCCCAGATTGAGACCTAATTAAGACTAAGGAAGCTGAGACCTAAGGAAATTGTCATTTACCTCTCTTTTATGTGCAAGATAGTCCTTTTTTCCACGATCCTGGATTTTTAGAGTATCTGCAAGTCTCTTGAGATGAATGAAATGGGAAAGACTTTGTGGTTTGTAAGAAAAATGGATGGGCTTTTTTACTCCTAGAGTTATATTTCCATTTCTGCAAAGACTTGATATTTAAGGTGAGAATTATTAATTTTAATTCCTACATTTTATTGCTTTCTTACAAGCTATTTTCACAGAACTCGTAATAGCCTCAGTGGTAATTCTAAAAGCTGACCCACCCAGCCAGTCACATTATTTTGAATTTGTTTATTATTTTTTTAACATCATGAAGATTTCAAACCAAGGCATGAATAGATTTCTGTGTTCTGTTGCTCTTGGGTTTAGAGCTGTGTGCCTTTGAAATGTTTGTGTAAATTGTTTAACAAAGCCTTTAGGATATATTTTTTTTCCTTATGAGTACATAATTCCACTTTAGTCCAATTAACATTTGGAAGGAAGACATAAAATAGCTACTATCAGGCTCTTTATACTGGCCTCCCTGGACCAACTTCTGATTACTTATAGGAGTGTGTGGAAGAGGGTCTGCCCATTAGTTATCTTGGTGAAGAGAAATGTTTTCATGGGTCATCTGACTTTTTACATGACTACAGCACAACTGTGGTTGAGAGAGTTTATGGTGGGTTTTGGATTTTAATTTTTGTACTAAATCTGATTTCGGCTCTTTAATTTTGTCAAGTGAGTATTTAAACTAGCCACAACACAGCTGTTCTTTCAATTTGATCCTCCTATAGGTACCTATAGGAAATTTGTTTAGGGTGAGAGCTCTCTAAAATTTCTTTTAAACATAAAAGCATTTTCAAATCAAAGGATATGTCATCAGGACATTGATGATTTAGGATCACCAAAGATATAATTGTTCCACAAATGTGACTCAACAACAAGAAGCCCTTTTATGACTTAACCATGGACACAAAAGGCATCGCACAAGAGGATACAAAAGATGTAGCCCCTATAGTCCAAAGTAATTCCCAAAGATAGCCAAAGAGAAAAAAAAGACTTAGATGAATTCTTTGAAAGATGAAAATTATCTGTAGGACTCCAACTGCAAATGGGATGCTCAGGCTATCCACATATTTGTACAGTCAACTATAACTTATTGGATTCTCGCCCCAATCTGATGGTTGGCCACCTATGATTGCAGACCCAGCGGGCATAAAACCAGAGAGAGAATGCTCTCACAAGATCCAAGCCAAGTTCTCAGGACACAAAACAGAACAAATATGACACAATGGTGATTCCTGAGAGGGAAAGGATCTATATATAACAAGTGTACTCAAACCAGTCACAATGCTCAAAGAATTAGTTTTTTTAAGTGTTTCCTCCTGCTAATCTAAAACTTGGAAGGAAAAGTCAGGAGATACCCTTACTGTCCTCATTCTACCTGACCCTGGCATAGAGATCAAGGAGTCTCATGAGCAAAGAAATTCACCTTTGCTTGCTAGGTGGTCCTGAGATCTCTGAAGTGATCAAGGAGTCCCAACAACTCCATCCCCATCACCAAACTGTGGGAGAGGCAAAAAATTTTCTCCACCTACTTAGTGTAAGTGACTGAAGGTTGTGAATTAAACTGACAAAGTAGAGATTAGCAAGAGAACATAATCCCACCAAGTTTATTCACATGAATATGGAGCACACAAAAGAAGTGTATCTCACTCCATGTCTAAAGTTAGGGGCTTATCTAATTTAAAAGGGGAAAGGGAGGGGAGAGAAAAGGCTTCTGGGAAGAAAAAATGGTTTCTTCAGGAAAAATGAAGAGGTTCTTAGAGAAACAAAAAGGAGATAACAAAATTTGGAACAATATTCTGCAGCTGCAAGTGGTCTTTTTCTATCTTCCTCAAGGCCATAAAATTCTCCAGAAGAGATTTATGAGAGCTGAATTCTTTTGGGAGGCTCTGCTTTTAGGCAGATAAGGGAGTTCCAAAGCTGACTCTTCACAGTGGTGTTTTCTGGATATCTTTACCACAACCTTATTGAAACTACTATCCACCATGGCTTACATGATTGCCCTGCTCTATAATGTGGGACGTAATTCCCCAAAGCCTCATATCTAATGATGGTGAGGTCTGGTATAGTAAATATGGCATATACACTATTGTGTATCTTTTAAACTACTGGATAGTTGAAATAATCAAGTTTTAAAACATATGTATTATTTTAAATGGTGGATAAAAAAGGAGCACGATATTCTAACTGAAAGTGACCTCACAGGGTGATCTGATGATAAATTCCTAACTGGGCAGGCCATGGTGGGGAGCATGCCCCAAAAGGTTTATCTTTGCTTTAACAAGCCCTGTTTCATTGTTTCTGTGCATCTAGCTTAACACACCTTTGAAATGTCTCTTTCTCAGACATCTCAGAAGCTTAACGGCACTCAAGAGAGCACATAATTTTGTAATTATTATGTAATCAAATCCCTGCCTTACTTTCTCCTACCTTTATGTCATCTTACTTATATTCTCTCCTTAATTCCAAAGAAACTGCAAAACTGTCATTCTCCAGACCATTGGAGATCTTGCTTCCCAGCAATTGTCAGTTTGGCACAGATAAACTCTTATAAAAATTCTCTACAGCTTTGGATGTTTATTACATCAACAAACTGTTAACAGTGAACGGCACCAGATGTTAGACCTTGGTTTTTGAGTTTGGCTGGGAAAGAATTCAGAGCCAAGAACCTCAAATACAAGCAAAAGTTTATAAGCCACAGAGGTAGAAAAAGAAAACAAGTTACAGAGGCCAAAAAAGGACCCTTGGAGCTTAGGAGAAAAAAAGCTCACCTGGGGGAAGGAGAGGGCCATGCTCCAGGGGGAGGGAAGGCAGGAGGGAGGGAGACAGAGAGAGAGGGGAGCACCGAGTCCTTTGTCTTGAGTGTTTTTATCTGGATAACTCTGGGGAGGATCCCAGTAGAATATTCATTAGCTTTCCAGGTGTGTCCTTTCAGGATTGTGGTCTTCATTGATTGGTTGGTGCCAGGGCAGGAGGCCATTAGTCATTGCAGTTGGTCCTCGTCCTTATGTCAGCCTGGGCATTGCCCTTTGTGGCCTTTCTGCTTTCCTGGGCCTGAAGCTGAGATGTTATCTCTAGTCCTGAATACTTAAAAGAGCAGTACTGTAAGGTCTTGCATGGGAGTCATATGAAGCTATTCTCTGGCCCCCTTGTTCCTCCTCTAAGGGTTCTACCACATGACTAGAAACATGTGAGGGAAGGAAAGGTCAGGGGAGGGTCTGAACCACATGACCAGTGATATGAAAGGTCAGGGGTATAAACTGCATGGCCTGTGATGTGCTAGGGGAGGAAAGGTCACCCTGGGGGTGAGCTCCCACAGCAGTTTTGCCGGCTGCTGGGTACCTGGGCTTTCCTCTCTGGTGACCTTTAGTACCTGGCCTATCATTCTTACTCTGCTAATGTCTGTCTAACTGCCTACTATATCAAAACCATTATGTGCTGTTGGAAATACATAAAGACAAACCCTGGTTTTATCCAGTTTCATACAAAGTTATATAATCCAAAGGCTCTTTTTTGAAACTTGGGTGGTTGTTTTGTTTTATTTTGTTTTTGCTTATATAAAACTAGAGGCATGAAATTCATGCAAGAGTAGGCCTTCTGTCCCCCAGCTGCCGGCACCAGCTTCCCTCTGACACCTGGGACCTGGGCTTCCATCGCAGCCCCGGCTTCATCCAGAAGGTTGTCCGGAAAGATGTTCACTCTAATTAGCATATTATGCTTTTATTATTATAGATGAGGATAATAATAGCATAATGGAATTAATGAGAGATAATGAGATAAAGAAGGATGAAAGAACTTGGTATAGCGCTGGGTATGTAGTAGGTATTTAGGAAATTTCAGTTGAATATAAATATGATTAAACCCAACTACTCATGATGGTAACAAACTAACCTATAATAGATCTTCTTTGTTTCCATTCATTCCTTGTCTTACTTTTAACATGGTTTTAATGAAAACAAAGATGCAATAGTGTATTCTATTTTTTTAATAAACATTTTTCTGATAAATTTTTATGTTACATTAGTATCATGTTATCCTTTTTAAAGTCACTATGCCATTTTGTCACTAAAAATCAGTCAAGCAGAATCATACAGTCATTTGCAAGTGCTAGTTATTTATTTGGCAAGGTAGAAGCTTATACTTTTAGATTAGAAATTAATGGCTAAATTAATCTTCCTTTTTAAATTAAAAAAGTCAAGTAAGCATAAATGTTGATTAAGTAGATGATGGTACTGAAAGCAGCATATAGATAATACTAGAAGCCCGGTGCACGAAATTCATGCATGGGGGTGGTGGGGGGTGTCCCTCAGCCCAGCCTGCACCCTCTCCATTCTGGGACCCCTCGAGGGATGCCCGACTGCCCGTTTAGGCCCAATCACGGTAGGATCGGGCCTAAACGGGCAGTCGGACATCCCTCTCACAATCCAGGACTGCTGGCTCCCAACTGCTCGCCTGCCTGCCTTCCTGATTGCCCCTAACCGCTTCTGCCTGCCAGCCTGATCACCCCCTAACCACTCCCCTGCCAGCCTGATTGATGCCTAACTGCTCCCCTGCCAGCCTGTTTGCCCCTAACTTCCCTCTTCTGCCGGCCTGGTCACCCCTAACTGCCCTCCCCTGCAGGCCTGGTCTCTCCAACTGCCCTTCCCTGCAGGCCCGGTTACCCCCAACTTCCCTCCTCTGCTGGCCTGGTCACCCCTAACTGCCCTCCTCTGCAGGCTTGATTGTCCCCAACTGCCATTCCTTGCAGGCCTGTTCCCTCCCAACTGCCCTCCCCTGCTGTCCATCTTGTGTTGGCCATCTTGTGTCCACATGGGGCAGTCATCTTTGGCCACATGAGGGCAGCCATCTTGTGTGTTGAAGTGACAGTCAATTTGCATATTATTCTTTTACTAGATAGGATTAGATAGGATAGAGGCCTGGTGCATGGGTGGGGGCCAGCTGATTTGCCCTGAAGGGTGTCCTGGATCAGGGTGGGGGTTTCCTTGGGGCGTGGGGTGGCCTGGGCAAGGAGCCTGTGGTGGTTTGCAGGCTGGCCACGCCTCCCGGCGACCCAAGCAGAGGCCCTGGTATCTGGGATTTATTTATCTTCTACAATTGAAACTTTGTAGCCTGGAGTGGAGCCAAGCCTTCTGCTCGCTCCGTGGCAGCAGCCATTTCTGTTGGGATTTATGTATCTTCTATAATTGAAACTTTGTAGCCTTAAGCAGAGGCCAAGGCAGGCCAGGGATGCAGAAGCTTGGCTTCCTCCATTGCCGGCGGCAACCCTAGCCTCCTGCTCTCTCCAGCTCTGTGGCTGCTGTCATTTTTGTTGGGATTTATTTATATTCTATAATTGAAACTTTGTACCCTGGAGTAGAGGCCTGGGCCGGCAAGGGCAGGCGGAAAGCTTGGCTTCCTCCATTGCCAGGGAAACCCAAGCCTCCTTCCTGCTCTCTCTGTGGCCACAGCCATCTTGGTTGGGTTTATTTGCATACTTGCTCCTGATTGGCTGGTGGGCATGGCTTGTGGGTGTATCGGAGGTATGGTCAATTTGCATATTACTCTTTTATTAGATAGGATGTGTTACACAGATTACTTAGCCTCTGTCTCTCCATAAAGAGTAAAGAAGGAATCAAAGTGATTATTTGAAATATATAGGCCTACAGCCTGACCAAAAACATGTTTATTCCAAATAAATATCTATGAATTTTTGCATAAATTCTTTGCTTAATTGCTTCAATAATCCACTGAGCTCTTTAAAATTTTATCTAAGCTCTCTTTGTCTCACTCATTAAAAATGATTATTTTTCTCTTTACTATTTTATACATGTGCACTGAGAAGATAAATGACAAAGAGTGACTACTAAGTAAGCTCTTTATAGGAGGTACTGAGAATAAAGGCAAGACACAAAAATAAAATTTCAAACTGCTCACATTATTTTGGATGGGAATTTTCCTATTGTTTTGGTCAATATTTCTTAGTTTGGGGACAAACCTTACAGAATCAGTATTCTAAATTATTTCTATAGTGTGTAAATTCATCTGCTGTTCTTCCACATAAGATATTTACTTGTAGAGAAAAATCAGTGTTGAAGCTGAATCTTTGTTAGATTAAAAGACAGCTTAAGCCAGTGATGAAAGTGTCATCTCTCATTTTCACTCTTATCAGTTTGAACCTCTAGAAATCTTTGCTGCTTCCTTCATCTTCCTGCTGGTCTTATGGTCAAAGAAGAAAGGGATGTAATGTTTATGTCTAAATGCCAAATGTTAATTGAACCATTTACTGGGTACAGACATAAAAGAAAAGGAATAACAATGAAGCATTTCATTCCTCCTAAAGAATAAAATAGCTTGCACTCATTCATTTGGTATTCTGCTCCATTTGGTAAGTATTCTTTTTCTCCTGCTTATGTTCAAACATCTAAATGCATTTATCAGACTACTTTTGGAGGCTGCCTGTGAGGAAAGGGATTTTCCTTCACTTTCAATGAGTATAGCATCTTGTTATAGGAAACAACCATACTATTATGAGCATCAGCAGCCTATATTTAAAACATACACGTGTCACTTGAAATCTAAGCTCCCAAAAAAGAAGGAGGATATTTGTCATACTCCTCCTACTACCTCTACTCCCACAGTCTGGAAACTTGCAGAAAGTTTTCTTAGCAAGTAACCAAACAACTGTACAGTACAATAAAACCTCACTAACTTACCTTCCAATGTTAAAAAATAGAAATCCTTAGAGAGCTGAAGTTTAGTTTAGAGACATTGATTTTGTAACACAAACTTGTAAGAATTTAGAAAGTATAAGCAAGGGTTAAAGGAACAATATATTTAGAGAACTTCTGCAAAATTTTTGGAAAATAACATGGTATACAATATTTGAAAGGATTTGTCATTCTGACCTGTTCATTATTTGGGAGAAGACATTTCCTCTAAGCCAATCCTGATCAGTTCATATTACAAATAATTTTCTTTTATATTCCATCTTCTGCCCGGGTGCTCTTTTCCCAGATATGCATGTGACTTGCTTCTTTATTTTCCTTTAAGTCTCCACTCAAATATCACCTAGATAAAATAGCATCCCGACTGCCCCAATGATGCATTCTAGCTCTCGTGTACTTTTTTCTTAGTTCTTACCACTCATTTGACATACTGTGTATTTATTTGCTTATTGCCTCTTACCTCCCACTAACATGTAAACTTTATGAAAGTGGGGACTTTACTGGTTTTGTTCATTTTTTGTTCCCAGGGCCTATAGTAGCTGCTGGCACATAGAAGGTACACAATAAAAATACCTGTGGAGTGAAGAAACAAATGAAATTTACTTGACTATGATGCAAAAAATTGATTAAGAAAAAGACATAAATTGATAAATATCTGGTAGAACATTAATACAATCAGAGAAAGGACCCTTTCTATTTGTGCCTGATGTTCTCAAATCCATTTGTTTTTTGTTTTTTGCTGGGTTTGAAATCCAGAAGGCTGCATGCTAACTAATGAGATAGAGATATAGATCTAGCCCAGCAATATTCAGACATTCTATATGCATTCATTTTTCTCTAGTGACATTTTAATATATTTTGGTGAAGATATTCCCAAGATAATGAAGGTATGTTGAGTGAGCATTGAAAGTGATGAGTCTTTTTTTTTTCCATTATCAAAGACAAATATAGGTGTGTAATATATGCAGAAGTAGAGAAAGAAAATGAGAGAACCCCAAGTAATGAAAAGAAATCAAAGTCTCCAGTAATGAAAAGGAAGACCACACTGAAAACGTAAATCTCTAGACTCAGCAAGGATTTATACTGATGTGGAATGAGTGGACCAAAGACTTTCATGATGACATCATTTCTTCTGCCAAATGTAGAGTTCACGTGTTAGTGAAAATTTCATCTTCAGTCTAATCACTTGAGCCAAATTCTGACTCCATAAATTGTTATATGAGGAGTTAACTAATTCCTAAGCTTATTTGTAAGATTCTAAGAACAATATCAATGAGGGGTAGTCACCACTAAGGTGAGATCTTTGTAGATTTGCATTAGGTCTTACTCTATACACTGGAACTTCTGTGTAACATGACATTAATAACATAAAAATCATTTAATTTTACACTGCTAAGTTTAGACTCTGTCCAAATGACTGAGAAAGTTATCAGCTCATTTATAATTGCAGTCCTGATGTTGAGACCACAGAGTATGTGATCATAAATTGTTTTCAGTAGAGACTCAGAATAGTAAGACAGGGGAGAATCTAGACAGGTCATTTTCTACCAGGACCAAATCTGAAACAATCCAAAGAGATATCACCAGATTTGGTGATTGGGCTTTAAAGAACAACTATCATTAATTAATTTTTGAAATTGATCATGTTGCAGTAGTCAGAGTAGAATATCTCCTCTAATACTGGCTATATAGTAGCAAAATTCAGGCAAGTAGTTTACACATTTTGTACCCGAGGGTGCTGTTTATTAAAATTAACCCAGATGTTTGTTTTGTGTGTGTGTGTGTGTGTGTGTGTGTGTGTGTGTGTGTGTGTAATCTCTCTGAATGGTAAGTTAAGCAGTAGTAGCTAATACAAATACTACTCATATAGTGAGGTCATCGTACTTTGGTCTGCTATATATTAGGTTCCATATATTATACGGTAACATTTGACTTCAGTCTTTTTTCAAAACTGAACTATTTAATTCAGTCACTAATAAATTGATTTCCAATTTTTCTGGTTGGAGTACATGAATATTCATAGAAGTAGAGGAGAAAAGCTGGTAGTCAAAGAGTAGATGTAAAGACAGATACACAGGACTGCATAATGGTGCTAGTTGTTGAGCTGAGATTTAGGTCAGGAACGGGACTGCTTAGTACTGTTCCAGATGACAACAGCCATTTAGATAGTATGTTGAAAACATGTCTACTCTATCATCTGAGGGAGGGGGCTAAAACCCACAAAGCTGAGTTAGCAGGTTTTGCAAAACTCAGTCTGTAAATTTGTCAAGAGGAATATATTTTAAGTTTAACAATATTTTTATGAATCATGATGCCACTCCCTTGAGATATCCTCTATGTATCTCCCTGAAAGTCTCTCAATTATTTTTGTAAAGTTACCCAAATTTTGTTTGTTTACAAAAATGGTATAAACTGATGTAGGGAGATGCCACTTGCTTCAAGTTCTAGTTAGTATTTCCATTTGCTCTCATCTGAATTCTCCCAAAGTGGTCAGCTTCCAAAAGCAAACATAGAGCATGAAATAATAAATCATGATCTAAAATACATTTTATATTTGAAAAGTCTATTCTTTTATCTTATCAAATGAGTGGAACTTTTGCCAAGATAAATAAAATATGTTTTCCAACATGATATTTAATCAGGATAATATTCTTCTTTTTTAAGCTAAAATTAATTTATATATATATATATATATATATATATATATATATATATATATTGTTATTGAGATAAAATATGCAGAATGCAGGATAGAAAACATTACATAATTAGGTCTCAATGAACTTCTAACATGGCTTTCTCTAACAGTTGCATATGAAAAGAAAAATAAGGCAATATAAAAGTTTGTTTTCCTGAACCACCATCTGTTATTTTTGTTTGAATTAATCTCAGTGTTCTAAAGGTTATGGATACTGTGCAGTAATTAACACCATTATGGGAAATGTCGTACTTCTATGTGTTGGACTTGCCAAATTATACAAGAATAGAATTTTAAAGCGATCTCTTTTATCAAGAGTGTGACTAAATTTCTTGCTTGCACTATAGTATCAGTAAAGTAATATTGCATTGTCAGTTTGCTTGCTCTTAAATGCAAATAAAATAGGATCTTGTTTTGCATATTTTCCATCTAATTGTTGTTTTCTTTATGTCACATATACAGAGACTTCGAAGAAAGTTGTTACCAAATTGTTATCAAGTACATATAAATTCTGTTAATTTCTTTACCTTAGGGAAATTACTTTTCTTATAATTAATAAGAAAAATAGATTCTTTTCCCCAAAGGAAGGCTAACAAATTTCAAGTACATTTATATATGATATAAATACCAATGAACATTTTGCGCATCATTTCCCCTGCTTTGGGAACAGTGGTCCAGAGATATTTAATTCCATGGCATGTGGTTATAGATATTTTGCATGGAGGTTATATCTATACTTTAACTTATAAGTAAAAGGACAAATTTAAGATTTATGTTTCTTAAGCCCTTGTAATGTTAAAAAAAATAAACTTGAAATAAACCAAAAGAGAAGACTAACTGATGTTAATACATAGGCCAAAGCTACTCAAATTAGGGTTTTTACCCTCACTATAAATTCCAAGAAAGTAAAGAGTATTTGAAAATTCACAAGATGCTCTGAGGTCCAGCAGTGGTCTGTCCATGAGCATCAACAGGGTCAGTGTTATGTCACTGGTTGCTCTGGTTAGTATCAAGGATTGCCACCTGGTTAATTCATCAAATGGTAATGATGATAACTAGCATAAGTATACACTTGGAATGTATTGAAAGCTTTAAATTTACTTGTTCAATTATGACAATAAACCCCTTATGGTAGATATCATCATTATCTAAACTTTACAGGAGAGGAAAGAGAAGTAGTATCCTCTGAGGTCCTGGGGAAGTAAGTGGCAGATCTGAACCCAGGAAACCTGGCCTCAAGGTAAGTCTGTGCTCCCAATACCTACCCAAAGAAGGCTGTCAGCAGCTAAAGTTTGGCTGATGGCCATTTTGAAGGGCAAAATTCATGAAGGAAGACCAGTGTGGAAGTGAGGGTTCAGTCTCTACAATTGGCATTCACTCTATGCCAAGCATTTTACATACATCAATTAATGTAATTTCATAACATCCCTAAGAGTAAGATATTCTTTCAATTTTTACATTATAGTTGTGGAAACTGAGACACGAGGATATGAAACAGCTTGCCCAATGGTGCTTTAGCAGTAAAGGCAGGCTTTGAACACAGACAGTCTGACTATAGAGTACATGTTCTTTGCCATTATGAGACATTGTTCATGTTTTAGAAATTTTAATTCAGTCCATGGGAGCCAAGTTTAAGAGAAGGAGGAGAAAATATATAAAGTGCCTTTTAAAAATTAAAATTCAATAAAAATAGCAATATTTAAAAATATCAATGACAATAATCCATGGACACTCTACAATATAATATACATTGACCCTCTTGTTTTAGTGCTTGTTATAGGTTGAATCGTGTCTTCCCACAAATTCACACGTTAAAGTTCTAACCCCTCAGAATGTAACATTTTTTGGCAATTGGGTTTTTAGAGAGGTAATCAAGTGAAAATGAGTTTATTAGAGTGGGCTCTAACCCAATAGTACTATTGTATTTGTAAGGAGAGGAAATTTGGACACAAACACACATTGAGGAAAGACAATCGGAAGAGATATAGAGAGCTGCTAGCCATTGACAAGCTGAAGAGAGAGGTGGGCAACATAGCTTTCCTTCAAAAGAAACCAACCATGCTGATAATGTTATTTCAGACTTCCAGTCTCCAGAACTGTGAGACAATACATTTTCATTGTTGAAGCCACCCAGTTTGTGGTGCTTTGTTATAACAGCTTCAGCAAACTAATATAGTACTCTTGGAATAAAATTAGCAGAAAATCATTTCAAATGGTGTGGCCAAATCATGGAATTTAAGGAAGGATACTGGGGCATCTCATGGAATCTGGGAAAGTCTGTATAAACAACTTTCAATATACAGAGACTGGAGAGCACCAAGAACTCAGGCAACATCTCCAAGTCTCATTCTTCTTTTTCACATGCCACATTATCTCTCTTCTTTTTTACTTTTGTAGACCTTCTTCACTTTTTCACAGACATGATTGCACCAAAGCTTACAAGGGTACAGTTTCCCACAAACAGAACAAATACTGATAAGTTTAAATCTCAATTCTAAACTCATAGGAGACAATCTGATAGGCCTGGCATAGGCCAAGTGTTTATCCGTATTTCAATCAGCTATGACCAGGGAAGCAGGGCTATATAGGGTGAACATGGCTTTGGGAACAGGGCTACATTATAACTTTTATAGGCTCTAAGCCCTTTTGTCTTCATGGACAACATCATCCCTAAAAATTATTAAAAATATATGTTATTTTTTTATTATTTAAAGTTTTACATATAGTAGTACATATATCTCCTTTTTTTCCCCATTGACCTTCCCCCAGCCTCCCCTACCCCCTGTCACATGTCCTCATTCCCCCCCCCACCCCTGCCCAATGTCTTGTGTCCATTGGTTGTGCTTATATGCATGCATAGAAGTCTTTTGGTTGATCTCTTTCGCCCCCCTCCCCAACACTACCCAGCCTTCCTGTTGTAATTTGACAGTCTGTTTGATGCTTTACTGCCTCTGTGTCTATCTTGTTGTTCATCAGGTTATAATGTTCTTTATTTTCCATAAACGAGTGAGATCATGTGGTATTTTTCTTTCATTGCCTGGCTTATTTCACTTAACATAATGCTCTCCAGGTCCATCCATGCTGCTGCAAATGGTAAGAATTCCTTCTTTTTTATAGCAGCGTAGTATTCCATTGTGTAGATGTACCACAGTTTTCTAATCCAGTCATCTGTTGATGGGCACTTAGGCTGTTTCCAAATCTTAGCTATGGTGAATTGTGCTGCTATGAACATAGGGGTGCATATATCCTTTCTGATTGGTGTTTCTGTTTTCTTGGGATATATTCCTAGAAGTGGTATTACTGGGTCAAATGGGAGTTCCATTTTTAGTTTTTTGAGGAAACTCCATACTGTTTTCCACAGTGGCTGCACCAGTCTGCATTCCCACCAGCAGTGCACGAGGGTTCCTTTTTCTCCACATCCTCACCAGCACTTGTCGTTTGTTGATTTGTTGATGATAGCCATTCTGACAGGTGTGAGATGGTACCACATTGTCGTTCTGATTTGCATCTCTCGGATAATTAGTGACTTTGAGCATGTTTTCATATGTCTCTTGGCCTTCCTTCTGTCTTCTTGTGAAAAGTTCCTATTTAGGTCCGTTGCCCATTTTTTTATTGGATCATTTATCTTCCTTTTATTAAGTTGTATGAATTCCCTGTAAATGTTGGAGATTAAACCTTTATCATTGATAACATTTGCAAATATGTTCTACCATACAGTGGGCTTTCTTATTGTTTTGTTGATGGTTTCTTTTGCTGTGCAAAAGCTTTTTATTTTGATGTAGTCCCATTTGTTTATTTTCTCCCTAGTTTCCATTGCCCTAGGAGTGATATCTGTGAAGAAATTGCTTTAGCATATGTCTGAGATTTTGCTGCCTGTGGATTCCTCTAGTATTTTTATGGTTTCCCACCTTATGTTTAAGTCCTTTATACATTTTGAGTTTATTTTTGTGTATGGTGTAAGTTGGTGGTCTAGTTTCATTTTTTTGCATATATCTGTCTAATTTTCCCAATACCATTTATTGAAGAGACTGTCTTGACTCCATTGTATGTTCATGCCTCCTTTGTCAAATATTAATTGAGCATAGTGGTTTGGATGGATATCTGGGTTCTCTATTCTATTCCATTGGTCTATATGTCTGTTCTTGTGCCAGGACCAGGCTGTTTTGAGAACAGTGGCTTTGTAATACAGCTTGAAATCTGGTATTGAGATCCCACCTACTTTGTTCTTCTTTCTCAGGATTGCTGTGGCTATTTGGGGTCTTTTTTTAATTCCAGATGAATTTTTGGAGAGTTCTTTCTAGGTCTGTGAAATATGCCATTGGTATTTTAATGTGGAGTGCATTGAATCTATAGATTGTTTTGGGTAGTATGGAGATTTTTATGATGTTGATTCTACCAATCCATGAACTACCAATTCTATCTGTTTATGTCTTCCTCTATCTCTTTTTTCAGTGTCCTGTAGTTTTCCACGTATAGGTCTTTTACCTCCTTAGTTAAGTTTATTCCTAGGTATCTTATTTATTTTATTTTTTTGGTGCGATGATAAATGGGATTGCTTTTTCAGTCTCTCTTTCTGTAAGTTGATTATTGGTATATAGAAATGCCATAGATTTCTTGGTGTTAATTTTGTATCCTGCTACATTGCCGAATTCATTTATTAAGTCCAATAGTTTTTTGATGCAGTCTTTAGGGTTTTTTATGTACAGTATCATGTCATCTGCAAATAAGGACAGTATTACTTCTCCTTTTCCAATTTGGATGCCTTTTATTTCTTCTTCTTGTCTAATTGCAATGGCTAATATTTCCAGTACCATGTCAAACAGGAGTGATGATAGTGGGCATCCCTGTCTTGTTCCTGTTCTTAGGGGAAATGGTTTTAACTTTTTCCCATTGAGTATGATGTTGGCTGTGGGTTTATCATATATGGCTTTTATTATGTTGAGGTATGATCCTTCTATTTCCACCTTGCTGAGAGTTTTTATCAAAAAAGGGTGTTCGATTTTGTAAAGTGCTTTTTCTGCATCAATTGATATGACTATGTAATTTTTATCTCTCAATTTGTTTATGTGATGTATCACGTTTATTGACTTGCAGATATTGTACTATCCTTGCATCCCTGGGATAAGTCCTACTTGGTCATGGTGTATGATCTTTCGGATGTACTGCTGGATCCGATTTGCTAGAATTTTGTTGAGGATTTTGGCATCTACATTCATGAGGGATATTGGCCTATAATTCTCTTTCATTGTGTTGTCTTTATTTGGTTTTGTTATTAGGTTGATGCTGGCTTCATAGAAGGAGCTTGGAAGTATTCCTTCCTCTTGAATTTTTTGGAATAGTCTGAGGAGGATAGGTTTTAGTTCTTCCTTGAATGTTTGGTAAAACTCCCCTGTGAAGCCGTCTGGCCCTGGGCTTTTGTTTGCTGGAAGCTTTTTGATGAATTTTTTTCATAGTTATTGGCCTATTGAAATGTTTAGATTCTTCCTGATTGAGTTTTATTAGGTTGTATTTTTCTAGGAATATGTCCATTTCCTCCAGGTTGTCCAGTTTGTTGGAATAGAGTTGTTCATAGTATTTTTTAATAATCCTTTGTATTTTGGTGGGGTCTGTTGTTATTTCTCCTCTTTCATTTCTGATTTTTTTTATTCGGGTCCTCTCTCTTTGCTTCTTGGTGAGCCTGGCTAGAGGTTCATCAATCTTGTTTATCCTTTCAAAGAACCAGCTCTTGGTTTTGTTGATCTTTTGTATTTTTTTTTTTTTTGGTCTCTTTGTCATTTATCTCCGCTCTGATCTTTATTATTTCCTTCCTTCTGCTTACACTGGGTTTTTCTTGTTGTTCTCTTTCTAACTTTTTCAGTTGTAGGGTTAGGTAGTTTATTACTATTGTTTCTTCTTTTTTACAAGTAGGCTTGTAGAGCTATGAACTTCTGACTCAAGACTGCTTTCGCTGTGTCCCATAGATTTTGGATTGTTGTGTTTTCATTGTTGTTTGTTGCCATGATGTTTTTTTATTTCTTCTTTGATCTCTCTGGTAACCCAGTCACTGTTTAATAGCATGCTATTTAGTCTCCATGTGTTTGATTCTTTTGGATTGTTTTTATTGTAGTTGATTTCCAGTTTTATGCCATTGTGATCTGAGAAGATGCTTGATATGATTTCTATCTTCTTGAATTTGAAGAGACTTTGCCTGTGACCCAATATATGGTCTATCTTTGAGAATGACCCATGTGCACTTGAGAAAAATGTATATTCTGTGGTTTTTGGGTGAAATGTTCTGAAGATGTCAATTAATTCCATCTGGTCTAGTGAGTCATTTAGGATTGATGTTTCTTTGCTGATTTTTTGTTTAGAGGATTTGTCCAATGGTGATAGTGGGGTATTAAAGTCCCCTACGATGATTGTATTGCTGTCAATCTCTCCCTTGATATCTTCCAGGAGTTTTTTTATGTATTTGGGTGCTCCTGTATTGGGTGCATATATGTTTAGCAGAGTTATTTCTTCTTGTTGGATTGCTCCCTTTAGTGTTATGTTAGTTGCTTCTTTATCTCTTTTTATGTCCTTCACTTTGAGATCTAATTTGTCAGATATAAGTATTGCTACCCCAGCTTTTTGTTTTTTCATTTCCATTCGCCTGAAAAACCTTTTTCCATCTTCACCATTAGTTTGTGTGCATCTTTTTTTCTGAGGTGGGTTTCCTGTAGACATCAGATATATGGGTCATGTTTTCTTATCCAATCAGTTACCCTATATCTTTTGATTGGGGCATTTAATCCATTTACATTTAAAGTTATTATTGATAGGTACTTATTTGTTGCCATTTTTATTCTTTACCCCTGTGCTTCTTCTTCACTTCCTATTTTTTCTCTTTACAGCAGACCCTTTAGCATTTCTTGCCTTGCTGGTTTGGTGGTAATAAACTCCCTTAGTCCTTTTTTGTCTGTGAAGCTCCTGATTTCACCCTCCATTTTGATTGATAGCCTTGCTGGGTACAGTATTCTAGGATTCAGACCCTTCCTTTGCATGACTTTGTATATTTCATTCCATTCCCTCTGGCCTGATGTGTTTCTGTTGAGAAATCAGTTGCTAGTCTAATGGGGGATCCTTTGTAGTTAACTTTTTGTCTCTGGCCACTTTTAAGATTCTTACTTTGTCATTGGTGTTTGCCAATTTAATAATAATGTGCCTTTGTGTTGGTCTTTTGGGCTTCATTTTGTTTGGGACTCTGTGAGCTTCTTGGATTTGTGTGGATTTTTTTCTTCCCTATATCAGGGAAGTTTTCTGTCATTATTTCTTCAAACAGGTTTTCTATTCCTTGTTCAGTTTTCTCTCCTTCTGGCACCTCTATTACGCGGATGTTGTTTTGTGTTGTCCCAAAGTTCCCTTAGGCTCTCCTCCTGCTTTTTAATTTTTTTTTTCTAGAAGCTGCTCTACTTGGGTATTTTTTCCTACCCAGTCTTCTAGCTCACTGATGCGGTCCTCTGCTTCTTCTAGTCTACTGTTGATGCTTTCTATTGAGTTCTTTATAGCAGCGATGTCATTTTTCATTTCTTCTTGGTTCTTCTTCATTTCCTCTTGGTTCTTACACATATTGTTGAATTTATCTTCCATTCTTTTCATCCACCTTATGACCATTTCCCTGAATTCTTTCTCTGACAGATTTCTTGGGTTCATTTCATTTACTTCCTTTTCTGGTGATGCCTGCTTTTCTTTCATATGCGGGTTGTTTCTTTGTCTCCCCTTGATCTCTCTTTTCCAAGTGTCTGGTTATATAGTTCTCTCTCTCCTCATCCCAGGCAAAATCTCACCTTTCATGAGGGGGTGCAGAGCTCCGCTGAGTCCATGTGCTCACGCCACTTGGGAACCGGTGTTCTTGGGTTCGCAACTGTTTCCTGGGTGCCATAGTTGTAGTATTTCAGGCTTCTGATAACATCCACTTTCCCCTTCAAGATGGCATGGTCTCTGTGTCAGAGCTGGTCGCTCTGGGAGGGAACCCAGCACCAGTGGGGGTTGCCTGGTCAGGGGAACCCTGTCTGGCCATCCCCCACAGTCTCCTGAAGTATAGCTGTCCCTCAACTCACTAACAAACACTCCCCATGTGACCACACACTCTCCTTTTGTTTTCTCACTCACACAGTATCTTGCAGTCTGCCTTTCCATCAGCAGCCATCTTCCCTTCCAAAAATACATGTTTTGTGATTGTATTGATATGTTGAATATATTTACTAATATATATTGAAAATGTTCTTTTACATTAACTTTATTATTTTCTTCTGATTTAAAAAAATTCAAACTTTTTTCATGAGCCTCTAAAAGTACTGTGCATCCTAGACACTGTGCCTAATGTGATATTTTTGGGAAGTGGACTTTTTATAGCAAGAGGGAATCTGGATGGATAACTACACATTCCTACATAGCTATACTTTTCAAATAGTTTTCCCATCACTTAAAAAAATCTTTATTGTTGAAAATATTACATCCTATAGCCTGTGACCATGGGTTATGCATATATGCATACAAATTCTTTGATTAATCTCTTCTGCCCACCCACCCTCTTCTGCCTTCTCTCTGTGATTCCTCAGTCTGTTCATGGTTCTATGTTTCTGGATCTATTTTGTTAATCAGTTCATTAGATTTCACATATGAGTGAGATAATGTGATACTTATCTTTCTCTGTCTGGCTTATTTTGCTTAACATAATACTCTCCACATCCTTCCATGCTGTCTAAAAGAGTAAGAGATCCTTATTTTACTGCTGCATAGTATTCCATGGTATAAATGTGCCACAGCTTTTTTATATCCACTCATCTACTGACCCCATCACTTTTCAATGAGACTTGTAATTGTGTTGTTGTTGAAGGTAATACAAGTAAGTAATATCAATGTTGAAGAGACTATTATATTTCTTCATGTAAATGCCTTTCAGAAATTTTAACTGAAAGTTGTTGACTTTCACCTCCTGATTCCAGGATGGTCTCAGGGGAGTAGAATAACCTGAATGCTTGTGAGGAAATGACTTGGGATGGATTATTTAAGCTCATGGACATAGCTGAGTATTTTCAAAAATTTTCTCCAATACATAAGGTTATATTTTATCAGCTATATCCATGATACCATCTCATTGAAGTATATTCCATTAGTTTATCTTTCATAAGATATCCATTTATTCACTAGGAAATACATATATTTTGTCTTTAAGATATCATTTAATTATGGGTCAAACTGAACAACTATACTAGTAAAGGTGCATTTTCTATGCTAGAGAATAAGGCTTCTAAGACTTATTCAACTTCTCTAGCTATTATGTGCCACTCCTGGGTCCTTTCATCTGTGTTAATAATAGTAATAGTAGTGAAATGACAAAGGCAGGATGACAAGAATGCAGTTATTTTCTGTGTTACAAATATAATGGATTGGACATATGACCAGGTTGAGTTTGAGCATTATATCTAATTGGCTATTTCATGGAGCTTTCAAGTGGGACTACCATTATATGACTTGAAATACCCAGTGAAAAACACATTTGAGGGAAAAATATCACTCTTACAGACTTCTGGGTAAAAGAAGCAGCAGTAGTTTCAAAAAAATTGGTTGGCTTAATTTCAGAAATCAAATTAGAGGTAGACACTGGAGCATTGCATATATTAGTAGATATTGATTGTTGATTGCCTGTTTAGGATATAGCACAAATATATATTGCAGTCACTCTGAGAACTGCCATTTTTGAGAGCAAAGGAACAGCCTCTATATCTATACTAATAAAAAGGTAATATGCTAATTAGACCTGATAGACTGGATGTCTTCCAGATGTCCTTCCGGACAAAGCCACGGAGGTGGGGTCCAAGGCAGAGGTGGTTAGGGGCATTCAGGCAGGGAGGGGAGAGTGGTTAGGGGTGATCAGGCCAGCAGGGAAGCAGTTAGGGGTGATCAGGCCGGCAGGGGAGAGTGGTTAGGGGTGATCAGGCAGGCAGGCAGAGTGGTTATGGGCGATCAGGCAGGCAGGCAGGTGAGCGGTTAGGAGCCAATGGTCCCAGATTGCAAGAGGGATGTTCGACTGCTGGTTTAGACCCAATCCCCAAACCGGCAGTCGGACAACCCCCGAGGGGTCCCAGATTGAAGAGTGTGCCAGCTGGGTTGAGGGACTGACCCCCATGCACAAATTTTGTGCACCAAGCCTCTAGTTAGTGAAATAAGTGTGAAATGGTGGAACAGAATTATCACTGGCTTGGAGGGGTTATTCAGTCTGGAAACATGATGGGTATGATGGTTAATTTTGTGTCAACTTGACTAGACTACAAGGTGACCAGATATTTTGTCAAACATTATTTTGGGTGTACTAGTATCTGTGAGGGTGTTTTTGAATGCGACTAACATTTGAAGTAGTGGAATGAGTAGATTGCCTTCCCTAATGTGGGTGAACCTCATTCAATCAGTTGAAGTCCTGACAGAACAAAAAGGCTGATTCTCCCTCCAGTAAAAGGAAACTCTTCTTGCCTGATTGCTTTGAGATGAAATGCCAGTCTTTTCTGGCCTTTGACTAGGATAAATCCTGGGTTGGTCTTGGGTCTTGAACCTGCCAATGTTCAGACTGGAACTTCACCATTACTTAAACCAGTGGTCGGCAAACTCATTAGTCAACAGAGCCAAATATCAACAGTACAACGATTGAAATTTCTTTTGAGAGCCAAATATTTTAAACTTAAACTTCTTATAACGCCACTTCTTCAAAATAGACTCACCCAGGCCGTGGTATTTTGTGGAAGAGCCACACTCAAGGGGCCAAAGAGCCACATGTGGCTCGCGAGCCGCAGTTTGCCGACCACTGACTTAAACCATCAGCTATCCTGGATCCCCCCAGCTTACCAACTGCAGATCTTGCAACTTCTCAGCTTCTGTAATCACATGAATTCATTCCTTATCATCTTCCTGGGCTGGCTTTCTTATGAACTGATAGATATATATCTGTCTGTCTGTCTATCTATATTCTATTGGTTCTATTTCTCTAGAGAATGCTAACACAATGAGTACATATTAAGTAAAGCTAAGTTCAGGCCTTTTAACACATCCATTATTTACTCTTAATAATTCGGCCAAATTGAAACTAGCACATTGCAGGCTCTCAAAAGGATTTATTGTATGGTGAAGAAAAAAAAAAGAAATCATTACAACTCTCATGGTTAGACATTTCATAGCCGAAGCCTTTGTTTCAACCTAGTCATCACATTTTTAAACTGGACTAGATTAGAGCTTTCAAACTAGTGAGCAGTTTGAGCACTTCTGTGTAGTTAATGGGGTATCATAAAAGTTGAAACTTAAATGGCAGCTGAAAGCTTGTGGGGAAGGAAGGCAGACAGGTTTGGGGCACCTGTCCTAAAAGCCTTCACCAGAAGCACCGCCTTTCTGTGTCCATAGTAGGTGCGCATTGTGCAGCCAGGGGGCGCCATTGCATGGCACGCCAGCTTGCGGAGATGAACCCCTTAGCCAAGGTGAAGTCGGTTAGTGAGCTGAATGAATGGGAGGCCTATACTTCAGTGGCAGCTAAGGTGTCCTGGCCCTGAGCACAATGACAGCACCTGCATATTCCTGGGAGGGCTTTCTTATGAACTGTCGGAAGGATGTATCTTGTGTATTCTCCTAGTATGAGGAAATTGTTAACATTAATCTCACGTGGGACTGAAAAGACAGGGAAGTCCAAAGGATTCTGTTTTATCTGCTATGAAGAGGAGGGGAGTTGACAATTTTAACGGAATCAAGATCAAGGGGAAAAATCACCCCAGTCGACCATGTGTTCTACTACCTCCCTCTCAGGCCTCAGAGGGCGTGGATGGCGCCACCAAAGAGCTCTGGGAGAAGGGCTGTGGGGCTCAGCCGCTTTGTAGAGTTCATCTGAAGGCTCCGTCCAGGAAGCACTTTCCAAACACCAGAAACAAGAAAAACAGAAAAGCAGTAAGACCTAAGAGAAGACTACTGTACGAGTTAAAAATGAGGAGGAACAGACAGAACAGCCATTGTTCCTGCCAGCCAGAGGCCAGAAGAATGGAGGACACCCAAGGCTCCAATAAACTTGCCAAGGCAAAGTTAGAGTGTTTTTGTAAGTAAAGTATCTGTGGCAGAATTTCCTTAAAGTCTGAACACTTTTTCCCCTTTACAATTACTCAAAATGTTATAACAGTTAAAATTACGTTACAGGATTCGTATGGCTCCTTTAGTAAGCTCCTGGAGAATTTGAAGCCTAAGATTTTAAGAGTAGCACCATGTAGTGGTTTACCAAATATTAGCATTTCTGTGTAACATGATGCATAAAATGTTCTGAAGCACTCAGCGAGGTCATATCTGTAGTCTTTGATAGTTCTAAGTGTCCCAGGCTACTGTGGGAGAATTTTAGGTAGCATAGAGGGAATTTAATGCTATTAAAGTTTCTCTAGTAAGCAATGAAATATATTTCAAATATTTAGGTTTCTATTCCTATCTGATTTTATGTATCAACTAGAGGCCTGGTGCATGGACAGATTTGTGCACATTGAAAGGAAATTAATTAGAAGGTGGCCAGCAGGGCGGGACTGGGTGGTCTCTCCCCAACCGTCCACACCTGGGGTGGCTGGGGCTCAACGGGCATCTGCAGAGTGAGGTGGGACCCTCCGGAAGGTGGGGTCCCTTGGCCTGGCCTGTGGGGATCGGGCCAAAACCGGCAGTCTGACATCCCCTGAGGGGTCCCGGAGTGTGAGAGGGCACTCTGCAAAGTGCTGTCGCTTGGCAGCTCCTGTGTTGAGCATCTTCCCCCTGATGGTCAGTGTGCTGGTCACTTAGCCTTTTATATATATGGAGATAGTAATAAAAGTTGGTTTCTTGTGTTCGTGTTGTTGTTGTTATTTTTTTTTGTTGTCATTTAACTAATGATAGAGGTCAAACCATAGTCTCCTTGGAAAATAGAACCAGTTGAGATACATGACTAATCATGGTGGATTAAAAAAGAGTATCTCTGAACAGAGAACAGACTGACAGCTGTCAGAGAGAAGAAGGGTTGGGGGCTGGGTGAAAACAGTGAAGGGGTTGCCTGGCTTGGTGGCTCATTTGGTTGGAGTGTTGTCCCAAACACCAAAAAGGTTACAGGTTGCCTTCTCAGGGCACATACTGAGGTTGCAGGTTCAATCCCATTCGGGGCAAGTACAGGAGATAGCCATTCTCTCACATCAATGTCTCTCTCTCTCTCTCTCTCCGCCTAAAAATAAATAAAAACATATCCTTGGGTGAGGATTAACACAACTCATAGACACAGACAACAGTATGGTGATTATCAGAGGGAAGGGGTGTGTAGGGAGTAGAAGAGGGTAGAGGGGGGATAAATGGTGACAGAAGGAGACTTGACTTTGGATGATGAACACAATGCAATATATAGACTATGTAATGTAGAATTGCACACTTGAAACCTATATAATTTTATTAACCAATGTCACACAATAAATTAAATTAAAAAAGAGTATTTCCAATAGCACATTCCTGCTATTATCTCTATATAAAAAGTATGTAAAATCTAAGCAAGCATGATATTTTATTCTTGCTCATAAGAAATTGTTTTGTCTGCTAGGGAGCTTGGGATATGTAAAAATATATAGCATAATTGAAAATGCAAAGTGTTTCCTGGATTCTGTTAGTATTTGATGTTTGATTAATGAGTGTTTCATTACCATTTGCAATGTCATATGCTGCATATGGACAGAACTGCATATATAAACTTGCAAAGGTGGTTACTTAGGATGAAAACTTTAAGCTAACCTTTTGGAAATTGACTGTACATTTTAAATGAGAAAAAAATTCAAGAGTCTAATAATTTGAATTATTTTGAATATTGTGACTTTGGACCAATCAACCTTTTTACAGGCAATGTAATTGGCCTAAATTTTTTTCTCAAAAAGAATTCTACTATTTTTGCACTAGTATACACAGAAGTTACCAGTCCTGAAAGCAATGAGAATATTGCTAATCAGCATCTAGGGGAGATGCACCTAGTTCAGTGTAAGTGGGAGCACTGGGTATGCAATGAGAAATGATGATGTTAAGAAAAGGAGAGATGCAAGAAAGTTTTTGCATACCATACTTGCATTTGAACTTATCTTACTTTAAATGATCTTAGAAAGAGAGTGACATGATGAGAGATATATTCTTGAAAGAGCATAGTTGGGAAGATGGAGGTTGAATTACGCTGGGAGGAACTGGAAACAGAGAGAGGAACAGGGAGGAAATTATAGTAGTTTATAGAAGACTAGAGGCCCGGTGCACAAAATTTGTGTACTGGGGGGGGGGTGTTGTCCCTCAGCCCAACCTGCACCCTCTCCAATCTGGGAGCCCTCGAGGGATGTCCAATTGCCTGTTTAGGCCCGATCCCATAGGGATCAGACATCCCTTTCACAATCCAGGACTGCTGGCTCACAACTGCTCGCCTGCCTGCCTGATTGCCCCTAACTGCTTCTGCCTGCCAGCCTGATCACACCCTAACCACTCCCCTGCCAGCCTGATAGACACCTAACTGCTCCCCTGCCAGCCCGATCGTCCCCAACTGCCCTCCCCTGACAACCCAGTCACCCCCAAATGCCCTCCCCTGCATATTCCCTCTTTATTAGGTAGGGTTTTTTCTTTAACATATTGGACAGCCCTAACTGGTTTGGCTAGGTGGATGGAGCATCGGCCTGCAGACTCAAGGGTCCCAGGTTCAATTCTGGTCAAAGGCATGTACCTTGGTTGGGGGCACATACCCAGTGGGGAGTGTGCAGGAGGCAGCTGATTGATGTTTCTCTCTCATAGATGTTTCTAGCTCTCTATCCCTTCCCCTTCCTCTCTGTAAAAAATCAATAAAATATATTTTTTTAAAAAAGAAACATTTATGATTCCTCCGTATCTGCCTGGCTGGTGTGACTCAGTGGTTGAGACCCCAGGCTGATGCCACTGGGAGGGGATCGCGCCGTGGGGGTGAGCACCCCAGCCAGGCTGAGACCCCAGCCCAGGCTGCCGCTGCTTGGAGGGGGATCACACTGTGGGGAGTGAATTTGTTTTTGTTTTTTATAAAGGGTCAGGAGGGCCTCTGGGCAGCATTCCGCCAGGCCGCTTACTCTGCAGGCTCTCAGCAGCAGCCCTCCCTGAGACTGGGGGATTCCGACGGGTCTGGGTGCCTCCATCTTGTGGTTATGGGTGCTGCCATTTTATCACAGAGTGACAGTTAATTTGCATATTACTCTTTTATTAGATAGGATATCATGAGGGCTTGAATTAAGGCAGCTTGGAAACAGATGAACTTGAGGTCTCAGTGCTATAAGAGATAATCGTAGGGGGAAAGGGAAGACATTCCCTGTGGTGCGGTGTTTCTTCCTTTTCCGCATCCCGCACGGAAAGGGAGAAAGACAGGTTCCTGAGGGGAGGAGCTGGAGGTTAAGAAATTAGAGAAAGAAAAAGACAAGAGACAGAAATAGATTCAAGCTGGGTGCCGGGTGGCTTCCTGTCCTCTGATAGAGAGACAGTCACCCTCACCTCAGACAACACAGCATATTTATTGGTTTCCAAAAGGGATTTTATGATCAAAAGGAGTTTAGGGTGTGCCCAAATCCTATACATCAGGATCTGAGTAAGCTCCTTATTTTGGGTGGGTCAAGGTCCTTTTTGTTCCTCATTCCAAGTACATGGTATCAGTACTGATAACAGGATTCTGCCAGTGCCCTTAGGCTCAGCTGAATAAGAATTAAAAAAGGTATCCATGTGCCTTCCCAGATGGCACTCTACAATTCCCAAATTTCCAATAGAGGATACAAGGAGCAAAGTATATATGGTAAGGAAGGAGTGGAGGAATGGAAGGTGATGACAGAGAAGTTTGAGCTCATTTTGCTTCCTGTTGAAGTCAACCAAAATAACAAGTTGACAGTGGCATGGAATTTAACAATTAGGAAATTATTGGTGACCAGAGTTCCAGCAGTTCACAAGAACGGTGAGGGAAAACACCAGATAGCACTAAGGAGTGAGCAAACATAAATAGCAACTTTAAATATTGCCTTTTACTTACTACACATAATAATATGCACTTTTCCATAACTTTCATAGCTACATAACATACTATACAGTGAATATAAAATAATCTATCAAACATGTGGAAGTATTTTCCCCCTAAAATAGTAGTGCCTTAAGCATGTTTGCGCATATACTTACGTTAGTACTGTTGCTTTTTGTTATTTCTACAGGATAAATTCTCAGGAATTAGATCATTGGGCTGAAGAATATGAGTGTTCTTGGTTTTCTGGATTTTTCAAGCCATTTATCATCATTTATACATATGATATTATGGAATGGAATCAGTCACAGCCAAGCTGGTATGGCTCAATGATTGACCCTTGACCCATGAACCAAGAGGTTCGTGGTTTGATTCTTGGTTAGGCTAAACATCTGGGTTGTGGGCTCCATCTTCAGTAGGGGTCGTGCAGGAGACAGACAATCAATGTGTCTCTCTCATCAATGTTTTTCTCTCTCTCCTTCTCCCTTCCTTTCTCTCTAAAATCAATAAAAACATATCCTATATAATAAAGAGGTAATATGCAAATTAACCCTCACGCTCTCACAAGATGGCTTCCTACAACCAGGCTGGCAGGGGGTTAGTGAGGGATGACCAAACTACTGAACAGCAGACTGCGTGGGACAACTAGGGTGGTGGGGGGCCATGAGGGGCAACCAGACCTGCGGGGGGGGGGGGGCAGATGGGGGCAACCAGGCCGGCAGGGGGGCAGTTAGGAGTGACCAGGCTGGCAGGGGGGGCAGTAAGGGGTGACCAGGCCAGTGGTTGGGGTGCAGTTAGGGGTGACCAGGTTGGCAGGGGGGGCAGTTAGGGGCAACCAGGCAGGCAGACAGATGAGTCATTAGGAGCCAGCAGTCCCAGATTGTGAGAGGGATGTCCAACTGATCAGTCCTAAACCGGCAGTCTGACATCCCCCGAGGTGTCCCGGATTGGAGAGGGTGCAGGCTGGGCTGAGGGGACCCCCCCATGCACGAATTTCATGCACCGGGCCTCTAGTTTAAAAAATAATTCAGTGAATGAAATACAATGACAGAATTCTGAACTGAAATTTATAACCTTGGTGAATATGCCTAGATATTTGGTTTGAAACCAATCATTTTTTTCAAATATCCATTTGAAATAAAGGCGGGTCTTGAGTTAGGGAGATTCCCAGAAAAAGTAATTTTTAAAAAAAATACACATATTTTTATTGTTGACATTATTACAGATGTCCCCCATTTTACTGCCTTCACCCTCTTACATCCAGTTCCCACCTCACCCCAAGTCTTCACAATGTATTATCTGTGTCCATGAGCTATGCATATGAGTATATAAGTTCTTTGGTTAATCTCTTCCCATCCTCTCTCTCTGAGATTAGTAAGTCTGCTCTATGCCTCTGGACCTATTTTGTTGGTCAGTTTATTTTGTTCATTAGATTCCATAAATAAGTGAGATCATGTGATACTTGTCTTTCTCTGACCAGCTTATTTTGCTTAGTATAATAATCTCCAGGTCCATCCATGCTATATCAAAGGGTAAGAGATCCTTTTTTACAGCTATATAGTATTCCATTGTGTAAATGTACCACAGCTTTTTTATCCACTCATCTATTGATGGGCACTTGGTCTGTTTCTAAAACTTAGCTATTGTAAATAATGCTACTATGAACATAGGGGTGCATATATTATTTCTGATTGGTGTTTTGGTATTCTTAGGATATATTCCTAGAAGTGGGATCACTGGGTCAAATGGGAGTTCCATATGGTTTTTCATAGTGGCTGACTAGTCTACATTCCCACAAGCAGTGTGCTAGGGTTTCCTTTTCTCCACATCCTTGCCAATACTTGTTTTTTGCTGATGTATTGATTGTAGCCATTCTGTCAGGTGTGAAGTGATACCTCATTGTAGTTTTAATTTGTATTTCTCTATTAGTGACATGAGCATTTCTCATAAGCCAATAGGCCATCTGTGAATCCTCTTTGAAGAAGTGTCTATTGAGGTTTGTTGCCCATTTTAAAATTGGATTGTTTGTCTTCTTTTTGTTGAGTTGTATGAGTTCTTTATATAGTTTGGAAATTAACACCTTATCAGATGTATCATTGGCAAATATATTCTCCCACACAGTGGGCTCCCTTTTTGTTTTGTTCATGGTTTCTTTTGCTGTGCAGAAGCTTTTCAGTTTCATGTAGTCCCATTTGTTTATTTTTTTCATTTGTTTCTCTTGCTCTAGGAGATGTATCTCTGAAAATTATGCTACATGAGATGTCTGAAATTTTACTGCTTATGTTTTCTTCTAGTATTTTTATGGTTTCACAACTTACGTTTAAGTCTTCTATCCATTATGAATTTATTTTTGTTTATGCTGTAAGTTGGTGCCTGTCCAACTTCTCCAACAACATTTATTGAAGAGACTGTCTTTTTTCAAAAAAAATTTTTATTGATTTCAGAGAGGAAGGGAGATGGAGAGATAAAGCCTCAATGATGAGAGAGAATCATTGATCAACTGCCTCCTGTACGCCCCACCCTGGGGATTGAGCCCGCAACAATGGTATGTGCCCTGACCAGGAATGGAACCTCGACCTCCTGGTTCATAGATTGACGATCCACCACTGAGCCAAACCGGGCAGGCAAAGAGACTGTGGAGTAAAGACTCCATTGTATGTTCTTGCCTCCTTTGTCAAATATTAGTTGACCATAGTAGTGTGGAATGATTTCTGGTGTCTCTATTCTATTCCACTGATCTATATGCCTGTCCTGTGCCAGTATCAGGATGTTTTGATTACAATGGTTTTATAGTATACTTTGATATCTGATGTTGTGATACCTCCAACTTTGTTATCCTTTCTCAAGATTGCTGTGGCTATTCGGGGTCTTTTTTGGTTCCACATAAATATTTGAATATTTGTTCTAGATCTATGAAATATGCTGTTTGTATTTTAATAGTGATTGCATTGAATAAACTGCTTTGGGTAGTATAGACATTTTAATGATGTTAACTCTTCCAATCCATGAACACAGTATATGCTTCCACTTGTTTGTATCTTCCTCTATTTTTTTTTTCAATGTCTTATAATTTTTCAAGAACAAGGCTTTTACTTCCTTGGTTACCGGTAAGTTTATTTCTAGATATCTTATTTTATTGTTGTTGTTGTAGGGTTAGATTATTTACTTGAGTTTTTTTCTTATATCTTGAGGTAGGCCTGTAATGCTATGAACTTCCATCTTAGAACTGCTTTTGCTGTGTCCCATAGATTTGTCCTTTTGTGGCCTTCATTTTGAAGTCTATTTTGTCAGATATGAGTATTGCTATCCAAGCTTTTTTTTTTTTTTCCATTTGCGTGGAATATTTTTTTCCATCTCTTCTCTTTCAGCCTGTGTGAATCTTTTGTTCTGAGGTAGGGCTCATGTAGACAGTATATATGGGTTATGTTTTCTTATCCATTTGCAGACTCCTAAGATCAGGAAAAAGACAAGGATGTGCGCTTCACCACTCTTATTCAACATAGTACTGGAAGTCCTAGTCACAGTGATAGAAAGAAAAAAAGACAAATGGCATCCAAATTACAAAGGTGGAAAGTTTGATATGTTTAAATCAGCTTGAACTGTACCTGGAGCAGAGTTGGAGGAATAAGAGCACAAAGCAGAAATATATTTGGATGTGATATTTTTATATTTTAAGTAGTTATTTCTCAGGGTCAGAATTCTATGTCATTCATTATATTTATTATGTAACAAGTAATATTAAGAATAAGATCTTAATAATTTTAAAATCCTTAACTGAATATTTTCATTGTAATGGGTATCACTTATGTCATTAGCAATTTTAGTTAGTAAGTGATGATTAGCATAGTAATTGTTGGAATATTATGAGTGCCAATAACAAAGCCTCTGCTAAAACACTAGGGATTTATTGTGTAGAGGGTTCTTATAATTTTTTGTAGTTTTTTTTTTCCACAATGTATTTAGTATATTTCTGGCATGTTACCTCAGCTTCTTGTTGAATTTCTATCAAACAGGATTTTTTAGTATTTGTGTTACCATTGATGTAGGGAAAAGCAGATCATTATTAATATTATAATGTTATTGAGATTTCAAAGGTGAAGGTAATTATCTTTTCCTATTTTTCTGAAAAATAGGAAAAGATAATTACAGTGTTTGTAATGTAGCATTTTAAAAAAATAAGCACTCTTTGGGAACAAAGTTTAGTAAACATAAAACAGACAAAGAAATGTAGTGCCATCTGGGTTAAGCTATTACAAATATCTGTGCATCATTAACTACCCATTATATTCACTAACCAGGATTTATTCATTTTTTCATAGTGATCTAGCAAAACACTTTTGTTTTCTTCCTTTTTTTATTGGTTATGAATGGAAGTCAATTTTTTTTCTGATTTTTATCTTAATGGTTTGAAATATAGAGTCAGATACATGGCTTTTCAATTTCTTTTACTACTTTATTTTATTACCTGGTTATTTTAAGGCAAAAAGATTCCCATTTCCAAAATACATAATAGAGATAATAAAGCAGTAAAATTTGAACTTAAGTTAATATGGACATTTTTCTTAAATGTGTCAACATGGTTTATAAATTGTTAAAAAAGGCAGTAAAATTTGAACTCATATAGCATAAACTTTATCTTAATCTATTAAATACATGATTTTAAAGATAATTTATTAATATATTACTAATAATTATTTTTCTTCTCATCAGAGAAAGTGAAGTAAAATCTAGTTAACCAAGAAATCATTAGAATTGGAAACACTAAATGTTCATGTGCTAATTTGGTTTCATTTACCTGAAGTCTGTATTTCTGCTGTTATCTAAAATCAAGTTTGTAAAATCAAACAGCTGAAAGAAAGGTGAGGAATTTCTAAGTAAATCAAACTCCAGACATTATTTTTATATATGTTATTTGGAGAATTGACTATGGCTGGTTTCTTTTAAATGCTATCTGTAGGAAATAATTGCTTCACTTTTCCATTTAGCTAGAGTGATCCTGGCCATAATCTCCTCTTCTATTGAATTTCATTTTAAAGTAAGATTCCAAAATCCCTGGAAAATATGAAACAGTGATCCTCATATTAGCAACTTAGCTTCTTCACAGAAACCCTATCATATTTAATTTGGCAAATAGTTCCTCTACATATCTATAATAACCTTTCATAAGAAGAATGTTCCAAAGGAAAAATGATTGGCCTGTCCCATGGAGAAAATGCTATTACATAGTGTATTATGGGAACAGGTAGCATTTTCCAGTCTTGGTGATTTTTTCCAACATAAATTTTGGTAAGAGGAATAATTTCAGAAGTGGTTCTGTTGAGGACTATTAAGTGACAAGGCACCAAATGAAGCACTCATCCATGTTTGCAAAATTGTTTTCAGCCCCAGGAGGCTTGCAGCAGTTGATGTTTCTAGAAAGTTACAGCAGAAGTGATGCTGGAGGATATTGTGATTTTTGCCAAGTAATGTTCCATAATGGCAATTGACCCTGCAGAACAGAACTGAGTAATGATGATAGTATGTTATCATTATTATATTCTCTTACCAGAGGCCCGGTGCATGAAGTTCATGCACAGGGTGGGGTGTCCCTCAGGCCAGCCTGTATCCTCTCTAATCTGACACCCCTCGGAAGATGTCCGGCTGCCAATTTAGGCCCGATCCCTGAGAAATCAGGCCTAAACTGGCAGTTGGACATCCCTCCCACAATCTGGGACAACTGGTTCCTAACCACTCACCTGCCTGCCTGCTTGCCTGATTGCCCCTAATTGCTTCTGCCTGTTAGTCTGATCGCCCCCTAACTGCTCCCCTGCCAGCTGATTGACACCTAACTGCTCCCCTGCCAGCCCAATCGCCCACAACTGCCCTCCCCTGCAGGCCTGGTTGCCCTCAACTGCCCTCCCCTGCAGGCCTGGTTGCCCCTAACTGCCCTCCCCTGCCTGCCATTTGTGGTGGCCATCTTGTGATGATGTGGGAGCGGCTATCTTGTGATGATGTGAGGGCGTCGCACGAGGGCGTGAGGGCACGAGGGCCACCTAAGCTTTTGTTAGTATAGATGTTAAATATAGAGACCCAGTGCATGAAATTTGTACATGGGTAGGTTCCCTAGCAGCTGCCGGATGCCAGCGGGGGCCTCCCTTCCCTGGGTGCCAGCTGCCGGCTGGGGCCTTCTTTCATTCTGTTCTGCCCCCAGGTGGTCAGAGCAAGTCATAGCAAGCGGCCAAACTCCCAGTTGGTCAACCTCCTGAGGGGATACTTTGCATATTAGGCTTTTATACATATATATATATATATATATATATATATATATATATATATATGTAAATAGTAGCCAATTATGATAATAGCTACCTTGTTAAGATCTTTGAAATAAAAGCTTGTAAGATTAGGGACCAACAGGAATTGGGTTCCTTAAAATTATACATCTTTTTTGAAATATCTTTGACCAGTTCATCCCAATGGGAGAATACTTACATGGTAGGAATATTAGGGCAAAGTGATTGAAATAGTATTAGAACACAATAAAAAATGTTTTGAAATGTGTTCTTATTCAAAATACATTTGCTGCTAGGACACTCCTAGTTGACCATTTGACATCCCATGTCTAGAGTGTTTAAAACACTGTGATACAGGCTTCTGATTTCATGTTGAGAAATTTTTTAATTCATGTGTCAATAGTAAATGAGTTGCTTAGTGGAAAGGATAACTTCTGGGAGCTCCTCTTTTCTTTATTGACAGTTCCTTTATAAAACAAATGCCAAGTCTGTAGGCTAATAATAAAGACTGGACTGCCCTGTCCCTTAGACATGCAGCAGTAAGATGGGAAACATAGCTATAGAAATATATTTGCATTATGTTATCTTTGCATAATTTGTGTACAAATATTGTCATCCCTATTTACCCTAATTAGTAATGTGTAATAGAATACTTAGTCTTTTGTAGATTCCTATGACTTTTAACTAGCATTCACTTTAGATAATAATTTTCATATTAGAAATTGCCATCCTCACTTTTTGCAATTATTTTAATTTTCAAAGTTATTATCATAGTTCTTTTAACATTTTAAAATTTATTTTTAACTTCAATTTTCACTTGAAGGCCATTATTCATCCTGAAGAACTCATTATATTGGGAACTTTTCAAGAACTCCTCTAAAAAGAATGCTTCACTTACTGGGTAAGTTTCATCCCATTAGGGATATGGGAAAATAAGCAGCTACTTACCTCTTTTGGCCAAAAGAACCTCATATGAAAGAAACAAACACAAACTAATCTGGTGGTGCCTTTAGAAAATGCAGTAGTGATATGAAAGCTTCTGAGTGATCATCATCACCATCATTATCTCATACTAGAGGCCCAGTGCACGGAATTCGTGTATAGGGGGAGGCTCCCTCAGCCTGGCCTGTGCCCTCTTGCAAGCCAGGACCCCTCGGGGGATGTTGGGACTAAACCAGTAGTCAGACATCCTTCTCGCAATCCCGGATGCTGCATGCACCAGTGATCATACTTTTCATACAGGCGAAAGACATCTTGCTTTTGTATGGGCAGCTACATTTTTTTGCCCTGATTATAAAAAGTAGTATATAACATGATCCTTCTGAGGCAGTAGTACCATTTTCCCCATCTTATGGGTGGAAAAACTAAAGCAGAGAGAAGTTAAGCAAATTGGCTTTGTCACACAGTTATAAGTGTCAGAATCAGAGCTGATCACAAAATGTGCAAGCCACAGTCCATGCATGTCATCACTGCATCATCCTGTTTTTTCAGTGTTAGAGTAGCCTTGCCAGGTTTTAATTTTTAAATCTAAGAGACTGTTCCCAATATATAGGGTAGGGTCCCTAGGCCTGGCTGGCAATCAGGGCCATCTGTGGGATGACCGGCGGGTAGGGCTATCAGGGGCCCCCCGCTGGCACCTGCCTTGGCTGGTGGCCTGGTGTCACCCACTGGCCGACCCCGCCCCCAGTTGCTGCCGCCAGTCACCTCCCTCTGTGGGGTCAGGGGCAGCTCCTGCATTGAGTGTCTGCCCCCTGGTGGTCAGTGCACATCATAGCGAACGGTCTTTCTGCCGTTTGGTCAATTTGCATATTAGGGCTTTATTATATAGGATAGAATTTTCTATGTGCCCAGCTCTGTTCTAAGAGCTATAGCTATATTAACACAGAAACCTGTGAGATAGATACTGTTTCTCTCCTTATTTGTCACTGGAGAGGCAGGAGACACTCAGCCAGAAGGTGCTAGAGCTAGAATTTGACCCCAGGAAGTCTGGCTTCAGAATCAGTCATTATCCTTATAGCACAGGCTTCATGCCATGTATTTTCTCCAGACTGCTTATTTCATTGTTTTGTCTAACTGAATTTTTTTTGAGGGGGGGACAAGGGACAAACATTTATTTGAACTTTCATATTTTTTTAGTACTTCATTATTGGGTCTTTAAAAAGATTTTATGTTGTGTGTGTGTAATGGAAAAGTTGCAGCTGCTATAAAATTCACAGAGCACCTAACTTTTGAGAAGTTTTTCCAAGCCTTCATTTGTTTCTGGCCTTTTTGTGAAGCATCAGTCAGAGAAACTGAATAAGGCTGATCTTATAATATTGCCATGTTCAGCTTGCCAAAAATAACCATTATAGCATGACCTATCATTCTTATGGATTCTATTTAATGATGAGCTCAGCTGCTTGATTGTTCAAATCATTTTATTTGCCTTCTTCCTTAATACTGTCTATTGGCAAACCTAGAAACAGTATTTTATTTTGTGATGTTGTTCAGAGTCTGAGGAGTTTACACTTGTAAAATGTGCTTTTATATTTTAGCTCATTGTCTATTGACCAATAAAAATGTGCCATGTGTATTTTCTAAATCAGAATTATTTTCCAATCCAATAAATGCTATGTTATTATTGTCACTGCCTTAAAATATTGTTAAAATTGAGTTAAGAGAACCTGGGTGAATAAAATTTAACAAATGACAAAAGAAAGAAAAAAATGACCTCTTGCTTGGTTGTTAGATCAAATGTAGTTGAATTTTGAACGACATGTGATGGCCTTGTCCACAATTGATGACTAAATTTATCTATTTTTTGTTGATTTTTTTGTTAGCTTTAAAGATCAATTTTTGCCTTATTGCTCAGGTTGTCACGTAGTTCATTTGATTTTGACATTGAAAGAAAAAGATTTCTTATCTATCATCAGGGATGTATCTCAGGTAAAGATAAAAATAAGGAAGTTGGGTTCTTGAGTTGAAGAAATCTGATATTGAAGAACATAACTTTTTAAGTATTTTGTTTAGCCAGGTTGGTTATTTATGCTTATCAAATTTTGTACATAACGGATTGCACAGATCTTGTTAAATGCATCTTGGTATATGGTGATGTCTAGATTCTATGCCAAGTCAGGTGAAGAGCTTGATAGCTTTTGGTTTATAATCTGGTACAAAAAAATAAAAACAAGCATAATTTTAAAATGTAAGTTTAAATAATGCACATATTTATTAAACTTATGAAACAAGAAAGGGATTCAGTACCTTTCTTTTGTGGATCAGGGTCAATTGAGAGTGTTTAACAACAGGGATAAGAGAAAGCTTCTCTGCCTTCTTGCTATTCAGAGATAATTCATCCATGGAGTGCATTTTCAAGTGGAGCTGCAGAGAGGGAAATGGCTATTAGTAGGTTTTTCTTGAGAAAATAATAAAGTAGACTTTAAATATATTTTATTGATTTTTTACAGCAAGGAAGGGAGAGAGAGTTAGAAACATCGATGAGAGAGAATCATCGATCAGCTGCCTCCTGCACACCTCCTACTGGGGATGTGCCCGAAACCAAGGTACACGCCCTTGACCGGAATCGAACCTAGGAACTTCCAGTCCGCAGACCGACGCTCTATCCACTGAGCCAAACCAGTTAGGGCAAGAAGTAGACTTTAACATGGGAAAATACAGGTGTGGAATGATAGCATGGGAGGCAAAGTAAAATGTGGACCTGGCAATAGACACATGATTAGAAAGTTGAGCCAAATATTGAAGACTTTCCATAATTGTCTGAAAGTAGTCTTTTAATGAAACCAGAGTGCTATGAAATCCTTGGTCACACCTGGGAAAAATGTATAGAATGTCTTACATTTAAATTAAAGTCTCATCCTGTAACAAATTAGTACTTAAGTATATTCTAGAACACTTACTTGATCTATGTCTGAAGTACCTGGAAAATACTTATTAAAATTTCATTTATATTTGGCGATAGGCAGATCATTCCCTGGATCATTGTCTAAATGCTGCTGAGAGATGTAATTTGACTAGTAAATTAATGGCTTCTGGTGATCTTAATGTTAACAGAACATTTGGAGGCATTGCTCATCAGGGGTGCAATATTGTGTTTCATAAGATGCATCAGACAAAGGCACTTAATGAGTTTTAGGTGCACAGCACATATTGTGCACAACTCTGTTCAAACTGTTACAGGCTTCCTGCCAAGATATATAAAAGAAATTGCCTAAGATATTAGTAGAAGAAATGGTCTCATCCCTGATGTGTATCCTTGTGGTTGGTTTGTCAACAGTGGGAGAAAATTTTAGTATAACAATAAACAATTAGTGTCATTTCATAGGAAGTCTGGACCCCTGAGTAAGATTTTTGAAAAGAGAAATAATGACTCTATTGTTTTTGTGATAAGTAATGGTTATAATAGGTAATGACTATTCCTAATATTCATCATTCATGATCATTCACATTTTTAACATTTTCTGTGATAAATTTCATTTCATATGCTTCTAGAAAACAAATGACTAGGTAACATTGCAAGTTGAATATTCCTTTTTATAGACACAGCAAAAATTTAAAATTATGTATATATTCATTAAATTTTAAATATAATTAAATAACAATTAAAGTTGTTGCTCATTAATAGTCTGCAAATGAAATGTGGCAAAGGCTATTTGTAATCCTACAAGGTCTACTGCTTAGGGCACATATGTACATAAATATTTTTTTCTGAGTTGTAGAATTATTGTACAATGGAAAAATAAATCCTCTATAAAACTTTAAACATACACAACTATAATAGTTTTATTAGATTTTTTTGCAAATTCTTTTGCATATTTTCTTTGCTGGTTATCAATAGTCTTTATTGTATATTATTTTTAAAATGTCCATCCTTACTTTATTACCATGTAAATAAAGCTTAATTTTTTTGTTAGGCCATTACAGAATATGTTGACCAACATTTTTTAAGTGGTTTCTATATGCCAGAAACTCTTCAAAGTGCTCTCTATTTTTCCTTTATTTTATTTTAATTTTAAAAATTAAGTTTATTGGAGTAACATTGGTTAATAGGGTCATATAGGTTTCAAGTGTGTATTTCTAGGATACGTGATCTGTATATTGCATTGTGTGCCCACCACCTAAAGTCAAATTGTCTTCTGTCACTATATATTTGGCTTTTATGAGTTCTTTATATATATTTTGCATATTAACCCCTTGCTGGAGCCATTGTTTGCAAATATCATTTCCCATTCAGTTGGTTGCCTTTTTGTTTTGTTCTCCATTTCTTTTGCTGTGCAGAAGGTTTTTAGTTTGATATAGTCCCTTTCATTTATTTTGCCTTTACTTCCCTTGGCTTTGGGGTCAAATTCATAAAATGTTCTATATAAACAAGGTCCATAAATTTAGTATTAACATTTTCTTATATGTACTTTATTGTTTCAAATCTTATATTTAGATCTTTGCTCCATTTTGAATTAAATTTTTGTATAAGGGGACAAACTGTAATCTAGTTTCAATCATTGCATGTAAAGTGCTCTCTATATATTACTCATATATTTACTCACAATAATCCTAACAAGTTAATCACTGTTATTGGCATAGGGAGAAATTAGGAAGCTGGTCTGACCTCACACCTGGAAAGTGGTGAAGTGAGGAATCAGTCTGGGTAGTTTGATTGCTAAGTGGCTCATTATGTATATTTCAGATTACCTGGGAATAACTTTGTGGTGGGTAGAATTAAATTGTGGGATGTTTTTAAATTAGAGTATATATTTTAAGGTGTACATGTTCTATTTTTAAAAATATAATAGCCACACTAAGATTTGAAGTAATTATTTGCATTTACTACTACTGCTATTCTTCTTACCACTTTAGCCATTTTAAGTATGCAGTTCAGTTGCATTAATACATTCACATTGTTGTGCAACCATCTATCCATCACAACTATCCTCTGCAGAAAATTTTCATCATCCCAAATTGGAACTCTGTAACCCTTAAATAATAACTTCCAACTACCCCCTCCCCTCAGCCTCCTCTGGTAACCACTATTCTACTTTCTGTCTCTATGAATTTGCAAATACTGTCATAAGGTACTTAAACCCATTTACATTTAGTTTGAATAGGTTAATATTTTTACTTAAAGTATAAGTATATTTTCATTTCTCATTCAGAGCACAAAATTAAAGTTCAACTCAGTCTTTGTCTGAATTATCACAAATTTCCTATTAGTGTAGTCAGATTAGTTGGACTTTACTAAGAATTCCAAAATATTATCCTCCTACCAGTATTGCTGGTGGTAACCTGGACATTGATGATACCACCTGAATGTTTGAGGACAAAATAGTTGTTGTACTATGGCTTAGCTTGACCTTTAGCAATCTTATCTAATAAAAGAATAATATGCAAACTGACTGTCACTCCAACACACAAGATGGCTGCCCCCATGTGGACACAAGGTGGCCAGCAGGGGAGGGCAGTTGGGAGGGATCAGGCCAGCAGGGGAGGGCAGTTAGGGGTGACCAGGTCAGCAGAGGAGGGAAGTTGAGGGCAACCAGGCCTGCAGGGAAGGGCAGTTGGGGGGGACCCAGGCCTGCAGGGGAGAGCAGTTGGGGGTGATCAAGCCTGCAGGGGAGGGCAGTTAGGGGTGACCAGGCTGGCAGAGGAGGGAAGTTGGGGGGGACCAGGTGGCAAGGGACAGCAGTTAGGGGCAATCGGGCTGGCAGGGGAGCAGTTAGGCATCAATCAGGCTGGAAGGGGAGTGGTTAGGGCAGGGGTGGGCAAACTTTTTGACTCGAGGGCCACAATGGGTTCTTAAACTGGACCGGAGGGCCGGAACAAAAGCATGGATGGAGTGTTTGTGTGAACTAATATAAATTCAAAGTAAAGGAGTGGAGGGGAGAGCAAGAGAACCGGATAGAACAGCCGGGTCCGGCCCACGGGCCATAGTTTGCCCAAGGCTGGGTTAGGGGGTGGATCAGGCTGGCAGGCAGAAGTGGTTAGGGGCAATCAGGAAGGCAAGCAGGCGAGCAATTGGGAGCCAACAGTCCTGGATTGTGAGAGGGATGTCCAACTGCCCGTTTAGGCTCGATCCTACTGGGATCAGGCCTAAATGGGCAGTCGGACATCCCTCAAGGAGTCCCAGATTGGAGAGGGTGCAGGCTGGGCTGAAGGACACACGCCCACCTGCACAAATTTTGTGCACTGGGCCTCTAGTATACTATAACGTTCTGTGAACACTTATAAATCTATTTCAATCCTCTTTACCTTTCAGATAACTCTCAAGCACAGGGATTATCCATTAAGAACCAGGTAATAGCTGTCAGATTCTGGCAGTCTCTCCTGATATGCCCCAGAACACCCCCCACCCTTTTTTTAAACATGTTTATCTTCAGAAATGATGGGTCTTGGGAAGTGGAAAATAATGTTTATTTTGAGCTAAATAAAACAATAGAGTTGGAAACTATTATCTCAAACCACCTAAGAACATCCTTATTCTATTTATGAATATAGTAATAAAGAATAGTAGATGTCATCCAAATTCATTTCCCAGTGAGGAAAGCAGATTGATATAAATCCATGGAGTTTTTTGTGAGACTGAAAGAAAAATTCTTCCTGAAAAAACTCAGATATCTAATTCTAATGTCTAATCTTGTCTAAGCTGATAGATTAAAAGCATTGCCAAGGTGAGCCTAGGATGTGAATAAACCCACTGGGTATTTCCCAGGAACCATTTTTCTGGGCATGGTCTTTTCCATATAGACCATTTAGTGACTCTGGGAAGTTTGCCATGTCCCATGTGAAACCAGCATGCTCCCTTGGGTCTAATATATTAACTGTGACATATAATTTCAGTGCTCTGCTGCATAGGCCATTATAACAGAGAAACAATGTAATAATACAGTGTTTTAAATAAGTATAGTAGTAACATTTATAGAACTTCCCTGGCAATAATGTTGAGTGAGAAGAGGATACATAAATAAAGTCATAAACTTAATGTGGCCTGAACTCTCTTTAGAGCTATGTTTGACTACAAGGGGCACTTGGATGGCAGAATTCCTCTAAGATGAACCCACTATTGTTTGAATTGCTTGCTCTTTCACTGTTGCTTTTATGCACAAGGAAAGATGCCTTTATGGTACCAGTGTGTGTGTATGAATGTGTGTGTGTGTATGTCTGTGTGTGTATGAATGTGTGTGTGTGTGTGTGTGTGTGTGTTTGTAAGGCAGTGGGTGTGAGGGAGGCAGGATGGAAAAGAAGGAAATTTGACGAACCTACTAGCAGGAGTGAAATAGAAAATTGTTTTGTATCAGAATTCCACTGTCTGCACATTCGTGTATGCGTATCAGTTGATAGAACTTGGGGATTTAGAGATAGATATATCACTTTATGATATACACTAGAGGCCCGATGCACAAAATTCGTGCAAAAGTAGGCCTTCCTTTCCCCAGCTGCTGGCAGTGGCTTTCCTCTAGCACCTGGGACCCAGGCTTCCCTCCAGCACCCGGGACCTGGGCTTCCCTTGCAACCCCAACTTCGTCCAGAAGGACATCCAGTCTAATTAGCATATTACACTTTTATTATTATAGATATTAGTTATACCTTCCTATTGTATTTATGTGCCTCCATCTTCATCTGTAAGAATAAGTAATACATAATAATGTAAACTTTTCTCTGAGTTATAAAACTATAGTTTTGAAGCAAACATCTTTGTTTTCAAAGGAAGGAGGAAAAATGTTTTTGAAATCAGCTGCATTTAATGCTTAAAGTTAAATTTCATAAATTGGATGCCTGAATAATGACCAGATGTTCTAGGAATGCATCTTAATTGATTATAATGTCTGGCTTCAAAGTGCACATGCATGTATTTGAAAAATATATATATTGGGCATAGTACATATCTTCCTTAAAGATAATTCACTCTGATTGAGAGGAAGAGAGAACAGGTGTTATTGCTCTTAGATGATTCATTCAAAACTGTTCCTTTTTGTCTAACATAAACTTCTTTTTGTTTTTTCCTCATTTATTTTATAAGTATTTATTGAGCACCTACTTTTCACAAGATGCCTTACACAGGGATCTCCCAGTGGATGAGGTGCTCTGCCACCCAGCATGTCTGCTCATGTCATAAAGGAGCAGGATACAGGGCTTTGCGGGGGGTGGGGGCGGGAGTCAGAAGAGGAGATTCCTCAGAAGAAACAAGCAGATCCAGAATTCTGGAGGATGCTCCAAATGTTGAAGAGGAAATTGGAGGCCATGAAAGGGAGAAATATAGCAGACAGGAGGGGAGGTTGCAAATAGTGTGGGGCATCATAACATTTTGCACTACGCATTTCCTTCCAAGAATAGCTTTAGCACATTCTAATAATTTTGATACACTGTATTTTTATTTTTATTCAATTCAAAATATGCTCTAATTTTCTATACAACTTTCTCACTGACCCAGGAATATTTAGAAGTATCTTATTTAATCTACAAATATTTAAGAATTTTATAAATATCTTCCTGTTATTGATGTCTAATTAAAAAAAAATCCTCACCCAAGGTTATTTTTCCAGTGAGTTTTAGAGAGAGTGGAAGGAAGGGAGGAGGGGGGAAGAGAGAGACAGAGAAAGAAAGAGAGAAATATCAATGTGAGAAAGATACATTGATTGGTTGCCTCCCACACACACCCCGATTGGTTCTGGGGATCCAGCCCACAACTGAGGTACGTGCCCTTGACTGGGAATTGAACCCGAGACCTTTTGGTCTGAAGGCCGATGCTCTAACCACTGAGAAAACTGGCCGGAGCTTGATGTCTAATTTAATTTGTTATGATTGGTATCAGTTATTTTCCACTGATTGCGTTTGTTTTATGGCACATATTATGGTCTATCTTGCTGAAAATTCCATGTCTACTTGAAAAAAATGTTTAACCTGCTATTGTTGGGTAAAGTAAATTATATTGTTATTGAGGACTTCTAGATCCTTAGTGATTTTGTCTACTTACTCTATAAATTATTGAGAAAGTTCTGTTGAAATTTCTCAATTATTGAGAAAGTTTTGTTGTGGATTTGCATATTTTTCCTTTTAGTTCTATTAGTTTATTTTATTTCAATTAGAGTTGACATTCAATATTATATAGCTTTCAGTAGTACAGCATGGTGGTTAGACATTTCTATAACTTATGAGTGGTCCCCTTGATAAGTCAAGTACCCACCTGGCACCATGCATGGTTATTACATTACTAGAGGCCTGGTGCATGAAATCTGTGCACAGGGCGGGGGGTCCCTCAGCCTGGCCTGCACCTTCTTCAATCCAGGACATCCCTCTCGCAACCCGGGACCGCTGGCTCCTAACCACTTGCCTGCCTACCGGCTTGATTGCTCCCCTGCTGGCCTGATGGCCCCCAACTGCCCTCCTTGACAGGCCTCATGGCCCCCAACTGCCCTCCCCTGCTGGCCTGATCGCCCCTAACCACCTCTGCCTCAGCCCCCACTACCGTGGCTTTATCCAGAAGGAAGTCGGATGGTAGGAAGATGTCTGGTCTCCCAGTCTAATTAGCATATTACCCTTTTATTAGTATAGATTATTGACTATATCCCTTATGTTGTACTTTATATCCTCATGACTATTTTGTAACTACCAGTTTGTACTTCTTAATCTCTTTCCCTTTCTCAGTCCCCAACCTTCCTTCCATCTAGAAACCATCAGTTTGTTCTCTGTATCTATGAGTCAGTTTCTATTTTGTTTGTTTATTTTGTTGTTTAGATCCATATATAAGTGAAATCATATGACATTTGTCTTTCTCAGCCTGACTTATTTCACTTAACATAATACCTTCTAGGTCCAACAATGTTGTCACTGCTTTAATTATGTATTTGCCTTTGTCAGTGAGGGTGATTTTTTTCTCTCCAATATTTTTGTATTCGGATTTTTAATTTTTTTGCTTCTTATTTAAAGTCCCTTTAAAATGTCCTGTAAACTAGGTTTTGTGGTAATAAATTACTTTAGCCTTTTCTTGTCTGGGATATTTGTTTGTTCTTACTTAGTGTATTTTGAAGCCCTGTTGCTACGTGCATGCATACACATTTGGGGTTTTTGTTTTCGTCTTTTTGGTGAATCTTACCCTTTATTTTTATTTAATTTTCCTCTTCATCTCAGGTACTATTCCTTGTTCTGAAGTCTATTTTGATATTAGCAGAGCAACTTTCTTTTGATTTGTGTTTTCATGGAATGTGTTTCTCATCCTTTTTCTTTTACTCTATTTGTATCTTTAGATGTAAAGTGCTTTTCTTGTAGATAGCATATATTTAGATTATTCAGCTTGACCACTTCTGTATTTTAATTAGTATGTTTATTCATTTACCCTTATTGCAACTGTTTATCTGATTTAGTTAAAATCTACCCAACTTTCTATCTATTCTACCTGTTTTTCTTCCATTTTTGCTTTTTCTGCCTACTTTTGAAATATTTATTATGATTCCATTTTACCTTTATTATTGACTTACTAGAGGCCCACTGAATGAAAATTCATGCACTGGAGGGGAGTCCCTCAGCCCGGCATGCCCCCTCTCACAGTCCGGGAGCACTCAAGGGTGGGAGGCGACCCTGCGATCAGGGGAAGGTGATGCCCCCATCACAACTCTGCTGCTGCCACTGCCGGCATCGCAAGCCTCGGCCGGCCGTGGTTACCTGTGCCTTGGGCGGCCCTGGGCGGCTGGTTAGCTGCCAACTGAGGTTTGCCTGCATCTCGGGCCGGCTATGGATGGCTGGGGGGCTGAGGGGACTGGGAGCCGCCATCTTGTGGCTGTGGGTTCTGCCATCTTTGAGGGAGTGGCAGTCAATTAGCATATTCCCTCCTTATTTGCTGTGAGCACTGCCATCTTATGAGGGCGTGATGGTCAATTAGCATATTCCTCTTTATTAGATAGGATTATTTATACCTCTTATTAAATTGTTTTTAGTGTTTTCTTAGGGTTTATAATAAACATCTTTGTCTAATCACATTCTATCTTTAAGTAATATTATATCAGGTCAAGTATAATGTGAGAAAGTTAACCAGTATATTTGCAATTTATCCCTTGAAACTTTTTTGTTACTGTTCCCATACATTTTCAGGCCTTAGAAAAATACAACCTTTAGGCCCAAACCAGTAATATTCATTCATTTTTGTATAGATTATGGCTACTTTCATACTACTAAAGTGGAGTTGAATAATTGCCACAGAGACCTTATGGACTGCAAAGCCAAGTATATTTACTACCTGATTCTCTAAAAAAAGTTTGACAACTCCTGCTTTAGAATATTAGTTATCCTTTTTAATGTGATTAAGGAGACATATTTTCATACTTACTTTTATTTTAACCATATCTAGCAATATTTATTTTTTTCTGTAGATCTGTTTCTTTTCTTGTGTAATATTCCTACTTGCTGAAGAATTTTCTTTAACATTTCTTATAGTTTACACCTGTTTCTAATATGTTCTCTAAGTTTTGTTTAACCTAAAAAGAATACTTATTTATTTTTTAAAGTTATTTTTTATTAACATAGTTTTTCTTTAAGTCACTCTATAGTCTGATTTGCATAATTTCTGTCAAAAATTTTATTTTAATTCTTACTTTTTTTTCTTTGGATATAATTTGTCTTTTTTTTCCTCTGGTTGTTTTCAAATTTTCTCTTTGTCTTTAATGTTCAGCCATTTGAATTTGATGTGCCTGTGTTTCCCTGGTTACCCACCCCCCTCCCTCCTCTGTCCAATTTTATCTATGTTCTACTTCTGGAATTCCAGTTATATTTATGTTAGATCATTTGATATTTTTTCATTGATTTTTGATGTTCTATTCTATTTCATTTTTTGTTTTCACTCTTCTTTTCTCTTTGTGTTTTGGCTTGGTTAATGTCTATTGATTTGTTTTCAGAGTCATTGATTTTTTTATTCACTATGTCAAATCTACTGATGAGTCTTTCAAAGTTATTCTTCATAACTATTATCATTGATTTTTATTTCTAGAATTTATTTCAACTCTTCCTTTTTTTTGAACTGGGTACATATTATTTTATTTTCTTATGTTTCAATGTGTTCATTTCTCTTTTAAATTTTTTTTTATTGATTAAGGATTTACATATGTGTTCTTATTCCCCCCTTGCCATCCCACCTCCCTGCTCATGCCCTCACCCTGCTGGTGTTTGTGTCCATTGGTTAGGCTTATACACATGCATACAAGTCCTTTGGTTGATCTCTCCCTCTTACCTCCACCCTCCCCTACCTTCCCTCTGAGGTTTGATGGTCTGATCAATGTTTCTCTATCTCTGAATTTGTTCATCAGTTTGTTGTTCGTTATATTCCAGGAATGAGTGAGATCATGTGATATTTATCTTTCTCTGACTGACTTATTTCGCTTAGCATAATGCTCTCCAGGTCCATCCATGCTGTTGCAAATGGTAGGAGTTCCTTCCATTTTATAGCAGCATAGTATTCCATTGTGTAGGTGTACCACAGTTTTCTAATCCACTCATCTACTGATGGGCACTTAGGCTGTTTCCAAATCTTAGCTATTGTAAATTGTGCTGCTATGAACATAGGGGTGTATATATCCTTTCTGATTGGTGTTTCTAGTTTCTTGGGGTATATTCCTAGAAGTGGGATCACTGGGTCAAATGGGAGTTCCATTTTTAGTTTTTTGAGGAAACTCTAAACTGTTCACCACAGTGGCTACACCAGTCTGCATTCCCAACAGTAGTGCACAAGGGTTCCTTTTCTCTGCATCCTAGCCAGCACTTGTCATTTGATGATTTGCTGATGATAGCCATTCTGACAGGTGTGAGATGGTACCTCATTCTTGTTTTGATTTGCATCTCTTGAATGATTAGTGACTTTGAGCATGTTTTCATATGTCTCTTGTCCTTCCTTATGTCCTCTTTCGAAAAGTATCTATTTTGATCTGCTGCCCATTTTTTGATTGGGTTGTTTATCTTCCTTTTGTTACATTGTATGAGTTCCCTGTAAATGTTGGAGATTAAACCCTTATCGGTGATAACATTGGCAAATATGTTCTCCCATGCAGCAGGCTTTCTTGTTGTTTTGTTGATGGTTTCTTTTGCTGTGCAGAAGCTTTTTATTTTGATGTAGTCCCATTTGTTTATTTTCTCTTAGTTTGAATTGCCCTACAAGCTGTATCAGTGAAGATATTGCTTTAGCATATGTCTGAGATTTTGCTGCCTGTGGATTCCACTAAGATTTTTATGGTTTCCCATCTGATGTTTAAAACCTTTAACCATTTTGAGTTTATTTTGTGTATGGTGTAAGTTGGTAATCTAGTTTTTTTGTTTGTTTGTTTGTTTTTTGCATGTATCTGTCCAATTTTCCCAACACCATTTATTGAAGAGACTGTCTTGACTCCATTGTATGCTCTTGCTTCCTTTGTCAAATATTAATTGAGCATAGTGGTTTGGGTCAATTTCTGGGTTCTCTATTCCATTCCATTGGTCTATATGTCTGTTCTTGTGCCAATACCAGGCTGTTTTGAGAACAGTGACTTTGTAATACAGCTTGATATCTGGTATTGTGATCCCTCCAACTTTGTTCTTCTTTCTCAGGATTGCTATGGCTATTCGGGTAATTTTTTACTCCAGATGAATTTTTGGAGACTTCGTTCTATGTCTGTAAAATATGCCGTTGGTATTTTAATGGGAAGTGCATTGAATCTATAGATTGCTTTGGGTAGTATGGACATTTTAATGATGTTGATTCTACCAATCCATGAACATGGTATGTCTTCCATCTGTTTATATCTTCCTCTATCTCTTTTTTCAGTGTCCTGTAGTTTTCTGAGTACAGGTCTTTTACCTCCTTAGTTGTGTTTATTCCTTGGTATCTTAATTTTTTTTGATGTGATTGTAAATGGGATTGTTTTTTTAATTTCTCTTTCTGTAAGTTTACTATTGGTGTAGAAAAATGTCATAGATTTCTTGGCATTAATTTTGCATCCTGCTGCATTGCGAATTTATATATTAAGTCTAATAATTTTTTGATGGAGTCTTTGGGGTTTTCTATGTATAGTATCATGTCATCTGCAAATAAAGACAGTTTTACGTCGTCTTTTCCAATTTGGTTACATTTTATTTCTTCTTCTTGTCTAATTGCTGTGGCTAGCACTTTCAGTACTATGTCGAACAGGAGTGGTGAAAGTGGGCATCCCTATCTCATTCCTGTTCTTAGGTGAAATGCTTTTAGGTTTTGCCCTTTGAGTATGATGTTGGCTGTAGGTTTGTCATATAAGGCTTTTATTATGTTGAGGTATGATCCCTCTATTCCCACTTTGCTGAGGGTTTTTATCAAGAAAGGGTGTTGGATTTTGTTTAATGCCTTTTCTGCATCACTTGATATGACTATATGATTTTTATCTCTCAATTTTTTTATGTGATGTATCACATTTATTGATTTGCGGATATTGTGCCATCCTTGCATTCCCAGAATAAATCCCACTTGGTCATGGTGTATGATCTTTGTGATGTAATGCTGGATCCAGTTTGTTAGAATTTTGTTGAGGATTTTGGCAACTATGTTCATGAGGGATATTGGCCTGTAATTCTCTTTTTTGTGGTGTCTTTATCTGGTTTTGGAATTAGGGTAATGCTGGCTTCATAGAAAGAGCTTGGAAGTGTTCCTTCCTCTTGAATTTATTGGAATTACCAGAATTACTACTCTTGTGCTTTGGGATCACGATTAAGTAAAATAAGGGTTACTTTAACATAAGCACTGTAATGCTATGACAATCAATTTGATAATCCAGAAGGCTACTAAGTGATGAATGGGCAGGTAGCCTATATCAAGTGGATAAGCTGGACAAAGGGATTATTCATGTTCTGGGTGGGACAGAGAGGGATAGTACAAGATTTCATCATGCTACTCATTCCAGGTATAGCTAAGGTATATGACTCAGGTTCATCTCTTTCTTATAATTTATATTTTTCTGCTAAAATTCTCCATCTGTTTGTTCATGTTTTCTGACATCTTCCCTAGATCCTCTTACATATTTATCAGTTTTTAAAAATTTCATGTTTTATAGTTCTAATATTCTTGGTGCTTCTGTTCAGATAGTTTCTGTTTCTAGTTTTTAAATTTAAGTTTACTAAGTTTTGTGAACTAGTGTCTAATCTGCTAAGTCTGTTTTATAGAATAGTGTCAATTTTTTATTGAGAGCCCATATTTGTTTCATTATTATGTGTATGTTTTATTTTAAGTTCTTTAATATGTTTTAAATTGTTGCTTTACAGTCTTTAGTAATTCCTCTTTTTTTCTTTACTTTTTGAGATCTGTGCCAACTTACTGATTTTTCTTATGTTTTTTTCCTCTTTTTCACATTATCTAGAATATTTTTTATTGCATTGTGGACATTATTGATATTACATTATAGTCTTAGTAAAATGTTGACTTTTGTTTAAGTAGACAGGTAATATTTTAGAGTTTTTTGTTGATTATTTTGAGGCTTGCATTATAGTTTTATTGGAAAAATTCTATAGTTAATTTTTTGTAGGCCTATATTAGCTACTTCTCATGTATTTTTTTAAAATTATAATTAATATCAGCTTAAATTCCAAAAGAGAATTGTGGTATGGTAATTTCCCTTATCCATGGGGGAATAACTTCAAAAAGCCCCAGTGAATGCCTGAAACCCCAGATGTAACTGAACCATTGCAATATATACTGTGTTTTTTCCTACACACACACCTATAATTAAGTTTAATTTATAAATTAGGCACAGTAAGATATTAACAACAGTAACTATTAATAATATAGAATAATTATAACAGTATCTATACTAATAAAAGGGTAATATGCTAATTAGGGCAGATGTCCATCTAGATGTCCATCCGGACAAAGCCACAGCAGTTGTGAGGCCCAGGGCTCAGGCAGCCATGGGCTTAGGCAGCCATGCGCCCCAGTGGCTGTGAGGCCCGAGGCTCAGGCTTTGCAGCCGCCATGGCCAGCAGTGGCAGCAGCAGTGGGATGATGGGGCGGCGCCTTCCCCTGATCAGTCTGGTCGCCTCCCGCAGAGGGAGGTCACACTGTGGCTTAGGCCCGCTCCCAGGAGTGGGCCTAAGCTGTCATTAGGACATCCCCTGAGGACTCCCAGACTGTGAGAGGTGGCAGGCCAGGCTGAGGGACCCCCTCCAACAGTGCACAAATTTTCGTGCACTGCATCTCTAGTAATGTAATAAAAGTTAAGTGAATTTTGTCTCTTTCTCTCTCAAAACATCTTATTAGACTGTACTCATGCTTTTTTTGTGATGATATAAGATGATAAAATGCCTTATTGAGAACATTCACCTCTTTACCTGCAAGGCACACTTTATTTATTTTAATGCTTCTCTTTGGCATATTGGAATTACCAGAATTACTACTCTTGTGCTTTGGGACCATGATTAAGTAAGAGAAGGATTACTTGCACTGTAATACTATGACAGTCAATTTGATAATCCAGAAGGCTACTAAGTGACGAATGGGCAGGTTGCCTGTATAGAGTGGATAAGCTGGACAAAGGGATTATTCTTGTTCTGGGTGGGACAGAGAGGGATGGTACAAGATTTCATCATGCTACTCAGAATGGTATGAAATTAAAAACCTATGAATTGTTTGTTTCTGGAATTTTCCATTTAATATTTTCAAACTGTAGTTGACTGTATATAGCTGAAACTGCAGAATGTGAAACCATGGATAATTAACTTTATATGTTAATCTATTATAAGGGCTTAACATCGGAAATTTCTCAGCAAAGTGCCTATTTAGAAGTCATGGGTTTGCCATTCATCCATCCATCCATCCATCTGTTGCTATTGGAAATAGGATTCTTTAAAGAAATCATAGGAAATGCATTTTGGGGACCTATGCATAGGAGGATTTGAGGGTTTGTGGCAAGATTTATTGGAGCAAAAACAAAGGACTGTCTCCAGGTGCCTGGTGTCATATCCATGACCAGATGGCTTAGCTCTGTTTCACTGTGGAAGAAGTCCAGCCTCAAGGCCTATAAGCCCACACTTGTTTTCACCAAGCCCACGAGTACCAGAGTCCAGAGATGCTGTGCATTGGTATCTGGACATTGGTATCTGAAGCTCTGGTAGTCTAGTTTAGTTTCTGTTCCTGTCTGGCTTGCAGCTGGTACTGCACTTGGGCCACACTTGGGTCCCCCACAGCTGCTAAGGTGAGAGAGAGAGAATGTGAATGAACCAGCCAAACTCAGGCCTTTGTTAAGCTTTGATTATGTCTTCTTGGGTTTGGGAAGGGGTAAGCTCTCTTTCAAACTAACCAATCTCTTTCCTGACTCTTCTCAGGCTTGTGCTGGGCCCTCCCCCTATCCAATTTCTTTCCTGGATCTTCCAGGGTTTCTTGCTCTTCTCCAATCCAGTCCTTTTGCCAGATTTCCCCAGGCTAGACTCCTTTCCTTTTTAGTCACCATTTTGGCTCCTACTGTGCATGCCTCACAGTAGAAGGACCTCCCCCTGTGCCATTTTGGATTCTGCTACTGATGAGCCTTCCAGAGAAATGTTCCCTTTACTGTTTATCCCTCTCCCCATAATCTTGGGAAACATCAGGTTGTTCCTGGGGAGACTGGAAAACCGATCCTTCCTTCCCACTAGGGCAGTGGTTCTCAACCTTCCTAATGCTGTGACCCTTTAATACAGTTCCTCATGTTGTGGTGACCCCCAACCATAAAATTATTTTCGTTGCTACTTCATAACTGTAATTTTGCTACTGTTATGAATCGTAATGTAAATATCTGATATGCAGGATGTATTTTCATTGTTAAAAATTGAACATAATTAAAGCAGAGTGATTAATCACAAAAACAATATGTAATTATATATTGTGAAATATTTATTTCTAATTACAAATAAATGAAATTTTGTCTTGAAGCATGGTGTAGCATGGGTAACAGTCTTAATATAACAACAGTAAACTACATTGCTACATTTTGCAACAGTATGTGTAAAAAGCCAACGTCAGTGGGAAGGTTGAGATTGCTTCTTTCTCACCAGATCAGAAATTCTCAGGGCAGTCTTTGCAAGAGCACAACGAAGATCATCTTCCACAACAAGTCTACTTCTGTATTTAGACTTGATAACCAACAAGCTGGAAAACCCTGTTTCACAAAGATATGTTGTTGGAAATGGAAGAAGAAGGTGCAACACATTCTCAGACAGAACAGGATATGACTGCAAACACTTGATCCAGAATTTTGTAACTGGCATTGTAGAGAAATCAGTTCTCCCTGCATCACTGTTAATAAGTTCAATGAATTCCTCTTGTGCTGTCTCAGGAACATCTTCAACTTTGACTGTGAATGGGCTTCTGGCAAGTGCAAATGGGGTGTCAGGTAGATTTGGAAAGTATGATGAAATTTCGTCTGCAATCATGTGCAAGTGTTCTTTCACAGAAATTACCATCATAATCCTTTTGTCTGGTTCAATGCCATGTTCCTCAAAGAAAGCAGATAAGGTAGGCAACATGTAAATTTTATTTTCATCCAATTTTTTTTTTTTTTTTTTTTTTTTTTTGCCAAAGCTGAAGTTTCATTTGCAATGGTCAGATCTTTTCAGACAAATCGAGGCATGTTGCATTTGGTCCTTGCAGTGATAAATTTAACTCATTCAAGATGGCAAAGATGTCAACCAAGTAAGTTATTTTCTGCAGTTCACTTTTATTGCTGAAAAGTGCTTCGAACTGCAGTCTTGCTTCCTGATTAAAAAATGTTTTGAGTTCATCATGAAGCTCAAAAACACGTTTTAAAACTTTTCCTCTCGACAACCATCTCACTTCAATGTGAAATAGCAGAGCATTGTTCGGCGCATCCAACTCATTGCACAGTTGCGAAAACAGTTGACTGTTTAAAGTGCTCACCTTTACAAAATTGACAGAACTTATGACACTTTTCATTACTTCTTGTAACTCTTGTGGCAGCATCTTCATTGCTAATATTTGCCTATTTGCCAATGAATCATACAGTGAGTTCCGATGACTTTTGGTGACTCATTCAGTACCAAACGCTGAAATCCAGATCGACATCCTAGCATAGCTGGAGCACCATCTGTGCAAACACCACAAACCTTTTCCCAAGAGATCTTATGCTTTTTCAGAAATGAACCAACTGTATCAAATATATCATGTGCAGTAGTTGTCGTTTCAAGAGGTTTGCAAAAAAGAAACTCATCTTTAAAGTCACCATCATTAATATACCTCATGTAAACCAGTAACTGTGAACAGTTTGCAATGTCTGTAGATTCATCAAGCTGGATACTAAATATTGGAAGTGGAGCAGATTTAATTTCCTGGATTACCTGATCAAGAATATCAGCAGACATGTCATCTATTCTTCTGTGGATAGCATCATTAGATAAGGAAATTGCACTCAATTTCGTAACAAATTCATCTCCAATCATAACTCGAACAATGTCTTTGGCCGCTGGCAGCAGTAAATCCTCAGCAATGGTGTGAGGTTTCATAGCTCTGGTGATTCTGAATGCCACCAAATATGAAGCCTCAATGGCTGCTACGTTTTGTTTATGGTACTTGCCACCAGTGTCAAGTCTGGCTTTCTTGTGTCCATCAGCTTTGCTTCTAAAATAGTTGGTATCTTTGCCGGTAAAGCTCAGATGCTTGCCATCAAAATGGCATTTTAGTTTGTTTGGCTTCATAGATTCGGCTGATAGAACTTCACAACAAATAACACATTGTGGTTTCTCAATTCCTGGTATAATTATTGAGGTAAAACCATGCTGTAAAAAATCCTCATTATATTTTCTTTTCTTAACGTTCTTCTCTATACGATCCATTGTCATGGGATGGTTTGCTAATGAAAATAATATATAACAGTAGCTTTAATAATACAAAAGATGATACATGGCATAGTTCAGTCAATACACTTCATTAAAGTTTCCTATGATTTACCATTCTCTGTTGTTGTTTTTTTTTCATACCTGTTACTATCACAAGGGGGCAGTATTCACATCAACCACAGCTGAATATAAAAAGGCGGTTCAGCATCCAGATTACGTTCCCATGTTACAGATTTTTTTTTGCAGTAGTTGATGACTTTACAGTACATGATTTTGCATTTACCCAGTAATTATAATTCATGAAGTGTCATTTTACCTCCAGTACTGCTGCTTTCAACACAGTAGCTGCTTTTAACAGAGTAGCTGCTTTCAACACAGCAGCTGCTTTCTACACAGTAGCTGCTCTCTACACAGTAGCTGCTCTCTACACATGTGTGACTGGTCCACATAAGTACATTATGGCGCCAACCCTGTCACATACACCTGTATTTGTACGGGGTGTATGTGATGGGGTTGGCACGATGATGTCATCACGCCGGGTACTCCTATGTGGGCATATCTGCATGTGTCTCGGTTCCTAAGACCATCGGAAATATGTGTTTTCCGATGGTCTTAGGTGACCCCTGTGAAAGGGTTGTTCGACCCCCAAAGGGGTCGCGACCCACAGGTTGAGAACCGCTGCACTAGGGGGTTAGAGTATGTTTGGTGGAGGATATGGCTGTCTCCTGGGGTGTCTCGAAGCTGTAGTTTCCAGACTTATCAGGCTTATCCCACTTTTCCCCTTCTCTTTTGTTGATAGCTAATTGCCTATGCTAACACATCTAATATTTCCATGATAATTAGGAGGATATTAGCAGGAAGAGGCAGGTTCTTAGACTTTAGAACAGAATATGTACACAGGGTTGTAGGAATTCTGAAGAAAACGTATGAGTTTCTGGTTTCAGGAGGTAGTGGGAAGGCAGAGCAGTGGAGAAAGTAACATTTGAACTGGATCATAAAGGAAGGAAGAAGTGAAGGAAGGAAGGAATGAGGGAAGAAAGGAAGGATGGATTTACATTATGAGGTTTGATGGAGGAAAAGACATTCCAGGTATAGCTAAGGTATATAAACAATTCTAGAGAACTGGTAAAAATCATCTTGTTAATGTCTTTTACTTCTCATGTGCCTTGCCAAGTGATTTATGACTCAGGTTCTGGTAATAAATTTCAACTCTGCTACTTATTAACTGGGTAGCAATTTATGTAATCTCTTAACCTTGTTTTCATCATGTATTAGGTATGGATAATTATAATACTACTTAATATGGTTACTCTACACATGAAATGAGATAATGAATATAAAATTCTTAGCAAAATATTTACATGCAGCATACTAAAATATTATTTACTTTGCAGATATTTGAGAGCATAATTTAAAGAGATGACAAGCTTGTATGTTCACCAAATATATTAAATGTGACTATCTCATAACCTTTAAAACAGATATTTAAAACTATTGCTATTGTTGTTACATTATTTTAATTTTTCATAATATTTTCAAGATTAATCATTATTTATTGAGAACTTTCTATAAAGAACTTTCTATAAAGATAGAACTTTCTTATCTTTTTTCTTTAATCCTGATTATTACTCAGGGATATAGGTCATAACAGTAGACAGAGAAATATGCTTTAAACTTGGCTTTGAAAGACTTAGGTCAATAAGTATCTAACCAATCATAAAAAAATAATTTTTCAGTTCTTTAGTTATAGTTAATTAACCTTTGAAACTTATAATCAGTCTGTGTCATGTTTGGTGACCTTGACTTTTTTACATCGTTGCCAAGTATTCAATCACTATTGTATAAATTCATGTTCTTGACATATATCTAGTAATTGATCTATTCTTTATCATGTTAAAACTATTTGGATTTAGAAGGATGGGCTTCTTTCTAATTAAACTTAACTGTTATAAGATTAAATTGCAGATTGACACTGACAGTTTATTTTATGACATTGTTTATTTGGCATATAGGAAAGCACTTAGTCATTTATTCTACTAAACTGTCAAATAGATTGTTCTGTAAACCAGAATTTAGCTTTATAGTTTAAAAAAAAGTGTTGACACAAAATGACAGAAATAACCATGAAAATAATTGAGTATCTAGGAACAAGAATCCCATTTAAATATCATATAGACTTTTAATAGAAAATTACATATATGTATTGGACTTTAATATTATATATAGCAAATCTGTGAAGAAGACACATTACTCTGGTGAAATAAATACTCCTATGACACATAGGAGTTGAGATGTCATAGGAGACATCCACATGTTCAAGAACATCAGAAAGGAGACATGATGTTATTAATACAGATCTCTAATATGGAGGGTAGCATTTTTGTTCCATTGCAAATTAAAGTTCATAGACATTTTGTAATATTTGTTGAATTGTTTCTATTTTTGCAGTTAATAAAAACATATATTAAATATTACTTTAGATTTCAAGATGCTTACAATTAGATAAGACATATTTGTATGGGCTAATAAAATGAAAACGTTACCTTGTTCAACCAAGATATATCATTACTTTATAAATAAGAAAATTATATTTTATTTTAGTGATTAATAAATATTCAAAATTTTATGGCAGAATTGGGTGGCTCAATCAGAAACTTCTAAAAGTCTTTTATTTGTTTTTACACTTAACATTAAAAGACAGCTGTGTTTCATTTTCCCCTTCCATAAAATGGGCATTATTGTCATGCTTTATAAATTTTGTCATAATCTTTGTGAGGCATAACTGAATAGATACTTATACAGTCAGTATTAAGTATTAAGAACATATTAAGGACTCATTAGATGAAGCTATCATTATCATCAGCAGCAGCAACATCATTTTATGTTCTATGTGATTTGGAAAGAGCATATTTGGTGCTGTAGAAATTTAGTTGAAAGACAGATGAATGAGGAATACAGAAACAGACTCTCAGCCACTTGGTTGAAGACCACAGTACAGTGTAGTGGTAAAACTACGGATTCTAGAGCATGACTATTTGGGTGTAAGTCCTCTGCCACTTACTAACAGTGGAACCACAGACAAATTATTTACAATTTTAAAAGCTTTAGCTTCTTCAGTTTATAATACTAAAAACTATGCTTGAGTGTATCAAGTGTACAAATTTGATATGTTACAAATATCCAGTATATGTAAGATTTTACTTACCACTAATCAAACAATTTAATAAAATTTGGCAATTGGATAATCAAGTAAAGATAGACAAAGAAAAAAGGTATTCAAACTTTCTTTTAGTGTATACATAAAGCTTACTTCTCAAATTTTAGTACATTAAGGTTGGATTTTGCTAAGGCTATAACTGAAATTTTAGGATGTCTTAATAACAACAAAAAATAATTACTTTGCAATTTCTTTTCCATTTTACTTTTAAACTATTTTTATCTTTTATATAAGGATTTCTCAATGAAATGTATTTAATAAAAACTTTTTCTTTAAAAGGTTATTAATATGACTAGAGGCCCGGTACATCATATTCGTGCACGGGGCGGGGGGGGGGGGGGGCAGTCCCCTCAGCCCAGCCTGCACCCTCTCCAATCTGGGATACCAGTGGGATCAGGTCTAAACGGGCAGTCAGATATCCCTCTCACTATCCAGGACTGCTGGCTCCCAACTGCTTGCCTGCCTTTCTTCCTGATTGCCCCTAACCACTTCTGCCTGCCAGCCTGATCACCCCCTAACCCAGGGGTGGGCAAACTTTTTGACTCGAGGGCCACAATGGGTTCTTAAACTGGACCGGAGGGCCGGAACAAAAGCATGGATGGAGTGTTTGTGTGAACTAATATAAATTCAAAGTAAAGGAGCGGAGGGGAGAGCAAGAGAACCCTCCGCTCTTTTGGCTCCACGGGCCGGATAGAACAGCCGAACGGGCCGGATCCGGCCCGTGGGCCGTAGTTTGCCCATGGCTGCCCTAACCACTCCCCTGCCAGCCTGATTGAGGCCTAACTGCTCCCCTGCCAGCCTGTTTTCCCCTAACTGCCCTCCCCTGCAGGCCTGGTAACACCTAACTACCCTCCCCTGCAGGCCTGGTAACACCTAACTACCCTCCCCTGCAGGCCTGGTCACCCCTAACAGCCCTCCCCTGCAGGCCTGGTCCCCCCGAACTGCTCTCCCCTGCAGGCCTGGTTCCCCCCCAACTGCCCTCGCCTGCAGGCCTGGTCACCCCTAACTGCCCTCCCCTGCAGGCCTGGTCCCTCCCAACTGCTCTCCCCTGCAGGCCTGGTCCCCCCCAACTGCTCTCCCCTGCAGGCCTGGGTCCGCCCCAACTGCCCTCCCCTGCAGGCCTGGTCACCCCTAACTGCCCTCCCCTGCAGGCCTGGTCCCCCCCAACTGCTCTCCTCTGAAGGCCTGGGTCCCCTCCCCCCCCCCAACTGCCCTCCCCTGCAGGCCTGGGTCCCCCCCAACTGCCCTCCCCTGCAGGCCTGGTCCCCCCCAACTGCCCTCCCCTGTAGGCCTGGTCCCCCCCCAACTGCTCTCCCCTGCAGGCCTGGTCCCCCCAAACTGCCTTTCCCTGCAGGCCTGGTCACCCCAACTTCCCTCCTCTGCCGGCTTGGTTACCCCTAACTGCCCTCCCCTGCAGGCCTGGTCCCTCCTAACTGCCCTCCCCTGCTGGCCATCTTGTGGTGGCCATCTTGTGTCCACATGGAGCCAGGATCTTTGACCACATGGGGGCAGCCATCTTGTGTGTTGGAGTGATGGTCAATCTGCATATTACTCTTTTATTAGATAGGATAGAGGCCTGGTGCACGGGTGGGGGCCCGCTGGTTTACCCTGAAGGGTGTCCCTGATCAGGGTGGGGGTTCCCTTGGGGCGTGAGGCAGCCTGGGCGAGGGGTCTGTGGTGGTTTGCAGGCCGGCCACGCCCCCTGGCGACCCACACGAAGGCCCTGGTATCTGGGATTTATTTATCTTCTACAATTGAAACTTTGTAGCCTGGAGCGGAGCCAAGCCTTCTGCTTGCTCCATGGCGGCAGCCATTTTTTGGGGGATTTATGTATCTTCTATAATTGAAACTTTGTAGCCTTAAGCGAGGCCTGGGCCAGCCAGGGTGTTTGGAAATCTTGGCTTCCTCCATCGCCAGGGGCAACCCTAGCCTCCTGCTCTTTCCAGCTCCGGGGCTGCCGCCATTTCTGTTTGGGTTTATGTATCTTCTATCATTGAAACTTTGTAGCCTTGAGTGGAGGCCTAGGCCGGCAAGGGCAGGCAGAAATCTTGGCTTCCTCCATTGCCAGGGAAACCCAAGCCTCCCTCCTGGTCTCTGTGGCTGCAGCCATCTTGATTGGGTTTATTTGCATATTCGCTTCTGATTGGCTGGTGGGCGTGGCTTGTGGGTGTAGCAGGTTGATGGATAATTTGCATATTACTCTTTTATTAGATAGGGTTAGTATTGAAATAAAGCTGATAAGTAATATATATTGTGATGATATAAATATTACACTAGATTTTTCTCTATTACAATTATTACAAAATTGGAAAAGTTTGGTGCCTCTTTTGTTAGTTTAACAGAAACACTAGTAACACAATCTTAGCATTTTGTGTTATATGACTCATTCCCAGCAGAGTGAATTATATATCACTAGAGGCCCGGTGCACAAAATTCGTGCATTGGAGGGGGGATGACCCTCAGCCCAGCCTGCACCCTCTTCAATCTGCGACCCCTTGGGGGATGTCCAACTGCCAGTTAAGGCCTGATCCCACAGGGATCCCTGCAGGATCAGGCCTAAAACAGCAGTCAGACATCCCTCTCTGTAGAGAACTGTCTGGGAAGGCACATGGATACCTTTTTAATTCTTATCAGCTCAGCCCAAGGGCACTGGCAGAATCCTGTTATCAGTACTGATTCCATGTACTTGGAATGAGGAACAAAAAGGACCTTGACCCACCCAAAATAAGGAGCTTACTCAGATCCTGATGAATAGGATTTGGGTACACCCGAAACTCCTTTTGATCATAAAATCCCTTTTGGAAACCAATAAATATGCTGTGTTGTCTGAGGTGAGTGTGACTGTCTCTCTATCAGAGGACAGGAAGCCACCCGGCACCCAGCTTGAATCTATTTCTGTCTCTTGTCTCTTTCTTTCTCTAATTTCTTAACCTCCAGCTCCTCCCCTCAGGAACCTGTCTTTCTCCCTTTCTGTGCGTGACGCGGAAAAGGAAGAAACACCGCACCACACCTCTCACAATCCAGGACTGCTGGTTCCCAACTGCTCACCTGCCTGCCTGCCTGATTGCCCCTAACCACTCCCCTGCCAGCGTGATTGATGCCTAACTACTCCCCTGCCAGCCCAATTACCCCCAACTGCCCTCCCCTGCCAGCCTGGTCACCCCTAACTGCCCTCCCCTGTTGGCCTGGTCGCCCCCAACTGCCCTCCCCTGCCAACCCGATTGCCCCCAACTGCCCTTCCCTGCCAGCCTGGTCACCCCTAAATTCCCTCCCCTGCCAGCCTGGTCACCCCTAACTGCCCTCCCCTGCTGGCCTGGTTGCCCCTAACTGCCCTCCCCTGCAGGCCTGGTTGCCCTCAACTGCCCTCCTCTGCTGGCCTGGTTGCCCTCAACTGCCCTCCCCTGTTGGCCTGGTCGCCCCTAACTGCCCTCCCCTGCTGGCCTGATCACCCACAACTACCCTCCCCTGCTGACCATCTTGTGGCAGCCATCTTTGACCACATGGCGGTGGCCAACTTTGATCACATGGAGGTGGCCATCTTGTGCGAGGGTGTGAAGGTCAATTTGCATATTACCTCTTTATTATATAGGATTAGAAGTATAATTTTAACTTCCCACTGTACAAAGGGAAATTTTACATTGATAAATATCAGCCACTATATATTAATGTATATATCTATACTAATAAAAGAGTAATATGCTAATTAGACTGGGAGACCTTCTGGACGTTCTTCTGGACAAAGCTGGGGGCTTGGCTGGCCTGCAAACTGCCCCCAAGTGACCCTCAGCCCCTCACCCAGGCTAGCCATGGCCCCCAGAGGAGACCCTCACCCCAATGGGGGTGTGGCCAGCCTGCAAACAGCCATCAGCCCCTCACCCAGGCTGGCACACACCCCTACCCAGATGGGGGCTTGGCCAGCCTAAAAGTAGCCCTCAGTCCCTCACCCAGGCTGGCCACGCCCCCCCAGTGGGGACCCCCACCCTGAAGGGTGTGTGGTCAGCCTGAAAACGGCCCTCAGCCCCTCACCCAGGCTGGCCACAACCCCCAGTGGGGACCCCCACCCTGATGAGGGCGTGGTCAGCCTGAAAACCACCCCAGCTCCTCACCCAGGCCGGCCCTGCCCCCGCAAGGGGACTCCCACCCTGATTTGGGATCCCCTTCAGGGCAGACCAGCCATCCCCCACCCTTGCACCAGGCCTCTATTTATACTAATATCTATACTAATAAAAGGGTAATATGCTAATTAGACTGGGAGACCTTCCGGACATCCTTCCAGACAAAGCCATGGTGGCGGGGCCAAGGCAGAGGTGATTAGGGGTGATCAGGCCAGGAGGGGATGGCAGTTGGGGGTGAGCAGGTGGCAGTGAGGGCAGTTGGGGGCAATCAATCTTGCAGGGGGGGCAGTTAGGGGCAAGCAGGCTGGCAGGGGGGGGAAATTGCAGGTGGGCAGGCCGGGAAGGGGAGGCAGTTGGGAGTGAAACAGGCCTCTATATATACTAGAGGCCCGTTGCACAAAATTCATGCACGGGGGTGGGGGTCCTCTCAGCCCAGCCTGCACCCTCTCCAATCTGGAACCCCTCGGGGGATGTCCGACTGCCAGTTTAGGCCCAATCCCCGGAATCAGGCCTAAACCGGCAATCAAACATCCCTCTCATAATCCTGGACCGCTGGCTCCTAATCACTCACCTGCCTGCCTGCCTGGTCACTCCTAACTGCCCCCCACTGCCAGCCTGATTGCCCCTTACTGCCCCCCCTGCCGGCCTGGTTGCCCCCAACTGCCCCCCCCTCCACTGGCCTAGTCACCCCACACTCCCCCCCCGCCAGGCTAATCATCTCCAACTGCCCCCCCTGCTGGCCTGGTTGCCCCCAACTGCACCCCACGCTAGCCTGGTCACCCCTAACTGCCCCCCCACCAGCATGGTTGCCTCTTACTGTCCCCCTCTGCTGGCCTGGTCACCCCTAACTGTCCCCCCCTCCAGCCTGGTCACCCCACGCAGCCTGCTTGTTCAGCCTGCTTGTTTGATCATTCCTCACTAAACCCCCTGCCGGCCTGATCATAGGCAAACATCTTGTGAGGGTGTGAGGGTCAATTTGCCTATTACCTCTTTATTATATAGGATGATTTCTAATGACTTTAAAATTGGAATGTATATATTATAAAATATTAATATTATTAATTTAATGCTAAGAAAAATTAGAAATGAAGAAACAAAAAATAATTCACTTTTATTTCCTTTGTCCTTTGAAGAGTAAGATCTAATGCACACAACTTGAACAATCAGGGTATATTAAATACCTATCGCTACATAACAAATTACTGTATTCTAAAACTTAGCCGATTAAAACAACGAACATTGATTATTTCACAGAATTTGTGAATCAGAATCTGGGAGGGACTTAGCTAGATGGTTCTGACTTAAGGTCTCTCATGCTGATGCAGTCAAACTGTTGGCCAGGAATGTGGCCTCATGCTGGAGGCTCTACTAAGAGTAGAGTCTGCTTTGGATCTCATTGACGTGGCGGTGGGCAGGCTTTAGTTCCTCTCAGGTTGTTGCATCTAAGACCTCATTTCCATCCTGGCTGATGGCCAAGCCCAAGGCCTCTCAGTTCCCTGTCATTTTGGCCTGTCAATGGGGCAGTTCACTACATTAAACCTGGCTATCCCTAGAGAGAGTGACTCAAGAGAGAGAGAGGTTTCAAGGCAGAAGCCACAGTGTTGTATAACCTAATCGTGGAAGTGACACACAATCACTTCTACTGTACCTATTAGTCATTCATTCCAACTCTGGTTATGAAGTGAGAGGGGACTTCATAGGGATGTCAAAAGTAGGAGGAAGGGATCTTTGGGATCCATTTTGGAGACTGGCTACCATGGAGGAAAAGTGGTTCTCCTTACTTTCTGGAAAAGATAGAGCTGCTACTCTATGTTATTTCTAAGGCTCTTGGGGCTATATCCCCTGCCTGGGTGGTGAATTCTGTAACAGTAGCCAATAAGCTCAATAAAGTTTTTCCTTACTGATTATCCTATCTAATAAAAGAGTAATATGCAAATTGATCGTCACTCCAACATACAAGATGGCTGCCCCCATGTGGTCAAAGATGGCCGCCACCAGATGGCCAGCAGGGGAGGGCAGCTGTGGGTGACCAGACCTTCAGGGGAGGGCAGTTAGGGGTGACCGGGCCTGCAGGGGAGGGCAGCTGTGGGTGACCAGACCTTCAGGGGAGGGCAGTTAGGGGTGACCGGGCCTGCAGGGGAGGGCAGTTGGGGGGACCAGGCCTGCAGGGGAGGGCAGTTGGGGGAACCTGGCCTGCAGGAGAGGGCAGTTGGGGGGGACCAGGACTGCAGGGGAGGGCAGTTAGGGGTTACCAGGCCAGCAAGGGAGGGCAGTTGAGGGCAATCGGGCCAGCAGGGGAGCAGTTAGGCATTGATCAGGCTGGCAGGGGAGTGGTTAGGGGGTGATCAGGCTGGCAAGCAGAAGCGGTTAGGGGCAATCAGGAAGGCAGGCAGGCAAGCAGTTGGGAGCCAGCAGTCCTGGATTGTGAGAGGGATGTCTGACTGCCCCTTTAGTCCTGATCCCTGGGATCTGGCCTAAATGGGCAGTCGGACATTACTCGAGCGGTCCCAGATTGGAGAGGGTGCAGGCTGGGCTGAGGGACACACACACACACACACACACACACACACACACACACACACACCCCTGCATGAATTTCATGCACTGGACCTCTAGTTTAATATAAAAGGCAGAAAGCCCTAGTATAAGCAGATGTTTACTTATTTTTTCTCTGAACACATTTAAGGGAATTTTTTTTTCATAACACATTTAGCCTTTTTGACCAGCCCTTTGAGGTCAAAATCTCTCTATATAGCAAATTGGAAGGAGGCCTTATTAAAGATATTCACATAAGGTACTAGAATTCCTTTTATGCAAGTTTACCTCTAGAGTTCATCTTTACAAAGCTATTCATCTGCAGCCAAGAATGGGTCTTAAAAGAGTTCTTTTGCAAATTAGGACTCCTAGCTCTCTTTTGTGAACAAGGGAATTGCCTAAAACTGGGATAATTTCCAATAGATTGTTTAAGGAAGGTTGCAGTTGGGTTATCTATATGACCAGTTGACATATGTAATAAGATTTGAAGACTTGGTGAAATATTAAGTTTAACATATCAAGCAGTGGTTTATCAAGTTATCATACTTGGCTGGTGGAGGAATTTTATTTCATTTAAATTGTGTGTATTTTTCACTCAGAATAGATTAATTAAAGAGTATTTAGACTTGCCTCCTGATTCAACTAGATTTCTTTTCTGGTCATGCAGGCACCAGTGCTTGCTGTTTAATTGGTTCTGGGCATCTGATGAATGGCAGGCAAGCCACAACACCAGGGTTTTTTGTTTTGTTTTGTTTGTTAGTTTTTTGTTTGTTTGTTTTTTTCAAGATACTGCTTTATTATCTCTTTACATATGTAGTTTAGCCTGCGTTTTGGAGTTGAACTTAAGTGCTTACACAACTATATCAAAGAAGTGATTATTGCTTTTTCTACTGCCTTAAGCTGTAGATGGCTTGAGAAGAGTATCAGGACAGAGAATAGTTTAGCTCTGAAAAATGGTATTACTTTTTCAGTGTAGTTAACCATTGTTCTCACCTATGTGCTCCCTTCTCAAGAGGTATACATCCAGTCCTTTTGCCATGTGACTGTCTTCTACTAGCAGAATATACTTACCATGTAATTGGGAAGCTTGGAAATGTGACTTAATTTGTACAATAGCAAAAATGCTCTCCATAAGCCTAGGTCTATCAATAAGATATATTGAGTTGAGCTGAGCAGAGTGTTGTAGCAGCTCTCAGACCTTTGAGTGATAAATGCATATTTATTGTTGCAACATATTTAAATCTTAGAGTTGTTTTTTCTATAATCAAATATGATTAATATACTATATAACTGAAATTATCATATCCTGTGATGAACTGTGTAGGCACATATCATGCCTACCAACCATAGAACAGGCTGTCTCCTTACATGTCTTGAGGGAAAGGACTTGCTGTACCATTCATTATTTCACACATGTGAAAGAAATTAGGAACAGCACTTTCAACTGAAGAATATCCATAAATGTATGTTTTCTCTATATATATAAAAAATGGTGGTGAACAGCTCAAGTTTAGAAAGAGAAGAGTGGTACATGCCAATATATTATAAAGATTTTTTTATACGTATATATTTTTATTGTTGACTAGAGGCCCGGTGCATGAAAATTCATGCACTCGGGGGTCTCTCAGCCCAGCCTGCACGCTCTCACAGTCGGGACCCCTTGGGTAGGGTCCAGTCCCATCTCAGCATGGCTCTGCTTCCCCAGGGCTGTGGGACGGGAGGGAGGGACCCAGAGGCCAGTCCAATGGCAGCATGGCTCTGTTCCCACAGCTCCCTCCCTCTGCGTCACCGCAGGCAGCAGGATTAACTCCCGCCGCAGGCGACCGGGACCTGGGACTGACTCCTGCTGTGGGCCGCTGGGACCTGGGACTGACTGCTGCCATGGGTGGCTGGGACCCGGGACTGACTACCACCGCGCCGGCCGGGACCCTAGCCTGGTGTTTGGTTGTCCATTTGGTCGTCCATCCAGTCATTTAGATTGTGATGGACCCTGGCTCTTTATATATTATGATAGTAGTAAAGATGTCTCCCATTTATCCCCTTAAATCCCCGTCTTTCCCCCTACCACTCCCACCAAGGTCTTCACTACCCTATTGCCTGTGTCCATTGGCTATGCATATCTATAATAATAAAAGCTTAATATGCTAATTAGACCAGACGTCCTTCTGGATGACCTTCTGGACAAAGCCGGGGCTGCGAGGGAAGTCCAGGTCCTGCGAGCCAGAGGGAAGCTGGTGCCGGCAGCTGGGGGACGGAAGGCCTACTCTTGCACAAATTTCATGCATTGGGCCTCTAGTAAGTATATAAGTTAATTGGTTTATCCTTTCTTGTTGCCCTAACTTCACATCAAAGTATTCCAGTCTATTCCATGCCTTTATTATTTGAGTTTTATTTCATTGGTCAATATATTTTGCTGATTAGATTCCACAAATAAGTGAAATCATGTGATATTTGTCTTTCTCAGATTGGCTTATTTCACTTAGGATAATATTCTCCAGGTCCATCCATATCATCCCAAAGTGTAAGAGATCCTTTTTTTTCCAGTTGCATAGTATTCCATTATGTAAATGTCCCAGAGCTTTTTTTTTTTTTTTTTTTTTTATCATTCATTTACTAATAGGCACTTGGGCTGTTTCCAAATCTTAGCTATCTATAATAATAAAAGTGTCATATGCTAATTAGATCAGACGTCATTCTGGATGAAGCCAGGGCTGTGAGGGAAGCCCGGGTCCCAGGTGCCTGCAGGTGGCCAGAAAGAAGCCCAGGTCCTGGGTGCCGGAGGGAAGCTTGGGTCCCAAGTGCTAGAGGGAAGCCAGGCCGGTAGCCGGGGTAAGAAAGGCCTACTCTTGCATGCATTTCGTGCATCGGGCCTCTAGTTGTAAATAACGCTGCTATGATCATAGGGGTGCATATATTATTTCTGATTGGTGTTTCAGAATTTTTAAGATATATTCCCAGAAGTGGGATCACTGGGTCAAATGGAAGTTCCATTTTTAATTCTTTGAGGAAACTCAATACTGTTTTCCATAGCGGTTGCACCAGTCTGCATTCCCAGCAGCAATTAACTAGTGTTCCTTTTTCCCTGCATCCTCACCAACACTTTTTGTATGTTGAATTTTTGATGATAGCCATTCTGTGTGTTTTTTTAAGTTAAAATTTTTATTGTGATATGCATTATTTTCATTCCCCAAACCATTATTTTTTAAATTTATTTAATTCTTTTTTGTTAAAAGGATTACGTATGTCCCCTTATTCCCCCATTGTCCTCTCCCAGCCTACCCCCAACCCCAGCCCAGGCCTTCAAATGCCACCCCCCTCCTCATAGTCTGTGTCCATTGGTTATGCTTCTATGTATATAAATTCTTTGGTTGTTCTCTTACCCCCCACAATCGCTCCGTTCACCATCCCCTGCCTTCCCTCTGAGATTTGACTGTCTGTTCCATGCTTCTATGTCTCTGGGTCTATTTTTATTCATCAGTTTATGTTATACTCCATAAATAAGTGGGATCATGTGATACTTAACTGACTGGCTTATTTCGCTTAGCATAATACTCTCCAGGTCCACCCATGATATTGCAAATGGTAAGAGTTCTTTCTTTTTTTTTTTTTTTTTTTTTTTTTTTTACAGTGGTGTAGTATTCCATTGTGTAGATGTGCCACAGGTTTTTAATCCATTTGTTTGCTAAAGCATACTTGGGCTGTTTATAAACCTTAGCTATTATCAATTGCATTGCTATAAATACAGGGGCGCATCTAAGATATATTCCCAGAAGTGAGATTACTGGGTCAAATAGCAGTTCCATTTTTAATATTTTGAGAAAACTCCATATTGTTTTCTACAGTGGCTGCACTAGTCTGTATTCCCACCAGCTGTGTACCAGGGTTCCCTTTTCTCCACATCCTCACCAACACTTGTCCTTTGTTGATTTGTTGATGACAGCCATTCTGCCAGGTGTGAGGTGATATCTCAATGTGGTTTTAATTTGCATTTCTGTGATGATTAGTGACTTTGAGCATTTTCTCATAAATATCTTGGCCATTTGTATGTCCTCTTTGGAAAAATGTCTATTCAGGTCTTCTGCCTATTTTTTAATTGGATTATTTGTCTTCCTTTTGTTGAGTTGTATGAGTGCTTTATATATTTTGGATATTAATCACTTATCAGATGTATCATTGACAAATATTTTCTTCCATACAGTGGGTTCCCTTTTCATTTTGATGGTGGTTTCTTTTGCTGTGCAGAAGCTCTTTATTGTGATGTAGTCCCATTTATTTATTTTCTCCTTTATTTCTTTTGCCCTAGGAAGTGTATCAGCAAAAATTCTGCTACATAAGATGTCTGAGATTTTACTGCCTAAGATTTTTCTTCTAAGATTTTTATGGTTTCATGACTTATATTTAAGTCTTTTATCTGAGTTTATTCTTGTGTGTGAGGTAAGTTGGTGTTCTAGTTTTATCTTTTTGCATGTATCCATCCAGTTTCCCCAACACCATTTGTTGAAGAGGCTGTCTCCATTGTATTTATTGCCTCCTTTGCCAAATATTAATTGATCATAATGGTGTGGGTCAATTTCTAGGGTTTCTATGATCCATTGGTCTATATGTTCTTGTGCCAGCACCAGGCTGATTTGGTTATAATTGACTTTGTAGTATAGTTTGATATCCAGTATTGTGATCTCTCCAACTTTGTTCTTCTTTCTCAAGATTTCAGCAGCTATTTGGAGTCTTTCATAGTACCATATAAGTTTTTAGAGTATTTGTTCTAGTTCTGTGAAATATGTTGTTTGTATTTTAATGGGGGTCGTGTTGAGTCCATAAATTGCTTGGGTAGTTTAGACATTTTAATAATGTTAATTCTTCCAATTCATGAACATGGTATATGTTTTCATATTTTTGTGTCTTCCTCTATTTCTTTTTTCAGTGTCCTATGGTGTTCCAAGTACAGGTTTTTTCACCTTGTGGTTAACTTTATTCCTAGATATCTTCTTCTTATTATTATTGTTATTATTACTAGAGGCCCGGTGCAAGAAATTTGTGTACAGAGGGGGGGGGTGTCCCTCAGCCCAGCCTGCACCCTCTTCAATCTGGGACCCCTTGAGGGATGTCCGACTGCCTGTTTAGGCCCGATCCCAGTGGTATTGGACCTATACAGGTGGTCGGACATCCTTCTCACAATCCAGGACTGCTGGCTCCCAACTGCCCTCCCCTGCAGGCCTGGGTCTCCCCAACATTGTCCTCCACTGCAGGCCTGGGTCTCCCCCCCAACTGCCCTCCACTGCAGGCCTGGTCCCCCCAGCTGCCCTCGACTACAAGCCTGGTCCCCCACAACTGCAGGCCTGCCCCCCCGCAACTGCTCTCCTCTGCCGGCCCAGTCACCCCTAACTGCCCCCAAGATGGCTGCCCCCATGTGGTCAAAGATGGCTGCCCCTATGTGGACACAAGATGGCCGCCACAAGATGGCCAGCAAGGGAGGGCAGTTTGGAGGGACCAGGCCTGCAAGGGAGGGCAGTTGGGGGCAATCAAGCCTGCAGTTAGGGGTGACCAGGTCGGCAGAGGAGGGAAGTCTGGGGTGACTGGGCCTGCAGGGGAGAGCAGTTGGGGGAGACCAGGCCTGCAGGGGAGGAAAGTTAGTGGTGACTAGGCCTTCAGGGGAGGGCAGTTAGGGGCAATCAGGCTGGCAGGGGAACAGTTAGGCATCAATCAGGCTGGCAGGGGAATGGTTAGGGGGTGATCAGACTGGCAGGCAGAAGCAGTTAGGGGCAATCAGGAAGGCAAGCAGGCAAGCAGTTGGGAGCCAGCAGTCCTGGATTGTGAGAGGGATGTCCGACTGCCCATTTAGGCCCGATCCCAGGACATCCCTTAAGGGGGTCCCAGATTGGAGAGCGTGCAGGCTGGGCTGAGGGACACACACCCCCAAGCACGAATTTTGTGCAGCGGGTCTCTAGTATACATAGATATAAATATAGATATAGATATAGATATAGATATAGATATAGATATAGATATAGATATAGATATAGATTCACACACCAGAGGCCCAGTGCACGAAATTTGTACACTGGTAGGGTTCCTAGTGGCTGCTGGCTGTGAGCCAGGGCCTCCCTCCCTTCCCCCAGCCTGCCCCACCCCTTGGTCAAACTCCTGGATGACCTCCAGGTCGAGGGGACAATTTGCATACTATGCTTTTATTATATAGGATATATAATCACAGTTTACTTTTAGATAATATTATATGGCTTCTCTATTTTTTGACAGTACTGCCATTTCTCCCTACTCTTCCTGGTGCTGTTTGTGTCATATCAGCGTGTTTTTATTTTCACTTTGAGCAGTTAATTATATTTTTTGTTGAGTACAGTATACCAAATTGATGGTATGTGACAATGTAGGGCTCTCTAAGCCATTCCCCTTCTTCAGGGAGTCTGAGATGGAAACTGGTTTGAGGCTTGGAAACTCTGTGTGTTAGAAGACTGCGTTGGGGCATGGATTCCCCAACAGATGGAGACCTCTCTCTACCTCCTTTGCTAATGCTGAAACTGGTGGTCCAGTAAATTCTTACTACTTGTAGACCATCTGGACTGTAAGATACACCACCCTGTTTTGTAATCCAATTCATCATCATATCAGGAAATAAGTTTGACAAAGTGGTCACTGAGGGCAATGGCAGCCTCAGCATCAAAGTTAGAAGAGTAGGTGTCATTGTTAAAGTCATAGGAGACATGCTAGTTCTCAGTGTAGCCTAGGGCACCCTTGAGAAGACTCTCTGATACATGCTTTACACCTTCTTGATGACATAATTCTTTCTCCAGATGGTAGGTCAGATCAATGACCAACACATTGGGGGTGAGGACACAAAAAGCGATGCGAGTGAACTTCCCAGTAAACTTAGTTATGACCTTGCCCACAATGTTGGCAGCTTCATTAGGTACAGGAATAATGTTTTGAGTAGCCACATGCTATCATGCCAGTTTTCCAGATGGGCCATCCATAGTCTTCTGTCAGTGATGACATGGACTATGGTTCATCCATGATGTCAAAGTCATCTTGGATGACTTTTATCAGGAGGGCAAAGCAGGTGGTGGTGCAGGAGGCATTGTTAACAATTTTGAGGCTGTTGTCATACTTCTAATGGTTCAGAGAACTGTATTGAGGTTGGGAGCACTAAAAATATGTGGACATTGGAAGGGCAGAGATGATGACCCTTTTGACTTCACCCTTCAAGTAGGCTCAAGGCCCAGTGGATTGCACAACATGTTCAGTACTAGCATCATTCTATTTGATATGGGGACCATCTTCTGGAAGACAGAGATGGTCTTCCCATTGTTGACAAGTTTTGGGTTCTAAGCTTTGACTATGCCATTGAAGTTGCCATGTGTTAAATCACAATGGAACATGGAAACCATGTAGTTTATGCAATGAAGAAGTAATTAATGACGACAGTCTCCTCTTTGTTGGAATTAAAAGCAGCTAGTGGCACTGGGAAACCAATATGGAAACATCTGTTTACTCTGACCTTAAATATCAGGTCTTAGGAATGTGTTGACATTGTATGATAACATGTGGCTATTTGTGGAACAAGAAAGAGCAAAGGGACAATTCTTTTAAGTAACTTAAAGATGAAAACAATTTTCTTTTATATTTACTAATATATTTCCCATTTTGATTCTCTTCATTCCTTTGTATAGATTCAAGTCTCCATCCAGTGTAATTTTTCTGTGCCCCAAATTTTTCTTTATTATTTCCTCTAGTGCAGACATACTAGTGAAAAAATTTTGCAGCATTATCTTTGTATCTGGAATCTTTATTGCACTTTTTGAAGGGTTTTTATGCTGTGGCCCCAGACTTTTATTCAGTAGAGAGTGATGTGCCACTGCACAGTTTGAGATGAGGCTAGCTGTTGAGGCACTTCCAGTAGACCTCTAGGCTCTTAATAGAGCTGCAGGTCTTCTGGTCATGGCACTGGATCTGCAGAGGGATTTGTTTCAATTCAAGGCTTGACAAGAAAAGAGAACAGTTGTTCTCCATAGATTACTAGATAAAAAATATTACTAACAAGTGGTAATGATTTACTTGAAATAGGTCAACAGAAATTTGTAGTGTCATTCAAATATTGATTTCTTTTTCTAGCAAGATCATTTTGAACATGAATTATGGCTCAATTTTAATTCCTGGGAAAGAATTGGAATAGGTTTGCTTTCTATGTAGGTCTGTGCTTGATGTTCATGTTTTTTCTCTTGAAAATGCCCATTCTTTTAAAATATTGTCTCAGAAGTACGCAGCAATAGCCATTATCTTAATGATTTTGACCCAAGTACCAGAGTGGTTTGTCATTTGTCTGAAGCTCTATTCTATTTTAATTTAGCTTTAGATATGTAGATGTAATGCTTTATTTCTAGATAATTTTATAATTTAGTTTGAAGTAAATAATAATATGTAGATGATATTATTAGATATGTAGATGTAATGCTTTATTTCTAGATAATTTTATAATTTAGTTTGAAGTAAAAAGAAGTTTTCCACCTCTGAAGACCTATAAGATGTTTCATACACAGGAACACCATAATTTTGTAATGTCAGGTTAACAGCCAGAGTTTATGTTATATAGCAATGCAATTAGTGAATTACCTTTTGTCAGTATATTTTTAGCATTATAAATGGGAATTCATGAATAATGATGTCATTTTTCTTGATTCTATGATAAAAGTTTTGCCTATTATATTTTGAAGCTAATCACTATCAGAAAGGCAGTTGGGTAGACATTGATAGATCTGGCTTTGTTATATAATGGTTGTGTGACTTTTGGCAAGATATTAAATATACAAACCTCAGTTCTCTTTCTGTAATATTGGGATAATGATAGTATTTAGTTCATATGATTAGTGTGACTTTAATGAGGTAATGTATGTAAACCACTTAGTACAACATATGCTACATTTTGACTCAATAAATGTCAAGGATTATTATAGTTAGCTTTTATGTTTAGTGAAAGAAATGTAAGAAATTAAATAAAATTTATAATCTCAATTGTATGGATCTTTTAGGAAGCATGGAGTATAAGAGATAAACAGTTGAATGAATAAATGCTAATGGTTTTCTAATTTAATGGAATGTCTTAGTAACTAACAGAATACATATGGTTTCTTGAGATGCTTTTTGCTGTAAATTGGCACTAATGGTACAATACAATAAGGCCACTGGGCTTTCTGTGAGGAGACATTGCTTTATCATGGCTTTGTCACTTCCTATCACCCAATTTTTGCAGATAGACCTATTATCCTCTCTTGCCTTGCAAGGGGGATAAACCTTTTCTGTAACCCCATGACAGCAGGGAGACAATTTGTAATCCATAGCCTGGAAGGACCACTGGAAGCCATGCATAGAGGAGGCTACACTCCTGACATACGTAACTTAATGCCACCTGATATGGACTGAATTATGTCCACCCAAAATTCGTTTGTTGAAGTTATAATCCCTCTGATCAGTTTTCTTTAGTACAGCTCCAGTGAATCTGCTAGCTTCTTAGAACCCAGATGGCAAAAGCAGGAAAATATATTCCTCAATACCTCCAGCATTCTATATGGAGTCCTTTGAAGTCCAGGAAATCTGACTCTGAAATACAGAGTGGGGTAAATGTAGGTTTACAGTTGTGAGTATGTGTGTGCAACACAGAATTTATTTTTGTATTATTATTTATTAACTATTTTATTATTTTCAATGCAAACAACTATAAACCAACTTTTGCCCCCATCCGCCCTCCCTCCTTCAATTTCCCCTGAGCATGCCCGTTCAGAAGCAAAGAGCACCTAAGGCCATGGGAGAGGGCAAATGGGTTTGTACATTGAGGTTATTAAGACATTTCTAGTGTCTACATGCAGTTCAATACTTATAATTTTTATATATGTATTTTGAGTTAAAAAATGAAAATTATTTATAATGAGTTTGTGGCAAGAATAGACCTTGGAGGAATGCCAAAAATTACCATGTAGCCCAGCCAATGGCTGAGGCTCTGGTTTCCTGGGACAGTTCATGACAGAAGAGGCAGATAGGTCTATTTCCTGTGTAGATTAGGTCATTTTTATGTAATAGTGACAATGAATTGGGAGCAAATGAACAAAATTACCAGGTGGTAAACCCTAGGTTTACCTGAGGTCCTAATGATTCTTGGATTCTGAAATAACAAGCCCAAGAGTTCCTTCACATTTAGCAAGTTTATTGTTGCTTTTTGTTTTGCTTTTGGTCAAAGATGCTTCCTTGGGAGCTCAGAAGCTCAAAGCATGGCCAAAAGTCACAGAGGGTCTTGTCCCATAAGAAGCCAGAGGCAAATAACTGCTAGATGCTACTCTATATTTTCTTTCTTATGTTATAAACTGCTACCATTGATCCTGGAACAAGACAACACTCATATACCATATTTTGAGATTAAGTGGCTGATCCATCAATAGGGATAAATTTACATGTGTACAAACATATTTCAAAGTGTGGTAGCATGTGGGTCTGTAAGGTAAAATAGAAGGGCCCAAAATAGGTATCGAAGTCCTGCCTGCTAGGATTGTGATTCATTTATTTGTTGTATCTTTTTTTTAAAGAAATGGTTTTCTTTTATTAACCATCTCTAAAACCTTCAGATAACTACAGCTTAAAATAATCACTATCATTTCTCAGCTACTTAGGTATATAGATAAAATCCACATAACAGGACAGAGAAGTTCACATTATTATCAATTCAGAACATAATTCACCAAGCTGTAAGATTATTTTTATATGATCAGAAATAAAATATCACAAATAAGATTTTTTATTTGTCACCATTAAATGTCTGAATTTTAAACAGATTCTTGGACTGGAGGCTCATATCCATCAGCTCGTTCACCTTTAGCACCTGTCTCATATCCACTAACTTTTCCAGAACTGCTACCTTCACCAGGAAGCTCCATGAGTTTTCCCAATTCAAACTTGGGCTTCTTTAGCATTTTTACTTTTCTAACAAAGACAGCATGGAGCAGAAAAATAGATTTCCAAGCCTTTTCTATGTCTTTTCCAATGCTGTCTGGAATCAACTTATTGACCACTTCTTTCAAGTCATTTGTCTGCACTTCTCGGGTCATGATTTCCATCATCTTCTTCCGGATTTGGTGATGCTGAGCATAAGAGGTTTTCTGAATCTGATTGTTGTAAAATCAATACAGAATAGACAAAGCAAATAACCATCGGTAGTCTTGACATCAACATGAGCTTCAGTCATGGTCTCCACTTCTTGACCATGGAGCACATTTTGTCATGGGTAAGATCCATGCCATGGAAATTAGTCAGGCAGTGTTTGCCCTGAACATGCTCAGTAATTAGGTTGAATTTTCTAAATGCAACTCCATCATTCTGCAGATCAGCTAGGCTCAGTCCAAAAACATGATCCTGCAGATGCAATTTTGGTTCCTTGAGTTCTCATGACTAGTGTTTTTCCAATATTTCTTATGTTAAACATGGCTAGTGCTTTCACATTATACCAATCTTTCTTAGAAAATGGATCAACCACTTTCTTTTTGGCCCCCTTTTTGTCGCCTTTCATAAGGTGCTTGTTCTTGCCCACTGCCATGGTGCTGCTCAGAGAGCCAGAAGGGCCTCTTTGTTGTATCTTTGATGTGACACAGTTCCTGGTTACATCAGAGGCCCATACAAGTTTGAAGGTAGTTATGGTTGAGCAGAAGGGAGGGCTCTTTTTAGACTAATTTAGCCTTTAAGTGATGTGGTAAGAGAAGGAGAAAGTGAATGGAGGAAATAAAATATGCTATAGGGAATATTCTGCAGAGAAATATAGCAATATTTTTTCAGCAGTTTTATGAGCTATAACAACTGGTACTAAAAGCCAGAAATATTAGTGTAATGTGCATGTGATGTACACTTTAAAACACTAGGCAGAAAGCTTATGAATGGATTGTGAGTCTGGGTGTATCTACCTCCAAAGCCCATTCTACACACTGAGCTGTCATTAAAATCTGACTGGATATGCCACCTGGGTGACTTTTGCAAAAGTACAGTGTTTTCATATGTAAAATGATAGCTCATCTCAAAAGCTTATTCTACTAGTAAGTCTGAAAACATGATAGCATTTCAAAGAAATTAAAAGGATTTCACAAGGACATTGGCAAAATCTTCCCCACCTCTTTCAGGCCAAGAAGTAATTTCCCCCAACTTTGTAAAAACATTCACACCCATTTAACTTCAGTTTATGAAAAGTCCTTTGGTAGTAAATAAATTAGATGTTTCAACAAGGTTATTTCTTTTAGAAAATAGATAGCATAACAAATCACAGAACAATTGTCACCAAGAACAACTTTTATGGTTTTACTCATTTTAGATTGACTAATTCATTTTCACCCGTCAAGAGGAGTAAGGAACGTTGAGCATTAAAGTCGTGTCATGTATCATAGTAATTTTGACCTTCACTGAAGTCTCCACTCCAGTTACAAGTCTCTAATTGATTTGGCCTGTGCCCACCTTTCCAGGTCACCTCTACCTCTCAGACAAAGGCACACTGACCCTCTTGCTGTTCTTTGAATGCTCCAGTCTCCACTGCCCTAGGACCTGCTGATTCTCATTGCCTGAGATGCTTTCCCATAGACACTTTCATGGCTTATTCCCTCGCTTTAAATTTAGATCTAGACACAGAAGACTCCTCATTACAGTGAAGTTGTTTGACCAGACCAGCTAAGAGTGTGTCCTGTCTTCTCCCACCGGCCCTCTCTACCCTGTTTTCTTTACAGCACTTACTCTTTTAGTATATTGCACACTTATTTTATATTTATTTTCTCTCCACCCCCAATAAACCCCAGACTGGAAGCTGCAAGAGGGCAAGGAACATGCTTATCTTATTTTATCTGTCTACTCTAGTCCCAAGGACAACCTGACCAAGTCAATATCCAATAAATGCTATATTTGCTGTATGAATCAACTGAATGTGTGGTTGTCAGTAACTTGTGTTTAATAGCATTGGACTTGAATGAAGCTGTTCATGGAAATGAATACCCAAGCAAAAGATCGAATAAGATTATTATTTTCTCTGTCTGCCTTAAGTAGCAGACTGGAAATTCCTGGGACAGGTTGAGACACAGAAACTAGCATGAATTTAATTAAAGAAGAGCCATTTTAACTACCAGAGTTATTTTGACCCAGTGTTAATGAAGGAAGACTGATGTCACAGCTGGGGCTGTGGGGCTGCTGCCTGACCATTGTGGCAGGAGCATATTCTACTGCGCTCAGGCTGCTGCTGAGACAGCAGGTGGTGCCACTCCTCTGGGCAACCAGGGCAGCTCTTGCGGGAAGGTCAGCCACATTGCACCATAGATGTGACAACACTGCGGAGCCCTCTCCTCTACAGCAGATCTTCAGGAGGAGAAATGTGTGAGGATGTCCGCATCAGAAATTGGGATAAAACCTGCTTCCTAGGGTGCCATTATATGTAGTGACTAAATGTGTGACTGATAAAGAGATGGAGAGGGGAAAGGCAAGGGAGAGGCAGGATAATGTATGCTCCTTCTCATCCTTTGGTATCTGTCTCTTCATGTTTACATCCGTACATCCTCTTGGAGAGAGGGACTACTGGATGCTTCAATTACCCTTAGGTGCACTCCTAACACTCAGGCTTACTCTCCTGATTTTGAGAGTATGCTGTGAAGAAAATGTTCATTTATATTAATGACATCTTATTTCAAAATGGACTATTTGTCTTTCACATTTTTTTGAATGCTGACTATATGACAATCTGTACTAGAAACTGAGGCCACAAAGTATAATAAAACATGATTCCTCTTGACAATGTGAAGGCATGTAAATGATGTTATAACTACCATGTAAGATTTATGAGTAGAATGCTATGGGCTCCCCAAGGAGAGAGTGTCAATAATTGGGGGAATTAGGAAAAGCCTCAGTTAGAAGTTGATATTTAAATTTGAAAGATAAACAAGAATGTTTTTCAGGCAGAAAAGTCAAAGAAAGGGCATACCATTCAAAGAGAGCAGCATGTATCAAAGCAATGGATTGGATTTTGATCGTGGCAAGAATTTAGCTTTGGCTGGAGCATAGGATGTGTGTATCTACGTGGGGGAGCATTATATTATATTGGTGTGTATATCTGTCAGTTTGTTCAGGAAAATCTCAGCCACTCTACATATTGCAAGTTCAAAATGCTTAACAGGGAATTAGATGCCTCTACTTGTTGAAAGATAAAATTTAGGTATCTCAGGGCAGAACATCTATGAGGTGATTTTCAAGAGCTCATTCAGAAGGTGCTTCAATTCTATTGACCAACCAAGCATCTACTTGCCACATCTGGGGATAATGCCATCTTTTTATTTTTACTTTTCAAATCTTCTGTGAGGCCTTTCAATGGTATTTGAGCTCAGAGCCACAGGGAGAAGTATATTTCCAGCATTCTCTTTGTCCCTAGCTTCTTCAGACCTCATAGATGCTAAAGTGATGCTGAATTAATGGGAGACAAGCAAGCTCAGTGGCAGACAAGTAAGGCTGGTTGGAGTCCTATCATAAAGCTAATATAATATAATGCTATATAATAAAAGGCTAACATGCAAATAGACCGGATGGCGAAACAATCAGAACAACTGAACAACCAGTCGCTATGACATGCACTGACCACCAGGGGGCATGTGTGGAACATGGCGGGGGTCGGCTGCGGCTAGATGGTGGAACAGGTGAACAAGGGCACCAGACCAAGGCAGGACACTGGTCGCTGTCACTGGGGCGAGCCTCTGGTGGTTACTAAAAATTCTTTGCTCCTGTGCGCTGCGGTCCTGCCCAGCTCTCGCACCCACTGCTGGTGCCTGGCGCCGGTCCCAATTACTCGGCACCATCAGCAGGTGCGAGTGATGGCTGCCAGCCCTGATCGCCCCTGAGGGCTTCTCTACCTCCCTCTGCTCCTAAGGGGCAATTGGCGCTGGCAGTGCTGGCCTTGCTTGCACTCACTGCTGGTGCTGGCCCCAATCGCTCCACGCCATCAGCGGGTACAAGTGGGGCCAGCGCCATCAGCGCATGGGAGCAGCGGCAGTGGCAGGAGCAGGGCTTCCGGTAGACAGGGGACCAAGGCCAATGGCAGGAGGGCCCGGGTGGGGGCACGGAGGATGGACTGAGACCTGCCCCTGTGCCCACTGCAGCCTCATGGCCCACAGTTCCTTTCAAGGTACATGAATTTGTGCACTGGGCCCCTAGTAATATAATATAATATAATATAATATAATATAATATAATATAATATAATATAATGTAATATAATATGTACCTAGTACTGGAGAAATTGTTGCATGTCTTAATGCAGTGAATAAAGTGATTAACTGTGTTTAATCTTAAATTACCAGAAAACTATCTTCATTAACTTAAAGAAGAAAAATAAGGAATGAAAAAAAAAAAAACATATGACATTTGAGTAATTATGTGAAGTTTGGAGAAAAGGAAATAAAGATAGAAGGCAGAGAAACTAATTGCTTTCCAAGCATTTTTTTCCCCTTTAATAGCTAAGTTGTAGTTCTATTGTTATTGGTGGGGTGCCCTCTATGTTCCTACTGGTTACTGGTGGAAGTGGAGTTCTTGGGGGAGAGAATATCCTGAGGCCCACACAGAGAATGAGATATTGTGGGAAACTTTATTGATGATGTAAAATTAAGGGGGTTACCTTCCCAGGTCCTATCTCCCTCCTTCTCACCATGGAAAAACAAAATCTTGTCTTCAGCACAGTCAGAATTATGGCCACTGCCCAGAGGTTCCATTCATATTAAAGTCCAGTCCAGTCTAGCATCTGGCTAGCTTAGCTGTGTTCCCAGCTGCAGTCCATTGAGTGTGGGGTCCACATAGCTATGGAGGGAAGATGAAGCAAGGGAGTAAGTGAGAAACAATAGTCCAAGAGTGAACAAGCAAGAGCCAGTAACTGCAAATTTTAACTTTTCAAGATTTTGTGTGCTTGTAGTGGCTCCACTACCCCTAGCCAATCCATGGTTCCCCAGGCTAGACTGACAAGCAAGTACCTTCCTTATATCAACCCGACTTCACTGTATACACATCCATTTCCCCTTTTATTTAATCCTTTCCCCCAGTGACCTACAGGGATGAACTGGTGGCTCCCTGGGGAGTATGAAGTGGCAGCTTCCTGGTGAAGCAGCCCAGATGAACATGCATATAATGTCTGGCCTCCCCTTTGCTCTGTCTTTATTATTAACTAGAGGCCCGGTGCACAAAATTGTGCACGGGGGTGTGTGTTCCTCAGCCCAGCCTGCACCCTCTCCAATCTGGGACCCCTCGAGGGATGTCTAACTGCTCGTTTAGGCCTGATCCTATCAGGACATCCCTCTCACAATCCAGGACTGCTGGCTCCCAACCGCTCACCTGCCTGCCTGCCTGATCGCCCCTAACCGCTTTTGCCTGCCAGCCTGATCACCCCTAACCACTCCCCTGCCAGCCTGATTGTCCCTAACTGCCCTCCCCCAAAGGCCTGGTCACCCCTAACAGCCCTCTCCTACAGACCTGGTCCCCCCCAACTGCCCTCCCCTGCAGGCTCGCTCACCCCCAACTTCCGTCCTCTGCCGGCTTGGTCACCCCCAACTGCCCTCCCTTGCAGGCCTGGTCCCTCCCATCTGCCCTCCCCTGCTGGCCATCTTGTGTCAACATGGAAGCAACCAACTTTGACCACATGGGGGCAGCCATCTTGTGTGTTGGAGTGATGGTCAATTTGCATATTACTCTTTTATTAGATAGGATACTAGAGGCCCATTGCACAAATTCATGCACCAGTGAGGTCCCTTGGCCTGGCCTGAGAGATCAGGCCGAAACTAGCTCTCCAACATTCCCTGAGGGGGTCCTGGATTGTGAGAGGGTGCAGGCCAGGCTGAGGGACCCCATTGGTGCATGATCGGGGCTGGGGAGAGATGCGGGAGTTTGGCCAGCCAGGGAGGGACTACGGGAGGGCTCCAGGGCATGTCCAGCCTGTCTCGCTCAGTCCCGATCTGCCAGACCCCAACAGCAAGCTAACCTACTGGTAGGAGCATCTGCCCCCCTGGTGGTCAGTGCATGTCATAGCGACTGGTCGACTGGTCAACTGTCTGCCCCCTGGTGGTCAGTGCATGTCATAGTGAGCAGTTGAGCGGCCTTAGCATATTACGCTTTTATTGGTTGAACAGCTAACCAGATGACTGAACACTTAGCATATTAGGCTTTTATTATATAGGACTAGTTGCCCAGTGCACAAAATTCGTGCACATTAAAAGGGGATTAATTAGAGGAAATAATTTAATATTGCTATTTGCCCTTTCTCTATAATAGAAGTGTCAGAGATGAAAGAAAATTAATAAAATGTATATGAAAACCTTCCTCCTGTCAGAGTCTGGGGCACACCACAGGACCCAGAGTCAAGTCCCCACCCACCCACATGCGCATCAAAATTGCATGAGACCCAGACCCGGCTGCCCCCCCCCCCCCCCCCCGCATTGGGCTAGATTCAGACCTGGCCAGTCCCACCCTTGTCAAGCCCCGCTAGGCAGGGGCCGTAGCCTCAGGTCCCCTGGCCTGGCGCCAGAACAGGGGGATTGGCCTGAGGTCCCCCAGCCCATACCAGGGCAGGGAGCGTGCCTTGGGGTCCCCTGTCAAGCCCCACTGGGTGGGGAGCATGGCTTGAGGTCTTCCATCAAGCGCTGCCAGGCGGCGGGGGCATAGCTTCAGGTCCCCCGTCAAAGCCCCACTGGGCAGGAGGTGCAGCCTGAGTTCCCCTGACCCAGGACTGGGGGTGCACCTTGAGGTCCCCTATCAAGCCCCTGGGGGTGGGGGGCATGGCCTGAGGTCCCCTGTCAAGCCCAGCCAGGCAGGCGGGTGCAGCCTCAGGTCCCCTGGCTCAGTGCTGGGGCTGGGGGCAGGGCCTGAAGTCCCCTGTCAAGCCCCACCTGGTGGAGGGCATGGCCTGAGTTCCCCCGACCCAGCACTGGGGGTGCACCTTGAGGTCCCCTGTCAAGCCCCGCTGGGTGGGGGGCACTGCCTGAGGTCCCCTGTCAAGCCCAGCCAGCCAGGGGGGGTGCGGTCTGAGGTCCCCTGGCCTGGTGCCGGGGTGGGGGGCGTGGCCTGAAGTCCTCTGTCATACCCCACCTGGTGGGGGGCGTGGCCTGAGGTCCCTTGTCAAGCCCTGCCAGGTGGGGGCCAAGGCCTGAGGTCCCCTGTCAAGCCCCATGGGGGGTGGGGGAGGGTGTAGCCTCAGGTCCCTGCTGATTGCTTGTTAAGGCTCCTTATAGGAACTTGGCCTCAGCTGTGGGTGCAGCCATCTTTGTGATGGAGTGATGGTCAATTAGCATATTCCCTCTTTATTAGATAGGATTATATAGGATAAGCTAGATAATTATGATGATAACACTATGAACATTAATTTCACAACTGTATCCTATGATTGTTTCTAGAAAGAGAAATAACCTGATAGTCTCCACTTTCATACTTCTCAGCCCTTACTTGACAGACTAAAAACAAGTCTGTCTCTGACAAAATCTGTCATGATTTCTGTGTCAGAGAATTCTAGCTGTTTATTGAAGATTTACATTGCCCTTGCATAGTGCAGGGATTGCTGTGAAGAGGCTGCTCACTCATGGTCTAACTTTCCCAGCCCCTTTCCATCTACATGGAACCATATGACTTAATTCTGTTCAGTGGAATATGGGTAAAAGTGAAGTATACCACTTCCAGAATTGGTGCACACAATTCAATGGATTTTTATCCTATTTGTTGGCTGGATGAAACCCTCCTGGATAACCTTAGAAGCCAAATAATGAAAAAATGAGTCTTTACAAACCTTGGCCCCAGAAACACCTCCACCTCCACCCCCACACCACACTACCATCACCAATACCAACTGGACCTTATGTGAGATAGAAATCACAGAACTTTTAACCACAGAACTTTTCTATTACCACAGCTAATAATATTTTTCTCTATGCTACTCTGTGGCAACAAGTACCATCTCCTTAGCACATGCTGCTGGTGGGCATTTAAGTGAGAATGTCTTTAGGTACTTGAAAATGTAGATAAGGAATTCAGAAGGGTCTGCATATTCAGAATTTTGGGGTCATTAATACATACGTAGGAGTTGAAAGTATGGATGTGGAAAGAATGTTCGAAGGCAAATGGGTAAAAGGAGAAAGGAAGGTAGAAGTTGAAGAATGAGTAGGAATCTTAGGGAATGTAAGGGCGCAGGTGGAGAAAGAAGTAGCAGCAAAATGTGTGGTCAAGAGAATAAACTGCATTCCCTCCTAGCAGTCATGAGAATTCAAAGGAAGAAAACTATGTCAAAGGTTGAGATTAAATAATGTTTCACTAGAATATAGAGAACAAAAGTAAACTTGCTGTGCAGTGAGGAATAAAAAAGGTAGTGAAAGTAAAAACAGAATCTGCAGCTGGTTCTAGAACTGGAGCAATAAGGGGAGGAGACAGATGCCTTCGAGGTCAGCAAAATGCAGATGCATTTTAAGTAGGAAGATGAGTTAAACATATTTGTAAGCTGAAACAGGCCAATGAGAGAAGATACATTGAAGATAAAAAAGGAGGTGATCATTAAAAAGAGCTTGAAGGAAACAGGATGGAATGGAAAATCAATGAGGAGAGAAACACATCTGTCTTGTTTAACACTGTGTCCCCAGGTTTAGAGTATCCTGGCACTAGAAGGCACTTGAAAAACATTTATTAAAGGAACACAGGAAGAAGAAAGAAAGAAAGGGAGAGGAAAATGAAATAAAGAATAGACAAAGGTGTTATCTTTAGAAGAAAGGCAAGGCATCCTCCAGGACAGAGGGAAGAAGGAAAACTGGGGAAGATGTGGATAATATAGGAGATGTGGTTTATGACTGATGGTTACTATTATCTCTGTGAGATAGGAAGCTAGGCCATCTGTTAAAAATGAGTGAGTGAGTCCACTTAAGTGATTTAATGAAGAATGGTAAAGGCTTGTAACTGGCATGAATAAATACGGTTATTAATTTGAGATGAAAATACTGGACAATCCTAACAATGCATGAATTGTGAGACTTTATTCATTTGAGATGGTTTAAAGAAAGATTTTTAGATCATAAGCCACTGGACCACTAGATACATTTAATCTTTGATAAGATTAAGGTTTAAATTTAAAACCCAAATCTATTTTTTTTGTAGATTATTCAGAGCAAAGTTGGCTACCTGTTCTGTATATTATGCAATCTCAGATATTCCTGTATCTTTCTCCATGAAATTTAAGGTTCTGTCTCGATATTATATTGGTAGTGGTAGCATTGTACAATGAGGACTTGGTTGTGTGGGTAAAATTATGGAAATTGTCCTTAATTCTCTGATTCAGCTAACAAGTTTTACTGTCCTTAATGAAAAAAAGGAACAAAAAACACCACCAACAATGAGTGAATAAATTCTATGTGAACACTTAAATAAATTTTATAGACTGAGACTGATTCTGACAGGTAGATTCCATAATGTTGAACATCATGAAGATATAGAAGTCAGAAAAGCTATAAAAGAACTGTTTGCTTAGTATTTTAGTATACTGTCAAGGCATGTACTTTTGTTTAATTACCCTTTCCCACTGAAATCATATAACCTTGAATAATTTGTCCATCATTCATTTAAATACTTTTTATTGAACACTTGCAGAGCACTGGGGACACAGTGAAGATCAGAATGGCAGGGTGTCCTGACCTTATGGAGATAAATAAATGAATATTTTTTATCAGCCTAACCTTGAGCTCTTTCCATGTTTTTCCCATGAACCACAGACTCCTATCTCTTCACAATTTTATTGAGTCCATGGTGATTTGGACTTACCATTTATTTGCCCATATCTCATTTTGCTATGATCATATGGGAAAAGTAGATATGTGAGCAAGTCACAATTTTATTTGGTTGGAAGATTCTACTAATGTCAAAGTTCAATATTTTATGTTGTGTGAAATGCTCTGTAAGAGAAGTGGACAGTGGAATTCATGTTTGGTGGACCAGTAGCAACATTTTAAATATGAAGGAAACATATTTGACTTTATAAGTATAACTAGAGGCCTGGTGCACAAAATTTGTGCACGGGTGTGTGTGTGTGTGTGTGTGTGTGTGCACGCGCGCACGTGCGCGTGTGTGTCCCTCAGCTCAGCCTACACTCTTTCCAATCTGGGACATCCCTCTCACAATCCAGGACTGCTGGCTCCCAACCACTCACCTGCCTGTCTGCCTGCCTGGTTGCCCCTAACCACTTCTGCCTGCCAGCCTGATCGCCCCCTAACCAATCCCCTGCAAGCCTGATAAACGCCTAACTGCTCCCCTGCAGGCTTGGTCCCCCTCAACTGCCCTCCCCTACAGGCTTGGGTCCCCCCCAACTGCCCTCCTCTGCTGGCCCGGTCATCCCTAACTGCCCTCCCCTGCTGGCCTGATTGCCCCCAACTGCCTTCCCCTGCCTGCCATCTTGTGGCAGCCATCTTGTGTCCACATGGAGGCATCCATCTTTGACCACATGGGGGTGGCCATCTTGTGTGTTGGAGTGATGGTCAGTTTTCATATTACCTCTTTATTAGATAGGATGATCCGTAGTGTACATACACTTTTGGGCTGCTATCCATTGGGCTAGGGCAATTTAGAGGTAATGCAATGAATGTCATTAATCTGTAGAAGTCTTTGATTATTACTGTATTATGCTTTATACTAGAAGCCCAGTGCACAAAATTTGTGCATGGGGGGGGGTGTCCCTCAGCCCAGCCTGCACCCTCTCCAATCTGGGACCCCTCGAGGGTTGTCCAACTGCCTGGTGGGATCTGGCCTAAACTGGCAGTTGGACATCCCTCTCACAATCCAGGACTGCTGGTTCCTAACCACTCGCCTGCCTGCCTTCCTGATTGTCCCTAACCACTTCTGCCTGCCAGCCTGATCACCCCTAACCACTCCCCTGCCAGCCTGATTGATGCCTAACTGCTCCCCTGCCAGCCCGATTGCCCCTAACTGCCCTCCCCTGCTGGTCTGGTCACCCCTAACTGCCCTCCCCTGCTGGCCTGGTCACCCCATACTATCCTCCCTTGCCAGCCTGCTCACCCCTAATTGCCCTCTCCTGCTGGCCTGGTCACCCCCAACTGCCCTCCCCTGCAGGCGTGGTCCCCCCCAACTGCCCTCCCCTACAGGCCTGATTGCCCACAACTGCCCTCCCCTGCTGGCCATCTTGTGGTGGCCATCTTGTGTCCACATGGGGATGGCCATCTTTGTCTACATGCAGGCTGCCATCTTGTGTGTTGGAGTGATGATCAATTTGCATATTACCTCTTTATTATATAGGATTATTATATAGGATTGTGGTGGGTTTTCTCTCTGAGGACAGAAGCTCCTTCAGGAGATAAAATATGAATCTTAGTTTTAAGCACATATATCCTCCCTCCTGCCAATATGGAGTGACTGGAATTTCATGCTTCTGATAGGAATTGAATGTTTTAATTTGTAATTTTATAGTCTTATTAGAGAGTAGGAAGTTTAAATTTTGAAATCTTTATTTTCAGTTAGTATGTGATGATCAATATTTCCTACTGTAAATAGCCACATTTACCAAGGTGACTCAATTTAAAATGGTTACTTTTTGTTATTGAACTGTATATAAATAAAAGAAATTATAGATTAAAATGTTATATCACATCCATAAATAAAGTAAGGAAATCTTTGTTGAATGCTATGAAATATTATTTTTTAATTATGGTAAAAAACAGATAATGACATCTATCCTATTTACAAAATTTTAAGTGTACAACACAGTATCATTTACTATAATCACAATGTTGTACAGTAGGTCTCTAGGAACTTTTCCATCTTGCATGACTGAAACTCTAAACCCAATGCACAACAGTGCCCCATTTTCTCCTTCCACCAGCTCCTTGCAACCAACATTCTACTTTCTGTTTTGTGAATTTGACTATTTTAGGTTAGTCATGTAAGTGACTCCATTTCATATACAGCCATGCACCACATAACAGTTTCAGTGAATGATGGACCACATGTACTATGATGGTCCCATAAGATTAAAATGGAGCTGAAAAACTCGCATCGCCTAGTGATGTTGTAGCTATTATAATATCATAGTGCAAAGCATTGCAATTTCCTACAGTGTTTAGTACAGTAGCATGATATACAGGCTTGTAGCAATAGACTATGTCATACAGCCTTGATGTGTAGTAGGCTGAACCATGTAGGTTTGTGTAAGTGCACTCTATGATGTTTTCACAATGACAAAATGCACAATGACAAATCGACTAATGACTCATTTCTTAGAACAAATCCACATCACTAAGTTATGCATTGCTGTAAGTGGAATAATGTATTATTTGCCTTCCTGTGACTGGCTTATTTCAATTAGCATAATATGCTTAATATTCGTCCATGTTGTTGCATGTAAAAGGACTTCCTTCTATTTTTGTGGCTGAATAATGTTCCACTGTTTATTTATATCACATATTCTTTATGCATTCATCTATCAGTGTATATTTAGGTTGTTTCCATGTTTTGGCTATTGTGAATAATGCTGCAATAAACATGAGGATGAAGTTTTTTGGATAAATATTCAGAAGTGGGATTACTGAACCATATGGTAGTCCTATTTTTAATTTTTTGAGGGACTGTTTTCCATAGTGGTTCACTATTTTACATCCCCACTAATAATGCATTTTGGATATTAACCCCTAATCACATATATGGATTGCAAATATATTTTCCCACTCTGTAGCTTATTTTTTTATTCTGTTGATTGTTTCCTTTTCTGTGTAGAAGCTTTTCAGTTTGATATAGTTCCATTTGTTTATTTTTGTTTTTGTCACCTATACTTTTGGTGTCATATACATGAAATCATTGCCAAGACCAATATTATGAAATTTTTCCTTATGTTTTCTTCTAGGAGTTTTATAGTTTCAGGTATTATATTTAAGTCTTTAATCCACTTTGAGGTGATTTGTGTATATATATTTTTTTCACCAGTACCATACTATTTTAATTACCATAGCTTTGTAGTGTAGTTTAAAATGAGGAATGTGATGCTTCCAACTTTTTTCTTTTTCTCAAAATTCCTTTGGTTATACAAGGTCTTTTGTGGTTTCATACAAATTTTAAGATTTTTATTCTATGAAAAATGCCATTAGAATTTTGATAAAGATTGCATTTAATCTATAGATGGCTTTGTACAGTATGTCCATTTAACAATATTAATCTTTTGATTTATGAACATGAGACATATTTTTATTTGTTTATGTCTTTTTCATTAAAGTCTTATTGTTTTCATTGTACAGATCTTTTACTTCATCAGTGAGATTTATTCTTAAGCATTTTATTGTTTTTGATGCTATCATGAATGGTATATTTTTTAAAATATATTTTTATTGATTTCAGAAAGGAAAGGCAAGAGATAGAAAGATTGAAACATCAATGATGAGAATCATTGATCAACTGCCTCCTCCATGCCCCCTACTGGGGATCAAGCCAGCAACCCTGGCATGTGCCCTGACCAGGAACCGTGACATCCTAGTTCGTAAGTCAATGCTCAATCACTGAAGCACACCAACCAGGCATGGATGATATTTTTTTTTTTATTTTTCTTCAGATGTTTTATTGTTAGTGTATGGAAATGCCTCTGGGTTATGTATTTTGATTTTATATTCTACAACTTTACTGAATTTGTTTAATTCCAACAATATTTTTTGATTGGGTCTTTAGGATTTTCTATACATAAGGCTGTCTATAAATAATGGTAATTATACTTCCTCAGATCTAATATAGATGCCTTTTATTTCTTTATGTTGCCTAGTTGCTCTAGCTAAGACTTCTAGTACTATGTTGAATAAAAGTAGTGAGATTGGGCACCCTTGTTTTGTTCCTGGTCTTAGAGGAAAAGCTTTTAGTCTTCTACCATTGTATATGATCTTTGCTGTGGGTTTGTCATATATGGCCTTTATTATGTTGAGGTATGCACCTTCTAAATTCATTTTGTTTTGTATTGTTATATTTGATAGTTTGTCTTTTAACCTATACACCAAAATTAAGACTGATTTACACACCACCACTGCAGTATTATAGTATTCTCTATTTGTTGATATATTTACCCTTGCCAGCAATCTTCATACTTTTGTATTGCTATTCAGCAGCCTTTTATTTCAATATGAAAGACTCTCTTTACCATTTCTTTTAAGGCAGATCTAGTGGTGTTGAATTGCTTCAGCTTTCATTTGTCTGAGAATGTCTTTATCTCTTCTTCATTTCTGAAGAAGAGCTGCTCTGCCAGGTGTAGTATTCTTGATTGGCAGTTTTTTAAAGCTCTTCATATGCATTGTATAACTATAACTATAACTACAACTGTAACTGTAACTGTAACTATAACTATAACTATGACTATAAAACATAACTAAAACTATAACTATAACTATATAACTATAACTAACTACAACTATAACTAACTACAACTATAACTAAACTTTGCAAGGCCCTCCAGGCCTTGCAAAGTTTTTGCTGAGAAATTTACTTATAGTTTTATGTAGGTTCTTGTGTAAGAGTCCATTTTCTCTTGTTGCTTGCAAAATTATGTTAGTCTTTAACTTGTGACAGTTTAATTAAAATATATCTCTGATTGGACATCTTTGGATTTATTCTAGTTGAAATTTGTCAGTTCTCCAAGTGAGGTGAAACAGAAGCCAGTTCTTCAGGCAGGTCTCCAAAAAAGCCAGAACTTTGGAGGCACGCTCCATTCTTAGCTTCTCCCCAAGGGGATAGTCACAGATCGGGGCATTCTCTCCTGGCACTGAGTTGTGCTGGTTTGGTAGACGGGTTGATGCAGGTGAAGTGAAGTTGCTCTTCTTACTTGTTTTGGTGCTGCTGTTCTCACCTATGGCACTGCAGGTTCTTAACTGGCTTCAGAAATTCTCAAAACATTATTTTTGTCCATATACCATTCTTAAGTCAGTGTTTCTGTGGATAAACAAGGGCTTGGTCATCTTGTGACATCACTCCCATTACAAATTATTTTGAAATGTTTCAATATGTTAATAATTAATTTTATTCAGATTTCTGTGTCATCCAGAAACTATTCACCAGTAAGACCCTGACTTGAAAACATGTGGGTAGCCATTGCCATCAATAGTCAAGATCCTGCTCTCCTGGAAAAAAAAAAAATTATTATTGATTACTAGTGTCTAGCAGCTGTTCCTAATACTGGGAATGTATTTTTACTTTTTTTTTTTTTTGATACTGAAAATGTTTTGTTTACATTGAAATGCAGTTCATAAATAGAATATTCTGAAGTAAAAAGTGGACTGCACTCTAGCTTCTTCATTTATAAGCTTTAATCCCAGCAATTTGGAATGACTAGCAATTTGTTCTTTTTAATTGAATTTATCAGGATGACACTGGTGAATAAAACTATACAGGTTTCAGGTATACAGTTCTACAATACATCATCTGTGTATTGTATTCTGTATTTACTACCCCAACTCAAGTCTCTTTTCATCATCATTAACCTCACCCCGCCCCCCTGCTTTATCTTCTTTTACCTATCCCCCCATTCCCCCTTCCCTCTCTAGTAATTTGTTCTAAAGCATCCCTTCCCCAGAAGATGGTTGGGGATTGAGGTAATGGGGAAAATATGGTCTGGAGAGGGAATTTTTACTTAGGAATGGTGTAGACAGGATTTCAGGGACATATTTTTAACCCTTTAATTAGCAACATGTGATTTGGTCATCATTTTTGGTGGGGGAAAAAAAGTGCTTTTATACCCAGATAGTCAGTAAGGGGCAGGAATTTTTATTGTGTTTGTATTTTCTTCTTCACCCCAGTATTCTCCATATTTACTTTCATGTTTATCAGTTTACTTATTACCATCTCTTCCTGTTGAATGCTTTTTTGCATTTTATATTATCCCCTGTAGATTGTTATACATATACTACCCACATATTGTAGTTTATCTTCCTTCCCCAATGACAATTGGGTTTTCTTTTACTCTTTTATCTGACCCTCCCTTCCTCCTTTTTGGAATAATTACTTACTGCTTACAAGGAGTGCCTTGAATGCTAAATTATAATTTAGGCACTGATTTTTAAACAGAATCCAAAGGTTTTATTTGAGGCTGGCTTGACTGTATCTGCCATATGCCACAAAAATAATCCATTGTTTATCACTGTTTTATTGTGTTCTTATATAGTTTTATACTGCTTGGGTGTGATCTGGCACTGTTAGCTCATCCACTTCAAAATTAACCAAGCCAGCTGGAGGAGTATAATTTAGAGAGGTGCACATGGGTTTGCGAATGCTGACATCTTGAGTGTGCTCTCTTATGTTTTCTTACACCCTGGTTTCAAATAAAGCATGAGAATTAAGACACATATCCACACCCACTCCCCCATATATGCACAAAAATATTTGCATTGTCACGGCCCACTGAAATATCAAGAAATTGTAAACAATAGTATATGCAATTCCTGTACATCATAGCAAATATGTGTTTTTTAAATAAAAGCAGTGTCATGTCTAAATAATGTCTTGTGAAATTATTTTCATATATTTCCCCATTTTTCTCACTTTTCCCCCCAAATATTTTATTTATTCATTTTTTTCCTTCCTCCTTCTTCCCTTTCCCCTACAAAAACTTGAAGAGCCAGAGATTTTAGTGGCAAGGAGATGTTTTATAGGGGACTCACATCCTATATAATAAAGAGGTAATATGCAAATTAACCATCACTCCAACACACAAGATCACCACCCCCATGTGGTCAAAGATGGCCGCCACAAGATGTCCGGCAGGGAGGGTAGTTGTGGGTGACCAGGCCTGCAGGGGAGGGCAATTGGGGGTGACCTGGCTGGTAGGGGAGGGCAATTGGGGGGACCAAGCTGGCAAGGGAGAGCAGTTATGGGTGACCAGGCCAACAGGGGAGGACAGTTGTGAGGGACCCAGGCCTGCAGGAGAAGGCAGTTTGGGGGGACCAGGCCTGCAGGGGAGGGCAGTTAGGGGTGACTGAACCAGCAGGGGAGGGCAGTTGGGGGGGGGACCCAGGCCTGCAGGAGAGGGCAGTTTGGGGGGGACCAGGCCTGCAGGGGAGGACAGTTGGGGGGGACCAGGCCTGCAGGGGAGGGCAGTTGTGGAGAGCTAGGCCTGCAGGGGAGGGCAGTTAGGGGTAACCTGGTTGGCAAGGGAGGAAAGTTAGGGGCAATCAGGCCTGCAGGGGAGGGCAGTTAGGGGCAACCAGGCTGGCATGGGAGGGCAGTTAGGGGTGACCAGGTTAGCAGGGGAGGGCATTTAGGGGCAATTGATCTGGCAGGGGAGGAAGGTTAGGGACAATCAGGCTGGCAGGCAGAAGCGGTTAGGGGCAATCAGGCAGGCAGGCAGGCAGGTGAGCGGTTGGGAGCCAGCAGTCCTAGATTGTCAGAGGGATGTCCCAGATTGGAGAGGATGCAGGCTGGGCTGAGGGACACCCCCTGCCCTCCCCCCCCCCTACCCCCCCCCCCCCCGGTGCACGAATATTGTGCACTGGGCCTCTAGTGATATATAAACACATAAAGAATAAAAAGTTGCCTGGCTGGCATGGTTCAGTGGTTGAGCATCGACCTATGAACCAGGAGGTCATGGTTGGATCCCTAGCGGGGTCCTGCAGGAGGCAGCCGATCAGTGATTCTCTCTCATTATTGATGTTTCTGTCTCTTTCTCCCTCTCCCTTCCTCTCTGAAATCAATAAAAATATATATTTTAAAAAAGAGTAAAAAGAAGTACTTTTCTGTAGTGGTAAGTTTTACAAAGAAACATCATAGTTATATGATAGAGATCAGTGGCTATTCTATGGAAAGTCAAATAAGACATCTCTGAAGAGGTGTCATTTGAGCTGACATAAATATGACAAGACATAGCCAACCACAGGAGAATCTGGGGCTCAGAGACAAATATCAAATATGATCTATGTAGGTATGAGGAACATACAGCAAGCTAGGAACAGTAAATGAGGGGGGAAGTGAAAGAATGTGAATTTAGAGAGGTGGGCAGGGTTTCATTCATGTATAGCAATGAAGGTCATGGGGAATGGGTTAGATTTTAACAAGATATGATTGGAGAGTTTTAAGCCAGGAAGTAATAAGTTTTGATTTATGTTTTTAAAAGATCTCATGGCTGCTGCATAGCAAATGAAGAAGGCAAATAATGGAAGCAAGAACTGGGAAACTGAAGCACAGATATTAAATGTTTTCTCCTAGGCTACAAAGTGAGTCACAGAATAAGAACCCTTGTCTTCGGACTCAAAGTCCAGTCCTTTTACCATTTTATTAAATTGAAGATATACCTTATGACCTCATCATCTTATATTTATTTTTCTATCATTTTTTACTCCAGACATGATTTTTCTTCCCATCTTCTCAGATTATTGTAACAGTTACTCAATAATCTTTTAATTTATTATTTTCATAGGTTGACCTTGCTAAGTTATAAAAGCATTTTGCATTGTCTTTGTTAAGGTATGCCCCTTTTGAAGGTATGCTTAGTGCATGTGCTATGTCTTTAATTAAATGTAAAAATATAGCTTTTGGATAAAATTGAACAGATTAATGCCTTTCCTACTGAGAGAGAACACTGAAAAATAGGCAAGAGTGGAGGAAAACAAATTCTTAGTGTTTACAAGTGCTTTTCATCAATGACTGTCACTGATTCTATTTAATTTTCCAGGAGAAAAAATATTACTTTTATAAAATACTTCTTGTTGAGAAATTTGGGTGTATCTGTGGGATAATTCATGCACAGTTTAAAGAGTGGAGATTTTAGATGAAGAATAAATATTATTGGTGCTCTCCCTCGCAGGAGCATAACCATGCCTGTCCCTTTTACCTTCCCCCACTCCACTCCCTGCCCCAGGCATGTTACCATTAGCTGCCTCACTCTCAAGCTCCAATGGCCCTTCCTTTATCTCTATTGACTTGTTTCCTAAGCCCATTTCTTTATTTTTTTATTTTTTAAAAAATTTGAAATGGTTTTTATTTTCTCTAACTGCTGGTAAATACTAGGTTTGTGTCCAGCCTCCCTTCTGGTCTATCCATTTCATGCTCCCTAACCCTCCCACCCCTGCAAAAAAAAAAAAAAAAAAAAAAAAGAATGGATACTATTTAGCCATGTTAATTTGAAGTGCAAAAGAAGATAACTGTTACCAATCTCCTCATTTATTATTTTTCCACTAATCTGTTCATTTATTTCTACATTCAACAAATCTTTTTTTAAAAAATATGGTTTAGTTTATTGATTTTTTTTTATAGAAAGGAAGGGAGAGGGATAGAGAGTTTGAAACATCGATGAGAGAGAAACATTGATCAGCCGCCTCAACCAAGGTACATGCCCTTGACCGGAATCGAACCTGGGACCCTTCAGTCCTCAGGCCGACGTTCTATCCACTGAGACAAACCGGTCAGGGCTCAAAAAATCTTTTGGAGTAATTTGTGTGTGCCAGGGATGGATGTTTTCACTTCTTTTTTTTTTTTTTCACTTCTGAGTGCAGATCTTTCTTGGTTTGTCTATTTCTTATTTCTTGGGATAATTTACTTCTTTCACTTCTTTGTGTGTTTTAGCATTTAGTTATAGTGTCCTTGTATATTTCTGCCAGGTTGAACATTTTAATCATGTTTCTCCTTGTTAATCCCTCCCTCTGCTTCCCTGGCTCCTCATCCCCAAACTCTACTGCATTTGTTGGAGTCACTTGAGCTTGTTTGCACATTCTAGCCCAGAACATTCTCTGGAAATTGTTCTGTCCTTCATCTGTAGTATCTCAGAAATCTTTCTTGAGTAACTAACAGTACATGACAACAAAAGTCAACTTTACTGATAGTCCTGTTTGTGGTTCCTTTGCTTCCAATCTATACTAATAAAAGAGAAACATGCAAATTGACCATACCTCTGCTACACCCATAAGCCACGCCCACCAGCCAATCAGGAGTGAGTATGCAAATTAATCCAACCAAGATGGCGGCGGCCATGGAGCTGGAGTGAGAAGGTGGCTTGGGTTGCCCCGGCGATGGAGGAAGCCAAGCTTCCTGCCCACCCTGGCCGGCCCTGGCCTCTGCTCAAGGCTACAAAGTTTCAATTATAGAAGATAAATAAATCCCAGATACTTGCTTCCAGCTGGCCCTGGCCTCTGCTCAAGGAGGTGCTGAAAAAAGAAAAAAAAGGAAAAAAGAGGGGCTGGGAGCTTGGGTTGCCAAGGGGTGATCAGGCCAGGATGGGATGGTAGTTGTAGGTGATCAGGCTGGTGGGGGGTGGGGCTGTTGGAGGTAAGCAGACCAGCAGGGGGGCCAATTGGGGGTGAGCAGGATGACAGTGGGGGTCAGTTGGATGTGATCAGGACAGCGGGGGGACAGTTTAGAGTGAGGAGGCCAGCAGTGGGGCAGTTGGGGGTGAGCAGGCCAGTGGGGAGGGAAGGTGGGGGTGAGCAGGCCAGCAGTGGGGGCAGTTGGGGTGAGCAGGCTGGCACGGGGGGCAATGGGGGTGATCAGGCTGGCAGGGGAGGCATTTGGGGGCAAACAGGCTGGTGGCGGGGGGCATTTGGGGGCGAGCAGGCCAGAAGGGAGAGTGGTTAGGGGCAATCAGGCAGGTAGGCAGGCAGGTGAGTGGCTGGAGCCAGCAGTCCCGGATTGTGAGAGGGATGTCTGACTGCCGGTTTAGGCCCGATCCCTGTAAACTAGCAGTAGGACATCCTTTGAGGGGTTCCAGATTGGAGAGGGTGCAGGCCGGACTGAGGAACAACCGCCCCCCCCCCGCCCCCCCCGTGTACAAATTTCATGCACTGGGCCACTAGTTTCTAATAATAATGCCTTTTCTTTTTCCAGTGACCAGTTCTTCACTTGAAATTCTGCTTTTTTCCCAAGTAAAGACATTTCACTAGACTGGGCATCTTAGCCTTAAAGCATAATCCTATATCTGGGCCAGACTTCTCAGTCTAATCTCTGCACAGTGCTTATTTTAGACACTTCTGTCTCTCTGTTTGATTCACCTCATAGGATATTATCTCAGGTGATAGGACATTACCTCCTCCCTGTATAAGCCAAGGGAGATTCTAAGGTCTTTTCAGACATCCAGCTCTTACTAAAAGACACTCACTGTAATGTTCTCATTTTTCCAGTTCCCCACAATACAAACACTGACAACTCTAAGATCACAAATAACTTTCTGTTTGTATAGCCAATGGGTCATCATCAGAGGGTGCCATCTGTCAAAACTTGGCACACTTGTCTTCTCTAACCCAGTTGCGTGTGGCTTCTCATCTCTTCTCTGCTTCCTTCATGGGCTTATTTTGCATGGCTCATCCTTTAAATGCTGGTGTTTATCAGGTTTCTATTCTTGAATCGTTTACCTTTTTATTTTATTTTTTTTTTTTTGATCCTCACCTGAGGATATTTTTTTCTGTTGATTTTTTATTAATTTCAGAGAGGAAAGGAGAGGGAGAGAGAGAGAGAATCATTGATCCACTGCCTCCTGCACACCCTTTCCTGGAAATTGAGCCCATGGCCCTGACTTGGAATTGTGCCCTGACTTGGAATTGAACTGTGACCTCCTGGTTCACAAGTTGAAGCTCAACCACTGAGTCATGCCAGCAGGGCTCCATTGATTTCTTTCTTTCTTTTTTTTTTTTTTAGAGAGAGTGGAAGGAAAGGAGGGTGTGGGAAAAAGACATGGGGGCAGGGAAGAGAGAGGGAAGAAGGGAGAGAGAGAGAGAGAGAGACATTAATGTGAGAGAGACACATCGATTGGTTGCCTTCCTGGCCGGGGTCAAACCTGAAACCAGGTATGTGCACTTGACTGGGAATCAAACCCATGACTCTTCAGTGCAGGGGCCAATGCTCTAACCAATGAGAAACACCAGCCAGGGCAAATCATTTATCCTTTTAAATATTCAGTAGGTAATCTTGTCCACTCTTTTGTTTCAACTGCTACATTCTTGTGCTCTGGATTCATATATACAGCTATCAACCACTCATCATCACCATGATCCTCATATTTTGAAAACTGAATGTATTATCTCTCAATATTGCTCCTCTCCCTAAACGTTCTGTTTAGTCATCTTTCTTTCCCACAGTTTTATATCTACCCAGCAACAGTTTCTGACCATTTTAATGCTTAAGTGCCTCTTGACTTTTCTTTCTCATTTATCTTCACTACTAGAGGCCCGGTGCATGAAATTTGTGCATGGGAGGGTGTCCCTCAGCCTGGCCTGCACCCTCTCCAGTCTGGGACCTCTGTGGGATCAGGCCTAAACCGGCAGTCGGACATCCCTCTCACAATCCAGGACTGCTAGCTGCTAACCACTTGCCTGCCTGCCTGCTTGATTGCCCCTTAACTGCTTCTGCCTGCCAGCCTGCTTGCCTCCTACCTGCTCCCCTGCTGGCCTGATTGATGCCCAACTGCTCCCTTGATGGCCCGATTGCCCCCAACTGCCCTCCCCTGCCAGCCTGATCTTGCCCCCAACTGCCCTCCCCTGCTGGCCTGGTCACCTCCAATTGCCCTCCCCTGCTGGCCTGGTTGCACCCAACTGCCCTCCCCTGCTGGCCTGGTCACCACCAACTGCCCTCCCCTGCCAGCCCAATCACCCCCAACTGCCCTCCCCAGTAGGCCTGATCTTGTCCCCAACTGCTCCCCCCTGCAGGCCTGATCTCTCCCCCAACTACCATCCCCTGCAGGCCTGACAACTGCCCTCCCCTGCCAGCCCAATTGCCCCCAACTGCCCTCCCCTGCTGACCTGGTCGCCCCCAACTTCCCTCCCCTGCCAGCCTGATTGCCCCCAACTGCCCTCCCCTGCTGGCCTGATTGCCCCCAACTGCCCTCCCCTGCTGGCCTGATTGCCCCCAACTTCCCTCCCCTACCAGCCCAATCGCTCCCAACTGCCTTCCCCTGTAGGCCTGATCTTGTCCCCAACTGCCCTCCCCTGCATGCCTGATCTTGCCCCCAACTGCCCTCCCCTGCTGGCCTGATCACCCCCAACTTCCCTCCCCTGCTGGCCTGATCTCATCCCCAACTGCCCTCCAGTGCCAATCTGGTCGCCCCCAACTGCCCTCCCCTCTTGGCCATCTTGTGGTGGCCATCTTGTGGTGGCCATCTTGTGGTAGCCATCTTGTGACAATGTGGGGTGGCCATCTTTTGGCAGCCATCTTGTGATGACATGGGGGCAGCCATTTTGTGGCGGCCATCTTGTGATGATGTGGGGTGGCCATCTTGTGATGACATGAAGGTGGCCATCTTGTGGTGGCCATCTTGTGGCAACATGGGGGCGGTCATCTTGTGATGACGTGGGGGTGCCATCTTGTGATGACATCACAGCGGCCATCTTGTGATGATGTCGCAGTGGCCATCTTGTGACAACCTCATGGCGGCCATCTTGTGACAACCTCATGGTGGCCATCTTATGACGACATTGTGTGACGACACCTAGGGCTTTTATTATATAAGATGTCAATTCTGGCAAGACCATCACAACAGTCTCCTTACTAGTCTATTTGCCTCTAGTTTTGTCACTTTCAAGCCCATACTCTTTGAAACTGCTGGAGACATTTATTTAAGATGTCAATAATACTAAATCAAGCCTCCCATTATCTACAGACTAAATTTCAAACTCTTTTGACAGTGTATACAAGTCATCCATGATTTTACATATCCAACTTTATTTCTTACTATTCACTGCCTAGAACTCAGGTTCATCAACAGAGACCACTTGAAGTTTTCTCTCATGTTTATATCTTTGGTCCTGTGGTCCCCTTTACATGGAGACTTTCTTTTCTCTGCCAGGCTGATCTTCCCTTTCATCTGTCCCCATTGCCAGCCATCTGCTATTCTTCTTCTGTTTAATATCATTTTCGCCATTTCTTCTGGCCTGGCCATTCTGATACTGATATTTCTGTCCAACCTCCCTGTGTCATGCTTAGATGTCCTCAGCTATACTCCAAACTGTGCATATCTGTATTGTCTTAATTATCTGTTTATGTGTCATAACTTCTTTTGCATTTCCCATAGTACTTGGACTACTACTAACCACACAATGCAATGCAGTAAATATTTTGGGTTGTTTGATTTTTCAAATAAGTTTATTTCAATAAGAAAGTGAGCCAAAACCGGTTTGGCTCAGTGGATAGAGCGTCGGCCTGCAGACTGAAAGGTCCCGGGTTCGATTCCGGTCAAGGGCATGTACCTTGGTTGCGGGCACATCCCCAGTGGGAGGTGTGCAGGAGGCAGCTGATCAATGTTTCTCTCTCATCAATGTTTCTAGCTCTCTATCCCACTCCCTTCCTCTCTGTGAAATATCAATAAAATATATTTAAAAAAAAAAAAGAAAGTGAGATAATAGGCCTTGGGCACTTATATTTCTCATTCTTTAGCATTTTACAAAATATATTAGGAAGAGTTGTATTGGAAGATTTATTTTCTATGTGGAAGAAACACTTTGAAAACTTTAAATAAATAAAACAAATCTTTCAAATGATATAAATCTTGTTTTTTCACTTGCTGAAATTAATATTCATCATAAAAAAATGATGACTTCTTCCAGACAATTATTTTAATTTTGAAGGAATTAAAAGGGTGTACCTTTCTTGAAACATTTGATTTTATTCTTCATTGTGTTGTCAATTTATTGTATGATCTTAGATGGTTTGCTTATTTTTTATTTAGTTTCTATTAAATACTAATTTTTATTTTTTTATGTTTAACTTTCAAACTAAATTTCTTGGGGTAACATTGGTTAATAAAATTATATAGGTTTCAAGTGTACAATTCTATTGTACATCATCTGTATATTGCTTTGTGTGTTTAAATACTAATTTATCTTAATAATGATTATAGCTAATTTAAAAATTCTAACTATAGAAATTATTATTTACCTTAATATTATCACTTTTTTAAAAAAATTATCTTAATTGTTGAAAGTATTACAGATGTCTCCCCCTTTTCTTCATCCATTGACCCCCTCTCCCCACACCCTATCCTTCTCCAGGCCTTCATCCCACTATTGTCTATGTCCATGGGTTATTCATATATGCATATAGGTTCTTTGGTGGATCTCTTCCATTCCCCCACCCATGCCTTCTGAGGATCCTCAATCTGTTGCATGCTTCCATGACTCTGGATCTACTTTGTCAGTTTATTTTGTTCATTAGATTCCACATATACTAATAAGTTAGATCATGTCATACTTGTCTTCTTCTGACTGACTTCTTTCACTTAGCAAAATACTGTCCAGGTCCCACCATGCTGTCCTTCTTTTGTACAGCTGCACAGTGTTCAATTGTATAAATGTAAAACCATGTTTTTTTTACCCACTGATCTACTGATGGGCATTGGGATGTTTTCAGATCTTAGGTATTGTAAATAACACTGCTATAAACATAAGGTGCAAATATTCTTTCTGATTGGTGTTTCAGGCCTCTTAGGATATATCCCTAGAAGTTGGGCCACTGAGTCAAATGGCAGTTCCATATTTAATTTTTTAAGGAAATCTACATTGTTTTCCATAGTAGCTGTACCAGTCTGCATTTCCACCAGTAGTGTACTAGGATTTTTTTTTCCTCCACATTCTTACCAGCACTTGTTTGTTAATAGTAGCCATTCTGGCATGTATGAGGTGCTACCTCATTGTTGTTTTAATGATGATTAGTGACTTTGAGCATCTTTTCATATGTCTCTTGGCCATTTGTATGTCCTCTTTGGAGAAGTATCTATTTAGGTCTTCTGCCTATTTTTGATTGGGTTATTTATCTTCCTTTTGTTGAGTTGTCTGAGTACTTTATATATTTAGGATATTAACCTCTTATCAGATGTATCATTGGCAAATATGTTCTTCCAAACAGTAGGTTACCTTTTCATTTTTTTAAACTGGTTATTGTTTACTAGTAAAGTAACGTGTTTCCCCGAAAATAAGACAGTGCCTTATATTAATTTTTGCCCCCAAAGACATGCTAGGTCTTATTTTCAGGGGATGTCTTAGTTTTCCATGAAGAAGAATATGGTACACATTTATTGTTAAATGAAAATAAAGGAAATTTATTACCTGTATACAGTACGGTAGTACGGTAGTTGTCAACACAAACCAGACAAACTGTGAATCCTACAGTATCAAGAATTTACTCATTTATTCAATGACAATCATGTCATCATCTTCTGGAACATCATCATAGCAATCCAATTCCTGAATTTCCTGGTGAATTTCTTGTGACTCCATTTCTTTCAGAATCAGTGGACCAAATCTCTCATGTTTAGCAATAGCACTGTCTTTAAATGAGTACTTCTTGTCAAGGTAGCCTGCTCGCAGTGCATTTGCAATGCAACTGTCAGTGATTTTCTCCCATGAATTCTTCACCCAAGTCACAACTTCTTACAGTTTAGGTTTCACAAAGTTTCCACGCTGATTTCTCTCCATTCTATTTTCAATGTAGTCATTAATTTCCATGCGCAAATTGTCTTTGAATGGCTTGTTTATTGCAATCTCAAGAGTCTGGAGATAGGCCGTCATTCCTGCGGGAATCATTATCTGATCTATTTTTCTTTCGTGCAAAAATGTCTTCATGTCTTTAGCGAGGTGAGTTCTGGCTGCATCCCAGACTAGCAGAACTCTTTGGCTCCCTCGCATAACAAGCAGCAGCATTAAATCGACCCACTTCCTTATAACTGCTTGTGTGGCCCAGGCTTTTTCAGTTTCAAGAATAAAAACGCCTAAAACACGTTCAATCTTTTCCTTCTTGCCCTTAGAAATGATTAAAGGTGAGATTTTAGTGCCATCCAGACGAATTGCCAAAATACAGGAAACACGTGCACTTTCGTAAGCAGTGGAGGGAATGTACGCTAAGGAGGCACCCCGCTATTCAATTGTTGTTTGAGATGATTGGCCCATAAACACTGCAGTTTCATCCATAGCAATCATGTTGGAAAGATTGTATTTAGAGAAGTCAGCATCATCAATAAAGGACTTGAATGCAAGTGCTCGCTTAATAACTTGAGTATCTTCCAACCTAAACAATGTTGTAGATCTTAAAGACAGTTCACTTCACTGAAGGAAATTATCCAGCCAGTGTTGTGATGCTTTGAAGTCTTCGGGGGCTATGTCAAACTGTGGTGCCATTGCAAGGGCAAATTCTTGAATCTGAGCCCTATTCACAACCAAAGCCTTTGCTCTCCTGTCAACAACCCATTCACAGATCAGGTCTTCCAGCTCGGAAAATAATGGTTTCCGACCTGATCCACACTTGCGCTTTTTAGCATTTCCCTTGTCCGCTTGTTCAATGAGGTTACCATACTCTGCTCGCCATTTTTGGACCAATCGGATACTCAACATCTTCTCTTTGCAGAAAGCAGTAAGATTTTGGCCCCAAGAGTCTTCCATGATTCCTTTCTTGTACTCCACGGAGTATCTTTTTCTTTTTGTGCTCATTTCTAGGGGTAAAAAAAAAGGAATTGGGGTATCAAGGTGGGGGGAGGGGGATCACTCAAAATGACACAGGGGGGATCAGAGGGAGGAATCAAAATGGCACAGGAGAATCAGAGGGGGGATTACCATTTTAGTAACCCCTTTTGATCCTCCTGTGTCATTTTGATTGTCCCCTCTGATCCTCCTGTGTCATTTTAAGTGATCCCCCTTCCCCCAGCCCTGTGCCACTGAACACCTTCACCAGACATCCCCCCTACCCCTTTATCAGACCTTTACCCCCTGGGGCCTGCCTGGGGACTATCACTGGGCTTGCTGGGGCCTGGATCTGGGCTGGAGCAGGGTCTGCCACTGACTGAGAACTTTCAGTCATCATGAAGGCGGCCGTGAGCATCAGGTAGTGTCACCAGAGACAGACCAGCACTCACCACCTTCGCCGCGTCCCGTCCACTCTAATCCTGTTCTTCTACACGCATCTGTGAAAGTCTCCTCTTCTCTCCCGCCCCGTGCTCACTGCTCGCTCCAACCTCCGCTCTGCCTCCACACAGCAGTGACGTCAGGACTCCGCGTAATGTTACTGGTTGCTAGACACCAGTCGGGGTGGCCCTAGTGACCAGTTTACAGTAAATTAATTTTCATTCTGAGACAGAGCCTGGGGGCCTTATTTTCGGGGGATGCCTTATATTTCTCTCAGAAGGAAACCTGTGAGTAGGTCTTATTTTTGGAGGATGTCTTATTTTCGGTCAAACATGGTATTACATAAGTCTCCTTTTTCCCCCATTGACCTTTCCCTGGCTGCCCTGACCCCCAAGCACATACCCTCACCCCCCAACTGTCTGTGTCCATTGGTTATGCTCATATGTATGCAAACAAGTCCTTTGGTTGATCTCTTACCCCCTTACCCCCTGCCTGCCTTCCCTCATAGGTTTGACAGTCTGTTTGATGTTTCTATGACTCTGGATCTATTTTTGTTCATCAGTTTATGTTGTTCATTATATTCCACAAATGAATGAGATCATGTGATATTTATCTTTCTCTGACTGGCTTATTTCACTTAGCATAATGCTCTCCAGTTCCATCCATGCTGTTGCAAATGGTAAGAATTCCTTCTTTTTTACAGCAGTGTAGTATTCCATTGTGTAGATGTACCACAGTTTTTTAATACACTCATCTGCTGATGGGCACTTAGGCTGTTTCCAAATCTTAGTTATTGTAAATTGTGTTTCTATGAACATAGTGGTGCATATATCCTTTCTGATTGGTGTTTCTGTTTTCTTGGGATATATTCCTAGAAGTGGGAGTACTGGGTCGAATGGGAGTTCCATTTTTAACTTTTTGAGGAAACACCATACTCTTTTCCACAGTGGTTGCACCAGTCTGCATTCCCACCAGCAGTGAAAGAGGGTTCCCTTTTTTCCACATCCTCGCCAGCACTTGTCATTTGTTGATTTGTTGATGATAGCCATTCTGACAGGTGTGAGATGGTACCTCATTGTCGTTTTGATTTTCATCTCTCAGATGATTAATGACTTTGAGCATTATTTTCATATGTCTCTTGGCCTTCTGTATGTCCTCTTTCGAAAAGTGTCTATTTAGGTCCTTTGCCCATTTTTTGACTGGATTGTTTATCTTCCTTTTGTTAAGTTGTATGAGCTCCCTATAAATGTTGGTGATTAAATCCTTATCTGAGATAGCATTGGCAAATATGTTCTCCCATGCAGTGGGCTTTCTTATTGTTTTGTTGATGGTTTCTTTTGCTGTGCAAAAGCTTTTTATTTTGATGTAGTCCCATTTGCTTATTTTTTCCTTAGTTTCCATAGTCCTAGGAGCCTGTATCGGTAAAGATATTGCTATGACAAACGCCTGCCATTTTGCTGCCTATGGCTTCTTCTAGGATTTTTATGGTTTCCCATCTTACATTTAAGTCCTTTAACCATTTTGAGTTTATTTTTGTGTATGGTGTAAGTTAGTGGTCTAGTTTCATTTTTATAAATGCTGTTTTCTTTTTCAGTGCAGAATCTTTTTATTTTGATGTAGTCCTATTTGTTTATTTTTTCTTTTATTTCTTTTGCCCTAGGTATTGTATCAGTGAACATTTTGCTATGTGAGATGTCTGATATTTTGCTGCCTATGTTTTCTTCAAGGGTTTTTATGATTTCAAGACTTACATTTAAACCTTTTATCCATTTTGAGTTAATTCTTAAGTATGGTGTAAGTTGGTGATCTAGTTTCCCTTTTTTATTTTTAATGTTGCTATTCAATGATCTCAATACCATTTATTGAAGAGCCTGTTTTTACTCCATTTTAATTTTGTTTCTTTGTAGTGTCTTTATCTGGATTTCAAATTAGGATAATGCTGGCCTCATGAAAAGACTTTGGGAGTCAAAATTCCTCATAATCTTTATTTTTAATACTTTGAGGAGGATAGGTGTTATTTCTTCTTTTAATATTTGGTAAAACTTCCCTGTAAAGCCATCCAGGCCAAGGCTTTTGTTTGTTGGGAAAGTCACTAGTTGTTATTGGCCTATTCAGGTTTTTTGATTCTTCCTGATTTAGTTTTGGATGATTATATTTTTCTAGGAATTTGCCCATTTCATTCACCTTATCCAGCTTATTGGCATATAGTTGTTCATAGTACTTTCTTACAATCCTTTGTATTTCTGTGGTGTCATTGTTATTTCACCTATTTTGTTTCTTATTTTATTTACTTGGGTCCGCTCTCTATTTCTGGATGAGTCTGGGTAAAAGTTCATCAATCTCATTTATCTTTTCAAAGAAGCAGCTCTTGGTTTCATTGATTGTTTGTATTATTTTTTTAGTCTTTATGTCATTTATTTCTGTTATCTTTATTTCCTTCTTTTTACTTACTCTGGGTTTTCCTTGTTGTTCTCTTTCTAGTTCTTTAAGTTGTAAGGTTAGATAGTTTAATACCATTTTTTTATTGTTTTTTTTTTTTTTTTTTTTTTTTTTTTTTTTTTTTTTTTTTTTTTTTTTTTTTTTTTCTGAGGTAGGCCTGTAGTGCTATTAACTTCCCTCTCAGATTGCTTTCGCTATGTCCCATTGGTTTTGGGGAGTTGTGTGTTCATTTTTATATGTTTCCCGGAAGTTTTAGATTTCTTTCTTCATTTCATTGGTAACCCCTTCATCCTATCTAATAAAAGAGTAATATACAAATTGACCATCACTCCAACACACAAGATGGCTGCCCCCATGTGGTCAAAGATGGCTGCCCCCATGTGGACACAAGATGGCCACCACAAGATGGCCAGCAGGGGAGGAAAGTTGTGGGAGATCAGGCCTGCAGGGGAGGGAGGTGGGGGGCACCAGGCCTGCCAGGGAGGGCAGTTGCAGGGTACCTGGCCTGCAGGGGAGTGCTTTTGGGGGGACCAGGCCTGAAGGGGAAGGCAGTTTGGGGGAACAGGCCTGCCAGGGAGGGCCGTTGGGGGACACCAGGCCTGCAGAGGAGGGCAATTGGGAGGAACCAGGCCTGAAGGGGAGGGCAGTTTGGGGGACCAGGCCTGCATGGGAAGGCAGTTGGGGGGGACCAGGCCTGTAGGGGAGGGCAATTAGGGGGAAACAGGACTGTAGGGGAGTGCAGTTGGGGGGAATGAGGCCTGCAGGGGAGAGCAGTTGGGGGGACCAGACCTGCAGGGGAGGGCAGTTGAGGGGACCAGGCCTGCAGGGGAGTGCTTTTGGGGGGGACCAGGCCTGCAGGAAAGGACAGTTGGGGGAACCACACCTGCAGAGGAGGGCATTTGGAAGGAACCAGGCCTACAGGGGAGGGCAGTTGAGGGGGGACCAGGGCTGCAGGGGAGGAAAGTTTGGGGAGAACAGGCCTGCAGGGGAGGGCAGTTGAGGGGGACCAGACCTGCAGAGGAGGGCAGTTGGTGGGTCCCTGGCCTCCAGGAAGGGACAGTTGGGGGGACCAGGTCTGCAGGGGAGGGCCGTTGGGTTGGACCAGGCATGCAGGGGAGGGCAGTTGGGGGAAACCAGACCAGCAGGGGAGGAAAGTTGGGGAGTCAAGGCCTTCAGGAGAGGGCAGTTTGGGGGGTCCCAGGCCTGTAGGAAGGGGAAGTTGGGGGGACCAGTTCTACAGGGGAGGCCTGTTGGGTTGGACCAGGCCTTTAGGGGAGGGAGTTGGGGGGAACCAAACCAGCAGGGGAGGGCAGTTGGGGGGATTAGACCTACAGGGGAGATGATTTGAGAGGGACCAGGACTGCATGGGAGAGCAGTTTGGGAGACCAGGCCTGCAGGAGAGGGCAGTTGGGGGGACCAGGCCTGCAGGGGAGGGCAGTTGCGGGGGACCAGGCCTGCAGGGGAGGTCAGTTGCAGGATCCCAGGCCTGCAGGAAGTGGGCAGTTTGGGGAAACAGATCTGCAAGGGAGGGCCGTTGGGGAGAACCAGGTCTGCAGGGGGGGAGGGGAGGGTGTTGGGTTGGACCAGGCCTGTGGGGGAGGGCAGTTGGGGGGTACCAGGCCTGCAGTGGAGGTCAGTTGAGGGGGAACCAGGCCAGCAGTGGAGAGCAGTTAGTGGTGACCAGGCTGGTAGGGAGGGCCGTTTATGGTTTCAAGGCCACCAGGGGAGTCTGTTAGGGGCAATCGGGCCAGCAGGGGAGCAGTTAGATATCGATCAGGCTGACCAGGGAGTGTTTAGGGGGTGATCAGGCTGGCAGGCAGAAGCGGTTAAGGGCAATCAGGCAGGCAGGCAGGCAGGCGAGAGGTTGGGAGCTTGCAGTCCTAGATTGTGGGAGGGATGTCCGATTGCCTGGAGGGACCAGGCAGAAACGGGCTGTCAGACATCCCTTGAGGGGTTCCAGAATGGACAGGCTGCAGGCTTGGCTGAGGGACACCCCTCCCCGCCCCCGTGCATGACATTTGTGCACCAGGCCTCTAGTCCTATCTAATAAATGAGTAATATGCAAATTGACCATACCTCCACTACACCCACAAGCCATGCCCACCAGCCAATCAGGAGTGAGTATTCAAATTAACCCAACCAAGATGGTTGTGGCCACAGAGAGAGCAGGAGGCTTGGGTTTCCCTCGTAATGGAGGAAGCCAAGCTTTCCGCCTGCCCTGGCCTGCCTTGGCCTCTGCTTAAGGCTACAAAGTTTCAATTATAGAAGATAAATAAATCCCAACAAAAATGGTGGCAGCCCCCAAGCAGGAGAGAGCAGGAGGCTTGAGTTGCCCCCGGCGATGGAGGAAGCCAAGTTTCCACAGCCTTGGCCTGACTTGGCCTCCACTTAAGGCTACAAAGTTCCAATTATAGAAGATAAATAAATCCCAAGAAAAATGACTGTGGCCATGGAGCGAGCAGGAAGCTTGGCTCCTCTGAAGGCTTCAAAGTTTCACTTGTAGAAGATAAATAAATCCCAGATACCAGGGCCTCCACTTGGGTTGCTGGGGGGCATGGCCACAGGCCCCTCGCCCAGGCCACCCCACACCCCAAGGGAACCCCCACCCTGATCTGGGACACCCTTCAGGGCAAACCAGCCAGCCCCCACCCATGCACCTGGCCTCTATCCTATCTAATAAAAGAGTAATATGCAGATTGACCATCACTCCAACACACAAGATGGCTGTCCCCATGTGGTCAAAGATGACTGCCCCCATGTGGACACAAGATGGCTGCCACAAGATGGCCAGCAGGGGAGGGCAGTTGGGAGGGACTAGGTTTGCAAGGAAGGGCAGTTGTGGGCAATCAGGCAAGCAGGGGAGGGCAGTTGGGAGGGACCAGGTCTGCAAGGGAGGGAAGTTGGGGGCGATCAAGCCTGCAGGGGAGGGCAGTTAGGGGTGACCAGCCCGGCAGAGGAGGGAAGTTGGGGTCGACCGGGCCTTCAAGGAAGGGCAGTTGGGGGAGACCCAGGTCTGAAGGGGAGACCAGGCTGGCAGGGGAGTGGTTAGGGGGTGATGAGGCTTGCAGGCAGAAGCGGTTAGGGGCAATCAGAAAGGCATGTAGGCGAGCAGTTGGGAGCCAGCAGTCCTGGGTTGTGAGAGGGATGTCTGACTGCCCGTTTAGGCCCAATCCTACTGGACATCCCTCGAGGGGTCCCAGATTGGAGAGGGTGCAGGCTGGGCTGAGGGACACACCCCTCCCCTCATGCACAAATTTCATGCACTAGGCCTCTAGTTGTTTAATAACATACTATTTAGCCTCTATGTGTTTGAATGTTTGGTGGTTTTTTATTGTAGTTGATCTCTAGTTTCAATCCATTGTGATATGAGAAGATGCTGGACTTGATTTCAGTCCTCTTGAACTTGTAGTTTTGTTTGTGTGTCCTAACATGTGGTCTCTCTTTGAGAATTTGTTATGTGCACTTTAGAATAATATATATTCTGCAGCTTTGGGGTGAACTGTTCTATAAATGTCTTAAATTGATTTGCTCTAATGTGTCATTTAGGGTTGCAGTTTCCTTTTTGTTTTTTTGTTTTTGTTTTTGTTTTTGTCTAAAAGATCTATCCAGTGATATCAGTGGGGTGTTAAAGTCCCCTACTATGATTGTATTGCTGTCAATATCTCCCTTTATGTACTCTAGAATTTTAAAAAAATATATAATTGGGTGCTCTTGTATGGGGGCATATATGCTTACCAAAGTTATATCCTCTTGTTTCAATCCATCTAGTGTTATGAAATGCCCTTCATTGTCTCTTGTTATGGACTTCATTTTGCAGTCTATTTTGTCAGGTTGGAGTATTGCTACCCCATGTGTTTGGTTTTTTTTCCATTTCAATTTAAATAAAAAAAAAAATTTCCATCCCTTCACTTTCATCCTGTGTGAGTCTTTGTTCTAAGGCAGGTCTCTGGTAGATTATATATATATATATACATATATATATATATATATATATATATATATAAATATATATATAAATATATATATATAAATATATATATATAAATATATATATATATAAATATATATATATAAATATATATATATAAATATATATAAATATATATATATATATATATATATATATATATATATATATATATGTATAATGTTTTCTTATCCACTCAGCTACCCTATGTCTTTTGATTGGAGCATTTAAGCCATTTACATTTAAAGTTATTATTGACAAGTATGTATTTGTTACCACTTTTATTCTTTATGTATGCGTTTCTCCTCCTCTATTTCTTCTTTTTACATCCATCTCTGTAGCATCCTATCTAATAAAAGAGTAATATGCAAATTGACCATCACTCCAAGACACAAGATGGCCGCCCCCATGTGGTCAAAGATGGATGCCCCCATGTGGACACAGATGGCCGCCACAAGATGGCTGGCAGGGGAGGGCAGTTGGGGGTGACCAGGCTGGCAGAGGAGGGCAGTTGGGGGGACCAGGCCTGCAGGGTAGGGCAGTTGTGGGGGAACAGAACTGCACGGGAGGGTAGTTGGGGAGGGCCAGGACTGCAGGGGAGAGCAGTTGGGGGGGACCAGGCCTGCAGTGGAGGGCAGTTTGGGGGGCCAGGCCTGCAGGGGAGGACACTTGGGGGGGACCCAGACCTGCAGGGGAGGGCAGTTGGGGAAGACCAGGCCTGCAAGGGAGGACAGTTGGGGGGGACCCAGGCCTGCAGGGGAAGGCAATTGGGGGGACCAGGCCAGCAGGGGAGGGTAGTTGTGGGTGATCAGGCCAGCAGGGAGGGCAGTTGGGGGGACCAGGCCTGCAGGGGAGGCCAGTTGGGGGATACCAGGCCTGCAGGTGAGGGCAGTTGTGGGCGATCAGGCAAGCAGGGAGGGCAGTTAGGGGTGACTAGGCCAGCATAGGAGGGCAGTTGGGAAAGACCAAGTCAGCAGGAGAGGGCAGTTGGTGGGGAACAGAACTGCAGGGGAGGACAGTTGCGGGGGGCAGGACTGCAGGGGTGAGCAGTTGGGGGGGAACAGGCCTGCAGTGGAGCGCAGTTTGGGGGGACCAGGCCTGCAGGGGAGGACAGTTGGGGGGGGACCCAGACCTGCAGGGAAAGGCAGTTGGGGGGGGGGGGCACCAGGCCTGCAGGGGAGGATAGTTGGGGGGACCCAGGCCTGCAGGGGAGGACAGTTGAGTGGGGGGGACCAGGCCTGCAAGGGGGGAGGCAGTTGTGGGTGATCAGACCAGCAGGAAGGGCAGTTAAGGGTGACTGGGCCAGCAGGGGAGGGCAGCTGGGGGCGACCAGGCCTGCAGAGGAGGGCAGTTGGGGGGGACCAGGCCTGCAGGGGAGGACAGTTGGGGGGACCCAGACCTTCAGGGGAGGGCAATTGGTAGGCACCAGGCCTGAAGGTGAGGGCAGTTGGGGGGGACCAGGCCTGCAGGGGAGGGCAGTTAGGGGCAATCAGGCCAGCTGGGAAGCAGTTAGGCGTCGATCAGGCTGGCTGTGGAGTGGTTAGGGGGTGATCAGGTTGGCAGGCAGAAGCGTTTAGGGCAGGGGTGGGCAAACTTTTTGACTCGAGGGCCACAATGGGTTCTTACACTGGATCGGAGGGCCGGAACAAAAGCATGGATGGAGTGTTTGTGTGAACTAATATAAATTCAAAGTAAAGGAGCGGAGGGGAGAGCAAGAGAACCCTCCGCTCTTTCGGCTCCGCGGGCCGGATAGAACAGCCAAATGGGCCGGATCCGGCCGGTAGGCCGTAGTTTGCCCACGGCTGGGTTAGGGGCAATCAGGCAGAGGCAGGCGAGCGGTTGGGAGCCAGCAGTCCTGGATTGTGAGAGGGATGTCCGACCGCCCGTTTAGGCCCGATCCCAATGGGATCGGGCCTAAACGGGCGGTCGGACATCTCTCAAGGGGTCCCAGATTGGAGAGGGTGCAGGCTGGGCTGAGGGAAATCCCCCCCGCCATGCACGAATTTTGTGCACTGGGCTTCTAGTTTCTTATATTGCTGGTTTGGTGGTAATAAAGTCTGCCCCCCCCCCCCCCTTTTATTTTTGTCTGTGAAGCTCCTAATTTCACAGGGGGACCTTCAGTTTTGAATGATAGCCTTGCTGGGTAGAGTAGTTTTGGATTCAGTCCCTTGGTTGTCATTACTTTGTATACTCCCTGCCATTCCCTTCTGGCCTGGAGTGTTTCTATTGAGAAATCACCTGACAGTCTAATGCGTGCTCTTTTGTAGGTAACTTTCTGTCTCTTGTTTGCAGCCTTTAATATTCTTTCTTTGTCTTTAATGTCTGCCATTTTAATTATGATGTGTCTTGGTGTGGGTCTTTTTGGGTTCATCTTGATCAGGACTCTCTGTGTTTCCTGGACTTTTTTGACTTTTTTTCTTCACTAGGTCAGGGAAGTTTTCTGCCATTGTTTCTTCAAATGGGTTCTCTATTTCTTCCTCAGATTCTTTTTCTCTGGTATTCCTATGGTGCAGATATTGTTATGTTTCATGTTGTCACAAAGTTCCCTTAAACTCTCCTCCTGCTTTTTAAAGTTTTTATCCAATTGCAGCTCAGAATTGGATTTTTTTTTCTATTTTGTCTTCTAATTCACTGATTCAGTCCTCCGCTTCTTCTAGTCTACTGTTGAATCCATCCAGGGTGTTCTTTATTTCAGCTTGTCATTCTTCATTTCCACTTGATTTGTTTTGGTGTTGTTAATCCTCACCCAAGGATTTTTTTTTCCTATGGCTTTTCAGAGAGAGTGGAAAGGAGGAGAAAAGAGAGAAACATCAATGTGAGAGAGACACATTGATTGGTTGCCTCCTGCACACACCCCAACTGTAGGTGGGGAGCAAACCTACAACCAAAGTATATGACCTTGCCTGGAAATCGAACCCAAGACCCTTTGATGTGCAGTCTGATGCTCTAACCTCTGAGCCACACTGGGAAGGACTTGATGCTTATTCATTGTTTTAACCATTTTTTTCATGTTAGTATACTTTTCATTCAGCTCCTTAAAATTCTCATTAAGTTGTTTGTGGTTTTCACTAAGCTCTTTGAGTATTCTTATAACCATTACTTTGAATTCTTATCTGACAAATTGCTTTCTTCCATTATTTTAGTTCCTTTTCTAGTGATTCCTCCTTTCCTTCCATTTGTGGGCTATTTCTTTGTTTTCCCATTTTAGCAGTCTGGTAGTCCGAGGTTCTGGGTGAGGCAGGTGGGTCCATAGGGGTGGGTCCATGCACCCAGAGGTGACCAGTTGCACAGAATTGCAGCAAGTGGCCAATTGTCTGGTGGCACTGGGTTAGGCAAACTGGGTCGCTATGACAGGTCCATGCCTTCGGGGGGCATCAGGTCATGTATCATCAAGGCATTGGGGCCAGTCATCCTGGGACACGTGTCAGGCGTGCTGGGTCAGGGAGACAGGTCTAGAAGGGTTGGGGCTGGCTGAGCTCTCTGCTACTGAGGGGTGGGCTGGGTAGAAACTATATTTCAATTTTGTATCATGATTAATATATACAATGTTCATGTAAACCTTCATTTTTTAAATATGAAACTATTACTTTATGAAATACTTAATATTTGCTAGGCACTTTTTTGAATGATTTGTGTATAATAATACATTTATTCTCATCACAGCCAATAAAGTAAGTATTAGTATCTTCATTTTACTAATGAGCTAACTCAGATATACAAACATCAAGTAACTTGGCAAGACATACATCTTATAAACTGAATTTTGTCTCCCCCCAATTCACATGTTGATGGTTTAACTTCAGTGTGATCCTATATAGGGATAGGGTCTTTAAGGGGATAAATATGGTTAAATTAAGTCATACGGGTGGGATCCTCATCCAATACAAATTGTGTTTTAATAAGAAAAGGAAAAGACATCCAGGAATGTGTATACACAGATAAAAGGCCATGTGAGGACTCAGTGAGAAAGCAGCCATCTACAATCCAAAGGGAGATCTCACTAGAAACCAATCTTTCTAGCAGCATAATCTTGGACTTCCAGTTTCTAGAATTCTGAGAAAATAAATTTCTGTTGTTTAAGCTCCCCAGAATAAACATTAACATGTGCTAATCTGTTATGGAGGCTCTAGCAAAAAACATAATTCTTAAGTAGAAAATAGTAGAGTGGAATTAAACCCATAGAGGATGCCTTCAAAACTTATTCTCAACTTAAAAAAATTGTTTTGACACTTCAAACTCAGTTAAAGAAAGTTTATAGTAATTATCCTAATATGCAAATCAACTGAATGGTGGAATGGCTGCTATGATGCGCACTGACCACCAGGGGGCAGATGCTCAATGCAGGAGCTGCCCAAAGCCTACAGGCCCCAGGCCAGCCAAGGTAGGTGCCAGCGGTGGTGGTGGGCAGGGCTGGCGAGCGGGCAGCACCGGGCCGGCCAAGGCTGGTGCCAGCGGAGGCCCCCCCAATTGCCCTGCTGGTCACCCCACAGATCGGCCCTAATCACCGGCCAGGCCTAGGGACCTTACCTGTGCATGAATTTTGTGCACCAGGCCTCTAGTATGTTAATAAATTTAATTACTTAAATTCATATGCATATTTTATTTACAATAATTATTTAACATTTTCTGGAAAGCAATTTTGAACTGTTTACTAAATTCTTTAAAAAATTCATGCCCTCTGCCCTGGCCAGTGTGGCTCAGTTGGTTGGAGTGTCATCCAGTGCACCAAAAGGTCAAGGGTTTGATTCCTGATCAGGGCATATACACAGGTTGCAGATTTGATCCCTGGTTAAGGTATGCATGTGAGGCAACTGATCAATGTCTCTCTCTCACATCTATGTTTCTCACTCTCTCTCCCTATCCTTTCCTCTCTCTTAAAATTAAGAAAAACATATCCTTGGGTGAGATTTAAAAAAATAGGAAAAAATATATATATACACACATACACACACTGAGTGGCCAGATTATTATGATCTCTGAATGCATAATAATCTGGCCACTCAGTGTATATCCTATATAATAAAAGGCTAATATGCAAATTGTCCCCTCAACCAGGAGTTCCACCAGCAGGCAGGCCGACCAACTGCCCATGTCCCCTCCCCCTGGCCAGGCTGGTTCTATTTTATTCATTGGTTTATTTTATTCATTAGATTCATTGTTTATTTTGATTTTCAGACTCAATTGTTGATAGATATGTATTTGTTGCCATTTTATGGTTCATATTTTTTTTTTCTTCTCCTTCTCCTCCTCCTCCTTTTTCTTCTCCTCTTCCTCTTTCTTCTTCTTCTCTTCCTCCTCCTCCTCCTCGTCCTCCTCCTCCTCCTAGTCCTCCTCCTCCTCCTCGTCCTCCTCCTTCTTCTTCTTCTTCTTCCCCTTCTTTCTTCTTCTTCTTCTTCTTCTTCTTCTTCTTCTTCTTCTTCTTCTTCTTCTTCTTCTTCTTCTTCCTCTTCCTCTTCTTCTTCTTCCTAACTGCTTTTCTTTTGCTGCTTTTAAGATTCTCTTTGTCTTTAACCCTTGGTATTTTAATTTTGATGTGTCTTGGTTTGGGCCTCTCTGAGTTCCTCATGTTTGGGATTCTCTGTGCTTCCTGGACTTGTAAGTCTATTTCTTTCACCAGGTTGGGGAAGTTCTCTATCCCTATTTCTTCAAATAGGTTTTAAATATCCTATTATCTTTCTTCTTCCCTGGTACCCCATAATGCAAATGTTGGCACATTTTAAGTTGTTCCAGAGACTCCCCACACCATCCCCATATTTTTGGATTTCTTTTTCTTTTTGCTCTTCTGATTGGATGTTTTTTGCTTACTTATATTCCAAATCATTGTTTTGATTCCCAGAATCCTCCACTGTACAGTTGAATACCTGCCATTTATTCTTCATTTCAGTTATGGTATGCTTAATTTCTGACTAGTCCTTTTTAATGTCTTTGAAATTCTCACTAAGATCCTTGAAAGTCTCACTAAGTCCCTTGAAGCTCTCATTAAGATCCTTGAGCAATCCTATAACCATTGTTTTGAACTCTGCATCTAGTAGTTTGCTTGCTTCCATTTCATTTGCTTCTTTCTCTGGGGTTTCATTCTGTTCTTTCATTTGTGACATGTTTCTTTGTCTCTGCATTTTTGGCTGTGTCCCTGGTTTGTTTCTATGCACTAGGTAGAGCTGCTACTTCTGCTGTAATTGCTAGAGTGGCCTTGTGTAGTAGGTGTCCTTTAGGAAACAGTGGCTTAGTCTCCCCAGTCACCTGAGCTGGGCACTCTAGGTGCATCCCTGTGTGGGGTGAGTGCACAGTCTTATTGTAGTTGAACCTTGATTACTGTTGGCGTCACCGGATGCAAATGACCTCCAGGCCAGTTGGCTGTGAGGACCAGCTGTGACTACAGTGGAAGAGCTTCTGTGTAGGAAACAATCTTATGGGGAAGAACTTGCTCCATTTGGACTTTGATGCTCACTGAGCCTGTCCTTTGAGTGTGTCACTCGTGGATGTTTAGAGTTGTAAGCTGGTATGGTCTGAAGCTGTCCACCAGGTGCACTGGCTCTGGGGACACCCCAGAGGTGCAAAGTCAACCATGCCTGGTGCCACCAGGCAGGAGCTATAGAGTGATCTGCAGATGGCTACTACTTGTGTTAGGCTTATAAGTGCCCAGGAGAGGCCAAACTGTCTTGGGCCTCTTATTGATAGGTATGGGGCATTCTGATGCCAGCTACTGCTTGTTTTAGATATTTTAGGAAAGTCTGAAGCTTGACCCAAAACAGGACATTTATATGGAAAAGCTGCTGCCCACAGCTTGGGTGGGGCTGAAAATTAGATAGGGTGGGGTCTCAGGGAATCACCAGAACAGAGCAAACAGTATGAGCCAGGCTGATGGAAATTCATATGGCTGCCAGTCAGCTCTGCAATGGGGGTGGTCTCAGCATAGGAACAATGACCCCTGAGAGCACCCCTGTCTGGGATAAAGCCAGCCCAAGTTCTTGCTCTGATGTCCATCAATCCAGTTCCTCCCTGTATGTCCTTGGATCCCCTTGAGCCATTGCCTCAGTCCTGAATCTCAGAGTTAGCAGGTCCTTGTAAGTTTGTGCACTGGCCCTTTACAAGGAAATGCCTGGGTCTCCAGCAGCCTCTGTGTCACTCAACCACAATCCCTGCTGGTTTTTAAAGCCTGAACTTATGGATACTTCTCTTCCCAGCTCTGGAACCCTGAGCTAGGGGTGTGGTGTGGAGCTGGGACCCATTGCTCCTAATGGGAGGCCCTGGCAGCCTAGGGATCCTCCTCGATTGAAAAACAATGCCACATGTGGGTGTTGGACCAGCCTGTTTCACACCTTCATCCCTCCCACTGGTCTCCATGTGCTTTCTTCTTTATTTTTCTAGTTCTAAGACTTCTATTCAGCCAGATTTTATGTGGTTCTAAATGATTTTTGTTCTGTATTTTAGTTATAATTTTGATGTGGTTAAAGGATGCAGCAAGTACTGGCATTTACCTATGCCACCATCTTGGTTCTCTTCAATTTTGTTAATTAGCCATATATATGTATATGTATATGTATATGTATATGTATACATATACATATACACACACACACACACACACACACACACACACACATAGATATATGTATCTAAATGTGTTAAACCTAACATACATATACTATGCATATATGTATATGCAGGTACCCATTTATCCATATATCGATACATGGTAAAAGGTATGACAGGAAATATACTATTAACAGCAATTATCTCTGGTGGTGGATTATTATGGGTGATTTTATTTTTTTTGTATACTTTCTGTAAGTAGCATGCATATGCTATTTTTTCTAATTATAAAAATTCCCATCATATTATTTGAAAAAATTATTAGCAAATTCAGCAGCTTTTCTGCATAAATTTTGCCTTCCTCCAACTAGACCACTCAGCATATTGTCAAACAGCATCAAGCTGATCTAGATTCTCAAGTTTTGGAACACTGATAGTTCCTCATTGTCTCTAATGAATGTTGTTTTTAAAATGAAACCACAGGCTCCTTCAGACTATGCAGACCACAGGTGGCAGAGTTACCCAATGTTATTTTCTTGGAAGGTTTTCTGTTATCCAATTATCATACCTGCCATGATGGTAAGCATGACCAAGTAAGACATAAATGATAGATGCCTATTTTTTTTTCATGCTTCCTTGTGAATCTGATAGTGTTAGTCTTTTAATATTTTAATAGAGTAAAATCTATTATTTGCATAGTTGGATTAAATTTGGATATTTGGATTGATTGTTTGGATAAAGTGTCTATGAAAGAAGAACACATATATTGCATTTAAGATTTTAAGAATACTGTTTTCATGGTTCTGAATTCTAGAAAACAAGTTCTATACAGCTTTTTTAAAGTGTTTCTTTTTAGGGACAAATAAAGGTATGTAATCCACTTTTTCTTCTCTTTGACTTGTATGTAAGAAAGTATGCTGTATATAGTTTTCTTACAATTTTTAAAAATTCTGCATGGTATTGTTTGAAGAAATTCTTTGTTTCTGCTTATCTCCAGCATTTTAAAATTATAAACCTAATGATATATTAATATAGTTTAAAATTTTAGAGTACTGTAAAAAGAGAAAAAGAAAGCAAAAATAAAATAATGTGAATACATAAGGAGGGAACTGAAAATAGTTTGTAAAGAAAATAAGTATGAGTGTGGATTAAGAGTAATCTCTAAGAATCTAGCTCTAAAATTCATGATTTAGTGTAATATGTATAGGACAGGTGATTAGAAATATTATATATCTTGCATTAATCAGGAAAATTTAGTAGAGATATGGAGTAAATTTTTCTCTATTTTCTCCCTCCCACCTAGTAGGTGTATATATCTATAGCATTATAATGGAAGAGAAGAAATTAAAAAGAGAGAAAAAGCTAGCCACACTCTACTAGTCTTTGCTTTTAATATTCTAATGATAAGTCTTAAAATTAAGTAAAAAAAAAAAAATCAAGGGATGAAAGAGGAATTGTGATATTATCCAGTCACCTCACAGCTCAGTTATATAAATGGATTTCTTTCTTAAATTACTTGACTATTGAAGACACATTTGAGAAAAGCATAATGGCCCCAGCCCTTATGTCTCAGTTGGTTGGAACATTGTCCCATACACCAAGAAGGTGACAGGTTCCATTATCTGTCAAGGCAGGCACATACCCAGGTTGCGGGTTTGATCCCCGATAGAGACACCTGCAGGAGACAACGGATTGATGTTTCTCTCTCACATAAATGTTTCTCTCTCTCTTTTCTCCCTCCCTCTCTCTCTTTCTAAAAAAAATCAATTAAAATGTTTTTAAAAAGAAAGAAAAGCATACCAGGTTGAATCTCTTTAAGGCAAACTCAAGTTAACTGCATAGTATGAGCTTTTGGGAAACTTATTAAAATAAATATATTGCTACACATCACATTATCAGTTAGCAAAATCTAGCATTAAGGAATTACTTCTTTGAAATGTATTTTCAGATTAAAACAAGTGATGTAAAGACAAAGTGATAGGAGAGGGATATGTAGGGGAGGGATATGTTGAACCTATTTGCATTCTACTCAAATTTTTTCATTCAGTCTATTTATTTGAGTGTCTATTTGTTATTAATCACCTCTCAGTCTGTATTTTTATCTATATTAAACTTTAAAAATTGATTTTACTTCAAATATTTGAGATATGATGTACTATTTTGAAGGTGGGATTTAAGTATGATAACTGAATAAAGCACTGTCAGAGCACGCAGCAGGAGCCCTGCACGAGCTCTGGTGCTCTGAGTTGCTCTGAGTGGCTGTGAGTCCATGTATTCTAAATTCTCCTATCTGACTATGCCAGGGCTGGTTCTTCTCGAACCCTGCCCACTGTACTAACTGTTTGGAACTTGGTCCAAGTTCCTCCTTTATTCTCTGCTCACTAGTAACAGGTATTGAGTCTGAGCCCCTCTGCCTGGGGCTGGACCTCCTAGGATGCTGGGTCTTGGAGAGCCCATGAGAGGTTGTCGGTGTATAAGAATGAGTCTTTATTGCAGAAGCCAGTGGCCATATAGCCATCAGACAAGAACAGTCTTTACAGCAAAGTCCATACAGGCAGGCAGCTGGACACCAGCTGGTGAACATATATATTTCCCATAAAGCAGCATCAGTCTCTGTACCCACAGCTATTATCTGAGCAGCCACACGCTGCCTCTTAGACTCACCACCTGACATCGTAGTGGTACCTGAGCTCTCTGGCTCAGCAGCTTCTGCTGCCCAGCTGCTCTCTCTAGCAGACTTCTTTATACACTCCATCCTAGCTACTCTCTCTCCATACTCCAGCAGACTTCTCACTCCAGCCCATTCCACCTAGCTCCAGCCAACTAGCTGGTCAGTAACCTACTTTTATACCATTTAGACAAAGAAGGCTTCATGCCAATAGTTACATCAGTCATATAGGCTACGGAAGGGCACAGTGTACCGTGTGTTCTTGCACCCGCTCATGGTATCTTAGCCTGATTAGGATTCCCAGGCTCAGAGTCCTTGAACATTCTGTTTAGGCACATGCCCAGAGCAGCCTTTGATCATTCGGTGTATTGATAACAAGGCCTTGTGCTTCCACCGGCCTTGACTATCCGGGGACCTGGCATGGTTCCCACAAGCACTCATTCACTTATCAAATGAAGTTCATCTGTATAGAGTGAAAACAGTACAAAAGAAACTGTTTCAATCAATGGAAGTGACTTAGAATAACAGATTGGAGGAAAAGCACAGGTAAAATTATTTATTGTACAAAAATTTGATAATCAAGTCAAGCATTTTTTCCTATGGATTAGCTGATAAGATATGGTGATAACTGGCAATGGAAATTTCTAGGATATTTTATCTAGAACACAAGCAGTAAGATAGTATAGGCTTCTAAGAACTTGCAACTTAATAAGAAGACCTTTTGCCTATAAAATATATACTTTACAAAATGAGTTTATGCTCATGGTCTCAACAACAAACACTATGGGGTAGGCTATAAGAAAGCTAAGCCAGAGATTTTAATTAGGGGAAGCAGCATGGGGAAATTTGATGGCTTTTAAATTGTATTCTAGATAAGTGCTTCTCAAGTGTATTATGCACACGTACCACCTTGGGATCTTGTCACATGGTATATTCTATTCAACGAGTCTGAGATGGGGCCTGAGATTGTGCACTGCTACTATGCTCCCAGGTGATGCTGGTGGCCACTTTGAGGAGGGGCTTTGGAAGTTCTAGGACTCAGAGTTGTTACTTCCTTGGGACTGTAAAGGAAGTTGTGGAGTGGTCAAATGGGAGGCCTTAAGGCTCTGGCATCACTTTTATCTGATCATATATAGAAGTTGCACATTGGATTTTATTTGAGAAACATTTTTTGCTGCTAAAATTTCTTTTTTTTAGCCATTGGTTTTGAAATATTGAAAAAAACAAAACAAAACCAAAAGAAAAAACAAAAAAACACTACACTAGGTTTTCATAATGTCTCCACAAGATGTCTATGCTCTTCTCTAAAGCAAGTAAAATCAAAGACAAAATCTCTAAGAAAACTGCCAGTACTATAATTTTGAGGTCATTTTTACAGTAAAACTGCTAGTAAGTGGTAGAATCAGAGGTTAGTCCCATATTTTTGGGGTCTAGGGCTCTTGTCACCATACCACATGTTTATTTAAATATTTCTAGAAGTCAAAAAATAAATATGGTTCTTTTATTCATGCAGAGTAATGGAGGAATCATTGACTTTTCTAGAGTATTTTATTTAAAAAATTAGAGAGCAATTGCACAAATTAGAAATGAGAGCATGATTTATAGAAGATTCTTGAATATTTTGGGAAATTCAGAATTAATGAATCATAAATTTAAAACTGAAAGGAATCTGGAAGATTTTCTAATTTGAATAGTTTGTTGCAGTCTCAGTAGTTAAGTAACTAGTCCCAAGGTCACCCACATAGTTAGTGGCAAAATTTGGACTATGCCTTGATCTCCTGATTCTTATATGAATATTTATGCACTGTTTTTAGTCCTGTAACAAACCCCCTACTAGTATTGATAATGTAAAGCCACTATGATGGGCTGAATATTTCTTTCTTAACCCCTACCTCCAATTCTCCTGCTGGTCTTATCGTTTGATGAAGATATAAATAGAGCAGAACAGCAGATAGTGGGATCAACAGAAGCCAAAGAACATACACTGGGGAAATGAACATTGACCAAATTGCATAACTCCTGCTTGTTCTTCACTGTAGACATTTTCACCAACATGCATGCTTCAGATTCTTTGGTTTAAGTGCATTCTGGTGCAAGAACCCCTCATTGAGATACAGGATAAAGGGTAGAATTTCATGATAAGGTAATGTGAAGCCATGGTTAAACTAAGAGATGGCATTGAAGGAGCTTTCATACATACAATAAAAAAGTTTTTTAAATCAAATTGCAAAATTATTTATAAATATATTTATTACTTTAACAGAGTAGTCAGTATTTATTGAACATAGTAAGCATATTTCAAAGTGCTTTATGCATCTTATATCTTTTAATTCTCAAGTGCATGCAATTTTAAGCTTGTGTGTTGTTAGAGTAATAGCTAAAAGAGATAAGACAGTCCACAAATAAACTTCTGACATTACCAGACTGATTTTTTACTGAAATTGCAGTTGTTTGACTTAATGCACCAAACTATCTGGTTTCATGGGCATCCTGTGGACATACATCTTGGCCAGGTCATTTTAGACCTTTCACCTTTTGTTTGATCTTGTGATGTAGAGCCTGCAAATGAATCTGAGGCCCACCCTTTCTGTTTAAGACACATAGAACTATTTAAAACATGTTAATATTTTCTGTTTCTGTTCTCTTTTCATCCTGCTTCTGAACAAGTATATACTAAGAAGTTTTGTTTTAGGCTTACTAATTCTGAAGTGATCTAGATTTTGTTGTTATTGTCACTTCATTTAAAATTTTTTTATAGAAGCATCAAGGTTTCAAAATAATTGCTTTCTCAGATATACTCTTAAGTTCCCTTTCTCTATCCACTGTTGATTTATCAGCTACAAATATTAAACCTCAAATATCTATTGTATCTTTCTTTTGGAAGAAAGAGTTCTGTGAGGTTGATAACCACTATATCAAGAACATTACTAATCTGTAAATATGTCTATGTGTTCTCTATGTCTGGTATCCTGGTTGTCAGGACATGTCAGTCATCCATCCATCAAAGCCATTCTATATAGAGATTACCTACACTCTGCCAGCAACTAGTGATTCTGCACTGAATACAACAAGTGATCCTGTTTTCATGGAAGTGACTTTCTAGTGGGAGTATAAACATTATGATTTTATGGACATGGATCTCATTCTTCATAGTCTTCTTCCTAATTTAATCTTCCTTATATACAATACCTTTCATATTCCATGAAAATTTCCCTGAGGACTCCAGAAATATTATTGGTAAGAAATATTATTTGCAATATATGCATCAGAAATCGTGTATGGTCTTCTTTTTAATGTGCAAATGTCTTTTGTCCATAGCTAGGTCAGATAGTGTTTCTACTCATAACTTTTGCACCAAATGGGTGTTTTCTTTTCCTCCACCCAACAATCGATTCTCTGATTATCTGGACACCACAGAGTATTCTATAATTCAATTCAATTCTGATACTAATAATTCAGAATTATCACAGGTCATATAAGGTTCAGGGCTTAGTCACACAAGACTCTTCTACTTCAGATAACAGTTGTAAATCTCAGGTTTCCATCTATACTTCCGATCAACAGGCAATTAATTAATGGGGTTATTACAACCCCTTCCTCAGGTTCAATAATTTTTTCTGAGGGCTTAAAGTGTTCAGGAAAACAGTTAGAGGTACAGAACTTCCATGTCTGTTCTAGGTGTGCCATTCTCCAGGAACCTGGAAGTGTTCACCAACATGGAAGATCTTGAAACACCATCATTTAGGGGTTTTATGGAAGATAACCAAATTAAATGAAATGCATGTTTTTGAGTTTCAACGTATCTGTCATAGTGAGGTATAATAATGTTAAATTTAGCAACTCTTCCCAATATTTTTCAGTAATAAAATTCAAAGCTAAGATCACAAATATGAAGAGTGAGCATTAGAGTAGAGGTGAAATTTCCAAAGCCATTATAGTAAATTAAAGTCTAAATAGACTTTGATTAGAACTTATTGATAGTGCTAACTTGTAGTAAACATGGCTGCTGAATGTCCTTTCTATTGTCTCTCTGCATTACCTTCTGGACAGGACTTACTAGTAACTCATATTTTTTATAAGTGAATCACAACTTTCATGTCTCATCTTCTTTAAGGAAACTTCCAGAACTGGTTTAAATACAGCCATTGACTTATGGCTATTATTACTCAGTGCTCCAGAAGACAGGTTTCTAATGGATGCAAAAGGCAAGGAAGACTTGCTGCCACTCCACTGTGCTGTATGTTTGGCTGTCCTGGCATGGCTGTTTTAATCCACTGGGCAATCCACCCAATTGGCTTAGTTTTATTAGTCTCTTAATGTTGAGTACAAACAGTATAGAAAATATAAAAGTGCAAACAAATATCTTTATCAATAACCAGTTTTTCCTCTTTCCCTATATATGTATATTTTTAAAATATATTTTTTATTTATTTCAGAGAGGAAGGTAGAGGGAAAGAGAGATAGAAACATCAATGATGAGAAATGGTCATTGATTGGCTGCCTTCTGCACCCCCCCCACACTGGGAATCGAGCCCGCAACCCCATCATGTGCCCTTGACTGGCATTAAACCCAGGACCCTTTAGTCCACAGGCCTACATTCTATCCACTGAGCCAAACCAGATAGGGCTCTTCCTCTGTATTTTTAAGTTATGCTGCAAATCAAATAGACGAATGTAGAAATTCAAATGCCTATGTGATTTTTTGTTGTTTGGCATTTATCTCAGCAAATGAGAAGATGATGTCATATCACAAGAGAGGTGTAATGATAAGTCTGAGGACAAATCATCCTTTAACAGGGAAGATTAATGTGCTGTTCAAAAAAGGAACTGTTAGATGTACTATTTATACAAAAGAAGCATGAAAAGTGAACAAATGGAGCTGTCAAAGTGCTGTTGACACTTATAAAGTATTGAAATAAATAGCTGATGATGCACAAAACACCAAAACACACATTGATACCCCTGTTGGCTTCGTTGTTCATTTATTTCCATGTCGTTATCCTCTTCCGAACTTGATATGTGATATAGGTTTTGCTTTGTTAATATTATTCTTCCAGATTGGGTCTTCAGAGTGACAAGTGAGGGAGCTGGACAATTTTCTATTGATTGTAAAGTAATAGAGATTTTAAAAAAATCAAAATAATTTAAAACAGACAAATAAAATCAATTGTTATGGTTTATAATTATTTTTAACTGGAAGTTAATTAAATCAGTCATAATGACTATGGAAGTGACTGGCTGGCTACTCAGAAACCTGTTCTTGTCCCTATGCACACAAGATGAACACATTTCTCAGTTTTCTTTGCCATTAATTTGGGGCCATGTGCCTTGTTCAGACAAAGACAATGTGAGTAAAGCTGTTGAAAAGCAACTCCAGGTTTAGTACTTAAAATCCCCTGTGAGATCCTTCACGTGCTTTCTCTGTGTGTCTGGAAGTGAAAGACTCCAAAATGGCAGAGCCACATAATAAAAAGAACTCGAATTCCCGAGTCATCACTTAAAGAAGAGATAGCCATGGAAGCCACCCAAAGCATAACAACTTTCTCTGAGCAGGAAATAAAACTGCATTATTTAGCACCAATAAATGGGTGTTTGTTAGAGCAGATAGCATTTCTATTATAATATAGTAATCAAATAAGTTATTCAAATTCATTTTTGTTTTAGATTATTTATATAACCTATTAGCTTTTAGATTCTTTCAGTTACTATGACTTTCATTGGGTCTTCCTACAACTGAATTAAAACAAATTTTAAGTACAATGCATTTTAAGACAAATAGAAGATGGATTTCATTTACAGAAATCTTATTACCCACCTGAGAGTTGGTTTCTGTTTTCAGAAATCTTATAGTTTCTTATTTAGATCACTCCTTTCTAAATAATTTGTTGTAGTTGATCATTTTGGCTTCTAAAATATAACAAACTTATAAATGAATGATAGTTTTACTTTTTTGCATATGAATATAGAAAGAAATCATGAAAGACTTTAAAATGGGTCAAAAAGATTATGTCTAAGCACATCCTTCTGGGTTATCCTATTCTATGATTCCATACATTCTCTGTGCCTTTTGTTGTCTTTGAGCTATCATACAATTGTAGATAACTAATAGCTATGCAAATTCTTGTCCCTGATAGACAAGTGAATTTTGCCCAGTGCAAATACATTTGATCTCCCTGTCTACATTCATCCCTTCCACAGAATTATCTAGTTTTCCATCTATTTTAAAATTTATTACAGTATTACTGTTTTTACACGTGTGGTTCTTTGGTTAATTGTTTGGACCAGTTATAATATCCTCCTGGTTCCCTCATCTATCTATATAAAAGCCTAAGTGACCATCGCAACCAAATGGATGACAGAACAGGCTGCGTGGGGTGACCCAGCTGGTAGGGAGGTCAGTGAGGGCTGACCAAATGACCGAACAGCAGGCTGCATGGAGTGACCAGCCCAGCAGGGGGGGCAGTTGGGGGTAACCAGGCAGGCGTGGGGGGCATTTGGGGTGATCAGGCTGATAGGCAGAGGCAGTTAGGGTGATCAGGCTGGCAGGGGGGCAGTGAGGGGCGATCAGGCAGGCAGGTGGGTGGTTAGGAGCCAACGGTCCAGGATTGGAGACCGTGCAGGCTGGGCTGAGGGAACTCCCCCTCCCCCCATGCATGAATTTCATGCACTGGGCCTCTAGTTAACTAATAAATAAAATCTTCAATGTGTTCATTTTATATTTGTATGAGAGCCATGACTATGTCAACTTTTAAAGATCACCCTGTAACAGAAGCCCAAAGAGACTCACCTGCCATCATCTGGTAATCTGCATTGCTGAAGATGTGTGTCTCATAAGCAGCCTAAACCCAGAAAATTCTTGCTTGACCCCAGAGGTGAATTCCAAGTGGCAATAGAACTATACTCTTTTTCTTTTTAAATGTTTTTATTTACTTTTGGAGAGAGAAAGCAAGAGGGAGAGAGAGAAACATTAATGTGAGAGCTGCCTCTCACCTGGGATAGAAGCCACAACCCAGGCATGTACCCTGACCAGAAATCAAACCATCAACCTTTTGGTGCAAGAGATGACAGCCAACCAACTGAACAACACCTGCCAGGGGTTATTCTCTCTGTCTCTCTCTCTTTGGTAGTTTTTTTTTTTTCTTTTCTTTATAGTGATTTTGTGTTTTGTTTTTGCTTCTGGTTTGGACATAGCTAATGTGTGTTATGTACTATTGGTGGTAGCAATTACTGGGAATTTTCTTGTATAATCTGGATATTTGTGATCTCTGTAGATCATAGATTGAGATCTGTTCTCTATTGAGTAAGAGACAAAGGAGTCTAGCTTGTTAATCTTTTTATTTGTTGATTTATTTATTTCTTCAGATCAAATTACTTAAGAATTGTATGTTCACTGAGGAGAACTATATTTTTTTGATATTAAGACTGTTGGGATTTCTGTGTTCTCAGTTTATAATTAACTTGTAGCTAAAGTTTTAAATTTGAAGGTATAAGCACTTTATCAGCCTGTGTATCTATATTTCTGTGATTCAGAAAGTCTTTTACCTCATGTGTTAACATTAAGTATCTCCCCAGAGGATACTTAATAAATTAGAATATAACATATGTTCAGTGAGCTTTGTTCTGATTAAATTATTAACACATAAATTGAATATTGCTAAAATTCTTAGAAAAATCACAAATACTAAAGTTCTAATGCTTTGAATGTATTTGGCAAACAAAAATTCTTATAAAAACTAACGAATATATTTTAAGAAATCAAGCTTCCATAAAAAGGTAAATCTTTTGTAAATGATAAATCATTTGTTATGCTGATTTAATAAACCAAAATTACAAATGATTTATCATTTTCTGATTTATCATTGTTAAACTAATATAATTTTAAGTTATATTTAGGCTTTATTCTATTTAGTTTTCTTTTTCAGAAACTTATATAGGGTTACTGATCAAATAAGCTAACATTACTATTATATAATGTTTAAGATTATAGAGAAAAGTACTAGTAAATGTGTGTTTACCTAAATTAATTTTTCTGACAAAAATTTATTTTGACAGTAATTTTATGTCTTGTGATATGTCAGTTTGAAGAAAATTTCCAAAATCTATAGCTAACTGCAAGCTTGGATTGATATTAAATCGAGTGACTTAGAAAATTCTTAAGTGATATAGTTATTGGTCACTAAGCATATTTTAAGCTTATATACTTTATTATTATTTGTTTATGCTACCAAGAGGCTATATCTTTGGTGCCCATTAATAAATGTGTTCATTTTTGCCACTTTACAAAAGTGCAAAAGATATTTGTGTGGCAGTATAAAGTTGTTTTATTTGTATCCATGAGCTTTACTCTTCTGCTAAAATGCTTGTATTTGAGACAGTTCTTGTTTCTCTGATTGCTTATTCAGCACTAGTGGCCCAGTGCATGGATTCATGCACATTGAAAGAAAATTAATTAGAAGAAATATTTTAATATTGCTATTCAACCTTTCTCTATAATAGAAGTTTCAGAGATGAAATAAAATTAGTAAAATGTATATGAAAATAATATATAAATTGATTAATAAATAAAAAATAACAACATAATGTAACAACAACAAAGACATGATATGAAAACAACAAAAACATGATATAAAAACAACAAAGATATGATATAAAAACATTGATAAGAACAATGACTGATAAATTGATTAAACTTATTCTAATATCTCCCTGTATACCACATTAAGAGTAAAAACACTTTCAGAGTGCTTGACTAATTTCCCTTGTGATGAAGTATTTACAACTTTAACTTTAACGTCATACACTCTTTGAACTCAAGAGAAAGCAACACATAACTGACCATGTCTGAAAACGGGTTTAGGTAGGAATATTCCTACTCTGTCTAGAGTTTGTCCTTGTGATTTATTAATAGTCATCACAAATGCTGGCATCACGGGAAACTGTCTTCGAATTAATTTAAATGGGAGGCCAGTGTCAGATGGGGACAAATCAATTCTTGGAATCAGAATAACCTCTCCTTCTGCAGATCCTGTTAATACTTCAGCTTCAATTATGTTAGGTCACAATCTTTTGATAATAAATCTAGTACCATTACAAAGACCTCATTTACTATTAAGATTTCTCAGTAACATGATGATTGCACCTACTTTCAATTTTAATTTATGACATGGCATTTCCAAAGGAGTAATACCATTAAGAAATTTGATGGGAAAATTTTCCTTTTTGGCATAATCTGCTGAATCGATGGAATAATCACTCAAATAAGTGTGAAAATCTCCATCAAGTATATTCAAAATTTCTTCATTTAATTTATGAACATGCTCATTTTTAGGACAAAGAATTGCACACTTAGATATATTGTTAATATTATCTATAGATATGTTATTTCCAAAGGTAGCATCAATAATAGATCCATTACCAATCATTTCACAGGGGATTTCAATAATATCCATTCCGAGAGCTTTATATGTATTGTGCATGTGCAAGTCAACATTTATTTTTAAATTGCCAGTGCGCGTCACATGTACTGGCCAGTCAGTCAGTCGGCCGGTTAGACAGATGGTCAGTCGGATGGATAGACGGTTGGTCACTTAGCCTTTTATATATATAGACTAGAGGCTCTGTGCATGGAATTCATGCACTGGGGGATGTCCCTCAGCCCAGCCTGCACCCTCTCCCAATCTGGGACCTCTTGGGGATGTCTGACTGCCGGTTTAGGTCCGATACTTGGGATCCTTGGGATCGGACCTAAACCAGCAGTCGGACATCCCTTTCACAATCCGGGACTGCTGGATCCCAACCACTCGCCTGCCTGTCTGCCTGCCTGATTGCCCCGCTTCTGCCTACCAGCCTGATCACCTCCTAACCACTCCCCTGCCAGCCTGATCAATGCCTAACTGCTCCCCTGCTGGCCCAATTGCCCCCAACTGCCCTCCCCTGCCGGCTCATCACCCTCAACTGCCCTCCCCTGTTAGCCTGGTTGCCCCTAACTGCTCTTCCCTGCCAGCCTGGTCACCCCTAACTGCCCTCCCCTGCAGGCCTGGTCCCCCCAAACTACCCTCCCTCCCCTGCTGGCCTGGTCACCCTGAACTGCCCTCTCCTGCTGGCCTGATCACCCCTAACTGCCTTCTCCTGCTGGCCTGGTTGCCCCTAACTGCTCTCCCCTGCCAGCCTGGTCACCCCTAACTGCCCTCCCCTGCAGGCCTAGTCCCCCCAAACTACCCTCCCTCCCCTGCTGGCCTGGTCACCCCGAACTGCCCTCCCCTGCTGGCCTGGTCACCCCGAACTGCCTTCTCCTGCTGGCCTGGTTGCCCACAACTGCCCTCCCCGACTGGCCATCTTGTAGCGGCCATCTTGTGACCACATGGGGGCAGACATCTTGTTCAAGGGTGTGATGGTCAATTATTTCTTTATTATATAGGATTGTAATCAATATGAGTGACTGAAACAATACAGGGAAACAATGGTGACAGAGAAATGTGACTGTGCATGTAGTTTAGAAGATGAATGCTTTGTTAGCAGTTCTCAGGCCTTTTTTTTTTTATTTGTTTAAATCTCCAGAACTCATTACACTCTTATACTCTTGAGACTCATTGAGGATCCCAAAGAGGTTTTGTTTATGTAAGTTATAAATATCAATATTTACTATATTAGAAATAGAAATTAAAACAGACATTTAAAAAATAATCATTGATTCTTCTAATGAACTAAATAAACTGATGAACAAATAGATCCAGATATATTGAAGTATGCAACAGACTGATGTATTTCAGAGGGAAGGGGGAAGGGCAAGAAGAGATTAACCAAAGAATTTATATGCATATATGCATAACCTATGGATAGACAATAGTGCAGTGAAGGCCTGGGGAAGAAATGGGAGCAAGATGGAGGGGATCAATGTGGGGATATAAAAGCAGACTTCTGTAATACTTTCAAAATAAAGATAAATTTTGAAAATACATTCATTGATTCTTTTATGACAACTATGATGAATGAATTGCATGTGAAAATAATGTTAGGTCTGATCAAATAATTGAATTGATACCCCCTCCCCTGGGAACTGACGTTCAGGTCACTTCACAGTGGACATTCCACTTGCTTAGACCACATTCCACTTGCTAAGACCATTATCTCTCCCCTCCAAAGTTTCCCAGAATCCAGACCTGAGAATTCTCTACCCAGAAAAAGCCCACTTAGAGTCCTTTGAAAACTTCTGTCTCCCCGTCTTTGGGGATGGTGCCATTTTGGGGCTCAGTCCATCTGGTTTCCAGATGACCTAATCTATACTAATAAAAGGGTAACATGCTAATTAGACCAGGAGACCTCCTGGGAGACCTTCTGGACGTCCTTCCAGACAAAGCCATGGTGGCGGGGCTGAGGCAGAGGCAGTTAGGGGCGATCAGGCCAGGAGGGGAGGGCAGTTGGGAGTGATCAGGGTAGCAGGGGGCAGTTGGGGGAGAGCAGGCCAGCAGTGGGGGGCAGTTGGGGGCAAGAAGGCTGGTAGGGGCACAGTTGGGGGTGATCAGGCTGGCAGGGGGGGGCATTTGGGGGCAATCAGGCTGGCGGGGTGGGCAATTGGGGGCAAGCAGGCCAGCAAAATGGGGGGCAGTTGGGGACAAGAAGGCCGGTGGGGGGGTAGTTGGGGGTGAGCAGGCTGGCAGGCAGAGTGGTTAAGGGCAATCAAGCAGGCAGGCCGGTGAGAGGTTAGGAGCCAGTGGTCCTGGATTGCGAGAGGGATGTCCTACTGCCGTCAGTCAGACATCCCTCGAGGGGTCCCAGATTGGAGAGGGTGCAGGCTGGGCTGAGGGACACCCCCCCCCATACACAAATTTCATGCACTGGGCCACTAGTAAATTCATAATTCTTTACCCCTTTTGGCCTTGTGTGTTCCTCCTTTGGCGACCCTAACACATAAATAACATCTAGTATTATTATGATATGTTATTACCTCACAAACTTCCTAGGAACTGTTCTAATGTAAAACATTCATTTGTTTATATATATAAATATAAATACATACATACACACACACACACACACACACACACACACACACACTAGAGGCCCGATGCATGAAGATTCGTGTAAGAATGGGCCTTCCTTCCTTCCCCTGGCTGCCAGTACCTTTCTGCTCTGGCCCCTGAGCTGCCCAGAGGCCTGGAGTGGCTGGGGCGGTGCAGAACACCTGCGTTGTTGCCATGGCGATGACGCAAGCGTCCTACCCCACCCCCGGCCTCTCGGTGCCTGCCTATGCAAGTTAACCTTCCATCTTTGTTGGGTTATTTTGCATACTCACTCCTGATTGGCTGGTGAGCATCACGAAGGTACGGTCAATTTGCATCTTTCTCTTTTATTAGTGTAGATGGTTGAAATTTAGAAAGTATTTTTTTTTTACCTTGGTTTATGACAAGGTGTTTTTTTTTTTACCTTGATCTTAAAAAAGCTATGAAATGTTAAAACTATAGCAAAGCTTACTCAATCTTCATGACTGCTTCCTTATTTTACTGATTGTCTTCACCTACAATATGTAAGATTATTCTTTACCTGCTGTATAATCCACATGGATAGCAGAGATTCTGTATTTTATCAGAATAATTTTCTGTACTTTTTGATGACTTAGTTATTTCATTATGTAAAATGCAAAAAGAAAAACCAAAGGTTCCTTATTTTAAAAATGTTACTTCCAATGTTTATTTTTAAATATTTTATTGTCACTTTACTTAAATTGGTAACTAAGTATTTCTCAGGCACTCAGGATCTTGTCTTAATAATGCTCCAAATCTCCTCTTAAAATGTTTTGATTTTGGCCTTTTCCCTAGGTTAAGTTTGTAAAGATAAAATGTTATTAATGTAAAATATTTCAGAAATTATATAATTTATATGTAGTTCCTGGAGATTTATCAATGTCTTGCTTTCCATATTTTAATCTTTGATGAAACACTGATCAAAATTCTTATGAAATAGTCTGCTAGGTTTTGTATATTTATCAGAGTTCTAGAATGCTTTATGTGATAATGTTAAGCAGTAACAATATTGTATTATTTGTCACAATATCAGTCATTACTTAAAATGTTTCCCTTGCCACAACCTTACTGTTTTCATGAGAACATGTTGAAATAGACAAACCTCCATTGGTTTCTCATGCTCTTGCATATCATATGGAAGGCAAATATTTCAAGGTCCTGATTGCTTTTTCACCTGGGCCAATTCTCAGGGCTGTGTGCTCATAAGTAATTTTGAGGAATGAGGTAAATATTAGCCTTGCTTGCTGCTACCTGTAGAAACAATAGATTTTCCCAAACTCAGTGCTTCTTAGGTTCTGAAATACACCCTCTTCATTCATGCATCAATCAGTCCTCTGTCTGTCACCCCCAAGGGACTTGGGATCTAGGAAAAGTAATGCAACTTTTTATGTTCATGCTACTTGCTGTGATGCAATAAAGTTTTTTGTCTTTGACCAAGGAATCTCATGTCTTCTGCCAGCATCCATAAAACAGTAACAGAATATCTCAGTAGCTTGTAAGTAGAGTAAAATAAAATTTTACACACAACAAAAGTTAGAATCTTCTAGGCTAATGGTTCTCAATTGGAGATGAACATCAGACTTAGCCAAGGAGTTTTACACATATTTAGACTCTACTAAAGACTTGCTGAATTTTATTACTTGATATTCTTGGTGTATTCTTGGTATCCTATCTAATAAAAGAGTAATATGCAAATTAACCATCACTCCACTACACCCACAAGCCATGCCCACAAGTCACGCCTACCAGCCAATGAGGAGCAAATATGCAAATAAACCCAACCAAGATGGCTACAGCCACAGAGAGCAGGAGGGAGGCTTGGGTTTTCCCGGCGATGGAGGAAGCCAAGCTTTCCGCACACCCTGGCCAGCCCAGGCCTCCGCTTAAGGCTACAAAGTTTCAATTATAGAAGATACATAAATCCCAACAGAAATGGCTGCTGCCATGGAACAAGCAGAAGGCTTGGCTCCACTCCAGGCTACAAAGTTTCAATTGTAGAAGATAAATAAACCCCAGATACCAGGGCCTCCACTTGGGTCACCAGGGGGTGTGGCCGGCCTGCAAACCACCACTGGCCCCTCGCCCAGGCCGCCCCACACCCCAAGGGAACACCCACCCTGATCCAGGGCACCCTTCAGGGCAAACCAGCTGGCCCCCACCCATGCACCAGGCCTCTATTCTATCTAATAAAAGAGTAATATGCAGATTGACCATCACTCCAACACACAAGATGGCTGCCCCCATGTGGTCAAAGATCCTGCCCCCATGTGGACACAAGATGGCCACCACAAGATGGCCAGCAGGGAAGGGCAATTGGGAGGGATCAGGCCTGCAAGGGAGGGCAGTTAGGGGTGACCAGGCCTGCAAGGGAGATCAGTTGGGGGGAACAAGGCCTGCAGGGGAGGGCAGTTAGGGGTGACCAGGCCTGCAGGGGAGGGCAGCTAGGGGAAAACAGGCTGGCAGGAGAGCAGTTAGGCATCAATCAGGCTGGCAGGGGAGTGGTTAGGGGGTGATCAGGCTGGCAGGCAGAAGTGGTTAGGGGTTATCAGGAAGGCAGGCAGGTGAACAGTTGGGAGCCAGCAGTCCTGGGTTGTGAGAGGGATGTCCGACTGCCCGTTTAGGCCCGATCCCACCAGGATCGGGCCTAAACGGGCAGTCGGACATCCCTCGAGGGGTCCCAGATTGGAGAGGGTGCAGGCTGGGCTGAGGGACACACACCCCTATGCACGAATTTCGTGCACCGGGCCTCTAGTATTATATATATATATAGATATATAGATATATAGATATATAGATATATAGATATATAGATATATAGATCTATAGATATATAGATATATAGATCTATAGATATATATATAATCTCTCAGAACTATTGTGTGCTTTTTTCCTCAGAATTTATTCTCTTAAAATTGTTCTTCCATTTTTATAAATCAGATATAACATTCAATGACATATTTGAAAATGGACTTACTACACTTAGTGACTCTTTTTGAAATGGCTCTATTATTTTTATTTTTCAAGTCACAGAAATAATCATATACTACTATCAACTACATTATTCATGTCAGAAACCTCATTAATTATTTTTATATATTAATTTTTTTTAACCAAGGATGAACCTGCATTGACACATCATAATCATCTAAAGTCAACAGTTTACTTTAGAAGCCACTCTTGGTGTTATATATTCTGTAGGTTTGGTCCAATTTATAATAACACATATCCATTATTATAATGACATGCAAAGTATTTTCACTGCCCTAGAAATCCTCTGTGCTCTTTCTATTCATCTGTTCCCTGGCATGATCAGCTGCCTCCTGCATGCCCTCTACTGGAGATTGAGCCCACAATCTGGGTGTGTACCCTGACCAAGAATCAAACCTGTGACATTTTGGTACATGGGATGATGCTTAACTAACTGAGCCACACTGACCAGGGCAATCTTTTTATTGTCTCAATTTTTGCCTTTCCAAGAATGTCAGATAGTTGTAATCATACAGTATGCAGCCTTTTCATGTGGGCTTCTTTCACTTAGCAATATACATTGAAGTTTCTTCCATGTCTTTTCATGGCATGATAGCTCATTTCTTTTTAGCACTGAATTAAATTCCATTGTCTGGATATATCAGGATTATTCACCCACTTACCTACTGAAGAACATCTTGGTTGATTCTAAGTTTTGACAGTTATAACGCTATAGACATTAATGTGCAGGTTTTTGTGTGGACATACGTTTTCAACTTCTTTGAATAAATATCAAAGAGCATGATTGCTGGGTCATATGGTAAAAGTGTGTTTAGTTTTGTAAGAACCTGCCAAACTATGTTCCAAAGAGGCTGTATAATTTTGCATTCCCATTAGCATTCCTGTTGCTCCACATCCTCGTCAGCATTTGGTATTGTCAGTGTTCTGAATGTGGGCAGTGTTAATAGTTGTAGTGGTGTCTCATTGTTTAAATTTACATTTCCCTGATGATATATGCCATGGAGCATCTTCATATGCTTATTTGTCATCTGCATATTTTCTTTTGTAAAGTGTTTGTTAAGGTCTTTGGCCCATTTTTTAATGGGATTGTTTGTTCTCTTATTGTTGAGTTTTAAGAATTCTTTGTATATTTTGGATAACAGTCCCTTATCAGATATGTCTTTTGTAAATATTTGTTCCCAGTGTGGGACTTGTCTTTTTAATTCTCTTAATGTTGGTATTTATTAAAGCAGCAAAAATTTTAAACAAGTCCAGTTAATTTTAATTTTAAAAAAATTCAGATAATCAATTATTTCTTCCATGTATTGTGTCTTTGGTGTTACATCTAAAAAGTCATCAACATTCCTAAAATTATTAAAATTTTTTTCCTATGTTATATTCTGGGAGTTTTATGTTTTGCATTTTACATTTATATGTCTGTTATTCATTTTGAGTTAATTTTTATGAAGGGTGTAAAGTTTGCTACTAGATTATTTTTTTCTTTTTGCATGGGTATGTTCAGTTACTCTAGTACCATTTACTGGAGAGACTATCTTTGCTTCATTGTATTTCCTTTGTTTATTTGTCAAAGATCAGTTGACTATGTTTATGATGGTTTATTTCTGGGCTTTCTATTATTTCATTGATCTATTTGTGTATTTTTTCACCAATAACGCATTGTTTATTTTTTCATTTCAATTTTTATTTTTTTCAGTTACAATTGATGTACATTATTTTGTTAGTTTCATGTACCACTCAGTGATTAGACATTATATAACTTACAAAGTGGTCACCTCAATAAATCTAGTTCCCATCTGACACTATACATACAGGGTTGACAAAAGTAGGTTTACAGTTGTAAGTACATGAACCACAAAGTTTTTTCTTGTAGTATTATTTATTAATCACTGTATTATGTATTTGTATTACAACTGTAAACCTACTTTTGCCTTTTCTGTACTTATTAAAATATTAGTGACCATATTCCCTATGCTGTACTTTACATTTCATGACAATTCTGTAACTATCAATTTGTACTTATTAATCTTTTCAAATTTTTCAACCATCTGACAACTGTCAAAATGTTATTTGTATTTATTGGTCTGTTTCTAGACTGCTTGTTCATTTATTTTGTTACTGAGATGCCATATAGAAGTAAAATCTCTGTCTGACTTATTTCACTCAACACAATACCCTCTAGCTTTATCCATGTTGTTGTAGATGGCAAGATTTCATTCTTTCTTTTTTTAATGTCTGAGTCATATTTCATTGTATATATGCACCAGTTCTTTATCCAATCATCTATTGATGGACACTTAGGCTGCTTTTGTGTCTTGGCTATTGTATATAGTGCTGCAATGAACATATGGATGCATATGTCTTTTTGATATAGTGTTTTAAGTTTCTTTGGATAAATACCCAGAAGTGGAATTCCTTCACTATATCTTGTTATAGCCTTTGTTTTAAAGTCTAGCTTTCTAGTATAAGTATGTCTCCCCCAGCTTCTTTTTGGTTTGCTTGTTTCCATTTTCATGAAATATCTTTTTTCATCCCTTTATTTTCAGTGTGTGTGTCTTTCAATCAAAAGTGAGTCTTTTGTAGACAGCATATGCAGGTCCTACTTTTCTATCTATTCAGTCAACATATGTCTTGATTGAAACATTTTAATCCATTTGCATTTAAGGTAATTGTTCATGCATATGTATTTACTAGACACAAAATTCATGCGGGGGGGGGGGGAGGGGTGGGCTCAGCCCAGCCTTTCCAATCCGGGACCGCTGGCACCTAACTGCCCGCCTGCCTGCCTGCCTGCCTGATCACCCCTAACCACCCCTGCCTGCCAGCCTGATTGCCCTAACCACCCTCCTGCTGGCCTGATACTAACTGCCCTCCCCTGCTGGTCTGATCACCCCCTAACTGCCCTCCCCTGCCGGCCTGATTGCCCCTAACTGCTTTTGCCTCGGCCCCCACCACTGTGGCTTTGTCCAGAAGGACATCCAGAAGACATCCAGTCTAATTAGCATATTACCCTTTTATTAGTATAGATTGTTGTTTTGTTATTCTTATTTTTATTTTTTTCTTTCTTCTTAAAGAAGACCCTTTAACATTTCTTATATTTCTTTGGTGGTTATAAACTCCTTAATTTTTTCTTGTCTGGGAAGCTATTTCTCTAACCTTCAATTCTAAATGTTAGCTTTGTTGGGTAGAGTAATCTTGGTTGTGGGTCCTTGCTTTTTATCACTTTGAGTACGTTTTTCATGCCAGTCTCTTTTGGCCTGTAAAGTTTGTGTTGAAAAATCAGTTGACAGTCTTATGGGAGCTCCCTTGTAGGTAGGTATCTGTGGGAACCACGCCAGAGACACCTAATAGTCAAGGCCAATTAAAGCAGAGAGGTCTTGTCAATACACCAAATATCTAAGGCCACACTGTGCCTAGGCTAAGATACCATAAGCAGGTGCAAGGCTACAGCAAATAAGCTGGTATGCTGTGCCCTTCTATAGCCAAATGATTGATGTAACTATTGGCATGAAACCTTTTTTGCCTCTAGAATAATATACAAGTTACTGTCCAGCTAGTCTGCTGGAGTGTGAAGAAGTGTGCTGGGCAGAGGAGTGTGCTGGAGAGAGGGGAAAAAGGCTAGAGAGCTCAGACGGAGCTGTGAGCTGATATTGCTATGATGTAAGGCTGCGAGCTCATAGAGAGCTAAGATGTAGCTACCACATTAACCAGCCCATGTGCTGAGAGAGAAGCTCAGAGGTAGTCACTATGTGAGGCCATAGAGACCAGCCAGTGTGCTGGGCAGCAGAGAAGGAGAAGCTGCTGAGGCAGAGAGCTCAGATATTGCTATGATGTAAAGCAGTGGGTTTAGAGGCAGTGTGCGGCTTCTCAGATAATAGCTGTGGGTACAGAGACTAATGCTGCTTTTGTGGGAAAGATGTATCTGTTCATCAGTCAGTGTAGGGCTGCCTACCTGTATGGACTTTGCTGTGAAGGACTGTTTTTCCTGTGTAGAACTGTTGTGCCATTGGCTTCTGCAATAAAGACTCTTCTTATATACCCACAACTTCTCATGGCTTCTCCATCTAAGACCCGACTTTCAAGAAGGTCCAGTCCCTAGAGAGAGGGGCTTGGACCTGATACCTATAACTAGTGAGCAGAAGACAAAGGAGGAACTTGGACTAAGTTCCCAACAGTTAGTGTAGCAAGTAGGGTTTGGGAAGGAACTTACGCTGGTGTAGTCAGGAAGAATTTAGAAGAATATATGGACTCAGAGAAACTCAGAGCACCAGAGCTGAACAGTGCCTTTGCTGCATCTGACAGTATCTAACTGCTTTTCACTTGCTGCTTTTATGATTCTTTCTCTGTCTTTAACTTTTGGCATTTTAATTTTTATGTGTCTTGGTTTTGGCATCTTTGGTTTGATATTGTTTGAAACTTTCTGCACTTTCTGGACTTGTATGGCCATTTTATTTGCCAGGTTATAAATATATATCATCATTATTTTTTCAGATAGGTTTTCAATTTTTTGCTCTCTCTCTTCTAGTTGTGGTACCCCTATGATGTGAATGTTGCTATACTTGAAGTTTTCCTAGAGGTTCCTTAAACTATCCTATATTTTTTTTTTTTGGCATTCTTTTGGCTGATCTCATTGGGTGTTTTCTGCTTTCTTATATTTCAAGTCATTTATTTGATCCTCTGCTTCATTTACTCTACTCTTGATTCTCTGTAATGTATTCTTTATTTCAGTTGTTGCATTCTTCATTTTTGACTGGTTCTTTTTTATGTTCCTATTTCTATATTTATGTTTCCTCTCTTTGTTGAAGTTCTCAGTAAGTTCATTCACTCTCCCCGTAAGTTCACTGAGTACCCTAATAACCATTTGGTATATTATTTGTCTCTATTTTGTTTTGTCCTTCTTCTGGAATTTTGTTCTCTTCTTTCACTTGGGACATGTTTCTTTGTGTCCTTATTTTGGCTGCCTCTCTATTTTTTGTTTCTGTGTTTTAGGTAGAGCTTGCCATGTATCCCAGTCTTGGTAGAGCATCCTTATATAGTAGGTGTCCTGTAGAGCCCAGTGGCACAGCCTCCTCAGTCACCAGAGTGGGGCACAGCTAGAGTGCACCTCCTATTGTAGTTGAGCTTTGATATGTCAATGGAAGGAATTTACCCCTAATACCAATTGGCTATGAGGATTGGTGGAGACTACAATGGAGGAACTGCTGTGTAGGGGCTGACCCTATGTAGCAGGACCCACTTCAGTGGGACTTTGATGCCATATGAGTCTGCCTCTTGAGTGTTTCACTTATGAAGGTGGTAGGGTGGTGCTCTGAATGGTCTGAAGATAAAAACTGGGTGTACTGGATCCGGGGTCTCTCACGAGGTGCAGGCCAAGGTCAGCCACTATTTGTGCTCTACCTGGGGCCACCGGGCATGAACTATAGAGTGGCCTGCAGGTGGCTGCTACTTGTGCTGAGCTTAGAGGCTCCCAGGAGAGGCTGGATACTAACCAAGGCTGGCTGTCACTAGACCAGGCCTGGGCCACTTAGCTTAAGGCATGGGGTACATTGAGGCCAAATGCTGCTTGTTTGGAATTTGTAAACCTTGGAGAGAATTTAGGAAAGTCTGTAGCATGAGTTAAGATAGGATGTTTGTATAGAAAAGCCACTGGAAATGGCATGGGTGGGCCCGAAAGTTGGAGTCTTAGGGAATCATTGGAGGTGTGGGGGAAGGGAGAGAGTATTTGTCAGGTTGCTGGAGACTCAGATGTGGTTCCTGCCTGCCAGCTCTGCAGGGGGAAGGCAAGCCAAGAAACAATGGCCTTTGCCAACATTTCTGTCTGCGATAAATCTAACCCTCCAACTCTTGCCTCAAAGCCAGATAATTCAGTGCTTCCTGTATGTCCCTGGCACCTTTTGAGCTGCTGCCTCAGCATTGGATCTCAGAATGATTCAGTCTAAATCTGTGAGCATGCCCTTTAACAGGAATGTCTGGGACTCCAGCAGCCCTCTGTCTGTCAGCCATAACCCCCACTGGTTTTTATAGACAGAAATTATGGGGACTTCTCTGTACTGCAACCCTAGGTTGAAGGGCTGAGACCCCTTGCTTCTCAGGGGGGACCTCTGCAGCTGAAATATACTTCCTGATTTTTAACCACCACACATGGTGTGGTATCTGTCTTTTCCAAGTCTCTTCCATTTCTACCAATATCGATGTGGCTCCTTCTTTATATTTTTAATTATAGAACTTCTGTTCAGCTAGATTTCTGGTGATTCTGAATGATGTTTATTCTTTAGTTTACTTGTAATTTTGATGTGGTTGTGGGAAGATATGAGTACCACATTTATTATCTTGACTAGGAGCAAGAAACCTCATCATTTCTTCACATTTGAAAATTACCTTTAATAAATTAACCACTGCCATCAATTCTCTGTCATCTGCATTTAATATCTGTTTTACTCTGATGCTTACATGGGGGCTTTGCCATACACTACAGGAAAGAGTTTATATGTTCAACAAAGCAGAAAAGTTTCAAAACATCAAGGAAAAGTACTGTATTTCAAACTGTTGACATATTAAGGCTGATCTTGCATTGCTTTCAGCAAGAGTCAGCAAACTATGGCATGTGTACCAAAAATATCTACTGCCTGGTTTTGTAAATAAAATTTTATTGAAACACAGTCATGCTCAGTTATTTATGTGTTATCTCTGGATGATTATTTTCTACAATGGTGAAGTTGAATAGTTGTATCAGATCTGGCTCAAAATTCTTAAAATATTTACCATCTAAGATTTTACAGAAGAAGTTTGCTCTCAGACTATACCAATAGATGGGTCTGGATTTTCACAACTGCTTTTGTCAAAAAGTAGATGCTTCATAAAACTGGCAACCTAATATCTAGCAGAATAATAATTAAAGCCCCCTGCAGAGCTTTCTAAGTGAACTAACAAAGCCATTTTTATTATAGTTAATATTTTTGGGACATTGCTATTTTATTTTTCTGTTTTCTGTATATATGAGGATGGCCTGTTTTTGAAAGCATTTATAACCCACAAAAATTTTGTAAATACTGCATTTATAAATTAAATTATATATTTTAAAATAATAACTAATTCTTGAGAACCAAGATGGTGGCATAGGTAAATGCCTGTACTTGCTGCCTCCAACAACTACATCAAAATTACAAATAAAAATACAGAACAACTGTCATTCAGAGATGCCTGAAATGTGGCTGGATGGAAGTCCTACAACTAGAGAAGTAAAGAAGAAAGCACATTGAGACTGATAGGAGGTGCAGAGGTACGGAACAGGCTGGGCCAGCACCCATGTGTGGTGTTTTTTAATCAGGAGGAAGATCATCTCTGCGGAGATGATCCACACCAGACCCCGAGCCCAGGCTTCCAGAGCTGGGAAAAGAAGTCACTATAACTTCAGGCTGTAAAAAACAGCAGGAATTGGGACTCAGTGACTTGGAAGTTGCCAGAGACCCAGCTGTTCCTTTAAAAGGACTTGTGCACAAACTGAACTTATAAAGTCCTGCTTCCTCTGAGCTCCAGGACCAGGGTGAGACTCTCAGGGACCCAGACACATATGAGGAGGAACTGGATTGTCTGGCATCGAGGCAGAAATTCAGGGGCAGCTTTCTCCCAGATGGAGGTATTTGAAGGGTCGTTGTTCTTGTGCTGGGACCTCCTTGATTCCAGGGCTGACTGGCAGCCATATCTGTTTTCTCTGTCATGGTGATTCCCTGAGACCCTGCCCAGTCCAATTTAAAGCTCCACCCAGCCTGAGTGCAGTTGCTTTTGCATATGAATAGCCTGTCCTTGCTCAGGATTCAGACTTTGCTAAAATCTCTCAACAAAATGCAGCTGGGTCAGCTGCCTCAAACCTATCAAGAAAATGCCCAAGACTCTGCACTAGCATGAGTCTGCCTTGCTTCACAACTGGGCCTCACCTGGACACCTCCAAGCCCAATGCAAATAGCTCCTGCAGGGTGGCCCCAGGCAGTGGCTGACTTGGCACCTCCCTGCAGGCCCTAGAGCCAGTGCACCCAGTGGACAGCTTCAGACCATAGAAGATTATAACTCTACACATCCATAAGTGACACACTCAAAGGGCAGACTCAGTGAGCACCAAAGCACCACTGAAGCAAGTCCTGCTCCATAGGGATGTTTCCTGCACAGCAGCTCTCCCCCTGTAGCAACAGCTAGTCCTCATAGCCAATTGGCCAGGAGGTAAATTCCTCCCACTGATAGTAATAGAAATCAAGGCTCAACTACAAGATTGTGTAAATAGCCCAGACAGGTTTGTAAACAGCCCAGATAGGGACATACCTAGAGTGCCCAGCTCAGGTGACTGGAGAGGCTGAGCCACTGGGCCCTATGAGATACCTACTACACAAGGCTACTTTACCAATTCTAGGAGACATAGCAGCTCTCATAGTGCATAGAAACAAACACAAGGAAGCAGCCAAAATGGGGAGACAAAGAAACCTGTCACAAATGAAAGAAATGGAAGCAAGCAAACTACTGGATATAGAGTTCAAAACCATGGTTATAAGGTTATTCAAGGATATTCATGAGACTTTCAAGGATCTTAGTGATAAAGTAAAAGGCATGAAAAAGGAACAATCAGAAATTAAACATATACTAACTGAAATAAAGAATAATTTTCAGATTTTCAACAGTAGAGTAGAGGAGTCTGAAAATCAAATCAATGATGAGGAATATGAGGAAGCAAAAAACACCCAATTAGAAGAGCAAAAAGAAAAAGGAACCTCAAAAATATGAAGATAGTTTAAGAAGCCTCTTTAACAACTTCAAGAGTACCAACATTCACATTATGGAGGTACCAGAAAGAGATGAGAGAGAGCAAGATACTGAAACCCTATTTGAAGAAATAATGACAGAATACGTCACCTACCTGGTGAAAGAAACAGACTTATATGTCCAGGAAGTACAGAGAGCCACTAACAAGAGGACCCCAAAGAGGCCCACACCAAAATACATCATAATTAAAACGCCAAGGGCAAAAGACAAAGAGAGAATCTTAAAAGTAGTAAGAGAAAGGCAGTTAGTTACCTACAAGGGAGTGCACATATGACTGTAAACTGATTTCTCAACAGAAACTTTGCAGGCCAGAAGGGAGTGGCAAGAAATATTCAAAATGATGAATAGCAAGGACCTACAACCAAGAATACTCTACCCAGCAAAGCTCTCATTTACAATTGAGTCCCGGAAACTAATACAGCAACACTCCCACCTAGAGAACATGTCAGAAATAGACCCTTGTGTAAATACGACTGAAAGCAGGCAGAAAAACAAAGCAGGCAGATGGGTCCCACCTGCCTGAAACCAAGGCTTGGAGACAGATACAGAGGAGGGATGGGTGGCTGGGAACTTCAACACGGTGCTGACTACCTAACAGGAAGCTGAGAGTTGGAAGACAAAGCAGTAGAGAGGGGTCTTAAACCAGCCCCCATGGGACATTAAAACTCAGCTGAAGTGAACAACACTTTACTACTTCACTTTTTTATTTTTTTATCTTTCACTTAAGAAAGAAAAGGAAAAAAAATTTTTTTTCTTTTTCTTATTATTATTTATTATCATTATTATTATCTTTTTTTAACCTTTTATTTTTTTTCTGGATTAGTGTTCTACATTCTATTTTTATTATCATTATTTTACTTTATCTCATTTTTTTCCTGTTTGCCAACCTTTTCTTCCTGACTTCTACCTTTTTCATCCTGTTTCTCTTCTGTTCCTGCTTTAGTTTTTCTCTCTCCTTTCTTTTTATTCATTATTAAAAATTGAGCCTCTTTATCTGATTTATTGACATGTTACTATTATAGTAGTCTTTGTTGGCTTACTCATATATTTAATTTCCTCACCCCAAGTCCATGCACCCTTCTCTTTTCTCTTTCTTCAATAGCCATTTTTTTATGTTTTTGTTTTTCCTCTCCTCCCTTGTTCTCTTCTTCTCCTAATTGCTTAATTAGTTTCACTCACCAAACTCAAGCCTATTTGCTCTCTATTCTTCTTTTCCAAAAATAGATGAATAGATAGATAGATAGATAGATAGATTAAAGAAAGAAAAAATTTTGTATTTATTTTATTTTTTATTTATTGATTATTTTGTTGTTGTTTTTTTAACTTATCTTCTTATCCACTCATTATTTTTCTACTTCCTCTATACTGAACTGTGGCCATTCCCCCATTCATTCAATTCCTTTAACTTACCTTCTGGAAATAAGCTCTACCTCTTCAGATTCTGTCCCTCCCCCCCTCTTTTTTTTTTCTGGGTGTTTGCAATTTGCATTTTTTAGTTATTTGTTTATTTTGTGGATTTTTCTACCCACATACGTATATTTTTCCCCTCCTTTTTTCTTCTTTTTCTTTTTTCTCTTACCTTTTTTCCTTTTCTCAGTATAATTTTTTGCACTCTTTTCTCTCTCCTAATTCTCTTTTCTCTGGTGGTCACCTTTATTGGGGTTATTGGTATCAGGAATACATTTGTGTTTTGCTTCCCCTGTGACATATCTTGTCAAGTTGTATTTTGTGCCTTATGGTCAAAGTGGTAGAGAATGAGACATATAACCAGACACCCTGAGAGGACCAAAAATGGGAACAAAGAAACAGCCCCAATACAAAAGAAAAGGAGGAATCACCAGAAAACGAAGTAAGCAAAATGGAGGCAAGCAATTTGTCAGAGAAAGAATTCAAAGCAATGGTCATAAGGATGCTGAAAAGGATGAAAGACAAATTCAACAATATGTGTAAGGATCAAGAGGAAATGAAGAAGAACCAAAAAGAAATAAAGAATGACATCACTGCAATAAAGAACACAATAGAAAGCATCAACAGTAGCCTAGAAGAAGCTGAGGACCACATCAGTGAGCTAGAAGACAAGGTAGGAAAAAACACCCAAACAGAGCAGCAACTGGGAAAAAAAAAAAAAAAAAAAAAAAAAAAACTTAAAAAGCAGGGGGAGAGCCTAAGGGAGCTTTGGGACAACACAAAACAAAACAACATCCACATAATAGGGGTGCCAGATGGAGAGGAAACTGAGCAAGAAATAGAAAACCTGTTAGAAGAAATAATAACAAAAAACTTCCCTGATATTGGGAAGAAAAATACTCACACAAGTTGAAGAAGCACACAGTCCCAAACGAGATGAACCTAAAAAGACCGACATCAAGACACATCATAATTAAATTGGCAAACACCAAAAACAAAGTAAGAATCCTAAAGGCTGCCTGAGAGAGACAGAAAGTTACCTATAAGGGGTCTCCCATTAGACTTTCAACTGACATCTCAACAGAAACATATCAGGCCAGAAGGGAATGGAATGAAATATACAGTGATGCAAAGCAAGGGATTGAATCCAAGAATACTATACCCAGCAAGGCTATCATTCAAAATTGAAGGTGAAATAAAGAGCTTCATAGACAAAAAAGGGCTAAGGAAGTTTATTACCACCAAGCCAGCAATGCAAGAAATGCTAAAGGGACTGCTATAAAAAGAAATAGGAAGGGAAGAAGGAACATAGGCATAAAGAATAAAAATGGCAACAAACAAGTAACTATCTCTATATATAAAAGCCTAAGCATCCAAACGACTGAACAACTGAACGAAGGTCAACCAGTTGCTATGATGCTCACTAACCACCAGGGGGCAGACACTCAATGCAGGATCTGCCCCCTGGTGGACAGTGTGCTCCCACAGCCAACCTCCCATGGTCCCTCCCACTGGCCAGCTGGCCAACCTCCCACAGCCCCTCCCCCAGGCTAGCTGGCCCCATGGCACCAATGGAATGGCCAGCCAACCTCCCACGGCCCCTCCCACCCAGCCAGCCTACTGGGGTTTGTCCCCCCCAGCCAGCTGGCACCAATGACCTCAATCGGGCAGCCAACTTCTCACAGTCCCTCCCCTCTGCTGGCCAAACTCCCACAGCCCCTTCCAACCCGGCCAGCCCCATGGCCCCGACCTGGTCAGCCAGCCAATCTCCCATGACCACTCCTATTCCACTCAGCCCTCCCCACACCGGCCAGCCTGGATCGGGTTGGGCAGCCAAACTCCCAGGGTGCCTACCTCCAGCCAAACTCCCACGGCCCCAATTGGTCCCAATTGGCATCCAGGATGAGGGACTCTACCCATGCATGAATTTGTGCTCCAGACCTCAAGTCAATAATAACCTTAAATGTAAATGGATTAAATACTTCAATCAAAAGACATAGGGTAGTTGAATGGATAAGAAAACATGACCCATGTATATGCTGTCTACAAGAGACCCACCACAGAACAAACAACTCACACAGACTGATAGTAAAGGGATGGAACAAAAATTTTCAGGTGAATAGAAATGAAAAAAAGGCTGGGGTAGCAAAATTCATATAAGACAAATACACCTCAAAGTGAAGGCCATAATAAGAGATAAAGAAGGTCACTTCATAATACTAAATGGAGCAATTCAACAAGAGGATATAACTATTAAATATATATGCACCCAATACAGGAGCACCCAAATACATTAAAAAAAAAATCTGGAAGATATCAAGGGAGAGATCCACAGCAATACAATCATAGCAGGGGACTTTAATACCCCACTGACATTACTAGATAATCCTCTAGACCAGTGGTTGGCAAACCGCCGCCTGGGTGAGTCTATTTTGAAGAAATGGCGTTAGAAGAAGTTTAAGTTTAAAATATTTGGCTCTCAAAAGAAATTTCAATCATTGTACTGTTGATATTTGGCTCTGTTGACTAATGAGTTTTCCGACCACCGCTCTAGACAAAAAATCAGCAAACAAACAGCAAACCTAAATGCCTCATTAGATCAGATGAACTTAACTGACATCTTCAGAACATTTCACCCAAAATCTACAGAATATACATTCTTCTGAAGTGCACACAGGACATTTTCAAAGATAGACCACATATTGGGATGCAGGCAAAGTCTCTTCAAACTCAAGAAAATAGAAATCATATCAAACATTTTCTCAGATCACAATAGCATAAAATTAGAAATCAACTACAATAAAAATAATGAAAAAAATCAAACACTTGGAGGTTAAATAGCATGCTATTAAACAATGATTGGGTTACCAAAGATATCAAAGAAGAAATAAAAAGCATTCTGGTAACAAATGACAATGAAAACACAATAATATGAAATCTATGGGACACAGTAAAAACAGCCCAGAGAGGGAAGTATATAGCTCTACAGGCCTACCTCAAAAAACAACAAAAAATGATAATAAAAAAATATCTAACCATGCAACTTAAAGAATTAGAATGAGAGCAACAAGAAAAGTCCAGAGTAAGCAGAAGGAAGGAGAGAATAAAAATCAGAGCAGAGCCAAAACCGGTTTGGCTCAGTGGATAGAGCATCAGCCTGCGGACTGAAAGGTCCCAGGTTCAATTCCTGTCAAGGGCATGTAACTTGGTTGCGGGCACATCCCCAGTGGGAGGTGTGCAGGAGGCAGCTGGTCGATGTTTCTCTCTCATCGATGTTTCTGACTATCTATCACTCTTCCTTCCTCTCTGTAAAAAATCAATAAAATATATTTAAAAAAAAAATCAGAGCAGAGATAAATAACATAGAAAAAAGAAAAGAAAAAGAAAAAAAAAACAATACAAAAGATCAATGAAACCAAGAGCTGGTTCTTTGAAAGGCTAAACAAGATTGATGAACCTCTAGCCAGGCTCACCAAGAAGCAAAGAAAGAGGACCCAAATAAACAAAATCAGAAATGAAAGGGATGAAGTAACAACAGACCCCACAGAAATACAAAGGATTATAAAAAAAAATACCACAAACAACTCTACTCCAACAAACTGGACAACCTAGACGAAATGGACATATTTGTAGAAAAATGCAAGCTTCCAAAACTCTATAAGGAAGAATTAAAAAACCTGAATAGGCTGATAACTAACAATGAAATTGAAGCAGTAATAAAAAACTTTCAGCAAAGAAAAGACCTGGTCTGGATGGCTTTACAGGGAAGTTCTGCCACTTAAAGAACTAATACTTATCCTCCTCAGACTATTCCAAAAAATTCAAGAGAAGGCACACTTCCAAGCTCTTTCTATGAAGCCAGCATTACCCTAATTCCAAAACCAGATAAAGACACCACAAAGAAAGAGAACTACAGGCCAATATTCCTGATGAACATAGATGCTAAAAACCTCAACAAAATTCTACAAATCATATCCAGCATTACATTAGGAAGATCATACACCATGACCAAGTGGGATTTATTCTGGGTATGCAAGGATGGTACAATAGCCACAAATCAATAAATGTGATACATCACATAAACAAATTGAAAGATAAAAATCACATAATCATATCAATCAATGTAGAAAAAACATTTGACAAAATCCATCACCCTTTTCTGATAAAAACTCTCAGCAAAGTGGAAATAGAGGGATCATAACTCAACATAATAAAAGCATTATATGACAAACTGACAGCCAACATCATACTCAATTGGCAAAAACTAAAACCATTTCCCCTAAGAACAGGAAGAAGACATGGATTCTCATTTTCACAACTCCTGCTTGACATACTACTGAAAGTGCTAGCCATCGAGAACAGACAAGAAGAAGAAATAAAAGGCAATTAAATTGGAAAAGAAGAAGTAAAACTGTCCTTATTCACAGATCACATGATATTGTAATAGAAAACCCAGAAGACTCCTTAGCAAACCTACTATATTTAATAAATGAATTCTGCAATGTAGCCAGATACAAAATTAACACCCAAAAATCTATGGCATTTTATATATCAACTAGAGGCCCGGTGCACAAAATTCCTGCATTGGGGGGGGGGGTGTCCCTCAGCCCAGTCTGCACCCTCTCCAATTTTGGACCCCTCAAGGGACATCCCTCTCACAATTTGGGACCACAGGCTCCTAACCACTTGCCTGCCTGCCTGCCTCATTGCCCCTAACCATTTCTGCCTGCCAGCCTAATTGTCCCCTAACTGCTCCCCTGCTGGCCTAATTGACACCTAACTGCTCCTCACCCAGCCCATTCACTCCCAACTACCTTCCCCTACCACCCCAATAGCCCCCAACTGCCCTCTCCTGCCAGCCCAATCACCCCCAACTGCCCTCTTCTGCCAGCCTGGTTGCCCCCAACTATCCTTCCCTGCTGGCCTGATGGCCCCCAACTGTCCTTCACTTGCAGTCTGGTCACCCCCAACTGCCCTCCCCTGCAGGCCTGTTGCTCCCAATTGCCCTTCCCTGCAGGCCTGGTAGCCCGTAACTGCCCACTCTTGCAGGCCTGGTCCATCCCCTACTGCCCTTCCCTGCCAGCATGGTCACCCCCAACTGCCCTCCCCTCCTGGCCTGATTGCCCACAACTGTGCTCTCCAGCTGGCCATCTTGTGTTGACAATCTTGTGATGACATGGGGGCGGCTATGGCTATCTTGTGATGACATGGGGCAGCCATTTGTGATGACGTGAGGGCGTCACATAAAGGCGCTAGAGCCACCTAGACTTTTATTAGTATAGACTAGAGGCCCAGTGCACAAAATTTGTGCAGGGGGGGGGGGTATCCCTCAGCCCAGCCTGCACCCTCTCCAATCTGGGACCCCTCGAGGGATATTGGACTGCCCGTTTAGACCCGATCCTGGTGGGTCTAAACTCTTCTGTCTGCCAGCCTGATCACCCCCTAACCACTCGCTGGCCAGCCTGATTGACATCTAACTACTCCCCTGCCGGCCCGATTGCCCCAACCACCCTCCCCTGCTGGTCTGGTCACCCCTAACTGCCCTCCCCTGCCAGCCAGGTTGCCCCTAACTGTCCTCCCCTGCAGGCCTGGTCGCCCCCAATGCCCTCCTCTGCTGGCTAAGTTTCCCCTAACTTTCCTCCCCTGCAGGCCTGGTTCCTCCCAACTCCCCTTCCCTGCTGGCCTGATTGCCCACAACTGCCCTCCCCTGCTGGCCATCTTGTGGTGGCCATCTTGTGTCCACATGGGAGCAGCCATCTTTGACCACCTGGGGAAGCCATCTTGTGTGTTGGAGTGATGGTCAATTTGCATATTACCTCTTTATTATATAGGATAATGAACTCAGAGAAAGAGAAACTAAAAAACAACCCCATTTACCATTGCAACAAAAAAATTAAGATACCTAGGGATAAACTTAACTAAGGAAGTAAAAGACCTGTACATGGAAAACTACAAGACCTTGAAAAAAGAGATAGAGAAAGACATGAACAAATGGAAGAACATACCATGTTCATGGATTGGTAGACTCAACATCATTAAAATGTCCATACTACCCAAACCAATTTATGGATTCAATGCAATCCCCATTAAAATACCAACGGCATATTTCACAGACCTAGAACAAACTCTCCAAAAATTCATCTAGAATAAAAAAAGACCATGAATAGCCACAGCAATCCTGAGAAAGAAGAACACAGTTGGAAGGATCACAATACCAGATATCAAGCTATATTTCAAAGTTACTGTTCTCAAAACTGCCTGGTACTAGCACAAGAACAGATATATAGACCAATGGAACAGAACAGAGAACCCAGAAATCAACACAAGCCATCATGCTCAATTAATATTTGACAAAGGAGGCAAGAGCATACAATGGAGTTAAGACAGTGTCTTTAATAAATGGTGTTGGGAAAATTGGTCAGATACATGCAAAAAAATAAAACTAGACCACCAACTTCCACCATATACAAAAATAAACTCAAAATAGTTAACGGACTTAAATGGAAGATGGGAAACCATAAAAATCATAGAAGACTCAATAAGGTAGCAAAATAGCAGACATGTTGTAGCAATATCTTCACCGATACAGCTCCTAGGACAATGGTAACTAAGGAGAAAATGAACAAATGGGACTGCATCAAAATAAAAAGCCTTTTCACAGCAAAATAAACCATCAACAAAACAACAAGAAAGCCCACTGCATGGGAGAACATATTTGCCAATGTTATCTCCCATAAGGGTTTAATCTCCAAAATTTTCAGGGAAATCACAAAACTTAACAAAAGGAGGATAAACAATCCAATAAAAAAATGGGCAAAGGACCTAAATAGATACTTTTCAAAAGAGGACATACAAAAGGCCAAGAGGCATATGAAAACATGCTCAAAGTCACTAATCACCCGAAAGATGCAGATCAAAACAACAACGAGGTACCATCTCACACCTGTCAGAATGGCTATCATCAACAAATCAGCAAATGACAAGTGCTGGCCAGCATGTGGAGAAAAAGGAATCCTCATATACTGCTGGTGGGAATGCAGACTGGTGCAGTCACTGTGGAAAACAGTATGGAGATTCCTCAAAAAATTAAAAATGGAACTCCCATTTGACCCAGTAATCTCACTTCTGGGAATATATCCAAAGAAAACAGAATCACCAGTTAGAAAGGACATATGCACCCCTATGTTCATAGCAGCACAATTTGCAATAGCTAAGGTTTGGAAACAGCTTAAGTGCCCATCAGCAGATGAGTGGATTAGAAAACTGTGGTACATCTACACAATGGAATACTACGCTACTATAAAAAAATAAGGAACTTTACCATTTGCAACAGAATTGATGGACCTGGAGATCATTATGCTAAGGGGAAAAACCAGTTGGGGAAGGATAAATATCACATGATCTCACTCACATGTGGAATATAATTAACAATATAAAGTGATGAACAAAAATAGAACCAGAGACTAAGACACTGATCAGACCATCCAACGTCATAGAGAAGGCTGGGGTGCGGGGGTGGGGGGGAGTTAGATATCAACCAAAGGACTTGTATGCATGCTTATTAGCATAACCAACATGGTCACCTGGGAGATGGGGGCTTGTCCTCAGGGGTGGGGTGGGGTCAATCAGGAAAAAGGAGACATATAATAGTTTAAACAATAAAAAAAATAACTGATTCTCACTGAATTTCTAGACTTCCAAAGCTCTTAATGTCTTCACTTTTTTACAACAAATTATCTTTAGTTTTGAAAGAATTATAGATGTCCTATTTTTCCCCCCCATCGGTCCCCTCCACCCATCATACTCCTCACCAATCCTTCACCACCCTTTTGTCTGTGTCCATGGATTATGCATATACTAGAGGCCCGGTGCATGAAATTTGTGCACGGGGAGGGTTGTCCCTCAGCCCAGCCTGCACCCTCGAGGGATGTCTGAGTGCCCATTTAAGGCCGATCCCACTGGGATTGGGCCTAAACGGGTAGTTGGACATCCCTTTCAATATCCAGGACTGCTGGCTCCCAACTGCTCGCCTGCCTGCCCTCCTTATTGCCCCTAACCACTTCTGTCTGCCAGCCTGATCACCCCCTAACCACTCCCCTGCCAGCCTGATTGATGCCTAACTGCTCCCCTGCCAGCCTGTTTTCCCCTAACTGCCCTCCCCTGCAGGCCTGGTCACCCCTAGCTGCCCTCCCCTGCAGGCCTGGTCACCCCTAGCTGCCATCCCCTGCAGGCCTGGTCCCCCCCAACTGCTCTCCCCTGCAGGCCTGGTCCCCCCCAACTGCCCTCCCCTGCAGGTCTGGTCACCCCTAACTTCCCTCCCCTGCAGGCCTGGTCCCCCCCAACTGCTCTCCCCTGCAGGCCTGGGTCCCTCCCAACTGCTTTTCCCTGAAAGCCTGGTTGCCCCCAACTTCCCTCCTCTGCTGGCTTGATCACCCCCAACTGCCCTCCCTTGCAGGCCTGGTCCCTCCCAACTGCCCTCCCTTGCTGGCCATTTGTGGTGGACATCTTATGTCTACATGGGGGCAGGATCTTTGACCACATGGGGGCAGCCATCTTGTGTGTTGGAGTGATGGTCAATCTGCCTATTACTCTTTTATTAGATAGGATAGGATAGAGGCCTGGTGCATGGGTGGGGGCCAGCTGGTTTGCCCTGAAGGGTGTCCCTGATCAGGGTGGGCGTTCCCTTGGGGCGTGGGGCGGCCTGGGTGAGGGGCCTGTGGTGGTTTGAAGGCCGGCCACATCCCCTGGCAACCTAAGCGGAGGCCCTGGTATCTGGGGTTTATTTATCTTCTACAATTGAAACTTTGTAGCCTGGAGCGGAGCCAATCCTTCTGCTTGCTCTGTGGTGGCAGCCATTTCTGTTGGGATTTATGTATCTTCTATAATTGAAACTTTGTAGCCTTAAGTGGTGGCCTGGGCCGGCCAGGGCTGCAGAAGCTTGGCTTCCTCCATCGGCGGGGGCAACCCTAGCCTCCTGCTCTCTCCAGCTCGGTGGCTGTTGCCATTTCTGTTTGGATTTATATATCTTCTATCATTGAAACTTGGTAGCCTTGAGTGGAGGCCTAGGCCAGCAAGGGCAGGCAGAAAGCTTAGCTTCCTCCATTGCCAGGGAAACCCAAGCCTCCCTCCTGCTCTCTGTGGCCATAGCCATCTTGGTTGGGTTTATTTGCATATTCGCTCCTGATTGGCTTGTGGGCGTGGTTTGTGGGCGTGTCTTGTGGGTGTAGCGGAGTGATGGTTAATTTGAATATTACTCTTTTATTAGATAAGGTTTTTGGTTAATCTCTTCCCTCCCCCACTCACCCATCCCCACCTTCTCTCTGAGATTCGTCAGTCTGTTCCATGCTTCTATGTCTCTGGACCTATCTTGTTCATTGGTTTATTTTGTTCATTAGGTCCCACATTTAAGTGAAATCATGTGATACTTGTCTTTCTCTGACTGGCTTATTTCACTTAGCCTAATACTCTCCAGATCCCTCCATACTTTCTTAAAGGGTAAAATATCCTTTTTTTATAGCTGCATAGTATCCCATTGTATAATTATATCACATCTTTTTTATGCATTCATCTACTGATGGGCACTTGGGCTGTTTCCACATCTTAGCTATTATTAATTGTGCTGCTATGAACACAGGGGTGCATATATTCTTTTAAATTAGTATTTTGGGTTTCTTCATATATATTCCCAGAAGTGTGATCACTGAATCAGATGGCAGTTACATTTTTAATTTTTTTAAATTTATTTTTATTGATTTCAGAGAGTAAGGGAGAGGAAGAGAGATATAGAAACATCAATGATAAGAGGGAATCATTGATTGGCAGCCTTCTGCACATTGGACTGAGCCCGCAATCCAGTCATGTGCCCTTGACCAGAATCGAACCTGGGACACTCTATCCACTGAGCCAAACTGGCTAGGGACCATTTTTAATTGATTTTTTGAGGAAACTCCATACTGTTTTCCATAGTGGCTACATTCCCACCAGCAGTATATTAGGGTTTCCTTTTTTCTTAATCCTCCCCAGCACTTGTTATTTGTTGATTTGTTGATGGTAGCCATTCTGACAGGTGTAAGGTGAAACCTCATTGTAGTTTTAATTTGCATCTCTTTGATGATTAGTGATTTTGACTTCACTTTTGATGCTAATATAGTTATGTGTATAGGTTCAATAAGAATCTTTCCTTTGTTTTATGAGATTACTAGAGAACCGGTGCACAAATTCATGCACAGGTGGGATCTGGCCAGCCCACCCCAATGGAGGCCCATCATGCCAGGCTGTCAGGGGGGAGGGGTTGCAGGCAGTTGGATGGCCAGCTCCAACCCCCATTGGGGTGTTGGTGGCCGATCAGGGGCCAGGCCAGCCGGGGGTTGGGGGCCGATCAGGGCCTGAATCAGGCTGGTTGGCTGCCGCAGTGCATGTCATAGCACTGGTTGTTCTGGTCATTCTGGTCATTCCGCCGTTCTATTTGCTGGGCTATGATATATATAGATAGTTGGACGAATCAGTTATGCAACCAATTCCTTGCCTTAAATGTCATTTTTGAAAATAATATACATTTAGTAAGTATGACAAGTCACTTTTAAGAAACTAAAGTTGATTTTATGTAAGGAGCCAATGGCTACAAAACCCTCTAAGAAATATTGTTATATGGGGTTCCAGTCTTATAGGTGGTTAGATGTTCACTTTCTTGTAGTGTAGAAGCCTTAAAAATTTGGAAAGCCTTAGAATAGAGAAATTCACTCAAATTTATAAGGTACTGAAGATTAAATATGTAATACATATTTTTTGGGGAATTATTTTCTAGCCTTAGGAAAACAAATGAGATGTTTATAAAGGTCTAATCAGAGATTCCTGATGGGAACTGAGAAATAAATTAACTTTAAGGTCTCAATGATTGTTTGAAACTGTACAGTTCTAGATTTGCAAAACAACTCAGAGGGGTTTATTAACATTCTCAATGCTCCTGTGCAAATAGTCAGGCCAAAAATAGTGGCACCAGCCTTTTTAGTGATAAAGAATAATCCTTCTTTGAGATAATGATGATCTTAAAATGGGGGAGGGTGATTAAAGACCAAATTAATGTCCTATTGCTGCTGTAAAATAATCACAAACTTAGTGGCTTAAAACAACATACATTTATTACCTTAAAGTTCTGAGGTTAGAAATCAGAAATAGGTTTCAGCAGGCTAAAGATAAAGATGTAAGCAGGCCTGCATTTCTACTGGAAGCCCTAGGGGAGAATCTGTTTCCTTGCCTATATGGCTTGTAGATGCTGCCTGCATTCCTTGGCTCATGGCCTCCTTCCTCCATTTTCAAAGAAAGCAATTGCAATTTCAACCCCTGCTACTATCATCAAATCTTCTCTAATTTTAATTCTCTTGACTCTTTCATTATAAGGAATAATTCAGGCTAATCTCCCAACCTCAAGATCCTCAATGTAATCACATAAACACAATCTCTTACATATAAGGCAACATATTGGCTCTGGGGATTAGGACATGGACATTTGGGGGGCAATTATTCTGCCTACCACAGTAACTTGAAGGAAAATATATGAAAAACTTTGAAATTGTCCAAAAAGATTACTGGCTATCTTCTTTGAAAACTAAGTGTTGTCTTAGCATATTCTTTTGGGTTATCTAATTCTGTGGCATTTCTTGAGCTTTCAATTCCTTTAAACTTTTAAACAACTCTATAAATTGCAGGTAACTTGATGCCAAGCAGAGGAATCTTTTGAATATAGACATGTAAATACATTTTGTTTGCTGAAAATACAATTGATTCCCCATACTATTATCACCACTACATTACCCATGTTTTCTAATTTATTTCAGCATTACTTACTACTTATAAAGGTACTAATAAGTAATATCTTTGTACTAATTGTAACATTTTATTGGTGTCCTCATTAATTAATATTACAAACAATCTTTGATATATGTTCATTTTATAGTCTATGAAAGTCACTATTATGCCCTTTTTAACATTTATCCTTTAACACAGAGATTTGTAATCATACATAAAAATAGATAGCATAGTAAAGTTCTGTCACTCAGCCCCAATAAACACCAAGCTCAGGCCAATCCTGATGCTTTTATACTTCTTTTCATTTCCCCCTTTCCTGTTATTCTGAACATAATTCCAGGAAACATATTATTTTAACCATGAATATATATTATGTCCCATTAGTGATAAGAACCCATTTAAGACTATCATAATATTAAAATTTTACCTAATATTAAGAATTTCTTTATTTAATCAACTATCCAGTGTTTAAATTTCCAATGACATTTCCTAATGACATTTTTGGGTTCTTTTTTGTTGTATGTTTAAAAATCAGGACACAATTAAGATGTTTTGATATATTTTTAAAATTTCTTTTAAATAAATTGCTTCTGCTTAAAGTGTACAATTTGATGAGTTATTTTTAAAGTTTTTTTTTAATATGTATGTTCTCTATCTATACATTTTAATTCTTATGGTTTATTTGTTTAAAATAGCCAGGTTGTTTGTGGAGTTTACCAGCATGTATATTTGGCTAGTGGCTCCCCTATGATATATTTAACAGGTTTTTGGTCTTCTGCATATCAAGGAAATTGATATTTGGTTATGAATGTCTATTTATTTATTTATCTATCTATCTATCTATCTATCTATCTATCTATTTATTTATTTATTTATTTATTATGACACTATTACAGAGATCCTTTATACTCCCCAGCCCCCCCACCTCTCGCCATTACCATACTGTTGTAAGTGTCTATGGGCTATGCATATATTTTCTTTAGTAAATCTCTTCACCTTCTTTCATCCTGTCCCCATCAATGCCTCTGGTTCTATTTTGTTCGTCAGTTTATTTTGTTCATTAGATTCCACATATAAGTGAGATCATATGGTATTTGTCTTTCTCTTTATGACTTACTTCATTTAGCATAATAATCTCCAGGCCCATACATGCTATAGAAAATACTAGTATTTTGGAAATTAACCCCTTATCAGATGTAGCATTGGCAAATATATTCTCCCATATAGTGGTTCCCTTTTAGTTTTTTGGTGATTTTCTTTGCTTATAGAGAAGCTTTTTATTTTGATATAGTCCCATTTGTTTATTTTTTTTTCCTTGCCCTAGGATATATATCAGCAAAAATTTTGCTATGAGAGATTTCTGAAATGTTACTTCCTATTTCCTCTTCTATGATTGTTATGGTTTCACAGTTTAGATTTAAGTATTTTAATCCATTTGAGTTCATTCTTCTGTATGGTGTAAGTTTTGCATGTACCAGTCCAATATTCCCAACAGTATTACTTGAAGAGACTGTCTTTCTACATTGTATGCTCTTGCCTCCTTCATTAGAAATTAACCATAGAAACCTGGGCTGACTTCTGTGCTCTCTGTTCTGTTCCATTGGTCTATATACCCATTTTCATGCCAGTACCAGGCTACTTTGATTACAATGGCCTTGCAGTATGGTTTGATATCAGGTAGTTTGATACCTCCAACTTTGTTCTTTTTTCTCAAGATTGCTGTGCCTATTTGTTTTTTGTTTGTTTGTTTTTTTTCCATATAAAGTTTTGGAATTTCTGTTCTAGAGATGTGAAGTATGCCATTGATATTTTAATAGGAATTGAGTTGAATCTATAGATTGTTTTGGGTAGTATGGACATTTTAATGATGTTAATTCTTCCAATCCATAAACACCGTATATGCTTCCACTTATTTGTATCTTGATCAATTTCTTTCTTCAATGTCCTATAGTTTTCTGAGTACAGGTCCTTTACCTTCTTTGTTAAATTTATTCCTATAGACTGTCTTTACTTTTTGTTGCAATCATAAATGGGATAGTTTTCTTAGTTTCTCTTTCTGATAGTTCATTATTGGTATATAAAAATGGCACCAAATTCTGAATATTAATTTTATATCCTGATAATTTGCCAAATTCATTTATTAGATCTAGTAATTTTTTGATGGAGTCTATAGGGTTTTATATGTATAATATCCTGTCATCTGAAAATAATGACAGTTTTACTTCCTTCTTTCCAATGCCTTTTATTTCTCCTTCTTATCTGATTGCTGTGTCTAGGACTTCTATATACTAGAGGCCCAGTGCATGAAATTTGTGCCTATGGGGGGTCCCTCAGCCTGGCCTGCACCCTGTCCAATCTGGGACCCCTTGGTGGATGTCTGACTGCCAGTTTAGGCCCAATCCCTAAACTGGCAGTCAGACATCCCTCTTGCAATCGGGGACCGCTGGCTCCTAACCGCTTGCCTACCTGTCTGCCTGATCACCCCTAACCACCTTTGACTACTGACCTGATGCCCCTAACTGTTCCCCTGCTGGCCTGATTGCCCCTAACTGCCTCTGCCTGCTGGCCTCATTGCCCCTAACTGCCCTTCCCTGCCAGCCTGGTCACTCCTAACTGCCTCTGCCTTGGCCCCCGCCACTGTGGCTTTGTCAGGAAAGATATCTGAATGGATGGATGTCCGGTCTAATTAGCATATTACCCTTTTATTAGTATAGATATAAAAGCCTAAGTGACTGAATGACCGAATGGCAGGAATGGCTAGTCGCTATGACATGCACTGACCACCAGGGGACAGACGCTCAATGCAGGAGCGGTCCCCTGGTGGTCAGTGGGTTTGCACAGTGGGAGTGGGTTACAAATAGAAAGTTGAAATAGCTATTGGATGGAAGGAATCAGGTACTCTGACAATTTTGGGGATCCTCTCTATAAGAAACCAAATGCCTCCTACATATGGATTTTTTTTATACTTTTCTGATAAATAAACTTCTTTTTTGTTTAGGCTATCTCATTTTTTGTTAACATGTTATATACAGTAAACACTAAACTTATTTATTATAAAGATAATTAAAAGAAATGTGGATAAATAATTAAAGATAAAAACAGAAATTATTGAATAAGACAGAGATAAACAGAACTATTAAAAGAATAACAATAAAACATAAATTCATAGTAAATTTAAGCAAGGAAAAATAGAGCCATCCAAACTGAAAATGATAAATACCTAAATCTGTCAGTTCATTAGCAGTTGCAAAGTGGTGAAAATTTAAAACCATTATTTATTCCACAGATTGAAATTTAGAAAAAATATGATAAAATACTATTCATAGTTTTATGCTAATTGAATTAGAAATAGTGATTAATTATCATTTAGAGATACAAAAATTTACATGACTGAAACTTACTTTACAGATATCAATTAGAAAAACAAAACAGACATGTACAATAAAAAAATACTTCAATATAAAGCTCTCATCTAGTTTTTATAGATGCATTCTTTTTTTAATTTCTTTATTGATTATGGTATTATATATGTGTCCTTATTCCCCCATTACCCCCCAACCCCCCCACTCATGTACTTACCCCCCTGTTGTCTGTGTCCATTGATTAGGCTTATATGCATGCATATAAGTCCTTTGGTTGATCTCTCCCCCTTACTCCCACCCTCCCCTACCTTCCCTGAGGTTTGATGTTCTGACCACCCTCCCCTACCTTCCCTGAGGTTTGATGTTCTGACCAATGTTTCTCTGTCTCTGGATCTGTTTTTGTCCATCAGTTTAAACATAAATGAGTGAGATCATATGATATTTATCTTTCTCTGCCTAGCTTATTTCACTTAGGATAATGCTCTCCGGCTTCATCCATGTTGTTGCAAATGGTAAGAACTCCTTCTTTTTTTTTTTATTTTTTTTATTTTTTATTTTTAGAGGGGGAAAAATCCCCCCTTTTCATTGATCCCATAGGAGAGGCACTTTTTTTTTTTAATATATATTTTATTGATTTTTTACAGAGAGGAAGGGAGAGGGATAGAGAGTTAGAAACATCGATGAGAGAGAAACATCGATCAGCTGCCTCCTGCACACCCCCCACCGGGGATATGCCCGCAACCAAGGTACATGCCCTTGACCAGAATCGAACCCGGGACCCTTCAGTCCGCAGGCCGACGCTCTATCCACTGAGCCAAACCGGTTTCAGCAAGAACTCCTTCTTTTTTACCGTAGCGTAGTGTTCCATTGTGTAGATGTACCAAACCACTATGCTCAATTAATATTTGACAAAGGAGGCATGAACACACAATGGAGTCAAGACAGTCTCTTCAATAAATGGTGTTGGGAAAATTGGACAGATACATGCAAAAAAATGAAACTAGACCACCAACTTACACCATACACAAAAATAAACTCAAAGTGGATCAAGGACTTAAACATATGATGGGAAACCATAAAAATACCAGAGGAATCCATAGGCAGCAAAATCTCAGACATATGCCGAAGCAATTTCATCCCTGATACTGCTCCTAGGGCCATGGAAACTAAAGAGAAAATAAACAAATGGGACTACATCAAAATAAAAAGCTTTTGCACAGCAAAGGAAACAATCAACAAAACAACAAGAAAGCCCACTGCATGGGAGAACATATTTGCCAATGTTATCAACGATAAGGGTTTAATCTCCAACATTTACAGGGAACTCATACAACTTAATAAAAGGAAGTTAAACAACCCAATCAAAAAATGGGCAACTGACCTAAATAGATACTTTTTGAAAGAAGACATAAGGAAGGCCAAGAGACATATGAAAACCTGCTCAAAGTCACTAATCATCCGAGAGATGCAAATCAAAACAACAATGCGGTGCCATCTCACACCTGTCAGAATGGCTATCATCAACAAATCAACAAATGACAAGTGCTGGTGAGGATGCGGAGAAAAAGGAACCTTGTGCACTGCTGGTGGGAATGCAGACTGGTGCAGCCACTGTGGAGAACAGTATGGAGTTTCCTCAAAAAACTAAAAATGAAACTCCCATTTGACCCAGTGATCCCACTTCTAGGAATATATCCCATGAAACTAGAAACATGAATCAGAAAGGATATATGCACCCCTATGTTCATAGCAGCACAATTCACCATAGCTAAGATTTGGAAACAGCCTAAGTGCCCATCAGCAGATGAGTGGATTAAAAAACTGTGATAGATGCATTCTTTTAAATTTTATAGGAAAAGTTATCTGTAGTGGCTCTACCAAAAAATTCCAAAACACCCAATGTACTTTTGAAATCTTAGATTTTTACACACAAATCTGAATAAAATTTCTAGCATGGAATGGACTACATTATACATATAAACATAATTTTTTAAAATAAGTGTTAGCAAATCAAATTTAGCAGTGTCAAAGTGTCAGTTCTTCCTAAATAAGAAAAATCTGTACCTTAGTTAAATAGAAAAGCCTCTGATAGCAAAAAATTAATTGGTCAAATAAAAACCCATATGTGTCATATCAATAAATTCCAAAAATCTATCTGGTAAAATGTAATATTCATTAATTAATTAAAAGCAAACAATTAAAAATATAACAACAAAAATGTTCTTAAAATATTAGAAATATAATTATGCTTTGTAACTCAAAGAATATGTATTTCAAACAAAGAGTTAACAAAATATGTAAAGATGCACACATAGACAAATTTCCCTATTGCATATAATTGACAACTTTCTCTAAATAAAAAATAAACCAAAGAAAAAAAAAATAATGCTCACCATTAACATTATTATTGTTTTGAAATTCATAGCCAGTATATGAAGATGTAAAACTAAAAACAAACAAATAATTATTTACATAAAGTATAAATATAACTCTCCAAGATTAATCTAAAAATTTCTGTGAATAAGTTTGTGATCTATAATAATAAAAGCATAATATGCTAATTAAACCGTACGTTCTTCCAGACATCCTTCCGGATGATTTTCCGGATGAAGCTGGGCTGCGAGGGAAACCCACATCCTGGGTGCCTGCCAGCAGCTGGAGGGAAGCCCAGTTCCCAGGTGCCGGAAGGAAGCTAGCAGCCAGGGGAAGGAAGCCCTACTCTTGCATGAATTTTGTGCATCAGGCCTCTAGTAAATATATAAAATCAATGACTTTTGTACTTATCAGTGACACATTACAAAATGTATAGATGTAACATGTACATGAAAATAGATTGGAAACAGATTCTGCTTATCTCTACTAATAAAAGGGTAATATGCTAATGAGACCAGACATCCTTCCGAACAAAGCTACAGTGGCTGCATGGGCCGAGGGCCAGCAGCCGTGGCAACTGTGAGGGCCGAGGGCTGGCAGTGTGGGAGAGGTGGCAGAGCAGGCCAGTCCGGCTGAATGGTCCCTTTCACAGAGGCAGCATGGGAGAGGTCACAGCACGGGTCTGGTCTGGTCCCACCCACACCGCAGCCCCTCCTTCCGCAGAGGCGGTGGCGGGAGAGGCCATTGCACTTTGGTCTCAGAGCCTCTTCAGAGGCTGGATGGGGTGCAACTGCAGTGCCTCAACCTCCCACAGCCCCTCCCCCAACTAGCCTGGCCCCAGATTGCCTCCCCCCCACAAGTGGGAGAGGGTGGGGCCAGCGCTAAGAAGCAAGGGCCGAGGGTCAGCAGCTGCAGCAGCTAGCAGTGGCAGCAGCAGCAGGGTCATGGAGGTGACATCTTCCCCTGATCTTCCCCAGTTGCCTCCCACAAAGGGAGGCCAGAGGCAGCAGCAGCGGCGGGGTGATGGGGGTGGTGTCTTCCCTGATCAGCCCGGTTGCCTCCCACAGAGACATCAGTAGGACATCCCCTGAGGGATCCCAGACTGTGAGAGGGGGCAGGCCAGGCTGAAGGACTTCCCCAGTGCACGAATTTTCAAGCACCAGGCCTATAGTCCTATATAATAAAAGCCTAATATGCTAAGTGTCCGGTCATCTGGTCAGCAGTTCAATCAATCAAAGTGTAATATGCTAATGATATGCTAAGGCCGCTCAACCACTTGCTGTGACATGCACTGACCACCAGGGGGCAGATGCCCCAACTGGTAGGTTAGCTTGCTCCTGGGGTCTGGCTAATCGAGACTGAGCGAGATGTGCCGAACACACCCTGGAGCCCTCCTGCAATCTCTCCTTAGCTGACCAAACTCCCACGTCCCTCCCCGGCCCTGATCATGCACCAGTGGGGTCTCTTGGTCTGGCCTGAACCCTCTCGCAATCTGAGACCCCTCAGGGGATATTGGAGAGAGCTGGTTTCAGCCTGATACCACAGGCCAGGCCGAGGGACCCCACTGGTGCATGAATTCGTGCACTGGGCCTCTAGTAATAGCATAAAAGCATTACATGTCTACTAGTAATTTCAATAAAAAAATATTTAAAAAACCACAGTATTTATCAAGGAATATAAACAAAAGACAAATTGTTTTATACTATAAAAATACTAATAATATATGTTTAATACAATAGACATAAAAACCCTGTTGGTTTTTTTAAAAAACATGCTAAAACCCTTCTAACAATAATTAACATAAAAATGTTAAGAAAACTTGGTATTTTAGATGTAAACAGATGGAAGAACATACCATGTTCATGGATTGGTAGAATCAACATCATTAAAATGTCCATACTACCCAAAGCAATCTATAGATTCAATGCACTCCCCATTAAAATACCAACGGCGTATTTCACAGACCTAGAAAGAACTCTCCAAAAATTCATCTGGAATAAAAAAAGACCCCGAATAGCCACAGCAATCCTGAGAAAGAAGAATAAAGTAGGAGGGATCTCAATACCAGATTTCAAGCTGTATTACAAAGCCACTGTCATCAAAACAGCCTGGTACTGGCACAAGAACAGACATATAGATCAATGGAACAGAATAGAGAATCCAGATATCGACCCAAACCAATATGCGCATTTAATATTTGACAAAGGAGGCATGAACATACAATGGAGTCAAGACAGTCTCTTTAATAAATGGTGTTGGGAAAATTGGACAGATACATGCAAAAAAATGAAACTAGATCACCAACTTACACCATACACAAAAATAAACTCAAAATGGGTACAGGACTTAAATATAAGACGGGAAACCATAAAAATACTAGAGGAATCCACAGGCAGCAAAATCTCAGACATATGCCAAAAGAACTTTTTCAGTGATACTGCCCCTAGGGCAATGGAAGCCAAACAGAAAATAAACAAATGGGACTACATCAAAATAAAAAGCTTTTGCACAGCAAAAGAAACCATCAACAAAACAACAAGAAACCCCACTGTATGGGAGAACATATTTGCAAATGGTATCACTGATAAAGGTTTAATTTCCAACATCTACAGGCAGCTTATACAACTTAATAAAAGGAAGATAAATGATCCAATAAAAAAATGGGCAACGGACCTAAATAGAAGCTTTTCGAAAGAAGACAGAAGGAAGGCCAAGAGACACATGAAAACATGCTCAAAGTCACTAATTATCCGAGAGATGCAAATCAAAACAACAATGCGATACCATCTCACACCTGTCAGAATGGCTATCATCAACAAATCAACAAACGACAAGTGTTGGCGAGGATGCGGAGAAAAAGGAACCCTCGTGCACTGCTGGTGGGAATGCAGACTGGTACAGCCACTGTGGAGAACAGTATGGAGTTTCCTCAAAAAACTGAAAATGGAACTCCCATTTGACCCAGTAATCCCACTCCTAGGAATATATCCTAAGAAACCAGAAACACCAATCAGAAAGGATATATGCACCCCTATGTTCATAGCAGCACAATTTACAATAGCTAAGATTTGGAAACAGCCTAGGTGCCCATCAGCAGATGACTGGATCAGAAAACTATGGTACATCTACACAATGGAATACTATGCTGCCGTAAAAAAGAAGGAATTACTACCATTTGTAGGCACTTGGATGGAATTAGAGAACATTATGCTAAGTGAAATAAGCCAGTCAATGAAAGAAAAATACCACATGATCCCACTCATTTGGGGATAATGAAAAACATTATAAACTGATGAACAAAAAGATAGTTACAGAGGCAGTAAAGCATCAAACAGACTGTCAAATTACAGTGGTAAGGTTAGGGAGAGGTGGGGGAAATAAGAGATCAACTGAAGGACTTATATGCATGTATATAAGAGTAACCAACGGATGCAAAACATTGGGGGGTGAGGGCATGTATGGGAGTGGGGTGGGGGTGGGGGGCAATGGTAAGATATGTACACATATAATACCTTAATAAAAATTTGAAAAAAAAAAAAAATAAATAAAAAAAAAAAAAAAAAAAAAAAAAAAAAAAAAAAGAAAACTTGGTATTTTGACAGTAAAATAATAATCAAGTTTTCAGATTAATTTAAATAGGCTAATTGAAATAAATGAATATTCAAGAAAATTTAATTGTACTGGACAAAAAGCTGTTCCTAAAGTAGTAACTAAAATTTCTATTGGTAGTTCATCTCATCATAAAAATCCTGAACATGCAAAGAACCTAAAGCAGTCATATTTTTGTTCAAAAAAATTAAAATTTAAAGTTATCAAGACTGCATTATAAAATTTACAAAAGCCTCTATTAATAAAAAAAAAAGGGGAAGATAGTAGGGTAATATCATGTAAGGAAAAATATCCTATAAGTAAATTACATCTAGAAAATTTTTACTTTACAAAATTAATTTTCATTTGTAATGCTAACAGCAAGACACCCATGAAAACCACACATGGTGTCTAAATAAGACTAAGGAAAATCATTTGGGCAAAAATAAAAAGGATCCCAAATCAATTATATAGAAAAGATTCTTTATTAACTTTTGGTGGAGAATATGTTTGTATATTTTCAGAAAACAACTCCAAGACCATGTGGATTCCTGCAACAGAGAGGAATTGACAAGTCTGCTCCAACCACGAAGACAAGAGGAGAAACAGTCCAGAGATGGAAGACGCTGACGACGCCTTGCCACGCTAGCAGTCAGCAGCTGTGCGACGCAGCAGGTTGCTTAGGACCAAACCAGAGAGGGTCGGACCTGCATTGCCACCATGTGCCCACCATCCAGATATCATTGCTGACATGTACACATAAGGAACTGTTTGACATTGAAACGGGGACTCAGAACTGTTGGACATTGAAATTGGGACTCAAACATTTTTTGTTATTATATGTTTATTTCTAGTCTGCAGAGGCAAGATTTTTTAAAGGAAAGAAATGGGGAAAACTAGATACAGAGGCAAAGAATCATTGAACAGACTGTCAAACTACAGCAGGAAGGAGTCAGGGGAGGTTGGGGCGGGGGGGCTGTAAGAGATCAACTGAAGGACTTGTACGCATGCATATAAGCATAACCAATGGATACAAGACACTGGGGTGGGGGGCAGGTAGGGCAGGTAAAGGCATGTACTGGGGGGTAGGGGAGGCCCGGGGGAGGTCAATGGGGGAAAAAAAGGAGACATATGTACTACTATTTGTAATACTTTAAACAATAAAACAATAAAAATTAATTAATTAATTAAAAAAACACTGATAATATTTGAAGTTGGTGAAAGATATAATGAGATTCATTTTACTGTTCTTGCCACTGTTGTGAATGTTTGAAAATGTTTATAATAAAAATATTTTTAAGTTGGCAAAAAAAAAAAAAGAAAACTTGGAAAAGTAAAGGAGTTAGTAGGAACTGAACTTGTTAGATACTGAAATTGATTGCAATGGGGTATATATTATTGTAGGAAGATACATAAGAGTAAACAAATCAATAGATAAGGATACATGGGCAAAAAGAGATGCCTATATATGAAATTTAACATTTGATGCAAATCACAGTATAAAATAGGTTGGAAGGAGAGAGATTTTTTGAAAAAGAGATAGGAAGAAATTGACTAAATTTGGGGGGTAGGGGAGGAAAATCATAGATCCTTTCTTCATACTACATTCAAAATAAATTAAGGTGGTTTAAATGATTAAATGTAAAATAAGCCAGAAAATTGGAGAAGAAATGGGAAAAACATCCACAGAATTAATTATTAAAGATGTAATATTTCTGGACATTAACTTTATAATTATATATTTGCAATATCTTAATAAAGGGTTATAGACATAAATATTAATTAGAGAAACCCATTAAGAATACATAGACAAATGACAAAGCTCATGAATAAAAATTTTTCAAAGAAAGAAATATAAACTGTTAATTAGTATATTTACATGCTTATCTAGTTAAAAATGTAAATTCAGAAACTAGACTGCCATATTAAAATGCTGTGGTTTTTTGTTTTTTTATAATGCCCTTTGTTGGCCATTGTTTGGTGACACATTCATTCCTCACTGTTTGTGGATACATAAATTAGTATGATTTTTCTGGATATATTTTAGCAGTATTTATCAAGAACTTCAGAAATGTTTACATTTACCTTTGACTCAGTTATTTTTTTTGAAGTAAAGTGTTATATTTATTGCAGTATTTATATATGTCTTTATTCTTTAATTGCTTATGAAACTGTACTACCATTTTATTTGCTTCTTATCTTTTCTTTTATGTGTTACTGATGAAGTTTTTAAGTGTTATATCACTAGGCTCATTTTTCCACAAAAGCCCTGTGGTGTTTTCTTGTGTGATTTTGCACAGAACAGTGATTTTTTAGGAATGCATATGTCACATTATAGGACTGACTTTACAAGGCTTTGCTCTAAGCACAAATGGAAAAAGCAGGTATAACTCAGGTAGTGTGCACATGTGGGAACTTCTTCCCAGCATTACTTAGAAAATTTAGGCTTTTCTGACTCTTAAATCACCAAAAATATCAGTTAAGAAATTGGGAAAATGCAAGAAAGTATCATAACTCTTTTGTGAGATTAAAACTTAACAATTAACTTAGAGACATTACTGGATCCAAGACATTTACTAACACATGGTATAAAAAATCAAGATTGGCATTTCCAGGAAGTAGAGGAGGAATGCATAGGAAAGAATTGATCCAGCTCTAACTTGTAGGTGTTGACCATGTGGTAAGCATGTGTATGTGTTGATTATAATAATAATTAAAATTTATCAAATAACCCATTTTCATAAAGTAGGATTATTAACATCATTACTTAAGTCTTATCATTTTTTACTTTAATCACATATATTTTTATCTTCCTAATAACTTATACCATTGAGACCTTTAAAGTAGTCAATTATATTTCAAAGTCAGAGAAAAAAAGAATTAAGAAAACAACAGCTCTCACATCATTAAAAAATAGTAAGTTAACAAACAAGATTCAAGCTAGAAGCTAAACGCTTCATAAAAAGTTATTTCTATTTTTGTTAGACTGAACAACAGGAAAATATATAATAAAATAAAAAATACCTTTTCATTTTAACTTATGACATAAAAAGGAGACTTATGTAATATGTTAAGTAATAAAGAACTTAAAAAAATTACATATGAGAACATACAATTTGGGGGGGATGAAGAGGACTCAGATATTTTAATTCTAGAAACCTAAATATTTATGAAGAAAAACAAAAATGTAACAGAGCAAATATTCAGACTGGGGAATTCTTTATAATAAAACTTAATATGCAAATTGTCCCCTCAGGTGGTCTTTGACCGGGAGTTTGACCATTTGCTCTGATGTGCGCTGACCACGAGGGGGCGGCGCGGAACATGGCGGATGTTGGCAATGAGGCCCTGGCAGTGGGCAGCAGTGGAGGTGTTGCCGGTCCTCATGGGCCCTGATGAGAGCAGGACCACAGCGAGATGGTGGAACAGGTGAGTGGGCAGTGCCAGGACAAGGCAGGTGCAAGCAGGGGCCTGATCACCCCGCAGATCATCGCGCAGATGGCGACCAGCGGTGGTGGTGGGAGGCAGGGCTGCCACCTCACTACCAGGTGGTGAGGGAGCTGGGCAGGGGGCCTGGCTCTGATCAATCACCCCATAGGCAGAATGGTGGAGCAGGTGAGGGGGCAGCGCCAGGCCAAAGTCAGGTGCCAGGTGAAGCTGCAGGGCTGCAAGGCTGGGGGTGCAAGCTGGGGCCCAATCTCCACAAGCCACCCTGAGGGACCCAATCTGTGCACGAATTTGTGCACCAGGCCTCTAGTAGGTACATAAAATAGCATTATGTTACCATAGAATATTATCTCCAACCAGCTTGCAAGAATTATGTTCATCTCTTCCCAACTCTGCATTTAGTGACATCATCTTGAAATACAATGGGAGTATTTATTCCATATAAATTAGAAAATGATACAAATAAGGGCTCTTTACCATTCCCCAGGAGATCCCATTGTTAACTACCAGCACAATATGGATTACACCTGTATTAGGCATTGGAAATTATATTCTAATTAGAGGCCTGGTGCATGAAATTCGTGCATGGAGTGGGGGGGGGGCTAAACGGGCAGTCGGACATCCCTCTCACAATCCAGGACTGCTGGCTCCCAACTGCTTGCCTGCCTGCCTTCCTGATTGCCCCTAACCGCTTCTGTCTGCCAGCCTGATCACCCCCTAACCATTCCCCTGCCAGCCTGATTGATGCCTAACTGCTCCCCTGCCAGCCTGATTGCCCCTAACTGCCCTCCCCTGCATGCCTGGTCACCCCTAACTGCCCTCCCCTGCAGACCTGGTCCCCCCCAACTGCCCTCACCTGCAGGCCTGGTCCCCCCCCCACAACTGCTCTCCCCTGCAGGCTTGATCGCCCCCAACTGCCCTCCCTTGCAGGCCTGTTCCCTCCCAACTGCCCTCCCCTGCTAGCCATCTTGTGGTGGCCATCTTGTGTCCACATGGGGGCAGGATCTTTGACCACATAGGGGCAGCCATCTTGTGTGTTGGAGTTATGGTCAATTTGCATATTACTCTTTTATTAGATATGATAGAGGCCTGGTGCATGGATGGGGGCTGGCTGGTTTGCCCTGATGTGTGTCCCGGATCAGGGTGGGGGTTCCCTTGGGGTGTGGGGTGGCCTGGGTGAGGGGCCTGTGGTGGTTTGCCCCCTGGCGACCCAAGTGGAGGCCCTGGTATCTGGGGTTTATTTATTTTCTATAATTGAAACTTTGTAGCCTTGAGTGGAGCCAAGCCTCCTGCTCGCTCCATAGCCACAGCCATTTTTGTTGGGATTTATTTATTTTCTATAATTGAAACTTTGTAGCCTTAAGCAGAGGCCAAGGCAGGCCAGGGCTGTGGAAAGCTTGGCTTCCTCCATTACTGGGGGCAACTCAAGCCTCCTGCTCTCTCCAGCTCGGGGGCTGCCACCATTTTTGTTGGGATTTATTTATCTTCTATAATTGAAACTTTGTAGCCTTGAGTGGAGGCCTGGGCCCACCAGGGTGTGTGGAAAGCTTGGCTTCCTCCATTGCCGGGAAACCCAAGCCTCCTGCTTGCTCCATGGCTACAGCCATCTTGGTTGGGTTAATTTGCATACTCTCTCCTGATTGGCTGGTGGGCATGTCTTGTGGGTGTAGCAAAGTGATGGTTAATTTGCATATTACTCTTTTATTAGATAGGATTTTCTTTTTTTTTTTTTTAAAATATATTTTATTGATTTTTTTTTTTTTTTTTTACAGAGAGGAAGGGAGAGAGATAGAGAGCTAGAAACATCGATGAGAGAGAAACATCAATCAGCTGCCTCCTGCACACCTCCCACTGGAGATGTGCCCGCAACCAAGGTACATGCCCTTGACCGGAATCGAACCCGGGACCCTTCAGTCCGCAGGCCGACGCTCTATCCACTGAGCCAAACCGGTTTCGGCAGGATTTTCTTATTTTATTAATCAGTATACAATAACCTGTCCAAATTTGCACAGTGAATTAGTGGCAGAATTAGTGCCATAATCTTGTTTTCCAGATCCATAGGCATTTGAATTTTAACATTTTGCCAATAAAGTTATCTGTTGCCTATTTTAAATCCCCAACTGAAATGATAGTCTTGACCTACATACTAAGTCCTAGATTAATCTTCTGGTGAGACTATACCTGTCTGATACATTCTGTCAAAATTTACTGTCAAGTACTAGTAAACATGAATTAATCACAATTGTCGATTTATACTTGGAAACCTTGCTTTAGATTGGTCATGGCACAAAGCATCCATATTACTTGGTGTGTCTCCTATAGGTGTCCAGGGAAATGCCTTATGAAAAGTTCAGCATTTCACACTTGTAAGCATTCTAACAGTAATTTACAATTCAATTTTCAGAATACCTTTCTAATTGAAATACATAAAATCCTATTGTGGGGATCCTGTCAGAGTATGCTGGATGATCAAGGCAAATGGGAGTGTGAAGGCCCTGTTCAGAATATGCTGAATGTTCAAGGCTACTCTGAGCATGGGGATCTTTATAAAAGTGTTCAAGATTGAGATACTATATGCAGGTGCAAGAAGCAAGGACACAGTAATCTGACTGTGTACACTGTGCAAGCATGCCCTTCTATAACCCAAAATAGTGAGGTCACTATTTGGAAAGGAGCCTCGTTTGTCTAAGTAGTATAAAGTATGTTACTGACCAGCAGGCTGCTGCTGCGGGCTTGGAGGAAGCTGCTCAGTGAGGCTGTAGCTCTAAGGGTGGCTCCTGTATAGCTCCTATGTTGGAGGCTATGGCTACTTTGTAGGAAAGATGTATTGTTACCTAGATGGTGTACGGCTACTGTATGGGATTTTATTTTGAAGAACTGCTTTGTCTAATAGTTCCTGTCATAGCAATGGCCACTTGGGCTACAATAAAGACTCTCTTATATACCCACAACTTCTCATGACTTTTCTATTGAATACCCAGAATCCCAGGAGGTCCAGCTCCTGGCAGAGGACTTGGACACAACACCTATTTTCTTGGAATCTCTGCAATTGTAGTTTCCAATATACTGACATACTAAAAATGAGGCTCAAGAATTCCCGTCCTTCCTTTTATCCCTTCATCGATTTATTCCCCCATCCATCTATTTCACCAAAATTTGTTGAGGGCCTATGTTGTACTTGCCCCAGGGAATGTGTGATACCTGCCAGAGCTCCAGAGTGTACCCCCTGTACCCACTAATGTTTTCTAGTTATTTCTTATAGTCTTTATACCCCATCCTTTAGGGAGCTGCAATTCTTCCTGAGCACTGCTGTTTCTTACTTGGGAAAGAATCACTTTTCCTTCCTATCACCATTGTGATCCCCTGCAATTTCTCTAGCCCAGTGGTCAGCAAACTCATTAGTCAACAGAGCCAAATATCAACAGTACAACGATTGACATTTCTTTTGAGAGCCAAATTTTTTTAACTTAAACTTCTTCTGACACCACTTCTTCAAAATAGACTCGCCCAGGCCGTGGTATTTTGTGGAAGAGCCACACTCAAGGGGCCAAAGAGCCGCATGTGGCTCACGAGCCACGGTTTGTCACTGCTCTAGACGCTACCAGGGACTTTCTCTTCCTTCCTTCCTTCCTTCCTTCCTTCCTTCCTTCCTTCCTTCCTTCCTTCCTTCCTTCCTTCCTTCCTTTCTTTCTTTCTTTCTTTCTTTCTTTCTTTCTTTCTTTCTTTCTTTCTTTCTTTCTTCCTTTTTTCAATTCTTCTGTTATTCTTGGTCACATTCAAGTCAACACGGAAATTTAGGTTCTGAGCTCCACTGCAAAGTTTCATAATTTGAAGATTTACCTTCTATCAGGTTTCACTATTTTAAAAACTTAAGTACATATAATAATTAATTTTGTTAAATTTTTATTGTTAAAAATCATTTTCTCAAGCCATCCTCACCCAGTTCGATCCAATAGACCTGACATTGGGCAAGGATCATGCATTTTATAAATTCAAGCTCTCCAGGTGATTCTGATGTAGGTGATCAGAGGCTCACTTCTCTGGAAAGTCTGTGTTATGGGGACTCCCCAGTGATGGTTCTAAACACGGATCAGTCTGAGTCACCAGCAGGTGAACCAGATGTTCATACTACTTTTAGCTCACTTTATACCAAGTTTCAGTCTAGAAAGGATTAAGTGCATGCAAAGTGAAAGTTCAGCAGTTTGATCTGAAATGTGGAATTTCAGGTAGGCATTGCTTTTCAATTCCTAATATATTTAAATTAGAAATCAAGGAAGAATGTCTTGAGAAAAAGTCTCTATAATGTTCAAAATAACTTTTAAGATATTTCTAGTTGTCTTTCATGTTGATTTTAATGTTTATTTATATTTATATATTGTCCTATTTAAATTATGTTCTATAATTCTAATTAATCTTTAGATTTTTTATTAAAATCATGTGAAGATATATCCTCATTTTCAATTAATATCTCTAAAAAAATAGTTTTTATGCATATTTTAGTTACAATTTAAATAATATAAGTATATTTTTAAAAACCCTTAGCAATTTAGTATACTTCTGAAACCAGAAAAGTCAGTGTTTGTGCTGCCCATCACTACCAGAACCAATAAGCAGAGACAAGGATTAAATCTTTACGGGCATTTTATTCAGAAGGCTGGTGATCTGAGAAGATGGTGAGTTATATACTCTAAAGACTTTCTTACATCTCACTTCAAGCAAACCCTTTTTATAAGGAGAAAAAAAGTGTAGGTAAAGGGTTTGGAATTCAGGGAAAAGGTAGATAAGGGGTTTGGAAATCAGAGGAAAAGGTTAATCAGATAAAAGCTGCAGTCCAGTGATTTCCCAACCATCCTGTCATCTGCTGACCAATGGTCCTTTATCTACATCCTGGCTGGTGGAGGTTCTCTCCCTGGAGCACAATGGTTCAGATACCATTTTGGTCACTTGCAGTCCTCCTGGGGCACAAGAGTTGAATTGCTTGTGGGTCTCCTGAAGTCATGGCATGTCCAGTCATACATTCAAGTCCCTGGAACAAAAGCTTTCCACATGCATTAACTGCCAAGCCTGTAAACTATATATCTAAAGCTAAAAATTTTTAACTTCTTGAGTTCCCTATCACTTTCACTATATGTAACTGTGATATCAAAATTCTTTTTCATTCTGACCATAGTAAGTATTGGATATCTTGAAGCTCTAAGATGGCATTAATGATAACAGTGATACCAATAAATATTTAATTTTACATGATAATGCCTGACGTGTTTGGTAAATATATGTACAAAAATAAATTATAAAAATAAGCTATGGATACTAATCAGCTATCCAAAAAGTATCAAACTCTTGGCAAAGTTAAATATTCTTTCTAATTATCTATTTGAAAAAAGAAAATATCTTTTTGTTAATGAATAATCTATAAATTCAAATACAGGAACATATAGAATCCACAAAATGAATAAACTTGTAGGTTTAGCTTCCCTCTTATTTATACAGGCACTTTACTTATTTAACTTCTATGTTTATCCTTCAGGTTTCAGTTTAGATAGTATTTCCTCTATTGCATTCCCTTCCTACCTGTCTCAGAACACTTTTCATACTCAATTGTAACTGCCTCTTTCTTTATCAGCACTCCATTAGACTGAAAGTATACCTTGTTTACTACTGTACCTCTGTGCCTGGTTAGTTGTTGCTCTGTAAATAATTATTGGACAACAATTAGGACCTTTCAGCATTTCTGACAGATAGTAGGCTTCCTAAGGATAGGTATTCCATTTCCAGTACCAAACACATCATTGGAGGTACTCCATAAATATTCAGGAAGAATCTATACTAATAATAGAGGAATATGTAAATTGGCCAGGACACCATCATGTAATGACCAATCAGGATTGGGGCATGGCCGCGGCAGAGAGGTCTCAACACGCCTGCACCAGGGGTCTGAAGGGTATGGAGAGGAAGGGAGAGCAGATAGGCAGTTAGGGGTTCAGGCCAGGAGGGGAGAGCAGATGAGCAATTAGGGTGATTAGGCCAGGAGGGGAGAGCAGATGGGCAATTAGGGTGATTAGGCCAGGAGGGGAGAGCAGATAGGCAGTTAGGGGGATCAGGCCAGGGGGGGAGAGCAGATGGGCAATTAGGGTGATTAGGCCAGGAGGGGAGAGCAGATAGGCAGTTAGGGGGATCAGGCCGAGGGGGAGAGCAGCTAGGGCCATTAGGCCAGCAGGGGAGCAGTTAGGGGCATCAGGCAGACAGGCAGGTGAGCGGTAGGAGCCAGTGGTTCCAGATTGCTAGAGGGATTCCAGATTAGAGAGGGTGCAGGCTGGGCTGAGCGCCCCCCCCACCTTGCACGAATTTTGTGCACCAGGCCTCTAGTGAAAAAATATAAGGGAAATCAAGTATAGCATCCCCCAGGGGGTGCTAAAGCCCCAAGTCTTATTTACTTATGAATTCAGCCAGAGTAAAATTACTATGTACTGTTTCAGTTTAATTCACCAAATATTTATGAGTGCTATAGGTTTCCTCAGAATCGCAAAGGAAGACTCAGTTCTTGCTCTTGGGACATTTGAGAGCTGTTGGACAGCTACTGCAATTGACAAATTACATCAAGATTACCCACTAAAAGTAAAACACGTCACCTTTTAGACAACAGTAATTTAAAAGATGCTGCACTGCCCAAGGCTATGCCAACTACAACCATAGACCACCCTGGATCATTTTTAACCATGCCTTGAGATTCTGACCTTTTTAGGAATTCCATTGAAGGTTGGGACATTCCCTCCCACTCTGCCCCTCAAAATATCTAGGGTTGATGAAAAATCAAAAGCTCACTAGAATCAATTTTCTATTTCTCCCTAAAATCAAATTTAAGAATGGCCACAACTAATTAACATAGAAACCCCTTCCCTCTTGGTCCTTTAAGACAAGTTATATTTTATTTGATGGTCAGTAGAAGTCATTTGAATTAATGGTCACATGCATTTGGCCATTTGCCCAGATATTTGGTCACTACCAGTTGCCAATGACCTACCCCTTCCTGGCCATGACTTATAATTGCAATGGCTATAATACCTTAATATGAACAGGGATCAGAGGACAGTGGGGTGAAGTTTTCCATAGTGCAATTGAATTTTTGTTTTTCCTGGCAATAATCAAACAGTTCCAAGTGTGTCTAATTAGGGAGTATTGTTTTTGAGTGACCAAAGCTTGTTTATTACCAAAAACTACATATCACCTTTACTCTAAACTGAGTTGGAAACTCTAATTCTTCTGGACAAGAAACTAGTTTGTACTTATTTTAATTGCTAGAAACTTTACAATAGTTATTTTTTTTTATGTTAAATTGAGAATTAGATGGACAAAGTAGTAATTCTTAATAGAAATTGCTTTGTCTCACTGAAAATTTATGTTCTAATATTAGCTTTTGGCAAAGATACATTCTGTGAGTAAGACATAAGTTCTGTTTTTATAAGGACCCCTACTAGAGGGTAAAAATGGCTATGAGAGATATATAATTTTTATCCACCTCTTAGCCACTATATGCAAACTAACAAATAACCTAGAGAGTTCAAGTGATAAAGGATTAGGAAAAAGGAAGAGGCTAATGTACAACATTACCTTGTATGAGAAAAAAGATATTTTGCCTTTCTTATCATGTGAAGAACCAATACAAGTGTTTCTAAATAATGCCTGGTTCAACAAAGAATAACGACAGCCATACTTTTGTATTATACTAGCTCACCACACATTTAAAATTGACATACATTTGAGCACTACAAATTTATATCTTTATTTTAGACATGCATTTAGTAGGTTAAATCATCAGTATGGTGGATTTTAATTAATTTAATATTTTAATCTTTCATCAGTTTTCATTTAAGAGTTTTTCACAGCACATACAGGATTTGTATAAATTTGTGCAGTAAATTTATTCTTTTAACAGTTTTATTCTTTCATCAGAAATTCATTTAAATGGATTCCACTATATATCACTTCCACTTCCAGTGCAGCTTTAGGTCAGGCTGTAATTGATGCAAAAGCAATGAGGTATTAAAAGAGATAGGAAATATCTCAAATTGGAAAGAGTTCAAGAAGTGGGCCATTGTAAGGGCATTACACTCCTTAGATAATATGGGGAGGGGAGACTATATACCATTTTGATCTGAAGTCTTGTATGCATTATAATTTCAATTTTCAACGAAGTTGAAAAGATCTATTTTATCTATGATCATGTATTTAAAACAAAATTAACTGCTTCAGTGCCTTAAAACAGCCCCCATGTGGCTACGGGAATATGCACACTTGTCTTTACCATCCATTTTGAATTAATGGCACAGCTTCTTTCCGGTGAATATTCTATCTCCTCCCTCCTCCCTGCTGACATTCATTAAATGACATCCAAGAGATAAACATTAATATAATAAATACAGTAGCTATGAAAATAACCCAGGGAAGAGGGGCATTCTATCATGTTTTCATATAGAAGTAGATGAAAATCACAGGTAGTGCATTACAGTTGGTGACAGAAAACTGCAGCATGAGAGATGCCCCTTGCAAAGAGCAGAGGTGCTGGTGCTTACCTTTTGTGCATCAGAAAAGTAATGGGTGACCTTGAGAAAGTCCTCTTTGCTCTCTAGATCACTGCAAAGAAAGTGACTGTTTTTATGGTCTATACTATAGAAAGATATTGATGTCTTCCTAGATGCTAGAGAAATGATAGGTGAAAACCAGTATTTGTCTTTGGGAAGACAATGCCTCAGAAAGAAATGCCTCCCTCCCCCCCCCCACACACATACACAATGGTAATTTTGTGAGATAATGGATGTATTACTAACCCTATTGTGGTAATCATTTCACACTATATCCATGTATCAAATCATCATGTTGTCCAACTTAAATTACATGTTATATATCAAGTATAGCTTAATCAAGTTAGAAGAAAAAGAATGAAGGAAGGAAATGGAGGTAGACACATTAATTTTTTTTTTTTTTTTACTTTTCTACAATTGCCAATGAGAGAAAGGGGGAAAGCAAGGGACAATAATTTGTTTCCTCCAGGGCTTCCAGCATTTCAGTGGACTGTGGCTGTCAAGTATGGTCAACAGTATTTTAGGTCCATTTGGATGAGGCTCCGGTTTCTCCAAAGGGATGTGTGTACCATGCAGTTTCTAACAGTAAATGTTAAAGTATCTTACTCAAGGTTAATTTTATTGGCATCTAACTTATCAACCTAGCTGTCAAGTGACAACTAAGAAGGTGAAATTCACAATGTGGACAATTTTATAACCTTTCAAATAATAATTGCCTGATTTTTTTTTTTTTTTTTGCAGGCATATATTGATGGAGACTGACAGATGTTGAAAGAAGAACCACAAACCATACCAGAGAACTGAGGATAAAAATAATCTTCCCACTTGATCCTCCTCTATTGCTATTTTTGTGATATATGAAAACTTTCTTTCTAATGTAAAATAAGAAGCTGGGCCCACAGTTACTTAACTGATGCTGCATATGTGTTTTCTTTAGCTTTGGCTGCTCTTCCCACCAGCAGCCTCACACCAGCTATTTCATATCAGTGTGCTGGTCTAGAAGGTCTTCTAGTTATTACTTTTTTTTATATTAGTAAGATTTTGACTTGAGTAATCTGGTTCATAAAAATGGAAGAAAAGTTACATGCCTATAGTCATCAATCAATTTCACAAAGATTGAGCCCCATCATGTAATAGGGTATTGGAACACCATGAGTGTTTTCATAAAGGTACAAAGAGTTCCCTCCAAGCTTTTAAAAAAATTCTTATTGGCATAGTATACCATTTCTCATTCTTTTACTTTCTTTTTTTATTAAATTGATTTGGGTGACATTGGTTATTAAGTTTTAAGTATACCTTTCTATGCTACATTCCCCCACCACACCAAGTCATATCATCTTCTGTCACCATATATTTGGCTTCTTTTCCCTTTTACTATTCCCCACCCTTTTCCTTCAGTAACCACCATGTTATTGTCAGTATCTATAAGTTTCAGTTTTATATCCCACATATGAATGAAATCATATGGTTCTTAGCTTTCTTCGATCGACTTGTTTTGCTTTCAACCTATCTATGTTGTTTTGAAGTGAATTTCTTATAAATAGCATATAATTGGGCCTTTTTAATATCCATCCTGCCAACTTTGTCTCCTAATTGATACATTTAGATCATTTATATTGAAGGTTAATTATTTACATAATAGGTTTCAAGTCTGCCATATTGTTTTTCTGTTTATTCCTTCTCTTTCTCATATCTTTGTTCCTCTTTTCTTGGCTTCCTGTGAGTTACTTGCCTTCCTGTGTGTTGCTTTCCTATGAGTTAACTTTTAGGGTACCATTTTGATTTTTAGTTTTTTAGTATATTTTTATATAGTTTTCTTAGTGGTTGTTCTAGCTATTATAATATACATATATAACTTATCACAGTGTAATAGACTTTACATTTTACTAATTCCAGTGAAGTGTAGAAATGTATCTTTTTCCATGCTTTTATTTTCAAACTATTTGTGTCTTTGAACCTAAAGGCAGTAGATAGTTGGTTCTTTTTTATTCACCTGTCAATCTGTCTTTTGATTACAGTGCTTAATCCATCTACATTTAATGTAATTATAAATAAGGTAGAATTTATTTCTTATGTTTTGATATTGGTTTTCTGTCTTATATCATTTTTGTTCCTCTAATTCTCCATTATGCTTTTTGTGTTAAATAGATATTTTATTTTATATTTTATATGTTAACTCCCTTGCCATCTATTTTATTATTTTTTTAAAAAAAGTTTCTTAGTTTTTGTCCCAGGAATAAAATGAAAATTTAATTTATAACAATCTATTTCAGATTAATGCCATATTAATTTCAAAAAAACTTTTCTTCTATACAACTCTATTCCCTCACCTCCCTTTGTGCTGTTATTGTAATACAACTTACATCTTTATATATTACTATATATAATCTGGTGCACGGATTCCTGCACATTGAGCAGAAATTAATTAGAAGGTGGTCGGCAGGGTGGGACTGGGTGAGATAAGCCAGACATGCCCTGGAGCCAACCTCCTGTGGTCCCTCCCTGGACAGCTGCACCTGGGGCAGCGCTGGGGCTCGAAGGGCATCTGTGGAGTGAGTGGGGTCCCTCCAGCAGGTGGGGTCCTTCAGCCTGGCCTGGGGGAATCGGACCAAAACCAGCAGTCTGACATCCCCCAAGGGGTCCCGAAGTGCAAGAGGGCACTCTGCAAAGTTGCTGTCTCTCAGCAGTTCCTGCGTTAAGCATCTGCCCCCAGGGGTCAGTGCATGTCATAGCTACCAGCCAGTTTGCTGCTTGGCTGGTTGGCCGTTCGCTTAGGCTTTTATATATATATATAGTGAGAGATAGATAGATAGATAGATAGATAGATAGATAGATAAGCTCATCAACACAGTTTTATATTATTGCTTTATGCAGTTGGGTTTCAAATCAGGAGAAGAAAATAATTATTCAGTAAAAATAATTAAACACATCTTTGTATTTACCTACACAGTTGTCTTAATCAGTTCTTTATTTTGTTATGTGAATTAAATACTGTCTAGTGTCCATTATTTTCAGCCTTAAGGACTCCCTTTAATGTTTTGTTGTGGTTTTTTTTTTTTTTTTTTGTAGGAGTAGTGATGAATTATCTCAATTTTTATTTATCTGGGAATGTCTTAATGTTTTCCTTATTGTTGAAAGGTAGTTTTGTTGGATATGTAATTCTTGGTTGACAGTCCTTTTCTTTTGCAGTTTGAACAGGTCATCCCACTGATTTCTGGCCTCGGTGGTTTCTGATAAGAAGTTAGCTACCTGTTAATTTTAATGAGAATCTCTTGTATATGATGAATTATTTTTCTTTTGTTACTTTCAAGAATCTTTCTCTTTCAACAATTTGATCATAGTATATCTAACATTGCCAATGATACTTGCATTGCTTTTATTGATCTTACTATGGAAGTAAAGTCTGTTACCAAAAGGATCTCAGATCATTTCATACATTCCCTAAGGGTAACCTTGAAGTCCCTCAGGCCTAAGTACATATGTACATCTGAATGTTCCCTCAATGACATCTAAATAATATCTGTCTGATCTGACTACACCTGATACCCCAGGATTATGACCAATCTCTTTGATTTTTCACCTACCATCTGAGTTACTTTTCTTATAGGCTAAGGACTGCTTTTATCTTTTTTTTTCTTTTTTTTTTTTAGTCTCAATAAAATATTCTCCATAGTGTTCTGTACCATTCTTCTAAGAAGTATTCATTATCCTCATGTGAATAAAGCTAATGGTGTCATACACAGCATTATGGATACAGGCTTGACAACTTTCTCTCATTTGACTGACCATCTTTTTTCAAGTTCTTCCTTACTTGGGTAAAGATGATACCTTCAAGAACTAAAGGAGCTATTGAGATTACTATGCCTAAATAGATAGGATATAATTACTTTGGAAAGACAAGAAAATATGTCACAAAAGATACATGAATTGAGGCCATATATTTTTGGTCTTTATTTCCTGGATTCCTTTCCTTTCTTCTCTTACCAATGGCAAAATTTAGTGAGGTCATGTTTTGGTGAACTATCTTTAAAAATAACAGAAATATTCTTTCTGTCTATGGAGGACAGAATGAGAAAACAGATTTAACTCCTTATTTTTCATTATTATCATTATTATTTTACTTGCTGATTAACTACTTAGCTATATATTAATGGGATTTATTTCCCATTACTTAAATCACTACCCAGCAGTAATTTTGACCTTAAGGGTTGTGCATTAATTTTTTCAGAGCCCAGGGTCACTATTTAGTACTCTTGAGTAATAGCGCTATGAGTTAAATCGTACAGGGCAACCTGAAGCTGGCTCACTGATCATTTAGTTATAGATCAAAAAAATGACTTTAAGAGATCATCTGTCCCAGGATCCTGAGGGGAATAATGCATCACACAAAACACAGGTTTTATTCACTTCCTGTAGCTCTCCAGGGATGGACCTCTCCATCCTTTCTTATTAGTGAGAAAGAAACACACACATCCATGCACTAAGAGACACATAAATTCATTACATACATTTACTGAACACATGAAAGCAGTATGTTAGATGCTGATGGTCAGAGAATGAGTGTAGGGAGCTGAGCAAAAGAATAATGCATGATTCTTTTAAAAAATGGATGCATGAATAAATAGTGGATGCAGAAGAAATGACTTATGAAACTCATTAGTCTAATTGTTAGTTCTTTTAACATGACTCAAATTTATGTAAATGCTTTGAGAAACTTTAATTCATAATTAGTTATATCAAATGGATCAAAGGGGTAGATTAAATTCAAATAGCAAATATAACTATTGTTATCAGATCAGTAGAGAGCTTCAAGAAAACTGCTAGATCTTCCTTCTGAAGAGAGTTGAACCTCTATATTTCATTTTATAAATCATCAATATCTTTATTTTTTCCAGTAAGATAAATGTGATATTAATTTATAATATAAGAAGGAAATGAGTCCTGGTGAATTTTGATATATTGAGTCATAAATCAATTGTTTAAATTAAAATACTATTTTGACGCTTTTGCACTATAACTTGAAAATCACTATTCTGTACCATCATTATTTCATCTATTTATGAATGAATGTGGGTGGTATCTATAATTCCAACTTTCTGTTTTGAGAGTTACACCTTCAGGCTGATATACCATCTCAATATGTCAAAGAACTAGTTCTCAGCTTACTGCACTCACTTTCTTTGTGACAGCCAAGAAATTTGATTTTTATAATGAGGTGCAAGTCATAGAAAAAGGTTGTCTATAAAAGACTTTAGTAGAGATAAGAGCAGGTTTATAAGAGTTTATGTCAATGGTGCTATAGATTAAAAAAGAACATTATAATTAAGGTCACCATCAGAGGGTAAGGGGACTTTAATTTATTTGTTTATCTTGTATTTGTACTGTGTATACAGTGACAGTGAAAATTAGCAGTGGTGTATGTCATGTTTGGATCACATTTTCTATGATGGCAGTCAAGTGGGCTGTCTAACAGAGGCATGACATCCTTCTGTGACTTCCCATAAGGCAAGGAGAAGGAGGTAGGGAATATCCTAACTTCCTACTCATACACACTTTAGCATAACCATAGTGTGGACATTACTCAAAGGATCCTAGTCGTGTGGAATGAAAAGGCAGGACTTAGGATTGTAGCATAAAAAGAGTACTATTCTTTATTAAGGTAAAAAAAAAAAAGTTGCTCGTGTCCAAGGTTTAAATGTGGTATTGGTAATTTTGGTAGTCAGCTTCCTGTTTTATTATTATCTTTGCATATTTCCTATAACATCTCAAGGGTATTTGGAAAGAAAATAAACAAATAAGATGTATACCCAGTAAGTGTTGCTGTCTGCACCCTTCCCTGGCTTCAATGAACTCTCACCAGTTAATACTGGTTTAGCATGTAAACACGGTCAGTGTGGACCTGACCATTTATTTAAGTGACCAATCAGACAAGTTGTAGTATTTATTAAAAAGAAATAAATATGACATGATCATGGATACATAATTATATACTATATAATCCCATAAAGCTGGATAAAAATAATGACCCAAAATACATATTCAGGTATTTGTGTATAAAATATGAGATATGCACCTGAGAATGATAATTTCTTGTTACATATCTGGATACTTTACTTATATAACACCAAATATCCAGATATTTCAGAAATATCCAGCTAACGGGTTGTGTATTTTTGTATTCCATGCAGATATTTGGCATTATTTATTGATGTATTTACTCATGCAACAAATATGTGGAGATATGTAATCCTTAACATCTAAGATAAGTTTGGGTAGCAAGAGGGACATGGGTCTTAGGAAATTATATATATTTTCATTTTCCTTTATATGTCTCTTCTTTCCAATTATTCTTTCATTATGGTCAAATTTTAAAATTAATGTTCTATTGGTCAAGATTAAGGCTGGGTGCAGTGGGGGTGGATCATTTTCTATTTTATACCAAGCTTATATCTCCTTTGGCTTAGATGGTCTGTCTAGAGATTTATTTGATTCTTAACACTTTGAGAAACTCTAATGTTGCTGAAGAGACTTACAACGATGATTTACAAGAAAAACCTATATTTGCCTGTTTGCACATCATTTCTCCTGTTGGATTAGTGAGCAGAAGGAATTGTAGAACCACAGGGGGATGGCTTAAATGGGATAATGCAGACATTAGAGAATGATTAACAATAATTTCACAAAGGTGGAAGGTAAGCTTCTCATTTTTATGGAATGGAACAAGTATGATTGGAATGATTAACAAAATAAGGCATGGAAAAAATAGAAAAATGTAGCTACTCAATCCTGCTTGGGTAACAAGCCATCTGAGATATAAATGCAAATTCTCCCCCAAATTCACATACTTAACATTATTAAATGTTAAATTTCAGCTAGACTCTGGCAGACAATTGGCACAGAACATAAAAACCATAGTGCTTAAATGCCAGCCATCCCACTCAGTTAAAAGGCAGTTTATGTACTGTGTACTCTTCTTGAATTATTTCATCCTACATAAGTCAGTATAACAGTTCTTAATAATATTTCAATAAAGCTTAAACCATTTTCCATAACTAATATATCAAAGAGGTCACAATTCTGAAAGCTTCAAATTATATTGTAAAATAAAGAACATTGATTCATTTATTCATTCATTCATTCTGCACATATTTAACTTCTATGCAAAGCCAGTATCTTTGGTGTTGTGAGAAATGTATAAAGTGTTGTTCTACAGAAGCTGGCAAGGACATGTCTATTCAAAATATGTTTGTTATTATCTAGAGGTATTTGTCACTTCATCACTTAGACTAGGTTGGGACCTGACTTAATTTCTGGAGAGCCACTACTGCAACTTTCTGAAACAACTTCCAATATCATCTAACAACTTTTTTCTCTTTGCTTTGTGGGAAAAAGGGAAAATGCCCTCTTCCCTTCTTCTGTGTTTTTGTTTTCTTGTTTTGTTTTTGGCTGGTTGAATCAAATCTACATGAGATAATTTGACAAGAGAAAATAAAATTTAATTTTGTATGCCTGGGAACCCCACATGCATGAGAGAGTTGGAGACCCTGTATACATGAGAAATTCAAAGATAAAAAGGGAAAATAAGGTATATATGATATTCTGAGTTAAGCATGAGGTCAGGCACCTTGGGGCTTCAGGAGGTAATTGCAGGATCATAAGAAGAGCTGATGTTCAGCAATTAGTAGTTTGGCCTGCCATATATATTAAGTAAAAAAAGGTTATTTTTGTTAATTTATTATTATGGACAAAGCCCCTAATTCAAATTCCTCTAGATAATTAAGGGGGATGTGCAGAAGTTTCCCTTCAGTTTTGTAAAACTTTTTTTATTTGCAATTACAGTTGATATAAATACTTTAAAAAAAAAAAAAACCCTCACCTGAGGATATGTTCATTGATTTTTTTTTTTTTTGAGAGAGAGAAAGGAGGAGAGAGAGAGAGAGAGAGAGAGAGAGAGAGAGAGAAAGAGAGAGAGAGAGAAAGACATTGATCAGTTGCTTTCCCCACTTGACCTGACTGGTACAGGATATTGAACCGCAACCTAGGTATGTGCTCTGATCAGGAATTGAACCCATGACCTTTTGGTGTACAGAATGATGTTCCAATCAACTGAGCCCACTGGCCAGGACAACATACATTCTTAAATAAGTTTCAGGTTGTACACCTAATGATTAGACATTACATAACTTAAGAGATCATCCTGATAAATCTCGCACTCATCCAACTGCATGCATATTTATTAGAATACTACCGTGTTTCCCCGAAAATAAGACAGTGCCTTATATTAATTTTTGCCCCCAAAGACATGCTAGGTCTTATTTTCAGGGGATGTCTTATTTTTCCATGAAGAAGAATACGGTACACATTTATTGTTAAATGAAAATAAAGGAAATTTATTACCTGTATATGGTACGGTAGTACAGTAGTTGTCAACACAAACCAGACAAACTGTGAATCCTACAGTATCAAGAATTTACTCATTTATTCAATGACAATCATGTCATCATCTTCTGGAACATCATCATAACAATCCAATTCCTGAATTTCCTGGTGAATTTCTTGTGACTCCATTTCTTTCAGAATCAGTGGACCAAATCTCTCATGTTTAGCAATAGCACTGTCTTTAAATGAATACTTCTTGTCAAGGTAGCCTGCTCGCAGTGCATTTGCAATGCAACTGTCAGTGATTTTCTCCCATGAATTCTTCACCCAAGTCACAACTTCTTGCAGTTTAGGTTTCACAAAGTTTCCACGCTGATTTCTCTCCATTCTATTTTCAATGTAGTCATTAATTTCCATGTGCAAATTGTCTTTGAATGGCTTGTTTATTGCAATCTCAAGAGTCTGGAGATAGGCCGTCATTCCTGCGGGAATCATTATCTGATCTTTTTTTCTTTCGTGCAGAAATGTCTTCATGTCTTTAGCGAGGTGAGTTCTGGCTGCATCCCAGACTAGCAGACCTCTTTGGCTCCCTCGCATAACAAGCGGCAGCATTAAATCGACCCACTTCCTTATAACTGCTTGTGTGGCCCAGGCTTTTTGAGTTTCAGGAATAAAAACGCCCAAAACACATTCAATCTTTTCCTTCTTGCCCTTAGAAATGATTAAAGGTGGGATTTTAGTGCCATCCAGACGAATTGCCAAAATACAGGAAACACGTGCATTTTCGTAAGCAGTGGAGGGAATGTACACTAAGGAGGCACCCCGCTGTTCAATTGTTGTTTGAGATGATTGGCCCATAAACACTGCAGTTTCATCCATAGCAATCATGTTGGAAAGATTGTATTTACAGAAGTCAGCATCATCAATAAAGGACTTGAATGCAAGTGCTCACTTAATAACTTGAGTATCTTCCAACCTAAACAATGTTGTAGATCTTAAAGACAGTTCACTTTGCTGAAGGAAATTATCCAGCCAGTGTTGTGATGCTTTGAAGTCTTCGGGGGCTATGTCAAACTGTGGTGCCATTGCAAGGGCAAATTCTTGAATCTGAGCCCTATTCACAACCAAAGCCTTTGCTCTCCTGTCAACAACCCATTCACAGATCAGGTCTTCCAGCTCGGAAAATAATGGTTGCCGACCTGATCCACACTTGCGCTTTTTAGCATTTCCCTTGTCCGCTTGTTCAATGAGGTTACCATACTCTGCTCGCCATTTTCGGACCAATTGAATACTCAACATCTTCTCTTTGCAGAAAGCAGTAAGATTTTGGCCCCAAGAGTCTTCCACGATTCCTTTCTTGTACTCCACGGAGTAGCTTTTTCTTTTTGCGCTCATTTCTAGGGGTAAAAAAAAAGGAATTGGGGTATCAAGGTGGGGGGAGGGGGATCACTCAAAATGACACAGGGGGGATCAGAGGGGGAAATCAAAATGGCACAGGAGAATCAGAGGGGGGATTACCATTTTAGTAACCCCTTTTGATCCTCCTGTGTCATTTTGATTGTCCCCTCTGATCCTCCTGTGTCATTTTGATTGTCCCCTCTGATCCTCCTGTGTCATTTTGATTGCCCCCTCTGATCCTCCTGTGTCATTTTAAGTGACCCCCCCCCCACCCCTGTGCCACTGAACACCTTCACCAGTATCCCCCCTACCCCTTTATCAGATATTTACCCCCTGGGCCCTGCCTGGGGACTGTCACTGGGCTTGCTGGGGCCTGGATCTGGGCTGGAGCAGGGTCTGCCACTGACTGAGAACTTTCAGTCATCATGAAGGCGGCCGTGAGCATCAGGTAGTGTCACCAGAGACAGACCAGCACTCACCACCTTCTCCGCGTCCCGTCTGCTCTAATCCTCCTGTTCTTCTACACGCATCTGTGAAAGTCTCCTCCTCTCTCCCGCCCCGCGCTCACCACTCACTCCGACCTCCGCTCCGCCTCCACACAGCAGTGACGTGAGGACTCCGCGTAACGTCACTGGTTGCTAGATGCCAGTCGGGGCGGCCCTAGCGACCAGTTTACGGTAAATTAATTTTCATTCTGAGACAGAGCCTTGGGGCCTTATTTTCGGGGGATGCCTTATATTTCACTCAGAAGGAAACCGGTAAGTGGGTCTTATTTTCGGAGGATGTCTTATTTTCGGGAAAACATGGTAGAAAACCCCAAAGACTCCATCAAAAAACTTCTAGACTTAATAAATGACTTCAGCAATGTAGCTGGATACAAAATTAACACCCAGATATCTATGGCTTTTTTATAGACCAATAATGAACTCACAGAAAGAGAAACTAAAAACAATCCTATTTACCATTGCAACAAAAAAATTAAGATACCTAGAAATAAACTTAACCAAGGAGGTAAAAGTCCTATACTAAGAAAATTACAGGGCACTGAAAAAAGAGATAGAGGAAGACATAAAAAATGGAAGAATATACCGTGTTCATGGATTGGTAGAATCAACATCCTACCCAAAGCAATCTATAGATTCAATGCAATCTCCATTAAAATATCAAGGGCATATTTCAAAGACCTAACTGTCCAAAAATTCACCTGGAGTGAAAAAAAGACCTTGAATAGCTGCAGCCATCTTGAGAAAGAAGAACAAAGTTGGAGACATTGCAATAGCAGATATCAAGCTATATTTACAAAGCCACTATTCTCAAAACTGCCTGGTACTGGCACAAGAACCAATATATAGACCAATGGAACAGAACAGAGAACCCAGAAATGGACACAAGCCATTATGCTCAATTAATATTTGACAAAGGAGGCAAAACCATACAATGGAGTCAAGACAGTCTCTTCAATAAATGGTGTTGGGGAAACTGGACAGATACTTGCAAAAATATGAAGTTAGACCACCAACTTACACCATACACAAAAATAAACTCAAAATGGATAAAGAACTTAAACGTAAGACAGGAAACCATAAAAATCTTAGAAGAAGCCATAGCCAGCAAAATTGCAGACATATGTTATAGCAAAATATTTACTGATACTGCTCCTGGGGAAATGGAAACTAAAGAGAAAATAAACAAATGGGACTACATCAAAATATAAAGCTTCTGCACAGCAAAAGAAACCATCAACAAAACAAGAAAGCCCACTGCATGGGAAAATATATTTGCCAATGTTATCACTGATAAGGATTTAATCTCCAACATTTATAGAGAACTCAAACAACTTAACAAAAGGAAGATAAACAATTCAATCAAAAAAATGGGCAAAGGACCTAAATAGACACTTTTTGAAAGAGGACATACAGAAAGCCAAGAGACATGAAAACATGCTCAAAGTCACTAATCATCTGAGAGACGCAAATCAAAACAACAATGAGGTACAATCTCATACCTGTCAGAATGGCTATCATCCACAAATCAACAAACAACAAGTGCTGGAGAGGATGTAGAGAAAAAGGAACCCTCGTGCACTGCAGGTGGGAATGCAGACTGGTGTATTCACTGTGGAAAACAGTATGGCATTTCCTCAAAAAATTAAAAATGAAACTTCCATTTGACCCAGTTATCCCACTTCTGGGAATGTATCCCAAGAAAACAGAAATATCAACAACAAGAATATATGCACCCCTATGTTCATAGCAGCACAGTTTACAATAGCTAATGTTTGGAAACAGCTTAAGTGCCCTTTAGCAGATGAGTGGGCTAAAAAACTGTGGTACATCTACACAAAAGAATACTATGCTGCTGTAAAAAGGAAGGAATTCTTACCATTTGCAAAAGCATGGAACTGGAGAGCATTATGCTAAACAAAATATGCCCGTCAGAGAAAGATAAATATCACATGATCTCATTCATTTGTGTAATATAATGAACAACATAAACTGATGAACAAAAATAGACCCAGAGCCCTAGAACAGTGGTCAGCAAACTCATTAGTCAATAGAGCCAAATATCAACAGTACAATGATTGAAATTTCTTTTGAGAGCCAAATTTTTTAAACTTAAACTTCTCCTAAAGCCACTTCTTCAAAATAGACTTGCCCAGACCGTGGTATTTTGTGGAAGAGCCACACTCAAGAGGCCAAAGAGCCGCATGTGGCTCGCAAGCCGCAGTTTGCCGACCACTGTCCTAGAAGCATTGAACAGACTGTCCAATCTATGAGGGAAGGAGAGGGGTTAAGAGATCAACCAAAGGACTTGTATGCATGCATATGAGCATAACCAATGGACACAGACAACAGGGGGGTGAGGGCTTCTGCTGTGAGGTGGGGGTGGCTGGGGAAAGGTCAATGGGGGGAAAAGGAGACTCATGAAATACTTTAAACAGTAAAGAATTTAAATTAAAAAACAGATGAGAGATCTGCCTTTTTAATGCTGCATAGTATTCCATGATGTGAATGTACTACAGCTTTTTTTATCCACTCATCTACTGATGGGCACTTGGGCTATTTCCAGATCTTAGCTATTGTAAATTGCACTGCTATGAATATAGGGGTGCCTACGTTTTTTCTGATTCGTATTTCGGGTCTCTTAGGATATATTCCTAGAGGTGGGACTACTGGGTCAAATGCTTGTTCCATATTTAATTTATTGAGTAAGCTCTATACTGTTTTCCAGAATGGCTGCACACATCTGCATTCCTACAAGCAGTATAATAGGGTTCCCTTTTTTCCATATCCTCGCCAGCACTTGTCATTTGTTGATGGTTGCTCTTCTGACAAGTATGAGATGATACCTCATTGTTGTTTTAATTTGCATCTCTCTGATCATCAGTGACTTTGAGGATTTTTTCACATGTTTCTTGGACATCTGCATGTCCACTTTGTAGAAGTATCTATTTAGGTCCTTTGCCCATTTTTTAATTGGGTTATTTCTCTTCCTTTTTTTAAGTTGTATGAATTTCATATGTATATTGGATAGTAAATTTTATCAGATGTATCATTGAAAAACATGTTCTCCCATACAGTGGGTTCCCTTTTAATTTTAATGCTGGTTTCTTTTGTTGTGCAGAAGTTTTGTTTTGTTTTTATGTAGTCTTCTTTGTTTATTTTCTCCTTTATTTCTTTTCCCTAGGAGAAGTGTCTATATATACATATTGCTATGAGAGATGATTTTGCTGCCTATGGTTTTTTCTAAGATTTTTATGGTTTCATGACTTACATTTAGGTCTTTTTAACTATTTTGAGTTTATTCTTGAGTATGGTTAAGTTGGTGGTCCAACTTCATATTTTTGCATGTATCTGTCAGTTTTTTCCAACACCATTTGAAGAGATTGTCATGACTTCATTGTTTGCTCCTGCCTCCTTTGTCAAATATTAGTTAAAAGTAATGGCTTGGGTTGATTTCTGAGTTCTCTGTTATGTTCCATTAATCTATATGCCTGTTCTTGTGCCAGTACCAGCCTGTTTTGATTACAGTAATTTTATAGTATTACTTGATATCTGGTATTGTGAACCCTCCAACTCTGTTCTTCTTTCTAAAGACTTCTGTAGCTATTCGAAGTCTTTTCTGGTTCCATATAAATTTTTGGAATATTTGACCTAGATTTGTGAAATAAGCCATTGGTATTTTAATAGGTATTGCATTGAATTTGTAGATTGCTTTGGGTAGTATGGACATTTTAATGATGCTGATTCTACCAATCCATGAACATGGTATATTCTTCCACTTGTTTATATCTTCCTCTATATCTTTTTTCAATGTCCTGTATTTTTCTGAGTATAAGTCTTTTACCTCCTTGGTTAAGTTTCATCCTAAGTTTCTTTCTTTCTTTCTTTCTTTTTTTTTTTTTTTTTTGTTGCAATGGTCAATGGGCCGTTCATTTAGTTTCTCTTTCTGAGAATTCATTATTGGTATATAAAAATGCTATTGATTTCTGGGTGTTATTTTTATAAACTGCTACATTGCCAAATTCATTTATTAAATCTAGCAGTTTTTTTGTGGCATCTTTAGGGTTTTCTATGTACAATATGATGTCATCTGTGAATATTGAGAGTTTTACTTCCTACTTTCCAATTTGGATGCCTTTTATTTCTTCTTCTCGTCTGTTTGCTGTGGTGAGGACTTCCAATACTATGTTGAATAAGAGTGGTAAACATGGGCATCCCTGTCTTGTTCCTGTTCTTAGGGGAAATGGTTTCAGTTTTTGTCCATTGAGTATGATCTTCATTGTAGGTGTATCATATGTGGCCTTTATTGTGTTGATATGTGATCTGTCTATTCCCACTTTGCTGCAAGTTTTTATCAAAAATGGGTGTTAGAGTTTATCAAATTCTTTTTTTTCGGAATCTATTGTTATGATGGTGTGATTTTTGTCTTTCAATTTGTTTATGTGATGTTCACATTTATTGATTTGTGAATATTGTACCAGCCTTGCATTCCTGGAATTAATCCTTCTTGCTCATGGTGTATGATCTTTTTAATATACTGTTGTATTTGATTTGCTCATATTTTGTTGAGGATTTTATCATCTGTGTTCATCAGGGATATTGGCCTGTAATTCTCTTTCTTTGTAGTGTCTTTATCTGGTTTTGGAATTAGGGTAATGCTGGGCTCATAAAAAGAACTTGGAAGTGTTCCTTCCTCTTGAATTTTTTGGGAATAGTTTGAGTATGTTAAATGTTAGTTCTTCTTTGAAGGTTTTGTAAAACTCTCCTGTGAAGCTGTGCAGACCAGGGCTTGTTTGCTGGCATTTATTATTATTATTATTATTATTATTATTATTATTATCATCATTATTATTATTATGGCTTCAATTTCATCCATTGTTATTGCCCTACTCAGGTTTTCTGATTCCTCCTGATTCAGTTTTGGAAGATTGTATTTGTCTAGGAATTTGTCCATTTCATCCACATTATTCATCTTGTTGGCATATAGAAGTTCATAGTATTTTCTTACAATCTTTTGTATTTCTTTGGTAGCAGTTGTTACTTTGCCACTTTTGTTTCTGATTTTATTTATTTTTGTGCTCTCTTAGTTACATGATGAGTCTGGCTAACAGCTCATCAATCTTGTTTATCTTTTCAAAGAATCAGCTCTTGGTTTAATTGATTTTTTTTGTATTGTTTTTATTAATTCTATGTCATTTATTTTTGCTCTAATCTTTATTATTTTCTTCCTTCTGCTTACCTTTGGATTTTATTATTGTTCTTTTTCTAATTCTTTAATTTGTAAGCTTACATAGTTTATAATTAACTTTTCTTATATTTTGAAGCAGCTTGTAGTGCTATGAACTTCCCTCTTATGACTGCTTTTGCTGTATCCCATAGATTTTGGGTTGTTGTGTATTTATTTTCATTTGTTTCCTGGAAGTTTTTAAATTTTTCCTTTATCTCATTTCTATCCAAATCATTGTTTAATAACATGCTATTTAGCCACCATGTATTTCAAAGTTTTTGAGTGTTTTTATTGTATTTGATTTCTAATTTCATTCCATTGTCATCTGAGAAGATGCTTGATATGATTTCAATCTTTTTGAACTTGCAGAGTTTTGTTTTGTGTCCTAACATGTGGTCTTTCTTTGAGAATGACCCATGTGTACTTGATCTGATCAATTGTGTCCTTTAGAGTCACTGTCTCCTTGTTAATTTTTTTATCCAGTGAAGTCAGTGAGGTGTTCAAGTCCCATACTATGATTGTATTGCTGCCAATCTCTCCCTTAAAGTCCTCTAGACATTATAAATATATTTAGGTGCTCCTATATTGGGTGCATGTATGTTTACCAGGGTTATATCCTTTTGTTGGATCTATTCCTTTAGTGTTACATAGTGAGCTTTATTGTGTCTTGTGATGGCCTTCATTTTGAAGTCTATTTTGTCAGGTATTTGTATATTGCTACCCCAGTTTTTTTGTTTTTTTTGGTTCTTTTTGCTTACATTTACATAGAAAAAATTTTTCCCATCCTTTCATTTTCATCCTGTGTGAGTCTTTTGTTCTGAGGTAAGTCTCTTGTATTTATCATATAATTGGATCATTTTAAAAATCCATTCAGCTACCATAAGTGTTTTGATTGAAGCATTTAATCCATTTACATTTAGGGTTATTATTAATGGGTACATATTTGTTGCCAAATTTTTAAAAAACATTCTTTATGCCTATCTCTCTCTTGCTCCTTTTCTCTCTCTCTCTCTCTCTCTCTCTCTCTCTCTCTCTCTCTCTCTTTCTTTTTATTACAGTAGTTTCTTTAGCACTTTTTTGGAGTGCTGGATTAATGGTAATAAACTCCTTTAGCCTTTTTTTTTTTTTTTTTTTTGTATGGGAAGCTCTTTATTTTACCATCTATTTTGAATAGTAGCCTTGCTAGATATAGTGATCTTGGTTTCAGTTCCTTGCTTTTCATGCCATTCCCTTCTGGCCTATAGAGTTTCTGATGAAACATCAGCTGATAGCCTTATGGGAGCTCTTCTATAGGTAACAAATTACTTTTCTCTTGCTTCCTTTAAGATTCCCTCTTTGACTTTAATTTTTGGCATTTTAATTATGATGTGTCTGAGCATAGGCCTATTTGAGTTCTTCTTGCTTGGGACTCTCTGTGCCTCCTGAACTGGTGTGGCTTTTTCCTTCACCAGGTTAGGGAAGTTTTCTGCCTTTATTTCTTCAAACACCTTCTTTTTTTATTATTGAAATCTTTATTGTATGAACTCCTTTAGCTTTTTCTTGTCTGTGAAGCTCTTTATCTGACTTTCAATTCTAAATGATAGCTTTGCTGGGTAGAGTAATCTTGGTTGTAGGTTCTTGCTATTCATCACTTTGTATATTTCTTGCTACTCCCGTCTGGCCTGCATAGTTTCTGTTGAGAAATCCGCTGACAGTTGTATGGGTACTCCCTTGTAGGTAACTAACTGCTTTTCTCTTGCTGCTTTTAATATTCTCTCTTTGTCATTTGCCCTTGGCATTTTATTTATAATGTGTCTTAGTGTGATCCTCTTTGGATTCCACTTGTTTGGTATTCTCTGTGCTTTCTGGACTTGTAAGTCTATTCTTTCACCAGGTATGGGAAGTTTTCTGTCATTATTTCTTCAAATAGGTTTTCAATATCTTGCTCTCTCTCTTCTTCTGGCACCCCCATAATTCGGATATTGGTGCGCTTGAAGTTGTCCCAGAGGCTCCTTACACTATCTTCATATTTTTAGATTCTTTTTTCTTTTTGCTTTTCCAGTTGGGTGTTTTTTGCTTCAGGCAGTGTATACTTAATTTCTGATTGGTCCTTTTTAATATCCTTGAGGGTCTCACTAAATTTCTTGGAAGTTTCTAGAAGATTCTTGAGTAACCTTATAACCGTGGTTTTGAACTCTATATCCAGTATTTTGCTTTCATCCATTTCTTTCATTTGTGACTTGTTTCTTTGTCTCTGTATTTTGGCTGCTTCCCTATGTTTGTTTCTATGTACTGGGTAGCTGCTAAGTCTCCTTGAGTTGATAGAGTAGCCTTGTGTGGTAGGTGTCCTATAGGGCCCAGTGGCTCAGCCTCCCCAGTCACCTGAGGTGGACACTCTTGGTGCACCCCTTTGTGGGCTGTTTGCACAGTCTTGTTGTAGTTATACCTTGATTGCTGTTGGTATCACTGGGACGAATTGACCACCAGGCCAACTGGATGTGATGACCAGCTGTGTCTACGCTGGAAGATCTGTTGCGCAGGAGACACCATTATGGGGCAGGACTTGCTTCAGTGGGGCTTCGGTGCTCACTGAGTCTGCCCCTTGAGTGTGTCTCTTATGGATGTGAGGAGTTATAATCTAGTATGGTCTCACTCTGTCCACTGGATACACTGGATCTTGGATCTCCAATGAAGTGCAAGGTCAGCCACTGTATGGGGCCACCCAGCAGGAGCTACAGAGACATCTGCAGATTTCTTCTCTTTGTATGGGGTTTGATAGTGCCCAGATGAGGCCCAGCTGTGCAGCAAGGCAGGCTGCTGCTGCCAGGCCTTGGACCTTATTTTGGAAGCTCTGGGGCTCTCTGACCCAGCTGCAGTTTGACAGGTTTTAGGTGAAGAAAGGACAGGCCATTCATATGCAAAAGCCGATGTGCACAGCTTGGGTGGGGTTGTAAATTGGGTGGGGTGGGGTCTCTGGGAATCACCAGGGCAGAGCAAACAGCAATGGCTGCCAGTCAGCCCTACACCAGAGAGATCCTCGGGTCTCCGCATCCTGTACCCCCGTGCAGGAGCAATGATCGCTGTGAGCACCTCTGAGAGAGAGCTGCCCTTGAGTTCCTGTCCTGATGCCAGACAGTCCAGTTTCTTTCCATATGTGTCTGGGTCCCTCAGAGTCTCGCCCAGAACTTGAGTTCAGAGCAAGCAGGGGCTTGTATCTCCCTCCAGATTAAAAGAGCAGCACATCCAGGAGCCAGCACTTTCTGTGCCTCTGCACCTCTTACCAGTCTCAATGTGCTTTCTTCACCTCTCTAGTTGTGGAACTTCCACTCAGCCAGCTTTTCTGTGGTTCTGGGTGGTAGTTGTTCTGCCTTTTAGTTGTAATTGTGATGTGGTTGTGAGAAGCAGCAAGTATAGGTGTTTACTTATGCCACCATCTTGGTTCTCTCCAAATCCGTTCTTTATCCCTTGCTCCCTTTCTTCCTCTTCTGTCACTCCTATTATGCAAATACTAGGGGCCCGGTGCATGCAATTTGTGCATGGGGAGGGGCGGTTCCCTCAGCCCAGCCTACATGCTCTCCAGTCAGGGACCCCTTGTAGGATGTCCAACCGCCGGTTTAGGCCCGATCCCTGTGGACATCCCTCTTGCAATCTGGGTCTGCTGGCTTTTAACCACTCACCTGCCTGCCTGCTTGATCGCCCCTAACTGCCTCTGCCTGCCTGCCTGATTACCCCTAATTTCCCTCCCCTGTCAGCCTGATCTCGCCACCAACTGCCCTCCCCTACTGGCCTGATGTCACCCCCAACTGCCTTCCCCTGCTGGCTTGGTTGCCCCAAACTTCCCTCCCCTGTCGGCCTGATCTCTCCCCCAATTGCCCTTCCCTGCTGGTGTGATCGCCCCTAACTGCCTCTGCCTAAGCGCCCACCACCATGGCTTTGTCTGGAAGGAAGTCGGTTGTCTGGAAGATGGCTGGTTGACCTGGTCTAATTAGTATTACCCTTTTAGTAGTATAGAATGGTTATATAGGATAGGATTGCTTAAATGGGGTCAGGGGAGGAGCCTTTTTTCAGCAGGAGGAGATGCACTTGGCAGACAAAAACACATAATCCCTATATCTGGACTGATAGCCAGCCATATGCACTATACTACCAAACCGGTCATGAAAAAATTGAACTGCTTTCTTACACCTTATACCAAAGAGCTGTTGCCCTTAAAACCCCACCTCAGCCCCCACCTTAGGTTCTGCCTTTGCAGTTCACCCAGATTAGGTTCTGATTGGTCGGTTTCTATGCCAGTCAGTGTCAAAAGCTCTGCCTCCTAGGCAGCCATTGCTCTTGGCAGTTCACCCAGATTTGGTTCTGATTAGTTGGTTTCTATGCCAGTCAGCATCTCCGGGACTATCTCTGGGCCTGATCAAAGAGGCAGGGCTGATCAGCAGCCCCCGAGGAGGTCCGAAGAAAAACAGAGGCTCCGCTGCTGGTGAAACCAGGAGACAAAGAGAGAGGCAACGGCTGATCAACAGCTGTCATGGAGGCTGGGGATCAGACCCTGCCTCTCTTTCTGCAGGCCTGTCTCTGGGCCTGATCTGAAGCCCCCTCAGCAGTCAGTGCAGACTTCTGGTGTTTGGTCGAGCCTTGGTCATTACGGACCTGGCTCTTTATATATATAGACTAGAGGCCTGGTGCATGAAATTCATGCACGGGGTGTGGGTCCCTCAGCCCGACCTGCACCCTCTCCAGTCTGGGAGCCCTCGGGGGAGCCCTCTCCAATCCGGGAGCCTTGATGGCTTAGGCCCACTCCCCATGGTTTTCTGCTGTCTGCAGGGCCTGTCCACTCCACACCCACTGCCCAGAGGCTCTCCACAACCCAGAGGCTCTCCGTGGCCAGGGCAGAACGCTTGCCTCATTGCCACAGCGACAACGCAAGCATTCTGCCCCAGCTGCTGCGTGTGTGCCCGCGCACTGCCTAGAGGCACTTCACGGATGGGGCTGAATGCTTGCCTGGTCACCACAGTGACGAAGCAAGTATTCCACCAGGCCACTCCCACTGCCTGCTCTCAGCAGCTGCCCCCTCAGGACTGGGGGACTCTGGTGGGGCTGAAGGGACTGGGCGCCACCATCTTGTGGCTCTGGGTGCCACCATCTTTGTGAGGGAGTGACAGTTAATTTGCATATTACCCTTTTATTAGATAGGATTGTTACCTTTCATGTTGTCCCACCACTCCCTGAAGCTGTCCTCTTGTTGTTTTTTTTTCTTTTTGGTTGTCTGATTGAGTGATTTTTTTCTACCCTGTCTTCTAATTCACTGATCTGATCCTCAGCTTCCCCTCATCTGCTATGTATTCCTTCCATGGTGTTCTTTATTAGTGCCATGTAATTCTTTATAGTTACTATATCTTATACTGTTGAGCATCTTTTCCATCATTTTTCTGCACTGTGTCTAATAAATTTCTTATCTCCATTTCACTTAGCTCTTCTTCTGAAGAATTCTCTTGTTTTTTCATTTGTGGCATGTTTTTTTTGTCTCCCCATTTTGGCTGCCTGTTTGGTTTTGTGTCTATGTCTTAGGTAGATCTTCTATGACTCCCAATTGCTACTGTAGGGCAATGTCATATGTGACTGGCCCTGAGTATCCTGTTTTCAGCTATCAGCAATCCTTGTGTCTCCCACTGCTGGGGTTGGGTGCCTTTAGAAAAGACCAAGATGAGCACCAAGGTCTGATTTTCCTAGCCCTGAGTCCTGAATTAGAACAGGAAATGACTCAAAGCCTTCAGACACCTGCCACTTCCTACAGTCCCCTTGACACTCAGACTTTATTAGCCTTAGGCTATCAACCACAGAGTGGGAAAAGCGGCCTTCAAATAGGTTGGGTCAACTGCCTTCCCCCCAGGCAAACACTTCCTGGCTAGCAAAGGTTTGCAGGAGAAATATTTCCTCCACAGTGTGAGGGAATAACTCAACTCTGTAAACTGGGGTGGCTGTCCTCTGAACTCCAACCTCAGTGCCCCCTACCCTAGCTTCTGCTCACACAGCTCCAGTTCACTCTGTCCTCCCTCTACCAGAGCTCAAGGTGAGTGGCTGCATGTGAAATGTTGTGTTTGCCCTTTAAGAAGGTGCCTGTATTTCCACCCATCTCTCTTGCTGGCAGACAGCAATCCTACTACTTTTCACAGCCAGATGTTTTATGTACACCTTTCTCAGTTCAGGTGCTCTGGGCTTGGGAGCCCAGCTTGGGGTTTAGACCCTAGAGTTCTCAGTGGGAACCCCCCACAGCTGAAATATCCTTCTGGAACTTCACCTGTGGTCTGTGGGTGTCCAGCCAGCTCTTTTGCACCTCTGTACTTCCTACCTGTCTCTATGTGGTCTCCACTTTCCATCCTTGGTTAGCAGGTTTTCCTGCAGCTGGTCTTCAGTTGATTTTTCAGGTTGGTTTTTCTGTATTTTACTTGACTTTCTAGTTTGGTCCTGATAGAATGTCAGTGTAGCTTCTACTTACTCTTCCACCATATTGGAATTTCTATAAGTTTCTCTTGAGCCCTTACATCTTGGGCAGTGTCTCTGTTATCTTTATCTCAAAATAATAAGCTTACCACAGAGAGACATCTTGGGATGACTTTTCTGAACTTAGTCATCCTTGCCTCTATTTAGGGGTAGATGAACCCTAAGAACTTCTTTGAAAGCACTGTCTGTAGACCTCACTAACACAGTACTCCACATGGTTAGCTTTTCTCCATGTTTACCTCACTCTGATCCATGGATCTGGAGAACACAAAGAGGATGCTCTGGAACTTTAGTAATATGAGAGATGTTCATTCCTAGGAAGGTTTAAGATTGTTCTTGAATCTTAAACCCTTGGTAAAAAACAAACAAACATAGAACCTGTGGCCCATGAACTAGTAGCATGGTCAGCACTTGAAAGCTTCTTAGAATAACAAGATCTTAGGTGCACATTAGATCTAATGAATCAGAATCTCCATTCACATGCACATTGAGGTTTTAGAAGCACTATAATAAACTACTGAAAGAAAAATGAATTGGAGGATCCCTCCTTTATATTTTTGAGTTCAGGTTAGTTTAAGGCACAGTTGGTCAGAGTCTGGTGTAATGAATGCTTGTGTTCAATGCCATTCAGGCAATTTAGGATAGGGATTATATTTCTCAACAATGTTTTCCAAATGATCAGAACAGTGCTGACATGCACTCACAGATATGTGTTGAATGAGTTTCTATGTCCTGTCTAGCATCAATTATAGAGTTCTCTCTATACACAGACTATGCTTGTGGGATAGAGAGATTTGCAGATAGAAATTTGGTATTTCAACCTCCATTTCACAATGCCTAAAAATCTATTACCTTCATTCTTTTATAAATGCATCCCATTCAATCCATCTGTGATATTTATTGAGCTCTACAATTATGCCCTTTGCTAGAAAGATAGAATTAAAGGGGGAAAAAAAAAGAGATTTTTTTCTTGCCTTCAGGGTATTTATAGAGTAGTTCATTGGCAATTATAAAATTATATATGCTATAAAAGGGGGATATTTTAAATACAATAAAAATGTCAAAAGATAATTTAATTTTTTGGAATACACCAAGAATGGCTTCAAAAAAGCAATATTTGAATTGATACTTGATGAATTAGTATAGAAAAGTTTAAGAGCATTCTAGGTGAAGAAATCCAAGAATAAAAGATATTATAGCCAGCCAACATGGTTCAGTGGTTGAGCATTGACCTATGAACCAGGAGGTCTTGTTTGATTCCTACACAGGGCATAGGCCCGGATTGTGGGCTCAGTCCCCAGTGTTGGGCATGCAAGAAGCAGCTGGTTAATTATTTTCTCTCATCATTGATGTTTATAACTCTCTCTCCCTCTCCCTTCCTCTCTGAAATCAATAAAATAATGTTATAAATTAAATTAATTTGGTGTTTATGCAGAAAGGATCAAGAAGAGGACATGAGACTGCACAGAAAGCAAAGGCTTGACCAAGCAAACCTTTTAATGGTTACTAATGGGTTTGCTGTATATTACTGAGCAGACAGTGGGAGTCATTGACAAATTTTAAACAGAATGTGACAAGGTAAGATTTATATTATAGAAACTGTGGGGAGGAAGGAGTAATGATTTCAACCAGAGTCAGAGAGACTAATTAAAAGACTATGGCAATAAGCTACATTAGAAATGATAAAACTCAGACTATGACAGTGACAATGGAAATGAAAAGGAGGGAAAGAAGAAAATTATTCTCAGGAGGTTTAAGGCTGAGGAGGTTTATGGTGTTGCCTATATTTATTCAGCTTGGGCAAAGTGAGAGTTAATTGCTCTTGTCATAATTATTTTCATTGCTCTAATAAATAATTATGTGTCCTTTTCATAAAGTAAAAAGAACCATTGGCCTTCTGAGGATCAAAGCTCTGTTTGGTCTAAGAATATAGAAGGTAATTCAATCAAGAATTTCAGAGTCAACACAAAATAGAGAGATCCAGGCTACTCTCAATGAAAATGTAGATGGAGAAAAGATTCTGAAATGTATTGTTCAACTAGCCAATCTATACTAATAAAAGGGTAATATGCTAATTAGACTGGATCGACTGGATGTCTTCTGGACATCCTTCTGGATGTCCTTCCAGACAAAGCCACGGTGGCAGGGGCTGAGGCAGAGGCAGTTAGGGGCAATCAGGCCAGCAGGGGAGAGTGGTTAGGGGCATCAGGCAGGCAGGCAGAGGTGGTTAGAGGTGATCAGGCAGCAGGCAGAGGGGTTAGGGGTATTCAGGCAGGCAGGTAGGTGAACGGTTAGGAGCCAGCGGTCCTGGATTGCTAGAGGAATGTCCTGGATTGGAGAGGGTGCAGGTCAGGCTGACGGACCCCCTCATGTACAAATTTCGTGCACTGGGCCTCTAGTAATATAATAATTGGCTATGAGTTGACACTTATTTCCTCTACAAGAAAAGTATATGTAAATAAGACTTTCCTCACCCTAGCTGGTTTGGCTCAGTGGATAGAGCATCAGCCTGCAGACTAAAGGGTCCCAGGTTCCATTCCATCCAAGGGCACATGCCTGGGTTGCTGGCTTGGTCCCCAGTAGGGGGCGTGCAGGAGGCAGCCAATCAATGATTCTCTCTCATTGATGTTTCTATCACTCTATCACTCTCCCTTCCTCTCTAAAATCAATAAAATATATTAAAATTAAAAAAAAATAAACAAGACTTTCCTCAATATAGATGGATTTTATTATTGTTTACATGATATGATTTAAGGAGTGACTTAAAAATCCTTCCTTATCCCTGACCTTACTTGTGTCTAAAATTCTCATCATTGTAGAAGAGGTATGCATTTGTGGTAAAAAACTGCCCATATCAGGAAAAAACACTGAGATTATCTTGGACTCTTGACACACAATAAAGACTCAGGAAAGTTGAGGTCAGATCTCATTCAGAATTGCAAAAATGTACATGATTATGAGGAGTCTTTTCTCTGTGTTTCCAATTAGAGTGTTTAATTAGAGGATAACTAGCCAGAGTATGGCTTTATGAAGTTTAACTCAGAATTTCTCAAATGTTAATGTCCTTATAGAAGTTGGATGATTTTATTAAAATTCAGATTCTTATTAAGTAGGTTTGAAGTATAACCCATATCAACAAGAGATACGTATATTTCTAACAAGTTCCAGATGATGTTATGCTGCAAACACTGATTTAAAACAAAACACCAGGAAGTGAGAAGTAAGATGAAAAGAACTTAGCAAACGAATTACCCCTCAGGTCTCTGAAGGAATATGACACTGGGCAGGTAACTTGTGGAGGAGTATGGGCAGAAAGATTTATTTGCCTTTATACTTCCTTTACATAATGGATGCCTCTGAATGTCATTCATCCATATGACAAAGAGAAACTGGTTTCTTTTAGTAATGCTTTATTTCTATGAACATTGCCAACAGGTTATGTAGGGCATACTTGTCATCATGCCCTTAAAGAAATCTTCACTTTTCTGAGAGTGGGGTCTAATGGCACAGATAACCTTGCTATGCATGATTAGTTTGTAAACACAATGCCTCAAGGTCATTTGAAAAAGATCTGCAACCAGATGCATAATTCCATAAAGTGTAAGAAAATAAAAATGAAGAGAAACTATTTACAAAAGCAAGATAGAGAACTGAGGTTGATTCAATAGAATTTTCACCTCAAAAAATGCCTCATTCTACATTTTTTTAACATCACAATATCACATATGTAAGAAGGATAGTTACACGTACAGCATTGAATTTTACAAGGATCCTATAGAATAAAACCCTAATATGCAAATTAACCAAACTGCAGAATGACAGGTCACTATGACACATACTGACCACCAGGGGGCAGATGCTCAACACAGGAGCTTACTTCTGGTGGTCAGTGCACTCCCACAGGGGGAGTGCTGCTCAGCCAGAAGCCGAGATCATGGGAGGCGAATGCAGTGGCAGTGGCAGGAGCCTCTCCCACTTCCACTACACGCGGACAGTAAGGAGCGAGAGGTCCCAGACTGTGAGAGGGCACAGGCCGGGCTGAGCTACTCCCCCCAGTGCATGGAATTTCGTGCACCGGGCCTCTACTACATTGATATCCAAAGTCATGTAATTAGCCCCCCACAATAGATGCTTGTGGGAGAGGATGGAGTAAAGAAAGGGAGACAAGCCATATAACCACAGAAGCCTCCCATGAACTATAATGTGAGATTGAAAACAAAAAGATTCCCTGTGTTCAGTTATGCCTTAAATAATGTGAGTGCAGCAGGAAGGGGGCGATAATGTGTCCTGGAGTGAGTTAGGCACCTAAGGCTGAGAACCTTCGATATCCTTCAAAGAGTAACCCACTGTCTAAAGCATAAAACTGAAGTGAAGACAATTAAAAGATTGGCTCTGGATGTATATAGCATTGTCTCTTCTTGTATAAAAAATAGTGATTTATTTTTAATGAAAGATTAAAATTTCACTAAATGTTGACACTTTGCCCAGTAACAATGCCAATAACTGAAAATTTCATCTGGCCTAAATTCAACCTATAAAAATCTCTTATTTGTTGTTTAAGTATAACAGTTACTTTATCTTGATCAGTTTATTTAGTTATTCTATATTTTAAATAGATTAAAAATATGTGACCACATAATACTACTTGGCTTTGAAAATTAAGTCTGTGGCTCTGTTCCTGCTATATAGCAAGGCTCTGAACTTGTTCCACAGACAGACAGGCAAATATAAAAAGAGGATTAAAACTGTTTTTGTATCCTCAAGTTTATCAGGGATAACACAGAAATCTTCATCATTCATACAGCCTAGAGAGTTCTAGAGCATTAACAATTTTTCTGGTTTTATGTTATAAAAGTTAGAAAAAAATATTTTTAAACCAGCCATAAAATCCAACCATAATGCAAAAAGTTGTATTGCAAGTTTGGTACAGTTTCTGCTGAATGAATAAAATGAGATATGCTCCTGGAAAGCTGGTGTCCGAGAAACTTGATAATAAAAATTTCACCCAAAGCGGTTGAAATAGGTATTTGGAGAAACACTGCTTTGAGAGAAAAGTGCTATCATATAAATGTATTTGAATTTGTCAGGATGAACAACTTAAGGCATTGGCTTTTGCAAGAAAAAAAGTTAACAACTATATATATATATGTGTTTGCAATGTTCCTGAAGTTATTCACCATCCCTTAATATTTGTTCAGAAGAATTGCTTTTAAGAGCTGGAAAAAAAAAAAAAAAAAAAGCATGGCTCACAGCTGGCCTTAGGCAAACTGTCAAGAAGGAAAATTTATTGTTCACTAACCTGTAGTCCCTTCTCACCTTTTCTCTTCTCTTCACTTTCATTCTAGCCCTCAGTGTATATCCGGGTTAGAGGATCTATTTTTCTTTATTTCTTACGCAAAATCAAAGGTTTGTTATAGGAAAGGAAAAGCTATTTCTAACATCCATGCAATAAGCTAGTTAATAGACAACATATCCTAAAACCAAATTAATACTTAACAAATCTACTACATTTTCTTCAGAGATAATTATGTATATTGCATAAAATGGCTTATCATCCATATTTTATGTATTATCAGTAAATTAATATTGCTAGAAATCTTCCAAAAGCCTGGTTAAAACAAGTTTTCAATACAAACTCAAAAAGTCAATATGCAAGATGAAAATAAATCATGATCATTTGTAAAATACAGAAAATGTGATAATAGAAAAATTAAAGTTGGTAAAATGAATATCTTTCCCCCTTCTTCCCCCTCTCCTTCTCTCCCTACTTCCCTCCATTCTTTTTGAAATTCTTAAAGTATTAAAAAGATGAATGAACAACCAAATTAATACAAAAATAGTCAAAAGAAGTTGAATTTTAGATAAAATAGCCACTGAGGGAACTGACCAATGGTAGAACTGGTTTTAGGTGACTGGACTATAACTACTGCCCTGGATTCTAAGATCATCAGAAATCCTCTTGCCTAGAGTCACTTGCCAACTTATTTGTTGTGTAGATACCTGAGCCCTGCCACACAGACTTCTGAATCAGAGTATATGGAAGTAGGGCCTTTATCAAAGCTTCAAATAAACCCCTCTGAGATTTATTTTTAATATATTTTTTTAATTTAATTTTATTTTATTATTTCTTAAATTTCTTTATGATTAAGGTATTACATATGTGTCCATACCCCTCCTGTTGCCCCCCCCCACCTCCTTCATGCCCTCACTCCCCTGTTGTCTGTCCATTGGTTAGGCTTATATGCATGCATACAAATCCTTTGGTTGATCTCGCCCACTCACCCTCATCCTCCCCTACCTTCCCTCTGAGGTTTGACAGTCTGATTGATGCTTCTCTTTCTCTGGATCTGTTTTTGTTCATCAGTTTATGTTGTTCATTATATTCCATAAATGAGTGAGATCATGTGATATTTATCTTTCTCTGACTGGCTTATTTCACTTAGCATAATGCTCTCCAGTTCCATCCATGTTGTTGCAAATGGTAAGAATTCCTTCTTTTTTACCACAGCATAGTATTCCATTATGTAGATGTACCACAGTTTTTTAATCCACTCATCTGCTGATGGGCACTTAGGCTATTTCCAAATCTTAGCTATGGTGAATTGTGCCGCTATGAACATAGGGGTGCATATATCCTTTCTGACTCGTGTTTCTAGTTTCTTGGGATATGTTCCTAGAAGTGGGATCACTGGGTCAAATGGGAGTTCCATTTTTAGTTTTTTGAGGAAACTCCATACTGTTCTCTACAGTGGCTGCACCAGTCTGCATTCCCACCAGCAGTGCACAAGGTTCCTTTTTCTCCGCATCCTCACCAGCACTTGTCATTTGTTGATTTGTTGATGTTTGCCATTCTGACAGGTGTGAGATGGTAGCACATTGTTGTTTTTATTTGTATCTCTCAGATAATTAGTGACTTTGAGCATTATTTTCATGTCTCTTGGCCTTCCTTCGGTCTTCTTTCGAAAAGTATCTATTTAGGTCTGTTGCCCATTTTTTGATTGGGTTGTTTATCTCCCTTTTGTTAAGTTGTATGAGTTCCCTGTAAATATTGGAGATTAAGCCCTTATCGGTGATAACATTGGCAAATATGTTCTCCCATGCAGTGGGCTTTCTTGTTGTTTTGTTGATGGTTTCTTTTGCTGTGCAAAAGCTTTTTATTTTGATGTACTCCCATTTGTTTATTTTCTCTTTAGAGTCCATTGCCCTAGGAGTGGTATTGGTGAAGAAATTGCTTTGGCATATGTCTGAGATTTTGCTGCCTATGGATTCCTCTAGTATTTTTATTGTTTCCTGTCTTATGTTTAAGTCCTTTATCCATTTTGAGTTTCTTTTTGTGTATGGTGTAAGCTGGTGGTCTAGTTTCATTTTTTTGCATGTATCTGTCCAATTTTCCCAACACCATTTATTGAAGAGACTCTTGACTCCATTGTATATTCATGCCTCCTTTGTCGAATATTAATTGAGCATAGTGGTTTGGGTCTATTTCTGGGTTCTCTATTCTATTCCATTGATCAATATGTCTGTTCTTGTGCCAGTACCAGGCTGTTTTGAGAACAGTGGCTTTGTAATACAGCTTGATATCTGGTATTGAGATCCCACCTACTTTGTTCTTCTTTCTCAGGATTGCTGCAGCTATTTGGGATCTTTTTTATTCCAGATGAATTTTTGGAAAGTTAATTCTAGGTCTGCGAAATATGCCGTTGATATTTTAATGGGGAGTGCATTGAATCTATAGATTGCTTTGGGTAGTATGGACATTTTAATGATGTTGATTCTACCAATCCATGAACACGGTATGTTATTCCATCTGTTTATGTCTTCCTCCATCTCTGATTTCAGAGAGGAAGGGAGAGGGAGAGAGAGATAGAAACATCAATGATGAGAGAGAATCATTGATTGGCCACCTCCTGCATGCTCCCTACTGGGGATCGAGCATGTGCCCAGGCATGTGCCCTTGACCGGAATTGAACTCGGGCTGATGCTCTATCCACTGAGCTAAACCAACCAGGGCACCTCCTCTGAGATTCTGATGCACATCATAGTTTGAAAACCTTTACATGATTGAACTCCAGAATCAGCTGGTTTTGTGGCCTTGACAGTGTCTAAGGCTAATAATGGTATTCTTTTCCTTGCATTGTGATGCAAAAATGTCACATTGCATTACAAAACATTAGACAATTGTTCACCTGTTCTTAAGATCCTGAAAACTCTTTAAAGAACTAGAAAGGTGAAACAGCTCTCACCAAAGGGTACTTAATTTCATGAATTTGTCTCTACTTTTTTGTCATAGTCCTTAAATTAACTATCAAATATCAACTCCTAAAAAAAAATAAACACAAAATATGATGTCAAACAAAGCTAAGTTGATTAACCTGGTAGAGTAAGGGAGAACACTAACTTTTTGAGTTTTAGTAGTGTCTCAAGAAGGCAAATGTCAGAAGATGCTATTTATAGGGTTTGGGGTCTGGGTTTAAGTGGGTTTTAGGGTGGGTGGTTCAAGGTGGGGACCTGATTGGGACTGCACAGCATTTATGACATAATAGTATTGGCAGACTTAAGAGGGCAGGTTCTTGAAGTGAATCTTTATAAATAAACTGAAGTTTGATAAGTGAGTTGTTTGCCCAGGTGAGCAATTTATTGTGCTGATAGGAGAGCCAAGTAATTGCCCAGACAAGTTGATTTGTAGGGTTTTTTCTAAAGCAAATAGTAAAGTTATTTACTGATTTAGAACCTTATCTGCTTAGGCAAGAATTTCCTGCAACAGATAGTTAAATCATTAATGCAGATTGCTAGGCTCTGTAGACAGAGCTGATCTTATTTCTTAAACAAAGGAAGATGAAGGAGACCTTTCCTGGTATCTAAATTCTTAAAGAACTTCATTCAAAACTATTAATTTAATATGCTGTATGGAAAGTACCAGACATAGATACCGTTATTGTTCACTCCCCACCCCATACACACTACCCATGACAGACATTAACAGTCAATGCAACATTCCTTCCCACTTATCCTGAATTTAGTCTCATGATCTTTATCAAAATACCATTGATGGCAATAATTTTCAGTTCAATAGAATAATCATTCATAGTGCACCCTAAAGAGCTGCATTAAGCATTCAGGCCATACTAAGGTGAATAAAGTATACACTGTGTTGGAATTACAAATTCATAGGGAGTCACTTGTGAACATTGCTATGTGTTTGGTTAGTGCTAAGTGTACATGAATGTGGGAGGTTTAAAGTAAGTCCAGATATAAAGCTGGGCCCGGTTGGTGTGGCTCAGTGGTTGAGTGTTGACCCATGAACCCAGAGGTCACAGTTCTGTTCCATGTCTGGGTTGTGGGCTCCAATCCCAGTAGGAGGTATTGTAGTGTAACCCCCATCTTACAAAGAATGCCTCAAAAAAAGGTCGAATTAGGGAGTCATTTATTAAAAGCTAGTGGCATACGAGGGAGCAAAAGTGCTCCAGACCTCGCAGCCCCGAACAGCTTGCCACATCTGGCTTATATTGGCAGAATATCACAAAAGTATTGATTACATCTTTGGGTCTGGAATGAGGAACCTGTTTCACAAAAAAGCATTTTTACGAAGCGAAATTAAGCAACTTAGTTATCTAAAGTATCTACGAATCACTGAATCAACAGAAACACATTATCTGGGACCACCTGGGCAATCCTATCTAATAAAAGAGTAACATGCAAATTAACCATCACTCTGCTACACCCACAAAGCAATGCCCACCAGCCACGCCCACCAGCCAATCAGGAGCAAATATGCAAATAAACCCAATCAAGATGGCTACGGCCACAGAGAACAGGAGGGAGGCTTGGGTTTCCCTGGCGATGGAGGAAGCCAAGCTTTCTGCCTGCCCTTGCCAGCCTAGGCCTCCATTCAAGGCTACAAAGTTTCAATGATAGAAGATACATAAACCCAAACAGAAATGGCGGCAGCCACGGAGCTGGAAGGATCAGGAGGCTAGGGTTGCCCCCGGCGATGGAGAAAGCCAAGCTTTCCGCACACCCTGGCCGGCCCAGGCCTCCGCTTAAGGCTACAAAGTTTCTATTGTAGAAGATAAATATACCCCAGATACCAGGGCCTCCGCTTGGGTCGCCATGGGGCGTGGCCAGCCTGCAATCCACCACAGAACCCTCGCCCAGGCCGCCCCACGCCCCAAGGCAACCCCCACCCTGATCCGGGACACACATCAGGGCAAACCAGCTGTGCCCCCCCCCCCCCCCCCCCCCCGTGCACCAGGCCTCTATCCTATCTAATAACAGAGTAATATGCAGATTGACCATCACTCCAACACACAAGATGGCTGCCCCCATGTGGTCAAAGATCCTGGCCCCATGTGGACACAAGATGGCCAGCAAGGGAGGGCAGTTGGGAGGGACCCAGGCCTGCAGGGGAGACCAGTTGGGCGTGACCAGGCCTGCAGGGGAGGGCAGTTTGGGGGACCCAGGCCTGCAGGGGAGAACAGTTGGGGGGTACCAGGCCCTCAGGGGAGGGCAGTTAAGGGTGACCAGGCCTGCAGGGGAGGGCAGTTAGGGGGTACCAGGCCTGCAGGGGAGGGCAGTTAGGGGCAAACAGGCTGGCAGGGGAGTGGTTATGGGGTGATCAGGCTGGCAGGCAGAAGCGGTTAGGGGCAATCAGGAAGGCAGGCAGGCGAGCAGTTGGGAGCCAGCAGTCCTGGATTGTGAGAGGGATGTCCGACTGCCCGTTTAGGCCCGATCCTAGAGAGATCGGGCCTAAACGGGCAGTCGGACATCCCTGGAGGGGTCCCAGATTGGAGAGGGTGCAGGCTGGGCTGAGGGCTACCCCCCTCTCCCGTGCATGAATTTCGTGCACCGGGCCTCTAGAATAATTGTGCTGTCCAGATTCTGGGACCACTCAGTCAACGGAAACTCAGTTATCTGTAGCTATTGAGACAATTTAGGATAATTATGCTGTTCTGATTCCCAGAAGAATATGCTTCAGTATCCAATGAGATCACAATCAATGGGATATTCAAACCATCATCAATGGAGTATTGGGATAGCATACATAAGTTCAGAAAATCAAAATAACTTTTAAATGAGTACAGAACCAAAACAGTAAGGTTAAAATATTAAACAGCAATTTTTACCCAAGTATGGTTGCTACCATACTTCAGAGGCATGCAGGAGACAGCCCATCAATGATTCTCTCTCATCATTGATGTTTTCGATCTCTCTCTTTTTTTCCCTTATTCTCTGAAATCAATAAAAATATATATTTTTAAAAATAAAGAAAGCTGGTTGCTGTCATAAGTAACCTTCAAGGTGAGAACAAAGTATGTGACACATTTGAAAGGCAATGGGAAATGACTGAATCAGGGAAAGCTGGGAATGCAAGAATTATAACTGTGGTTTATGAAGATTAACAGTCTGGATGCAGACAAGAGATCCTGTAAATGTAGAAAACATGTAAGAGGCTATTGCAGGAATATTTTGAACAATATTTAAAAACAGATTAGGTCAGTTTAGGTAGATGGAAAGGAAGGGGTGGGTGGGAAAAGCACACTATATACATGGAATTGACAAAGTTTGACCAAAGTGGTGGATTGAAAGAAAGGAAAGACATTAAAAAAAAATACAAATTTTGTATTTTGAACAAAATTTTTAAACAACAAAAATTGTTAAATTTTGAACAACAACAACAAAAAGAAACAGCTTTAATAAAAATTTATTACTCATGAGGGGAATGAGGTTTGAGAACTATTTAACCTTTGTAATGAATATCTCTTGTGGACGAAAGGAGCCACATGCTAACCTGACAAGCTCAGGGGAGGCCTGCGTGGCAGTCTTGCAAACTCAGAGACCTAAAATAACCACAAAAGATGGTTTGAAAATTAAATATATAACTACAAACAGGTTATGGTGGGCAGTCATGTCCTAGGCCGATATTTTCCCTGACAAAGATCAACTTAGATCTTCTTTACTGAGCCATTTGCCTTTTTGCCTCTAAGATAACATATCTGTGAGATGTCTGGGTAACTTGTAACTTCCTTTTTACCCCAGACCCCTCAGGGCACAACAAATGGCACAGGGACATTCCCTCATTGTTATTGTTATCAAGTTAATTGTCAACTGTTAATTACGTTAAAGTATCCTGTATCCATCTCTATAAAAGAAGCACATGTCCATCATTTCACTTTTTACCCTATGCCAGAGGTTTCCCCGCTTTGCTTTATCCCACCTCCTTAATCTATCACCAATGGATTTCACGTAACTCACCTATGTCCCTTCCCTTTGATTGCAATGTATAAATACAGATGTAACCCTCCATTTCTCCGGAGCATTATCTCAATTCATTGAGGTTCTGCTTCCCGGCATATGTCGACAGTTTGGCTCAAATAAACTCACAAAAATTCTTTACAGGTTTCAATGTTTTGTTTTGTTTTTTCATTAACACTCTTATTCCTGTCTGCTTAATTTCTCTTCCTTTGGGAAATTACTTGTTTTGTTGTCCATGTGACTTTTATGGAATACAAAAGTATTCCAGACCCTGTCCCTCTTGACCACAGGGCTGCCACACATCACACATTAGACCAATTATTGGCACTCTGTTGGGAATTTGATGCTTCAAGTGAAACACTCAGATGTGCAAGCTGTAGGAACTGAGTCTCCAGATAATGCATGCCTAAAGAGACTTGTTAAGTGTTAATGCCATGAGTTCCCCAAGATACTTGAGGTCTTATTCTTCTGGAGATCTGGTTGTTCCTTTGAATCTGTGAACTATTTAACGAGAACTAAAGCCAACATAATTCCCTGTCCCTGGGCTAGGCAATACTTAGATCCAGCAAATAATGCTTAGCTATTTGTTCCAGGATATACTTGTGCCTCAAGATAAGATTGTGAACCAATTAAAATCAAGAGTAACAGCTTCTCACCAAGATTCATTTCAATGCCCTCTCCTCACTGTGCTCACTTAATCTAAAATATTATATTATAAATTCTGCCCAAATAGTTTCCCTGCCTTGCTGACTTGCTTTACAATCACTATATCCAGGCCCTAAAACCCTATGAATGTTGACCTTCTGATACTGGATTTTTGGACTGGAACCTGGATTCTTTGTCCGCTGGAATCAAAGAATGAATCCACGGACAGAAAGTGGTATATCAAAGGTGGAGATTTATTGAAGAATAACTACAGACTCCCACATGGGGAGAGGGAAAGAGTCCCACAGAATGGACTCCCACTTGGGGAGGGGGAGAACGGTCCCATTGGGTTCCCTTTCCCTATGGCTTATAAAGGCTGCAGATCCTGGTGCCTCGACATCCCCTCTGATTGGTCACTATTCCCTTAGCCTGGTTACTATAGTAACTCCTGGGCTCTGAACCTCACATGTGCTCTGAACCTCACATGGCACATGTGAGGTTCTCCCCCCACCTTCCTTATTGTTTGCCTATTCTCTTTGGGCTTTCTTCTTCTCCTTCTGAATGAAGGGCTTCTTCTCTTTATTTTGTAAATCTAGACCTTTCTTGGCTACTTCCAGTTCCCTTGTCTTATGGAAAAATACTTGTTGCTGCTTCCTTGTCTTATGGAGATGTAACTGCACCTGGCTTCCTTGTATTATGGAAATGTACCTTCTCCCAGTCTGCAGCCCCTCGTTTTTCCATGGACCCCAATTCTAAAAAATCCCTAAGCCTGCCTATGTTCCCCCAAAATTCCTGCTTTACTTCTTTAGCACAGTAGGACACGGACATTGAACTGAAACACTTTGTCCTCTGGACAGGATGTGTAAGACCCCCAGAGGGAGACCCTTACTCTATCCCATGGATCGACGGCAACCCCAATCATCCGCAGGAGGCGTCACTTGATGCAAACAGCAAGAGGCTTTATTCCAGCGCGCTGGGGCTCAACTCGTAACTCACACGGGAGCAGAGGAGTCGAACCCCGAGCAGAAAGTCTTACAAGTATATATAGGCAAAAACCATACATCAGGGGGGTTACACATGTGAGGGGGAAGAGAGGACAAAGCCGCCAGGAAATTCCAACAGGGCTCGTTAATAACATGTTTAATGACAGGGCCTAAGTTTTCAGTCAACAGTCCCATCCGGTAATCTCATGTCCTGCTTTTCTTATCTGTCAGAGCACTGTTTGCTCTGTCTGCTCTTAGCTCGGGGCTGTTTCCTGGGACAGGTATAAGGGTCTTGTTCCCATCACTGGCGGAGTGGGGAGACCTTGGAGAGTTAAGATAAAAACGGACAGCTGTAAAAAAAACTTTACTCTTTCAGTTAGGGTTTGCTTTTTTTTTCCTGAAGCTCCATTTTCCATTGTTGCTTTTTAATCTCTGGAGTTAAGAAGTTCAGGATTTGCCCAGATAAGATAAAGTAAACAAAATTCTTTACCTTTCAGATGCAAAGGTGATTTCCCAGGTCCTTGTCCAGGTGGGTTTGAAGAATGAAGCCACAGACAAAAGGTGGTATAGGAAAAGGTGGACATTTATTGGGAAACAAGCACAGACTCCCACATGGGCAGGGGGAGAGATCCACTAAGTCTCTCTTTCCTAAGGTTTATAAAGGCTGCTGTTCTTTGTGTCCTGATATCCCCTCTGATTGGTCATTATAGCAGCTCAAAACCTACTTGGGGTCCCTCTCCTTTACTCCCTTTTGTTTTTCTACTCCTTGTGGCTTTCCCCTTTATTCTGTGAATGAGTGTCTTCCTCTCCCTTTATTCTGTGAATGTATGCCTTTTGGCAGCTCCCAGCACCCCCCCCCCCCCACAGCTTTGCAGCCCTGCAGTTCTCTCCCATGGACTCCCTAATTCCTAAATCTTTCTAAACCTGCCTTGCATATTTTCCCCCTAAAAACTCCTTTCAATAAATTTAGTTTTGCTTGATCAACATGTTTTTCTGGTGGTCTATTTGGGGAGTCAAAAGTCAACACTAGTAAACAACCAACAATTCATTTTTTTATTTTGGGGATAATAAGATAAAACTAAATTCTCTTGCCTGAAAGTAAAAATTGCTAATTATATCACACATTATCATACATGCTCAGTTTGTTTACAACTTGTCACATAAAATTAGACTGTCAATTTCTGGAAGACAAAAATTTGCCAGGTTGGGGCTAATGTTAAATAATGTAAAATATGAAGACATAGAATTACTCTTTGCCCCATCCTTGTCTCTCAGTTAGTGAAACAGGAATTTTAGGGGAACATATGCAAGTTTAGGGAATTTTTAGAATTGGGGTCCATGGAAAAAAACATAGGGCTACAGATTGTGGAGGGCAGGAAGGGACTAGACCTCGGGGTCTAGAGTCAGAGTAGAAAAATTTAAAACAACCACTTGGAAAGGTCACCCCCCGCAGGCACTATAGAACTCCCTGTTCCATAAATAAAAGAAATAGTTTCTGCCTGACCACCACTCCCCTACCTGCCAGAGGCATTACAGGGCTGTCTCTGTAACAAACAACCCATATAGGGAAAGGTCCGGTGTAGAACTTCCTCACTGCGCGAGCGAACCATATTAGGCAAAGTCCAGGACAAAGGGGTCCCACATTCGCGGGTCATTCAAAGGGGCCAATCAGGGAATGCCAGGCCAACTGTTATAGAGGGAAGGGGTATAAAGGAAGGGACTGCCCCTTTCAACTGCACTCTCTCCATGGCACTTGCCTGCTGCTGCGTCAGCTACGGCGGGGCCCAGATTCGAATCTGCAATAAACTTTTTCCCTGTTTGATCCAATTGGTCTCGGTGGTCTATCTTCGGGGGAGGCGCTCAGTTACACAGAAGGGGAGAAGATACATTTCCACTAGACAAGGAAGCCAGGTGCAGTTACATTTCCATAAGACAAGGGAGTAGCAACAGTTGCATTTACATAAGATAAGGTGCAGCCACAGGTATATTTCCATAAGAGAAGGGAACTGGAACTAGCCAAAAAAAGGTCTATATTTACAAAATAAAAAAGAAGGAAGAAAGCCCAGAAGGAATTGGAGAACGATGAGGGAGGAGGGCCTCAGGAGTCACTATAGTAACCAATTCGAAAGGGAATATTGACCAATCAGAGGGGATATCAGGACATAGAAACTACAGCTTTTGTAAACCATGGAAACAGGAAGTCAGTGGTACCCTTTCGCCCTCCCGACCTGGAAGGCCATTCAGTGGGACTCTTTCCCTCTCCCCACATGGGAGTCTATACTTGTTCTTCAATAAATTTCCACCTTTGCTATACTACCCTCTGTCCGTGGATTCACTCTTGGACTCCAACGAACAAAGAATCCGGATTCCAGTCCAAAAATTTTGTATTAGTAGCATATTGCCTTAATAAAAGCAGGTCTCCCATATTTTTTATTTGACAATAGCTGTATGCATTGTGCTAATTATGTAAGTTCAGTAACATTTAGGTAAAAAGCTTCAATAAATATTGTTGGAGTCTCACTCATTTTCTTTTTTCTTTTTTTTTTTTGAGTGTTATAGACATTTTATTTATTTTTAGAAATCAATACATTTTTTATTTTTATTTATTTATTTATTTTATTGTTTAGAGTATTACAAATGGTAGTACATATGTCTTCTTTTTTTTCCAATTGACCTTCCCCCAGCCTCTCTTATCCCCGTCACAGCCCTCACCCCCATCCCAGTGTCTTGAGTCCATTGGTTATGCTTATATGCATGTATACAAGTCCTTTGTTTAATCTCTTACCTCCCCACCTTCACCCTCCCCAGCCTCCCCACCGTAATTTGACAGTCTGTTCGATGCTTCTTTGCCCTGTATCTATGTTTGTTCATCAGTTTATAATGTTTTTTATTATCCATAAATGAGTGAGATCATGTGGTATTTTTCTTTCAATGACTGGCTTATTTCACTTAGCATAACATTTTCCAGTTCCATCCATGCTGTTGCAAATGGTAAGAATTCTTTCTTTTTTACCACAGTGTAGTATTCCACTGTGTAGATGTACCACGGTTTTCTAATCCACTCATCTGCTGATGGGCACTTAGGCTGTTTCCAAAAATCTTAGCTATTGTAAATTGTGCTGCTATGAACATAGGGGTGCATATATCCTTTCTGATTGGTATTTCTAGTTTCTTGGGATATATTCCTAGAAGTGGTATTACTGGGTCAAATGGCAGTTCCATTTTTAATTTGTTGAGGAAACTCCATACTGTTCTCCACAGGGGCTGCACCAGTCTGCATTCCCACCAGCAGTGGGTTCCTTTTTCTCTGCATCCTCGCCAGCACTTGGCATTTGTTGATTTGTTGATGATAGCCATTCTGACAGGTGTGAGGTGGTACCTCATTTTTGTTTAGATTTGCATCTCTCGGGTGATTAGTGACTTTGAGCATGTTTCCATATGTCTCTTAGCCTTCCTTATGTCTTCTTTCAAAAAGTATCTATTTAGGTCCATTGCCCATTTTTTTATTGGGTTTTTTATCTTCCTTTTGTTAAGTTGTATGAGTTCCTTGTAAACATTGGAGATTAAACCCTTATTGGAGATGACATTGGCAAAAATGTTCTCCCATGCAGTGGGCTTTATTGTTGTTTTGCTGATGGTTTCTTTTCTGTGCAGAAGCTATTCATTTTGATGTAGTCCCATTTGTATTTTTTTCTCTATAGTTTCCATTACCCTAGGACTGTTGTCGGCAAACTGCGGCTTGCGAGCCACATGCGGCTCTTTGGCCCCTTGAGTGTGGCTCTTCCACAAAATACCATGGCCTGGGCGAGTCTATTTTGAAGAAGTGGCATTAGAATAAGTTTAAGTTTAAAAAATTTGACTTTCAAAAGAAATTTCAATCGTTGTACTGTTGATATTTGGCTCTGTTGAGTAATGAGTTTGCCGACCACTACCTAGGAGCTGTATTGGTAAATATACTGCTACGACAGATGTCTGTTATTTTACTGCCTATGGCTTCTTCTAAGATTTTTATGGTTTCCCATCTTATGTTTAAGTCCTTTATCCATTTTGAGTTTATTTTTTTGTATGGTGTAAGTTGTTGATCTAGTTTCATTTTTTTTGCATGTATCTGACCAATTTTCCCAACACCATTTATTGAAGAGACTGTCTTGACTCCATTGTATGTTCATACCTCCTTTGTCAAATATTAATTGCGTATAGTGGTTTGGGTCGATATCTGGATTCTCTATTCTGTTCCATTGGAATATATGTCTGTTCTTGTGCCAGTACCAGGCAGTTTTGAGAACAATGGCTTTGTAGTATAGCTTGATATCTGGTATTGTGATACCTCCAACATTGTTCTTTCTCAAGATTGCTTCAGCTATTCAGGGTTGTTTTTTTTTATTGCAGATGAATTTTTGGAGAATTTGTTCTAGGTCTTTGAAGTATGCCATTGGTATTTTCATGGGGATTGCATTGAATTCATAGATTACTTTGGGTATTATGGACATTTTAATGATGTTGATTCTACCAATCCATGAACATGGTATATTCTTCCATTTGTTCATGTCTTCCTCTATTTTTTTTTGGAGTGTTCTGAAATTTTCTGAGTACATGTCTTTATCTCCTTTGTTAAGTTTATTCCTAGGTATCTTAATTTTTTTGTTGCAATGGTAAATGGGATTGCTTTTTAAATTTCTCTTTCTGTGAGTTTATTATTGGTGTATAGAAAAGCCATAGATTTCTGGGTGTATTCTGCTACATTGCTGAATTCATTTATTAAGTCTAATAGTTTTTTGATGGAGTCTTTGGGGTTTTCTTTGTACAATATCATGTCATCTGCGAATAAGGATAGTTTTACTTCTTCTTTTCCAATTTGGATGCCCTTATTTCTTCTTCTTGTCTGATCGCAATGGCTAGTACTTCCAGTACTATGTCGAACAGGAGTGGTGAGAGTGGGCATCCCTGTCTTGTTGTTCCTTTTCTTAGTGGAAATGGTTTTAATTTTTGCCCATTAAGTATGATGTTGGTTGTGGGTTTGTCATATATGGCTTTTATTATGTTGTGTTATGATTCTTCTATTCCCACCTGGCTGAGGGTTTTTATGAAGAAAGGGTGTTGGATTTTGTCAAATGCTTTTTCTGTATCAATGGGTATGATTATATGGTTTTTATCTCTCAGTTTGTTTATATGGTATATCACATTTATTGATTTGCAAATATTGTACCATTCTTCATCCCCGAAATAAATCCCACTTGGTCATGGTGTATGATCTTTCTAAGGTAATGCTGGATTTGATTTGCTAGAATTTTGTTGATGATTTTGGCATCTATGTTCATGAAGGATATTGGCCTGTAATTCTCTTTCTTTGTATTGTCTTTATCTGGTTTTGGCATTAGGGTAATACTGGCTTCGTAGAAAGAGCTTGGAAGTGCTCCTTCCTCTTGAATTTTTGGAATAGTCTGAGGAGGATAGCTTTTAGTTCTTCTTTGAATGTTTAATAAAACTCTCCTGTGAAGCCGTCTGGTCCTGGGCTTTTGTTTGTTGGAAGTTTTTTGATAACTGCTTCAATTTCCTCCATAGTTATCGGCCTATTCAGATTTTTTTGATTCCTCCTTGTTCAGTTTTGGAAGATCATATTTTTTTAGGAATATGTCTATTTCTTCTCGGTTGACCAGTTTTTTGGAGTAAAGTTGCTCATAGTGCTTTTTTATGATTCTTCGTATTTCTGTGGGGTCTGTTATTATTTCACCTCTTTCATTTCTGATTTTGTTTATTTGGGTCCTCTTTCTTTGCTTCTTGGTGAGCCTGGCTAAAGGTTCATCAATCTTGTTTATTCTTTCAAAGAACCAGCTCTTGGTCTCATTGATCTTTTTTATTGTGTTTTTGGTCTCTATGTCATTTATTTTTGGTCTCTGATCTTTATTATCTCCTTCCTTCTACTCACTCTGGGCTTTTCTTGTTGCTCTCTTTCTAATTCTTCAAGTTGCAGAGTTAGATGGTTTATTATTAGTTTTTCTTGTTTTTTGAAGTAGGCCTGTAATGCTATGAACTTCCTTCTCAGGACTGCTTTCATTGTGTCCCAATTATATTGGATTGTTGTGTTTTCATTGTCATTTGTTTCCAGGATGTGTTTTATTTCTTCTTTGATCTCTTTGGTAACCCAGTCATTGTTTAATGGTATGCTATTCAGCCTCCAAGTGTTGGAATTTTTTGATTGTTTTTATTGCATTTTATTTCTAGTTTTATGCCATTGTGATCTGAGAAGATGCTTGATATGATTTCAATCCTCTTGAATTTGGAGAGACTTTACATGTGTCCCAATATGTGGTCTGTCTTTGAAAATGTCCCATGTGTGCTTGAGAAGAATGTATATTCTGTAGTTTTGGGGTGGAATGTTCTAAAGATGTCGATTAAGTCCATCTGACCTAGTGTGTCATTAAGGATTGATGTTCCTTTGCTAATTTTATGTCTAGATGATTTATCCAGTGATGTGAATGGGGTATTAAAGTCTTCTACTATGATTATGTTGCTGTCAGTCTCACCCCTGATGTCCCCCAGAAGTTTTCTTTTTATGTTTTTGGATGCTCCTGCATTGGGTGCATAAATGTTTACCAGAGTTATATCCTCTTGTTGTATCAATCCCTTTAGAATTATGAAATGTCCTTTCTTGTCTCTTGTTATGGTCTTCACTTTGAGGTCTATTTTGTCAGATATAAGTATTGCTACCCCAGCTTTTTTTTCATTTCCATTTGCCTGATAGATATTTTTCCATCCCTTCAATTTCAGTCTGTGTGAGTCCCTTGTTTTGAGGTGGGTTTCCTGTAGACAGCATATATATGGGTCATGTTTTCTTATCCATTCATTCACTCGATGTCTTTTTATTGGAGCATTTAATCCATTTACATTTAATGTTATTATTGATAGGTACTTGTTTGTAGCCATTTCCATATTTTATGCCAGTGTTCCTCCTTGCCTTTTTATTTCTTCTTTTACACCAGTACCTTTAGCATTTCTTGCATTGCTGGCTTGGTAGTGATAAACTCCCTTAGCCTTTTTTTGTCTGTGAAGCTCCTGATATACCCTTCAATTTTGATTGATAGTCTTGCTGGATAGAGTATTCTTGGATTCAGTTCTTTGCTTTGCATCACTTTGTATACCTCCTTCCATTCCCTTCTAGCTTTATGTGTTTCGGTTGATAAATCATTTGATAACCTGATGGGGGATCCTTTGTAGGTAACTCTCTGTCTCTCTCTTGCAGCCTTTAAGATTCTCTCTTTAACATTAACATTTGCCATTGTAATTACGGCGTGTCTTGGTGTGGGTCTTTTGGGATTCTTCTTGCTTGGGACTCTTTGTACTTGTGTAACGTTTTTCTTCCGCATATCCTGGAAGTTTTCTGTCATTATTTATTCAAATACATTTTCTAATCCTTGCTGCTCTTCTTGTCCTTCTGGCAGCCCTATTATATGTATGTTACTTCGTTTTGCGTTGTCCCTAAGCTCTCTTAGGCTCTCCTCCTGTTTTTTAATTTTTTTCTCTAGTTGCTGTTCAGATTGGGTTTGTTTCTGTACCTTATCTTCTAACTCACTGATTCGGTCCTCTGCTTCTTCTAGTCTACTGTTGAAACCTTCCATGGTGTTTTTCATTGTAGCTATATCACTTTTGATTTCTTCCTGATTTTTGTATAAGTTGTTGATTTTCTCATCCATCCGGTGTATGAACTATACGACCATTACTCTGAATTCTTTTTCTGTTGCATGCCTCAGTTTCACTTATTTCCTTTCTTGGCAATTCTTCCTTTTCTTTCCTCTGGAGATTGTTTCATTGTCTCCCCATTATAACTACCATCAGAAGGTTCAAATGTCAAGATGCGGGGGCCTGGGTTGTGTGCAGTCAGAGCTTCGCATCCCCTGAGTGTCACTGAAGAGCTCCGACACCAAGATGTGTGACTGCCATGGGTTGGTGGGAGTACGCTCACCCCAGGTCAGAGTCACCGGAGCTTAGTGTGGCCTCGTGTGCACACCTAGAATCAGGGACCCTGCCTGTGCCTCACTGAAACAGAGACCCCGCTGGCATGTGCCGAAAATCAGAGTCCCCTAGTGCTTGTCAGGAGTCAGTGACCCTCTGTGCCTGCACCGAGAATCGAGTAGCAGAGTGTCTGTTGCTTGGTGTGGCCTCGCACCAAGAATCAGGGTCCCTGTGTGTCCATGCGCCAATAATTGGAGTCTCTGGCTCTTAGTGTGAATGTAGTGGAAATCAGGAATCCCAGGCGTGCGCGATGAGAAACAGAGTCAAGTCACTGGTGCTCAGTGCTGCCTCTCATGTGGAGAATCAGGGTCCCCGGTCTGCTTGGGGGACTGGGTTTCTCAGTCGCACTGTGTCGGCAGGAGGTCCACTACTGCCCTGCAGAAAACAGCCTTCCGTGTGTGCTTGCCCTGAATCAAGTCAGGTGGCACTGTCACTCTCTGTGGGCGTGGAGTCTGATCATGGCAGTGCGTGCTGAGGGAGACAAACTCCCCGTGTTTGATCAACCAGGCTCAAATTCAGCACAGCCTTCCTGTGTGGGTGCGGGGTCTGGTCGCTGGAAACAAACTCCCTGAGTTCGTGCGCCCAGGAGCAAATTCAGTGCAGCCTTTCTGTGTGGGCGTGGGGTCTGGTCACGGGAAACAAAATTCCTGTGTCTGCTCACCCAGGCTCAAATTCAGGTAGAGCTGCCACTGCTATGTGTAGGCAGGAGGCCTGTTTGCAGGGAGAGGGTCTGGCAGTGCCTATGCCACTGGCATAGGCCAGTGGGGAGGGTGATTGGCTCTGTGACTCACAGAAATCTGCAGCCAGGGTCCTGGTCTTTGTGTCCATAGGTCTGCAACTGTGGTTGCAGGTCTATTACCTGAGTGGCTGTAGGGTCCCGGTTTGCATCTGAGACCAGATTGGGTAGAGGCGAGGATAGGATTCTAGTCTCAAGCAATTCTGTTCTTCAAGATGGTGTGCAATCTGTGCTGGTGGTGTCCTCCCCAGAGTGTTTGCAGTGGCAGTGGGGTTTCGCCGTCTAAGACTGCTCTGTTTGGCAGCCCCTTGGAAGACCTGCAGGATCCAACTGTCCCTAGCTCTCTCACACACACACCACACACATCCACACACTCCTCTATCGCTTCCTCACTTTCTCACACACTCTCCCTCCCTACCTTCTAGCCGGTCACCATCTTGTCTCCATATCCCATTTTCTTTTTATTCTGATAGAAGGCAACCTCATTCCTAAATCACCCCATTACATTTTTGTTGCAGAACTGCCCTAGGGAATTCGGTGCAGAGGCAGCCCTTAACTAATAACTGATGAGCATGGAAGAATAATTGGCCAAGGTAATTCCAAGTTTCTTGGGGGGAGGGGTGGATGGCTGGGTGGAGTGGATGTGTTAAATGTTAGTCATCCAGTGCAGTAACTGGCTTAATAATGCAACCTTTATTGGTTGCTTTTCCTCTATCACTTCTCCATTCCCCACCTCTATGGGGCAGGTTATACACAAAAATGGCATTTCTCAAACATGCATGATCATTGCCATGATTTGGTTGTAACTTTTTGTTTTCAGGTAACAGAAATTGGTTTTGCTTAAAGTATGTTAAATATGAGGAATTTACTGGTGAGTTATTTTGGTGATGACTCCCTAGATTGCTAGCAGAGATATCTGTTGATCAGCACAGCTAAGTTTGCACATAATCTTTGCTTCAGGGTCTACTATTAGAGAGAACCTAACTAAAATATAGACTTCTTAGGAAAGCAGGTTATCTTCATCCTTTCATGGTAGAACAGGTCCCAGAATTGTACCAAGGATAACTTTTGGTGAAGAGTGAGCTACATTGTGCACTTCCTGGCAAGAATAGTGTTTGGCTTGTCTTTGTTTGTTGAGTGTCTAATACAGTGCATATTAAACACAGGTAACCAATAAACATCTGCTGAATGAATCACAATGGTCTAAGTATCCTGGCAGTAGGGCCTGATAATTCTGGGAATATGATAATCACAGCAGACTCCTGGGATGAAAGAGGCATTTGTTCAATGAGTGTTTTTAGCCAGTTCTTACCTCATGGCCATGACTGATGCTCAAGCAACATGCACCAGGATGGCTGGACCAGTTGTCCGTGGTTCTTGTCCATTCTAATGCTTACTTTGTTTGTTATGATTGGTACATGTCCATGGTCTCCTACTTGTTAAATATTTTCATATTATTCTTATTCAGAACCATTTTTTGATCAATTACTTTATTGCAGATGTGCTTGAATCTTGCTGTTGGAATCTAAAGAGAATATTCTCATATTCTTTCATGATTCTTATCTTAATGCCTCAGTTCTTTAGCATTTCAAAGAGACAGTCTTGGCCAAAGTCATGGCTCATTTCTATAGCATATGAACCTGATCATGGTTCCATGAAAATATTTGTTTTTCTCTTCAAGAATTCCATTTCTTATCATCCACTGATTGTATTGGCCTAGTGCCAGTCTACTCAGCCTTGTTACACAGCAATAAATATTAGTTTTGGTTGATATGGTAGAACATTACTTAGATAACCTGGACAGTTTTAAGTCAGTGCTTAAAACTAATCAATTAGAACAGTGGTCGGAAAACCGCGGCTCGCAAGCCAAATGCGGCTCTTTGGCCCCTTGAGTGTGGCTCTTCCACAAAATACCATGGCCTGGGTGAATCTATTTTGAAGAAGTGGCGTTAGAAGAAGTTTAAGTTTAAAAAATTTGGCTCTCAAAAGAAATTTCAATCGTTGTACTATTGATATTTGGTTCTGTTGACTAATGAGTTTGCCGACCACTGAATTAGAAAATAATGTTTTAGTATCTGATATAGGTAAAGCACTGTAAAAGTGTCCAAGGGGGTATATAAGAATTTCAACAATAATATCTGCCTCCTAAATATGCAAGACTCCAATTCAGGTCTGGTACATAGTATTTACTAGTATATAGCCCTAAGCAAGTAATTTAACACTTGTGTCTCATTTATTCATATGTAAAACAAGGGCAGTGACTACTGTGAAAATTTGATGTAAAATTATAAACACATAAATGCTCCTAAACATGTAGTCAGTCAAAAATGGCAACTGTGATCATCATAAATCTAATTGCAAGGTTGGAATGTAAAACACATATAACACTATAAAATACCACCTGCTAGATAGCAAAAGGCAGTATAACTTTTTACAAGCACAGAATCTATAGTATTGTGCATTCAGGGAAGGCAGTCATTCTGAGCTGGGAAAATTTGGGGAAACTTTTTGGAGTAATTGGAATTAGAATTGAGTCTTGAGAAAGGAGTAGACTTTGAACAACCTGCTCACTGTCTTCAAATGAGGCAGTACACTGTGCACTAGGGTATCTGGGACAAGTGTCCTAATCACACTGTATTAGACTTCAGGACAGCAGAGCTGGGAGCAAGGGCAAAAAGAACCTATGAATTCACTCCCTGACCATGAAGAGATCAGATTGAGGAGGTACAAATTTGGTTGTAATTATAGTGCAGTGAAGGTAAAAAACAAGATTGTAATGGGCTACATTTAACAGCAGAGGCTGAGAACTTTACTGATGATGTCATGCCTTATTCAAAGGTGAGATGAGTATGCTCAGCATCTACTTTTTGAGAATCAACAGTTTTTTCTTTCTATTCATTCTCCTGGGATAAGCATATATAGTGTAATCAAAATAAATGTTAAAAATCACTTGGTTTCTTATTTTAAAATAAGGTGTGATTTTATACAAATAGTTATACAAGGTATAACTATTATACAAATGAAGAATTACTTTCCAACTCTGCTGCCTATTTCATGCCAGACTTTCAATTTCTCCTGCCCTGACAGTACTTATTTATAAAACTAGAGGCCCGGCGCACGAAATTGGTGCACGGGGGGAGGGTGTCCCTCAGCCCAGCCTGCAACCTCTCCAATCTGGGACCCCTCGAGGGATGTCTGACTGCCTGTTTAGGCCCGATCCCACCAAAACGGGCAGTTGGACATCCCTCTCACAATCCAGGACTGCTGGCTCCCAACTGCTCGCCTGTATACCTTCCTGATTGCCCCTAACCACTTCTGCCTGCCAGCCTGATCATCCCCTAACCACTCCCCTGCCAGCCTGATTGATGCCTAACTGCTCCCCTGCCAGCCTGTTTTCTCCTAACTGCCCTCCCCTGCAGGCCTGGTCACCCCCAACTTCCCTCCTCTGCTGGCTTGGTCACCCCCAACTGCCCTCCCTTGCAGGCCTGGTCCCTCCCAACTGCCTTCCCCTGCTGGCCTGATTGCCCATAACTGCCCTCCCTTGCAGGCCTGGTCCCTCCCAACTGCCCTTCCCTGCTGGCCATCTTGTGGTGGCCATCTTGTGTCCACATGGGGCAAGGATCTTGGACCACATGGGGGCAGCCATCTTGTGTGTTGGAGCGATGGTCAATCTGCATATTACTCTTTTATTAGATAGGATAGAGGCCTGGTGCACGGGTGGGGGCTGGCTGGTTTGCCCTGAATGGTGTCCCGGATCAGGGTGGGGATTCCCTTAGGGTGTGAGGCAGCCTGGGCGAGGGTTCTGTGGTGGATTGCAGGCTGGCCACGCCCCCTGGTGACCCAAGTGGAGGCCCTAGTATCTGGGGTTTATTTATCTTCTACAGTTGAAACTTTGTAGCCTTGAGCGGAGCCAAGCCTTCTGCTTGCTCCATGGCAGCAGCCATTTCTGTTGGGATTTATGTATCTTCTATAATTGAAACTTTGTAGCCTTAAGCGGAGGCCTGGGCCAGCCAGGGTGTGCGGAAAGCTTGGCTTCCTCCATCGCCGGGGGCAACCCTAGCCTCCTGCTCTTTCCAGCTTCGTGGCTGCCACCATTTCTGTTTGGATTTATGTATCTTCTATCATTGAAACTTTGTAGCCTTGAGTGGAGGCCTAGGCTGCAAGGGCAGGCGGAAAGCTTGGCTTCTTCCATTGCCGGGGAAACCCAAGCCTCCCTCCTGCTCTCTGTGGCTGTAGCCATCTTGGTTGGGTTTATTTGCATATTCGCTCCTGATTGGCTGGTGGGCGTGGCTTTGTGAGTGTAGCAGAGTGATGGTTAATTTGCATATTACTCTTTTATTAGATAGGATGGTATGATAAGTTATTCCTTCATTAAATGGAGAAAATACTTCATATTTTCTTGTCTTAAAATTGACCACATTTCAAAGCAAACATACTCATACAGAGTCTACTCCTTAAGAGAAAATTTTAGAATTGAGGCTAATATAAAAGAACAAATATGCCCTAGAGTTATTCTTAAAATCATATGTGCTGTGTAGAGATGAAGGTGTTAACTGTAGTCCTCAGGCCCATTTTGTTACCAAGCAAAACCAATGCCTTCACTGAATTATAGGTCTGAGAGCCATTATCTCCCAGGAGCACCTTGAAAAGACGAGTCTAATCTCAATAATGTGACTTTGCACATTAAATAAATTCCCCATGTTCAGTAGTTCTTCATTCTTAAGGAGGAAATGTCTTATACCTCCCCACATTCACCTCTTCTCATATCAAGAAGAAAAGACTCAAAGGAATGTGAATATTTACTAACCAGATTGATTTTGTTTCTTTCCTCTTGATCTTCTACATCACATTGTGTGTGTGTGTGTGTGTGTGTGTGATGTAATGAATTAATAAACTCAGGAGAATCAGTTTGCTTGCCAGAGATTTATCACAGAAACTATTTTCCTTCATATTGACTTTACTCTCCATTTCTTATACTGAAGGATATGCTTGTTTAAAAAAGCAATTAGCTGAATAAGTGTTCTGCATCAGCACGGCTCTGAGTCCAGGCCCTGCTTGGACAATGCCTGAGAAGGCATCCAGCCAGGGTTTTTGCTTCTGCTTTGCAGATGAGCTGCACTGGAGGAACATCCTGCAGAGGCTTTATTTCCCTTTCTAAAAAAATATGTTCTACATACTTTTAATTAGTTCTACACTAATAATGTTGTGTGGCTTGAAAGGAAAGTTTGCGGGAAAGTTTCTGACCAAAATCTTTTCAATTTTGGCATCAATCTTGCATCTTGTCCTGTATAATTGCATGAGATATCGTTAACGGATTATAGAGAATGATCATTTAAACAATAAGAAAGTAAAGAGGTAATTCTTTTTTCTGTAAAATTCACTTTAGGTGGCCCTAGCTGTTTTGGCTCAGTGGACAGAGCATAAGCCTGCAGACTGAAGGGTCCCAGATTCGATTCTGGTCCAGGGCACATGCCCAGATTATGGGCTCAAATGCCAGTAGCGGGTGTGCAGAAGGCATCTGATCAATGATTCGCTCTCATCATTGATGTTTCTATTTCTTTCTCCATCTCCCTTCCTCTCTGAAATCAAATATATATATATATATATATTAAAAGCCTTTTAAAAAATTTACTTTAGGTGACTTCTTTCCCTCTCTTCACCTAAACCAGTATATCCATCCCTCTCCACCCCCAAGCACACAACCTCTTCAATGAAACAAATAAATATTGATAAAAAGAAGAAAATAAAGGAAAACTACATGTTCACATTAATGCTCTCAAATAATGTCTTGGTTCATTAAGTGACAATAAGTTTTATTTTAATTTTACTTATTATATCTTTATTGTTATGGAAAGACATATAATTCACGTATATACACATTGAAATAATGTAAAAAGTAAAATATTCTTAAATATCTAAAATTCTGGGTTACTTATTTTAGACACATGTTTTGTATAAATGGCATAAACCTTATTTCATATTTTAATTTGATATGAAAGTATTTAGTTTGAGAAATCTAGACACAAGTTTCTTAAAGTCAGAATTTTAGAGCTAGAAGTGATCATTGATATTATCTATAACTAGAGGCCTGGTGCACGAAATTCGTGCACGGGGGTGGGGTGTCCCTCAGCCCAGCCTGCACCCTCTCCAATCTGGGACCCGGAGAGCGATGTCCGACTGCCCATTTAGGCCCAATCCCGGTGGGCCTCTAGTTTAATATAACTCTCAGTATCAGAATAAATGACTACAGTTATAACCAGCATTTGGCTCTAATTAAGGGTAGAAAGGCTTAAAGTCCATATTATCAGTAAACTGTAAAGTGATTATTCTTTCCCTTTAATCAGTATCAAAATAATATCCTCATAACCACAGCATTACAAATGTTAAATATTTAACACTGAAGGGCTTTAACCAATTGGCATGACCACTTTTGCCCATATGGCACTCTGATGCTTACTAGCTGCCTATCAACTCTGCTTGGTAACTATTAATGAAGATTTCTCCATGTTTCCTGACATACTCTCCTTCTGTTAACACAGCTACAAATTGTGCTTCTCTTGGTTGCAGTGCAGGTTTCAAGAGGGGTAGCTCCAACCTCAAATGCCTCTCTGGCTGAGATGCACCAGTCTCCTCTCTCTGGGTATTTCCCTACCTAACTAACGTGAGCTGCACCTGGCACCATGTTATTACTTCACCTTATTTAGAACAGATTCGCTGAAGATGGTATCTACACCGTGACCAGACTTCCACTGAATTCAATCAAATCGGCCAAAAGTCAGTCCAGTCAATTGTTTGGCTTTTTTAAATTACACAACTAATCCATTTCTTGTGTCACTTTTCAATAATTGTGCTGGATTGTTAATGAAAAAAATTAGTTGTGTATAAAAGTCTAATGTAGATGGAATGCCACCAGAACTTGGACTGCTGGAAGCAGAAATACTCACTGGAAAAACTCCTCCTTGGGAATGACCCCTAGCAGTGTTACAGTACCCTGCTGACAATTTGATTTAAATCACATTTCCTCAATCTGTTGGTGAGCACCATATGCCATTTAGGATAGGATGAAGAGATGTATTTTGGTCAGACATATTGTGTCTATTTCCTCCTCCAACCTAGCAAGTTTGTCACTGGGATAGAAAAAGAATATTTTTATAGCTTTTAGAATGTGGTGTTTGAAAGCTTTTCTTAATTAAGTTCAATAATTTCTAATAGAAGCCATATGGTAGAGAGAAAATTGTAGTGACTAACTTAAGCATGACAGAAAGTAACATTCTTTAAAATAATTAATGGCTGTTAAAAGGTCCGATGCATTATGGAGGGGGAAGGGTGAAGATTAGATTTAATCAGAAGATTCAGGAAGGAGGGTTGATGAGAGAGATTAATCAAACTAGAGCATGGTCATGTAAGGGACAAGATCAGATGATTCACTCACAAAAATGAGTAAGAGCAAAGGAAGCAGAGGGTGTGGAGAGGGTGACATGGTAGAGAAAGTCACACATGTAGTGGTAGTCGAAAGTCAAACCTCATTAAAAAAGTTGTCCAAAACATCTCTAATGAGCTGGAAACAATGTGCGACTCACCTGGTTAGAGGCTTTTTTGCACAAATTCAAACTCAGGCCAGGTTGCTCAATGGGTCTGTGGAGAAATTACCAACACTGGAGGGAATCCTAGCCAAGGAGAGCTGTGCTAACAGACTTTCCTCAACTACATAACTTTGGCAATTGAGACAAAGATAAAGATACCTTACCTCTTTGAAGCAGCACTGAATTGGCTTCATCTACATATTGCCACTAAATTGATACAGAAGATATTAGAATTAGAGAAACAACAACAACAAACAATGCAACACAGTTGTTTTAAAATGTCAGGAGCAAGCAGGCTGGGGGCCAGATATCAGTGAGCAGGGGAAGGATGTGATGGAAATCTGTGTTCCTCTGCCAAAAGAGTTAACTACACAGAGCCACGTAAGCCATCTGTATCAGCAGAATGACCTTGGCAGGAGCAGAGCACATTATTTGTTTTCATGGAAAGAGTGTTTTCTTTTGAGTGTGTGTGTGTGTGTGTGTGTGTGTGTGTGTGTGTTTAAATCAGGCGACATGGTCTAGTGCAGAGGTGGACTCACTTTTCCTGCCAAGAACTCTTGAGCATCTGATGAAATGTGAACTCTCAAGTTCTTTTATGTAAGTTTGCTCTCCATGTATGCTTTAAAATTAATGATTAAAAAGGTCATTAGACCTCAACTCGTTTTGTTTTTTTTTTCTCAATTGACAGTAGAAGGAATGGTCTTCTGCAATTATTCTTTTGATTATGTTACTCTCTTTAAATAACTTGAAAAGAACTCCTAGTTTTAGTTTGCTTCAAAATAAAATGTTCTGACTCTCTTCCTGTACCTTACTGTTCTTATTTTGTTTTACTCACTGCTCTCCTCTCTTCTGCAGTTGGATGTAAACTCTGCCATCCTCTTTCCCTGATTATTTTCCTCCTTTAAGATTTGTTCAAGTCCTTACATACACTCCTTTCCATTAAACTGGGCTACTTATTTCTGACTGAACTTTAATTTTTATAACTTTACTGAAACTGTCTTCTGTTGTGTGTATGTGTACCTGTTTCCAATACTATTTTCAATCCATAGACATCTATGTTTTTCTTTTGTCCACCTGTAATTTATAAGTTTCTTAAGGACAGGAGCTCTGTCTTCGTCTTTTCTTTTTTGGCATTATCCCAGTGCAAGGCTTGTCATTGTCAGCTGATTTCAGTTGCATGTACATACCAGTAAATCCCATGCTCCTTTGTTCTCCACTCAAGCTTGGGAAGATTGTACTACTTTGTTCTCCGAGTAACCTTTCCCATTTCTCTTTCTTCAAGTTTCTATCTCAGGTTTGAACATGTTTCCTTTTAAATGACAACAGGAGTGTCCCTCTGAGCACACAGTAGGTGGCTTTGGGTGTGTTAGGTCATGCTTCAGAAAGCCTGGACAGTGTAGGGTAAGTAGCAGACTCACCGCCCTCTCGTCTTCCATCCACCCAATAATCACCTGACCCATGTTTATGTACGTGTTCGAATCTTTCTTATTCACTTACTCATCAGTAGCCAATGTGTCTGCTATGTTGTTTATAGTATAAGCTTCCGGAAGTATCACTGTTCTCATGATTAATTTATGGTGTCTTAGTCCCAGTGTGGTGCTATGTTCTCAGTCTCTCTTAATTACTTATTGAGACTCAATTATCCACCAAATACATCTTTAACAAATGTTTCCAAGGCAAGCAAGCAAACAAATAAGCACCACATCGTAAACGATGGCACTTTCCTCATAAACTTCACTCTTTTCAGCCATGATCTCATTGTTTGCTGTGAGAGCCAGATCTACTGGCAAAACGCTCCAAGAGCAGTGCACTGAGACCATGGAGACCTTTCTTTAGATATGAAGAATTGGGTCCAAGCATGTATCTGCGAGGATGCGTAAGACCCACGTTTTTTCAGAATGTCTCACACTGACCCCAAAAAACCTGTTGGTGGAAGCCTGCCCTCAAGGACTATCATTAGTCATGTAATTGCTCTGCTCTCCCCCTATCTCTCAGGGTGTGAGCCTGATTCTGAGATCACTGTACTAATTTAAAATGCTTGGAAACAAGCAAAAAGGCAGACTTGAGGATATATTAACTAACTCCTATTCGAAGAGCCCACAAATTTTTCATTGTGCTGAAAATGTCAAATTTAGCTCTTCACCGTTTCTTTAAACAACTCTCAATAGCAAAAATAATCAGTAGTTGAGGGAGCTAAGATGGCATGATGAGAATACTGCTCTGAAGCTTTATTATAATTCTGACTAGGAAAAAATGATAGTGCTGAAAGGATCCCTGTGGCTTGTGAGTTAGAGAGCATTTGTAAGAGAGTTCTGTGAGGGGCGCACAAGTGGGGAGGGTGTTTGGATAAAGTAATGAAGGAAGATGACAAATTGACCTGGGCTATTATTTATATTTTTAATTTGAACATTATGTAATGCTGCCTCCCTCAGATTCAGGGGGACCTCCTTATGAAATGCCCCCCAAGCTTGCTTGGTCAGCCCCCTGGGGGGGTGTGGTTGCAGTCAGGATTCCACCTTCTTAACGAGCTGTCCTAAGTGATTCTCATCCTCAGAAAAGTTTGAGGGGCCTATATGCATTCAGTAGTAAATAAAAATGCTCACCAAATACTGCATGCTATGCTGGACGCCAAGAGTAAATAAACCGGACCCATCTCAAAATCCCCAAATGGCAAATTTTAACAACAAAGAAAGTGAACACAATCATGAACTCCTATAGTGTCTTCAAATTGTAAAACTTGAATACTGAGTTTTTATGTAGGTTACTTTTAGCTAATTTAAATATAAATGAATTTTCTTACCAATTAGATTATTCTAAATAATGTATTTAAAATGTTCTAGCTGTTACAGCTGGAAAGTGTTGAAAAGTAACTTGCTTAAGCCAATCTAGGATGCATTGTCAGACTGGTGGGCAACGCTGTGTCTAGCATTTCCCTGATGTTTCTAAAGGGTCCTCTGACTTCCTAGCCCTTCCTATGCTCTCCTGTCAAAACTGCTCTAATAAAATGGATAAAATAGCGAATGCTAAGCTAAGAGAAAAGTGTTTGCACTGTGGGTCTGTTACTAAATAAATTATATGGCTTTGATCAAGTTCCTTTAACTCTCTTTGAGTTTCCTCATCTGAAAAATAAATACAGGGTAGGGTTTTAGGAGCTCTGCTACTCTTTCCAGTCCTCTTTCTAGAATTCATTTAGTTCTCAGCAAACTAAGTTCTTAGTTCTCAGTTCACACACTTCAGGGTGGAAACTGAGGTCTCCATTTGGCAGGAAGAGAGGCTGCATGAGGAGGAGTCTTGGAGGAGTTGCTTGTGAATGATGGAGCAGGGATCTGAGCAGGGCCCTGAGATTCAGTGAGGAGTCAGAACGTGGGTCTGAGTGAGCCCAGCTCCGACTCTGATTTGATGTGAGATGTGAACACATCCCCTAGCTTTCCTGTGATCTATTTTTATCACTTTTGGGGTGGAGATAGTAATGATAACTGTTCTCACAGTGTCATTGTTGACATTACCAAGGAGGGTGAGCAAACATGTCTAAGGCTCACAGTTGGCAGTCTAGAAGTGTTTCTTTATTCACTATAATGGTGTGGTTTAGTCAATGCCTCACCTTCTCTTCCCTGAGTTGGGCTATTTATTTAACAAGTGTGATGTTCCAGGAACTGATCTAAGAGCCTCACTTTAATAATAACTCTATTCATCCTTATAACAAGCCATCAAGGACTATTATTATTCCATTAGGCAGATAAGTAATCTAAGGCTCATAACCCAACCATGGTCGCCCATGGACAGGATGTTTTCTGGTCCTAAACCTGGAGAACAATATTTTATTGACAAAACATTTCCTCCCTCCCTTCTTTCCTTTTTTCCTTTTTTTCCCTTCTTTTCTTTCCTTACATTTTGTACATTTTTTTTCTCCATAGGCAGATTTTATAGGGAAAAATTACCCTGATTTTATAAGGAACAATTATTTCATTTTCAATGTACATTTGCATTCTGGGGTGGGGTAGTGAGGGAGTTTGTTCTCAGGGAAGCTTCTCCTGCCATTGGCATTAGAACCCAGTTCTTCCACATCCTCCCATCCCCGTACTCTTTGCAGCTTGAGCAAGACTCACATCTGATCTCCATGGACCCCTGGGGTTGGTCCCTAAAAATTCTTTTTAAGAGCCATCCTTTACTGAATGCTACTACATGTGAGACACTATATTAGAGCTTTATACTGATATCTAATTTATCCTCTGTAGAAAATAATAAATGGAGTAACTTTAAAATGGAGTCAGTGCTGCCATTCCAGATGACCTGCCTTGCCTATTTTATGCCTCAAATCTTTGGGATGTTAAAACAGGGTAAAGTAACACTTAAACTGGCCTAAAGTAACACTGTGTCCCAAAGAACTATTTGCAAGGGCAATAAGAAAGCAACTATTATTATTACTGGACTGATAACTCTGGAACTGAACATTAAAAACATTGTTTAGAATTAGTGTTGCTATTTGTTCCCCTTCCTTTTTTAAATCAATACCCATTGCCTTTGCTTTCTAATGGGAACAGTATTTGGGCTTCCACCCAAATACTTTTGGAATAGCTATTCTTTTTTTTTTTTTTTTTTATCTCACATAAATGCTTATTGCCTCTCCTTTGGCCTTTTATTTTTATGTTTACACCTCTCAACCACTTAATAGGATAGGTACTACTTTTCCATTTAAAGTTGAGGAAAGGAAAACTTGGAGGATTTCAGTACTTGCTCAGTGCCAAAAACTCTAGTAAGTAGATAATGCTGGTTTGGAATCTATGTCTGAATTATAAATCCATGTGCTTCAAAAATGGCTTTTCTTTCCCTTTTAATGAGAGGAAACTATATTGGTCTTCAGTAAAAGTATAAAAAGTATAAATATTTGTGTGATGTTGTTTCTGTGGGAAGGTAGAGCCCAGCTTAACAAAAAATACTGTAGATAAAGAATCAGTAGAAATGAATGGTTAGACTAGTGGTCCTAAAATTTTTGCCAGCATCAGAGTCATTTGGAAGGTCTGTTGAAACACAAATTTCTGGGCCCAACCCCCAGAATTTTGGTTTTGATGGAGTCCGCGATGGTGTCTGAGTGTTTGCATTTTAAACAATTTTTCAGGTGATGCCAATGCTGCTGGTCAGTGATTTTCAAACCCAGAGGCACAGTGGCATCACCTGGAAGAAATTTTAAACTCTTGGGTCTGGTCTGTTTTAATTAGTCTTGGAGGAGTCCAAGTCATTGCAGGGTTTAAAAGTTCCCCAGGTGGCTCTAAAGCACCGTGAGGACTGTGTAGCACTGCTTTGCACTCTCCCTATTCAGTATCAACATTCTCCCTATCCAATAGCCAGTATGCAGTTTGATTGGGATGGAGACAGGAAATTGATGAAAGACTATTTAAAATTAAGATTCTTGGCCAGTTCCTAAGAGAGCAGATATTATGCTGTTTATTGGCAGGACATGCCAGGAAGTAGGTGCCAGCATCTTCTCTGGCAAGTTTATGTTCTTTCAATTATACCTCAAAATGCCTCAGAGTCTATAAAATTAGCTCCATCTCTGTCCTCCCAACATGCAAATGAGGCAATCCAATGAAAACATTTATTTTTATTTTATTGCCCAGTTATTCTCATATTGATGACTTCTATTTTGGCGTCAAGAGGTCATGTTGATCTCTTTGCTCTGACAGTACTAAGTTGACAAGCATATCACCTCCAGAGACTCTTTCTTAATACGGTGCAAGTGCTCCTTGCATTGCAGCATTCAAATTTTGCACAACCCGTGTTTTCATACATTTTAACAGGACACCCCTACTCCACCTTTGGAATGACAAGTAGACTGCTGCCATCATCTACCTATGGAATACCGCTAGCCCCTGATGGGTGAGGCTGCCCCAGAGCCACGAGTTCCATTTGGGCTGTTACTACCATGTTGGGCTATGTCATGTGGGTGGGTGTGGGTGGGGTGGGGGCTGGGTAGTTTTTCCAACATTTTCTACTGTTGCCATTTTCTTATTACTTTATAAAAGTGAGTGTTTCCAAAAGGCAAGGTAGGGTTAGAACTTTTATAAAATGTTTTAGCTCTTACAATGGAATCCTTCTTCTAATGTCCAAGCTTATCATTTGACTCTCAGACCTTTGAATGTCACTTATATATACTGAAATTTACCTTGTTCAACAAGGAAATCTATATAGCAGGCAATTTCATTACAAATAATTATGGAAGTAATTACTCACCTAAAATGAATGATCTTACTTTAGATTTGTAGTTCTGTGACTTGAATTTACAGCACTGGTTCATACAGCTTATTTAATAGCATAGACAAACATATAACCTGCAGGATAGTGTTCAAGGTTGCAGGATTCATAACTGCACAGTTCACAGTAGGGATTCAAGGGAAGCATTGGTATTACCTATGGGAGTGTCAGAACAGGCTTAGTGACAGAGGTAACAATTGAGGGGGGTGTTAAACTATCAGGCATAGAACACAAGCAAAGAGGAGAAGGGCATTCTAGAGGAGCATAGACAAGAACAGCAAAATATATCACACAAGATCAAAGTTTTTCGTGATGGTGGGAGCATTGTGTTCAAGAAAAAGGCCACAGAGATAAGCTAAGAAAATGTGCTATAAAGAAAGCAAATGATAGTTGTAAGCCATTTATAGCAGATGCTGTCAGAACCTCACCCATATCTCTTTGTACCTTAACCAGTTCACTGTGTTTCAGTGACAACTTTAAGGTCTGCCTGGGAGTTTTGCTGGATTTGTAGAAGGTCATTCTGTCCATTCATGGCAGGCCAGAAGTGCCAAGGGAAGTAAGAGCCCCCTACCTCCCAGAAGCAACTGATTGGAGTTGATATATATATATATCCTATCTAATAAGGAGGGAATATGCTAATTGACCCTCACACCATCACAAAGATGGTGGTGTCCACAGCCAATAAAGAGGGAATATGCTAATTGACTGCCACACCCTCAAAGATGGCGGCACCCACAGCCACAAGATGGCGGTGCCCAGTCCCTTCAGCCCCGCCAGGCGGCAGGCATGCAACAAGGCTGGGCCTGCCCCCAGCCGGGCCTGGCCTTGCTGCATGCCTGCCTCCTGAGTCCCCCAATCCCCTCAGCCCCCCAGCCAGCCTGAGGCACAGGCAAGCCTCGGATGGCAGCTGCCCAGCCTCCCAGGGCCACCTGAGGCTCAGGTAACCAGGGCTGGCCAAGGCTTGTGCTGCCGGCAGTGGCAGCAGCAGAGGTGTGATGGGGGCATTGCCTTCCCCTGATTTCCGGGTCGCCTCCTGCCCTGGAGGCTCCCAGACTGTGAGAGGGGGCAGGCCATGCTGAGGGACCCCCCCTCCAGTGCATATATTTTCATGCACCAGGCCTCTCTCTCTCTCTCTCTCTCTCTCTCTCTCTCTCTCTCTCTCTATATATATATATATATATATATATATATATATATATATATATTTTATTTTTTTTTCCCTCTCCCATGGGATAGCTAGAGACATGAGTTTTGCAGCATTTCCCTCAGTATTTCAGCAGGAGTAAGCCCCAGCCATCCTGTTTCTGTATCAGTTCTCCACTTTCTTTCTGATTGATATTCCTTATATGCCAAAATAAGCTATCAGGTCTGCTTCTAGGGAAATTTAAGCTAAAGCAACATGATAAGGAGTGCTAGGAAGGAGTGCAAAGGTTTCAGATAAGAGTAATTTTGAGGACTACATTGATAGCAAGTGGATAGATGAAGTGGAGGTGGAAGAAAGTAAGACCAGTGAGGAGAGAATTGATGAAGTCTAAGGGAAGACTGCAAAGTCTGAGCTGGGGACTAGGGTTTGGAGAATGGAGGTATATGCACCAGAGAGATGTGATGGTAGACAAAGAGCTGTGGAGTTGAGGCCCTAAGGAAGACTGAGAGGGAGTGGTCAAAATAGCAGAAGACCAGGAGAAGGGGTTATCCATTCCAGGAGGAGATAGCTATCAACTATGGCAACAGATATAGAGACTTGGCATCGCAATGACTATTGGATTGGGAAACACTGAATCACTAATAATCTTCCACACCTTTAGAATGATGGGGACAAAATTTTTATTGTACCAAATTGAAGAATAAATGAGGTGACTAAATGATTATTAACCAGTCTTTGGAAAAACTTGGCTGTGAAAGGAAGAAGAAAGAGAGTGATGGTTAATAGAAGAGGACTCAAGGTTAGAAAGGGTGATTTTAAAGGCAGGGATGGTATGACTTGATGTGCAGACTGCTGTGAAAGAACAAGGAGAAATGAAAAGGCTGGGAATACATCAGTTAGTAATATAAGGTCGTGGGTCTGAAAGAGATGCTGGGGAGGGGATGAGATCATGAGTATGGCCAGGAGCTTAACCTTACATTGCCAAGTCAAAGATAAATTGCTTATATTCCAGACATATGAAGGGGTGAAGGAAGTCAGGAAGCTGCTAAGAGGGATATAGCATTCATAATTATTTCTTTTTTCATAAGCATTCTTGAAAATTCATATTCTTGAAGTAATTCAGAGTGTCTGTTGCAGATGCAACCCTGGGTCTTAAGCTGTGTGTTATAGAAATATAAGGTGGTAAGTCTAACCAAGAACTGGGAGTGAGAAAAAAAGGGAGCCAATTTGGGAAATGGAACTGTAAAGTTTATGCTGCTAATAATTTTCAAACATGTTCAGAAGCAATAGAAAAAAGAATTAAAAAAAGAATTTATTTCTAAAATGCATTTTTATTTTATTTTGCAATTTCCCCTTGCTACTGTGATCTAAATTTTGTGGGTTCTTGGAAATAAAAAGGCTGCATCATGTGTGTGGATTACTACTCACCATTCTAGCAGTAAGCAAGTCAATGAATGCTCTAGGTTTCAATGAAGAAGGTTATTACTTATTTACACCAACTTACTAACTTCTCTAAATTCTACCTAAGATGTGTATACTGATCAGTCTAACATCTGTTCCTTCCTGCAAACAAAAAAACAAAACTGAAAACCCCAGAGTTCTTAACATTAATCCTAAAAATAGCTCTGCCTGACCTCTGTCTGCTGTGTACAGACTTAGCAGGTCTTACTTTTTCAGATCTTCTTTTTGGTGTCTAATTTCTTAAAGTCCAAGAAACAGCTGTCTGAGGCTTGAGAAGCAAGACGACGAACATGCAGATATCAAGGAAGTGGTTTCCTTACAGAAACAGCTCCTTTTAGATCTGAGCATTTCCTCATTCTTGCCTGACTGTAGAGCTTTGTAAATTGCAATCTGTGCTAAATTCAGACATGTTTTCTTACTGGTGGGGGTGAGGTTACTTTCTTTAGCCTGCTTCAAGCCAGGCAAGATCTAATCAAAATAATCTCCATTTTTCAGTAGTTGGACATTTCAACTGTGTATCCTATAGAAAACAACAACACACACAGAATTTGTAAATGAAACCAATAGAAAATATTAACGCCCCCACCATTTTTAGCATTCAAAGAAGGCTTGTTCTTATTTCTGCACAATAATACTTGGTATTTTAGCCATTGTTTCTTCATTAGTCTGAGAAAAGTAAAGCATTGCAGTTGGGGATTCTAATAGGAGTGCACTACTTCTCTACACATTAAAACAGGAAGCACCATTGACTGGCTGACTGACTTCTTTCTCTTAGTATCTGCTTAGCTAAAGTTTGGGTTTGATAAAATTGATGGAATCTTTATGGTCCAAGTGAAATAGAAGATGAAGCAATTAACCACTTAATTTAAACTATTTTATCAGTCAATGTAAGTAATTCTAACACTGGGCACTTTCACACCTTGAATTATTGATGAAGACACATCTATAAAGTAGAATATTGGTGATGAACCAGTACCAAGCTGGGTCATTTAGGACATAAAGTGGACAGTTCAGTTTTCAATATTTGTAGTTTTAATCCCCCTAGATGGCTTATATTAGTATTGCAAATGGCTAAAGTAGCCATTTTCAATCTTTTCCCACTTGCAATGCTATAATGTTAAATTTTATGACATCTTTCACTTCTATATTCTACTAGAGGCCCGGTGCATGAAATTCGTGCATGGGGAGGGTGTGTTCCTCAGCCAACCTGCACCCTCTGAAATCTGGGACCCCTCGAGGGATGTCCAACTGCCCGTTAGGGGTGGCCAGGTAGGATCGGGCCTAAACGGGCAGTCGGACATTCCTCTCACAATCCAGGACTGCTGGCTCCCAACTGCTTGCTTGCCTGCCTTCCTGATTGCCCCTAACTACTCCCCTGCCAGCCTGTTTGCCCCTAATTGTCCTCCCCTGCAGGCCTGGCCACCCCTAACTGCCCTCCCCTGCAGGCCTGGTCCCCCCCCCCCCTCAACTGCTCTCCCCTGCAAGCCTGGGTTCCCCCCAACTGCCCTTCCCTGCAGGCCCAGTCGACCCCAACTTCCCACCTCTGCTGGTCTGGTCACCCCTAACTGCCCTCCTCTGCAGGCTTGATCGCCCCCAACTGCCCTCCCTTGCAGGCCTGGTCCCTCCCAACTGCCCTCCACTGCTGGCCATCTTGTGGCTGCCATCTTGTGTCCACATGGGGGCAGTCATCTTTGACCACATGGGGGCAGCCATCTTGTGTTGGAGTGATGGTCAATTTGCATATTATTCTTTTATTAGATAGGATAGAGGCCTGGTGCATGGGTGGGGGCCAGCTGGTTTGCCCTGAAGGGTGTCCCGGATCAGGGTGGGGGTTCCCTTGGGACGTGGGGCAGCCTGGGTGAGGGGCCTGTGGTGGTTTGCAGGCTGGCCACGCCCCCTGGTGACCCAAGTGGAGGCTCTGGGATCTAGGATTTATTTATCTTCTATAACTGAAAATTTGTAGCCTTGAGTGGAGGCCTGGGCCTGCCAGGGCGTGCGGAAAGCTTGGCTTCCTCCATTGCTGGGGGCAACTCAAGCCTCCAGCTCTCTCCAGCTTCATGACTGCCGCCATTTTTGTTGGGATTTATTTATCTTCTATAATTGAAATTTTGTAGCCTTGAGTGGAGGCCTGGGCCTGCCAGGGCAGGTGGAAAGCTTGGCTTCCTCCATTGTCAGGGAAACCCAAGCCTCCTGCTCTCTCCGTGGCCACAGCCATCTTGGTTGGGTTAATTTGCATACTCGCTCCTGATTGGCTGGTGGGCGTGGCTTGTGGGTGTAGCGGAGGATGGTCAATTTGCATATTACTCTTTTATTAGATAGGACTAGAGGCCCAGTGCAGGAAATTCATGCATGGGTAGGGTCCCTAGGCCTGGCTTGCAATCAGGGCCTATCAGGGCCTTCCTTTCCCTGGCTGCTGGCTGCTGGCTGGAGCCTTCCTTCATTCCACGCCACTCCCTGGTCAGTGCACATCATAGTGAGGGTTGAACTCCCTAGTTGGTCGAACTCCTGAGGGGACAATTTGAATATTAGCTTTTTATTATATAGGACATGTTTGGTTTTAATCCTGTTTCTGGCACAGCTTTCCTAAAACTCTCAGAACTTCTTACTCAATAACCACAGTGGTTGCAATGTTTGCTATCTTCAGTTCCTAAAAAGGCTCAGAGCACTAAAGGTGAAAGGGCTGTCCACAAACTCATAAAGAGCAGAACCACACCTGAATTTACGTTAATAGGGTGACTTTTGGAAAGTCCCTATGTAATCTAAGGGGCTGGTTGCCAGGACAACCACCAGTGATTAGAGGGTTAGAAATTTCAGGAGAGGAGAGGGATTGGAGAATGAATGGCCAATGATTTAATCAATTGTGCGTACATACTGAAGCCTCCATAAACCTTCAGGCAGACTGCGTTTGGAGAGCTGCTGAGTTGGTGAGCCATTGAGATGTTGAGTATGGAAGCTTCGAGCCCCTTCTCACGAACCTTGCCTTATGCATCATTTCCATCTGGCTGATCCTGAGTTATATCCTTTTATAATAAACCAATGATCTAATAAGTAAATGTTTTTTGCATTTTAATAAGTGACTTTCTAAGCAACTACATGCCACTTTGCTTGTAAATTTCTTTTCTTTCCTTTTTTTAATTTTTATTTTTTGTGTTAGCTAAAACCCCTCCAATTTGCTTTAAAGGCAGTTTTGGAAATCATTGCATTAGAAAAAGAAAACTATAAAAAAAATCCAAGAAATAAGGAAACTGAGGCCAACAGAGGTTACCATTTTAAAATAGTTAAAATTGTACTTGACACTTGTGTCTGTGTTCACTGCAATGTGACTTTTAAGCTTCTTCCATTAAAAGTTAGCATCTATATCCTCACACCTGGAGTCTGGGATTGCATTGTGACTTCCTTTGGCTGATAGGATGCAGGAGAAATAAGGGTGCCAGGTTTGCAGCAACAAATAATTAATATATAATTTATTTTATTTTACTTTTAAAAAATTCTCAGGGGTGATCTAGAAAATCAGCAGTACTCAGAGAGATGTTTTTCCCTCTATCCTGCTTCCAACTACTTGGTAAATTTTCAAATTTACTTTGCTTGTATATTGTGTAATTTCTTTTACATCTTCCTCAGGAAGTTTCCTAAATATATTCTTTCCTCTTCTGTTTTTGTGTTTTTAAGAACATCTTGGGCTGAAGTGAAATTTTTTACTATGCTATTGGGCATTATTTGTGGCACAAAGTTTTAATTCACTTAACAGCTTCTAGCACATTTATTTTTTTGGCAGGCAGGTTATGCTGTCAGCTATGTTCATACCAGCAGGCAAATTACAGCAAGCAAGTAACTCTTGGAATGAATAAAAAATATATTTAACCAAGGAGGGGAATGCTTGCTGTGTTTGATAAATTTCCATGTTTTTTTTGTTTTTTTGTTTTTTTTGTTTTTTTTTTTTGTTTGTTTGTTTGTTTGTTTGTTTGTTTTGTCATCCAAAGCCATGCACATTCACATAAGGTATTATCATACTTGTGGCCTGAATAGAGTACTGTTATCTGAAATTTTCTATTTATTTTGGATATTTACTCCTTCTTATCTGAGCGAAAGTATATATATATATAAAAGCCTAAGCGACTGTCCGACCATCCGACCGACCAACCGTCTGATAGCTATGACACGCACTGACCACCAGGGGCAGATGCTCAATGCAGGAGCAGAAACCACAGGTGCGGAAACATGGAACAGACTGATGAATCTCAGAGGGGAAGGGGGAGGGCAGGAAGAGATTAACCAAAGATCTTATATGCATACTAGAGGCCTGGTGCATGGCTTCTTGCATCAGTGGGGTCCCTCGGCCTGGCCTGCGGGAATAGGGCCGAAACCGGCTCTCCAACATCCCCTGAGGGGTCCCAGATTGCGAGAGGGTGCAGGTCAGGCCGGGGGACCCCACTGGTGCACAAATCCGTGCAGTGGGCCTCTAGTGATGTAATCAAATGAGTGCTGAGTCTTATAATTAGAAACCTAAGTTCGAATTCTAGATCATCTATCCATTAGTGGTATCACTTGGGGCAAGTCACTTAACTTCTCTTAAACCCAATTTCTTTATTAGTTAGTTTTTTTTTTAAATAAGATGAAGTTTGTAAAACATTTTTCAGTTGCATATTCCAATTTCTACTTCTCTTCTGAACTTACACATTTTCAATTGCCCTATTGAACTTTCTCTGCTGGATGTCCCACATCCAAACATCTCAACGTGCACTACCCAAGTTTTCATTTTTCTCCTGAGTTCCCTAATTCTATTAAACTGTACTAATGTTTTGCCAGTTACTTAGGTTTCAAATCTCCAAATAAGTTTTTGATGGTTTTCCCTCATTTATCCCAACAAGTTATTCATGTATTTATTAGTTTTGCATTTAGCCAAGCTTATCAAATACTTGCTCTTCTCTCTGTTGCTATACATCCTACCTTTCAGTCTCAGTCCAATGTTTCAAATCAGATTTTGCTCCATCTAGTGTCTATTTCAAACTCTGCTTCTCGGGTTCAGGCAGCCAGCTTGGATCTCTCAGCCTAGGCCTTGACCAGATCGTGGCACTTCTCTCTAGTCTTCTCTTTAGCTCCAGTGTCTCTTCTCTTTGGTAACAACACCTTACTTCTACTTTGTGCCTTTTAGGACCTACGCCATCACCTTCCACCAACCAGCTTTGCCACTAAGCCAATTTGTACCATCTCCATCTCCCTTGGTGGGAGAAGAGGCTCAGACACTTTAAGTGACCTGAGAGTGTTACCTCATCATAATAAACATGGCCTCTTCCTTTATAAAATGAGAGGGATTCTGACTACCTCACCAGATCACTGTGAAATGGGTAACACCTATGACTGGCACATCAGAGGAATTCACAACTTAGCAGCTCTTCCCAAAGACCCAAACACTAAGCCCAATACTCCAAACCTGACAATTCAAAATTAAAGCAGTTTAGTATCTAATTAGGGAGATAAAGATAAAATATTTAATCCAATTTGTGCATATACATAACATAGAAAATGCAGTACAGATGGATGAGTGTATTGTGAAAAGCTGAGAGATATAAAAGAGTGTTACTCAAGGAAAACAAATTGGTAGTGGCTTTTAAAGAAATGAATAGAATTGGTAAAAACTTTCAAATATTTAAGTGCAGAGAATTACATAGGAAAATACCTGAGAACAAAATGAAGTGTGACATTGTAGTGCTAGTCTGATAAAATGGAGAGGATGTGTTTTAGGTTAAAGATTGTGTTTAGAGAAGAAAAGTGGTGCCAGTTACTGCAGACTTAAATTCTTGTCTTAATCACAGAAATATATGCAAGCCAATGTTTCTGATATTACCCAAATTTCATTTTCAATAAAAGCTACACATTTTGTTGTGTTGTTCTTAAATGGCTAAGTTAGGAACTTAATAAATTTGTAAATTCTTGATATTATATTAAAAAAGTGGTGTCTAAACCCACTTTCAAATATATTATGTTCTATCTAAAATAATATTTGTGGAGGGAAAATTTGGCTGCATGTAATCAATCATCCTCCAAAGGAGGTTGCCTGTGTTTTATTTATGACATTAATTGAATTCCCTTTCTATGTGAATTGGGCTAAAAGATCACAAATGCAGAGATCTTTAGGTTTGTATAGCCCAAGCCCTGCATATTTTACAAATGAGGAACTGAGAGAGGGAGGTTAAATGCCTTTCGCAAGGTCTTAGTCAGTGCAAAGATGAAACTTAAACTTCTCCCTAGGTTTTCAGTTTAATGCTTTAAAAAAATATATATCCTGAAGGACCTAGAATAGCCATTAAAGACAAAGAGCAAAGCTGGAGCACATCCACTACCAGATAGCAAGACTTGCTCTAAAGCCGTAGTAATTAGGAAAGTGTAACATTGGCACAAAGATAAGCAATGAAATATGATAGGGGTTCCAGAAACACATCCACTCTGAAACAGATGTGACGATGCCACTGCACTTCAGCAGAGAGTCAATGGTTTTCTCATTAAATCGTGCTGGGGCAAGTAGATGTATCACTGAAAACAAACAAACAAACAAATAACCCTGGACTCCTACCTCATACCAAACACAGAAGTTAATTTGAGATGAGTCACAGACACTGCTTATGAAAGCTAAATCAATCAAGCTTCTAGGATAAAACATGGAGAACATATTCATTTAAAATAGGTAAAGACTTCTTAGCTTCTCTCTTTCCCTGTCTCTCTTCCTTTAATACCAGATGCTTAAAAATTGGAAAAATAATATCTGGATTGACTAGTTAATATATATAATGGTAATCATCTCTATGAATTATTTCCAAAACGGCAGGTATTTTTGTACTCCACTATTCTAATTACTGTTTCTTCAAAATTTATGACTCCCCATCTGTCTTTTATTTATGAATATTTAAAAATGGACTTGAGACAATAAATGATTATTCATTAGGCTAAGACATGTCTTTGCAATGAAAAGGACTGTAAGATTTATAGTCATTCCCATTTAATTTAAGGAAGCACCATCTGGGGATAGACTGGGGTCTGTACTGTATTTTCATACAGCAGTCTTTAAGATGTGAATATAATAGTTAGATTTACTTGTATCTAACTTGAAAGGTTTTTCCTCTCCCCACTCTAATACGACTTTCTGTACTCTGAAATATACAGCATAAGTTTCATGAGCTAGAACAACTTTAGACATCCTCCAGACCAGAGCTTCCAATCTGGTGCACAGTGGTATGCTTATATGTAAGGAATGGTTATAGACCTGTTGAGAAATCATCTCCTTGGAACTTAAAGGAAAAAGGAAACTTGAAGGGGCCTCAAGGAAACTTCCATTCATTTATTGTGCTGTTCTGTGAAAAATGTTAAGAGAGAAATATTCTATGTCTCTTGTTTTGTAGATGAAGAAGCTGAAAAGTTTCTGAGTGTGGAAGGCAGGTCACAGAGTTCCTTCTTTTTAGGGCTGGGTATAGGTTCCAGATCCTGTGGCTTCTGTTCCAGTGCACTTAGGCCTGACACACTTCCTTCCTTCTTTCTGAGAGACAGTAACAGTCAGTGTGGCTGCTATTGGTGTGCACTTTAATTAGAAGTGATCAAACTAATTTATAATAACTATTTGCTAAATCCTTCCTGGAATTATGTTTACACTAGAGGCCTGGTGCATAAAAATTCATGCACTGGAGGGGGGTCCCTCAGCACGGCCTGCCCCCTCTCACAGTCTGGGAGCCCTCAGGGGTGGGAGGTGACCCAGCGATCAGGGGAAGGTGACACCCCCATCACACCTCTGCTGCTGCCACTGCCGGCAGTGCAAGCTTTGGCTGGCCCTGGTTACCTGAGCCTTGGGTGGCCCTGGGTGGCTGGAGAGCTGCCATCCAAGGCTGTCCTGCACCTCAGGCCAGCCCTGGGCAGCTGGGCAGCCCCATCTGAGGCTTGCTTGCACCTCGGGTCAGCCCTGGGTGGCTGGGGGCCGAGGGGACTCGGGAACTCGAAGGCAGGTGTGCGGAGTGGCCGGACCAGACTGGCTGTGGGTGCCGCCATTTTTGAGGGTGTGGCAGTCAATTAGCATATTCTCTCTTTATTGGTTGTGGGTGCCGCCATCTTTGTGAGGGTGTGATGGTCAATTAGCATATTCCCTCTTTATTAGATAGGCTGCCTTGGTATCAATTTAAATAAAAAGCCTTTAACACAGATTCTATCATCACTTTTCTATAGAAGTGGAAATTGGCATTCACATAAGTGAGGTCACTTGTCAAAATTTCATAGTAAGTTGTTCAATTAAAATGCAGATCTGTCTGGCTCAAGTGTATGCTCTTTGCACACTAGCCTAATAACTACCTATTGGAATGAAAAGTAATGGTCAGCTTACAATGTACAGAAATTTTGCCTCCAGAGAACGTAGTTAAAAGATAGTTAATTTTCAGTAAATGAGGAGAGATGGGTATGAGGGGAGGCAATGGAGGCATTTGCTGTCTGCCTACCAGGATCTATTAACTTCTTTGAATTAACAATGGCTTTTGAGGAGTAGATGTCCTCATGTAATGCAAAACGCCTCAGAGACCTTTGCATAAAGAATCTTAGGATATTTTCTTATTTTTATTGCTTCTATCAGGCACAGGAGTCAGGAAAATTTCAGGGTGAAGAACAAAGACAAATTTTTACAAAGATTTTAAAATTTGGATACTGATATTATCTTTAGATTCTCCCAATAGCCACCTTCTCTCTAATGTCAGGAGTCCATGTAATTAAAGTATCACTGACTCTAAATTTTACTACCAATAGGTGGTTTGAAGAAACAAGTTCCCTAATCATTATACATACACTAGAGGCCCAGTGCACAAAATTTGTGCAAGAGTAGGCCTTCCTTCCCCAGCTGCCTGCACCAGCTTCCCTCTGTTACCCGGGACCCGGGCTTCCCTCTGGCTGCCAGCAGGCACCCGGGACCTGGGCTTCCCTCGCAGCCCTGGCTTCGTCCAGAAAGTCATCCGGAAGGACATCTAGTCTAATTAGCATATTATGCTTTTATTATTATTATTAATGGGACTTGGTATGTAGGAAATAACTGGTTTCTTAAAACAAGCAAATGAGAATCAAAGAGGGAAAAAGAACAGAGAAATATCATGGCTCATAGACTTGGCCTTTCAGAAACTATTAAAATATGTTAGCCTTTCCTTAGATGAATGGCTGACTCTAGATCCTAGGAGGGAAATGTACAAAGTGAGCCAGGGACATCCTATTGTGCTGGAATTCAAACAAATCAACGAACAATAAGCTGTTCTTTGCTAGAGCATGTTCACTGAAAGGCTCTCAATGACTGAGCTAGGACAGATTGTGCATCAAAACAATATGAAAGCATTAACTGAAGCACATGGTATATATAAAATTCTATAAGCTGTTAGTGTTATAATAAAGAGAAAGAGAAAGAAGAAGGACAAGGAGGAGGGAAAGGAGGAGTGGGGAGAAAAATAATAATTCATTGGGTACCATTGAAAAAATAACTAGAGCACTAAATTCTTACTCTGAAATTGTCATGTGTGCCTTTCCATCTGGGTACTCACTTTGAGATTAACCATAACACTACTTGATGAGAGAATTTTTTTACTTTACAAAATGTTTCTACTAGTTAATGTGGAATTATATACAATTAAAAAACATTATTTTGTAGCTTCTGATGAAATAGTATTTGCTTGGGTAATTAATAGATGGGACTATCTAATATCAGCAAAAATGAGAAATATTGAGTGCCCCATAATATGATAAAATATATCACTCAGCATCACCTATGAAATGTTCTTGTAAAAAGTTGATTCAGAATCTAACCAATTTCCATTTATAGAAAAAAGTTATTTCCATTTAAAGGAAATAGCCAAGATGGAAGATTAAGTCAAACGATAAAAAGAAGCCACAGGAAATTCTGAATGTTATACATTTTACAGGACCTAATATCTACAACCAGTTAGTGGCAAGGGAGAAAGAGAGATAGAGAGAGAGGTCATTTGGATCTTGATACAAATATAACAAACGAAAAGATACTTTTTAAATAAAGCTTATTGGAGAATTTTACTATGGAAAGTATTTTAACTATCTTGTCAAGTAACAAATGACTACAGAACTTAGTGGCCTAAAACAATAATTTATTTTCTCACAATTTTGCAGGTAGTCCAGGTCTATGGAACAGCACTCTGATCCATCAACATAACTTGGGTGGCTTGTTGGGGACTTGAGAACATACTTCCAAGAAGGCCTAACTCAGGATGAGCACACTGGTTGTCAACTTGGGAGAGCAGCTGGGCTGTCGGCGGAACCCTGGGATGTTTTGTAACTAGGTCTTTTCATCTGCTGCTTGGGCTACCTGACAATAGGACAATTGGCTCCCAAGGAGAAAATGGAAGCTGGCAGTCCTCTGAAAGACAAGGCTTAGATCTAGCACAACAATACTCCTGCTATATTCCATTTATCAATGCAGTCTCAGCTTCAGCCCATTTTCAAAGGACTGAGAGATAGACTCCATCTCTCTGTGGGAGGAGTAAAGGGAGGTATTTGAAGTCACCAAGGAATAATCTTTAAGAGTAGCAATGACACTCTGATTATGTAATGAAAATGTCAAAAAACTTAGAGATACAAAGTGAAGTGTGTAAGAGAGAAGTGACATGACATCTGGGGTATAAAATGTTGAAGTAGGAAAGAAAATAAAGACAAAATGGAATAGATGAAGGAAATTGTAAAATCTTGATGCTTTTTAAATAAAAGTGATGATAATATGGAGGGATTATTGAATTCTATATTTGAGTATGTGTGAAAATTTATAATCAATTTTTTAAAATATTGGGACTTGAAATAATATAGCTTCTAAAGGAGACAGAAGGAAGAGACTTGACATTCTATTTTATCTGGTTTTGATTTTAATAAAATTTCAATATTACATCTGCTCAAAATGTACCTTAAATAATACCGCCCAATAATTCTAACTTGGAGGTCCAACATGGCTGTCAACAGAAAGGCAAGCTGCAAGATAGTGTGTAAGTGAAAGAACAAAAGGAGAGTGCATGGATGTGTGGGGAGTATCTGTATTTGTGAGTGAGGGACAGTTATATTCCAAGGAATTGTTGTGGAATGCTGGACAGGACTCCCCTGAACAGGCAGCTTCTACTGCTGCTGAAATCTCTCCTGGAGTGGCTGGCTCTGTCGCGGAAACTGTGCCACCTTGAAGGGAAGAGTGGCGGTGATCTGAAACCCACAGAGTCCCCAAAAAGATGAACCCCAAAAAACCAAAGCCAAGACACTGGGGACCTTGAATACCACCGGTACCCAACAACCACAACCTCCAGGGACTAGATGACTCAGCTGTGAACCCAGGAACACCAAGACTCCAGCCTTTCTGACCACAGGCGCCTACAAAGTCTGTCCAGAAGGAGACAAAGTGGCACGAATATGTGGACAAGCCCTGTGCCTTTACATGGAGCAGAGAAAAGGAATAGCTGAATCAATTAATATCCACCCAGAATTGACGAATTAAACACAGGTCAGATATTGCCTAGGGAAAGTCAACGCAGGAGAGAGAGAGCCACATAACCAGACATTCAGAGAGGAGCAATCATGGGGAGACAAAGAAACAGCCCGCATATGAAAGAAAAGGAGGCATCACCAGAAAAGGAAGTAAACGAAATGGAGCAAAGCAATATGTCAGAGACAGAATTCAGAGCAATGGTCATAAGGTCGCTGAAAAGGATGGAAGACAAATTCAACAACATGTGTAAGAATCAAAAAGAAATGAAGAAGAACAAAGAAGAAATGAAAAATAACATCACTGCAATAAAGAACTCATTAGAAAGCATCAACAGTATACTAGAAGAAGCGAGACCACATCAGTGAGCTAGAAGACAAGGTAGGAAAACATATCCAAGCAAAGCAGCATATAGAAAAAAAAAACTTAAAAAACAGGAGGAGTGCCTAAGGGAATTTTGGGACAATGGGAAATGAAACAATATCCACATAATAAGGGTGCCAGAAGGAAAGGAAACTGAGCAAGGAATAGAAAACATGTTTGAAGAAATAATGACAGAAAACTTCTTTGGTATAGGGAAGAAAAACTCACACAAATCCAAGAAGCTCACAGAGTCCCCCAAAAGATGAACCCCAAAAGACCAAAGCCAAGACACATCATAATTAAATTGGCAAACACCAATGACAAAGTAAGAATCTTAAAGGCTGCCAGAGAGAGACAGAAAGTTACCTACAAAGGATCCCCCATCTGACTAGTGACTGATTTCTCAACAGAAACACATCAGACCAGAAGGGAATGGGATGAAATATACAAAGTCATGCAAAGGAATGGTCTGAATCCAAGAATACTGTACCCAGCAAGGCTACCAATCAAAATTGAGGGTGAAATCAGAAGCTTCACAGACAAAAAAGGACTAAGGGAATTTATTACCACCAAACCAGCAATGCAAGAAATTTTAAAGGGTCTGCTATAAAAAGAAGAAATAGGAAGGGAAGAAGGAACACAGGCATAAAGAATAAAAATGATGACAAACAAGTACCTATCAATGATAACTTTAAATGTAAATGGATTAAATGCCCAATCAAAAGACCTAGGGTAGCTGAGTGAATAAGAAAACATGACCCATATTTCTGCTGTCTACAGGAAATCCCCCTCAGAGCAAAGGACACACGCAGACTGTTGGTTAAGAGATGGAAAACGTTTTTTTCAAGTGAATGGAAATGAAAAAAGAAGCTGGGGTAGCAATACTTATATCTGACAAATTAGACCTCAAAGTGAAGGCCATAACAAGAGATAAGGGAGGCCACTTCATAATATTAAAGGAAAAATTAAAAAAGAAGATATAACTCTGGTAAACATATATGCACCAAATATAGGAACACCCAAATACATTAAAAAAAAACAAAAAACAAACAAAAAAACAAAAAAAACTTCTGGAGCATATCAAGGGAGAGATTGACAGCAATACAATCATAGTAGGGTACTTTAATACCCCACTAACATCACTGGACAATTCCTCTAAACAAAAAATCAGCAAAGAAATATCAATCCTAAATGACTCATTAGATCAGATGGAATTAATTGATATCTACAGAACATTTCAGCCCAAGGCCACAGAATATACATTCTTCTCAAGTGCACATGGGTCTTTTTCAAAGATAGAGCATATATTGGGACACATGCAAAGTCTCTTCAAATTCAAGAAGATAGAAATCATATCAAGCATCTTCTCAGATCACAATGGCATAAAACTAGAAAGTAACCACAATAAAAACAATTTAAAAAATCAAACACCTGAAGGATAAATAGCATGCTACTAAACAATGATTGGGTTACCAAAGAGATCAGAGAAGAAATAAAAAGCATCATGGCAACAAATGACAATGAAAACACAACAATCCAAAAATCTATGGGACACAGTGAAATCAGTCTTGAGAGGGAAGTTAACAGCTCTACAGGCCTATCTCAAAAAACAAGAAACAATGGTAAAAAATTATATAAACCTACAGCTCAAAGAGTTAGAAAGAGAGCAACAAGAAAAGCCCACTGTAAGCAGAAGGAAGGAGATAATAAAGATCAGGGCTGAGATAAACAACATAGAGATAAAAAAAAAAAAAAACAATATAAAAGATCAACAAAACCAAGAGCTCGTTCTTTGATGAACTTCTAGACAGGCTCACCAAGAAGCAATGAGAGGAAGGAGAGAAACCAAGATGGCGGCATAGGTAAGCACCTAAACTGTTGCCTCGCACAACAATTTCAAAACTACAACTAAAAGATAGAACGGACACCATCCAGAACCACAGGAAAGCTGGCTGAGTGAAAATTCTACAACTAGAAGGAAAGAGAAAAGTTCACAGAGAATTGGAGGTACGGCAAAGGGTCTTTGTGCGTTCAGAGAGGAAGGACAGCTGAGAGCCTGGCTGACTTTCTCTGGTGGAAAGGGGAAGGAAGCCCCCGACCGCACAGAACCCCAGTTCTGACTGCACTGAACTCCAGTCCCGGGTGAAACCCCATGGACCCAGGCTCATACAGGGGGAGTCTGGACTGTCAGGTAGAGAGAAAGGCACCCGGAGGAGACCCGGGGGAGACCCGGGGGAGCCCTGGCGGGCAGGGGTCTGGAGGTGCGCGTGCCAGTTTGCACAAAGGCTGTGGAGTTTGCCACAGGCTTTTCCTAGCAGAAGGGAGTCAGAAGCTCCTGACTGCACTGAACCCCAGTTCTGACTGCACTGAACCCCAGTTCCAGGCGAGCCCCTGGGGACCCATGCTCTTACTGGGGGGAATCTGGACTCTCGGGCAGAGACTCAGGAGCCAGGGAAGGCAGAGGTCTGGAGGCGCACGCATGCACACAAGGGCAAGGCTGACTGGAAGCCAAGGCTGTCTGCTCCGCCCTGAGACTCCACCCCATCCAAGCTGAGCGCAGAGGCTATTGCAATTTGGCAAGTCTAATCCTATAAGGCTGTCTCCAGCACCAAACTTCACCCAGCATAGACACAGCTGATCCTTATAGCCAACTGGCCTGGAGGTCAATTATTCCCAGTGATACCAACAACAATCAAGACTTAACTACAACAAGGCTGTACACACAGTCCACAAAGGGGTGCACCAAGAGTGTCCACCTCAGGTTAACTGGGTAGGCCAACCCACTGGGCCATATAGGAAACCTAGCACACAAATCTACCCTACCAACTCAGGGAAGCAGTGAAAATGCGGCGTCAAAGAAACAGATCACAAACAATAGAAATGGAGGAAAACAAACGACTGGATATAGAATTCAAAACCAGGGTTATAAGGCTTTTCAAGAATATCCTAGAAAAGGCCGATAAATATAACGAGATTCTCGAAGATATGAAAAAGGATCAACTAGAAATTAAACATACACTGACTGAAATAAAAAATATTATACAGAGACCCAACAACAGACTAGAGCAGCCTTGGGCAAACTACGGCCCGCGGGCTGGATCCGGCTGTTCTATCCGGTTCTCTTGCTCTCCCCTCCGCTCCTTTACTTTGAATTTATATTAGTTCACACAAACACTTCATCCATGCTTTTGTTCCGGCCCTCCGGTCCAGTTTAAGAACCCATTGTGGCCCTCGAGTCAAAAAGTTTGCCCACCCCTGGACTAGAGGAACACAAGAATCAAGTCAAAGAATTGAAATACAAAGAAGCAAAAAACACACAACCGAAAAAGCAAAAAGAAAAAAAAATCCAAAAAGTTGAAGATAGTGTAAGAAACCTCTGGGACAACTTCAAGCGTACCAACATCAGAATTATGGGGGTGCCAGAAGAAGAGAGAGAGTAAGATACTGAAAACCTATTTGAAGAAATAGTGACTGAAAACTTCCCCCACCTGGTGAAAGAAATAGACTTACAAGTCCAGGAAGCGCACAGAACCCCAAACAAAAGGAATCCAAAGAGGACCACACCAAGACACATCATAATTAAAATGCCAAGAGCAAAAGACAAAGAGAGAATATTAAAAGCAGAGAGAGAAAAACAGTTAATTACCTACAAGGGAGCACCCATACGATTGTCAGCTGATTTCTCAACAGAAACTATGCAGGCCAGACGGGAGTGGCAAGAAATTTTCAAAGTGATGAATAGCAAGAACCTACAACCAAGATTACTCTACCCAGCAAAGCTATCATTCAGAATTGAAGGGCAGATAAAGAGCTTCACAGATAAGAAAAAGCTAAAGGAGTTCATCACCACCAAACCAGGATTACATGAAATGCTGAAGGGTATTCTTAAAGAAGAGGAAGAAGAAAAAAGTAAAGATAAAAATTATGAACAACAAATACATATCTATCAACAAGTGAACCTAAAAATCAAGTGAATTAAAAACCTGAGGAACAGAATAATCTGGTGAATATAATAGAATCAGGGGCATAGAAAGGGAGTGGACTGATAATTCTCAGGGGGAAAGGGATATGGGGGTGGGGGGTTCAGGAAGAGACTGGACAAAAATCATACACCTATGGATGAGGACAGTGGGGGGGAGGTAAGGGCAGAAGGTGGGGTGGGAACCGGTTGGAGGGGAGCTATGCGGGGAAAAAGGAGAAACAATTGTAATAATCTGAATAAAGATTTATTTTTTTTAAAAAAAAAGAAGCAATGAGAGTGGACCCAAATAAACAAAATCATAAATGAAAGCATTGAAATAACAACCGATCCCACAGAAATACAAACAATTATGAAAAAATACTATGAACAACTATATTCCAACGAAATGGACAACCTAGGTAGATGATATGGACAGATTCTTAGAAAAAGACAAGCTCCCAAAACTCAATCAAGAAGAATAAAAAAACTTGAATAGGCCAATAACTACTGAAGAAATTGAAGCAGTGATCAAAAATCTTCCAGCAAACAAAAGCCCTGGTCTGGATGGCTTTACAGAGGAGTTCTACCAAGCATTCAAAGAAGTAAAACCTATCCTCTTCAGACTATTCCAAAAAAATTCAAGAGGAAGGCACACTTCCAAGCTCTTTCTATGAAACCAGCATTACCCTAATCCCAAAACTGATAAAGACACCACAAAAAAAGAGAACTACAGGCCAATATCCTTGATGAACATAGATGCTAAAATCCTCAACAAAATTCTAGCAAATCGAATTCAGCATTACATTAGAAAGATCATACAACATGACCAAGTGGGATTTATTCTGGGGATGCAAGGCTGGTACAATATCCGCAAATCAATAAATGTGATACATCACATAAACAAACTGAGAGATAAAAATCACATAATCATATCAATCAATTCAGAAAGAGCATTTGATAAAATCCAGCACCCTTTCTTGATAAAAACTCTCAGTAAAGTGGGAATAGAGGGATCATACCTCAACATAATGAAAGACTTATATGACAAACCTACAGCCAACATCATACTCAATTGGCAAAAACTAAAACCATTTCCCCTAAGAACTCAAGGCTGGGATGCCCACTATCACCACTCTTGTTTGACAGTACTGGAAGTGCTAGCCATAGTGATCAAACAAGAAGAAGAAATAAAAGGCATCCAAATTGATAAAGAAGAAGTAAAACTCTCCTTGTTCACAGATGAAATGATACCATACAAAGAAAACCCCAAAGACTGCACCAAAAACTACTAGACCTAATAAATGAATTTGGCAATGTAGCAGGATACAAAATTAACACCCAGAAATCTATTGCCTTTTTATACAACAATAATGAACTCACAGAGAAAAACAAACAAACAAACAAAAAAACCAAACAATCCCATTTACCATTGCACCAAAAAAATTAAGATACCTAGGAATAAACTTAACTAAGGACGTAAAAGACCTGTACTCGGAAAATTTTAGGACATTGAAAAAAGAGATAGAGGAAGACATAAACAAATGGAAGAACAAACCTTGTTCATGGACTGGTAGAATCAACATCATTAAAATGTCCATACTACCCAAAGCAATCTACAGATTCAATGCAATCCCCAATAAAATACCAACGGCATACTTCAAAGATCTAGAACAAACTCTCCAAAAATTCATCTGGAATAAAAAAAGACCCCAAATAGCCACAGCAATCCTGAGAAAGAAGAACAAAGTTGGAGGGATCACAATACCAGATATCAAGCTATATTACCAAGCCACGGTTTTCAAAACTGCCTGGTATTGGCGCAAGAACAGACATGTATAGACCAATGGAACAGAAAAGAGAACCCAGAAATCGATCCAAGCCATTACGCTCAATTAATATTTGACAAAGGAGGCAAGAGCATACAATGGAGTCAAGACAGTCTCTTCAATAAATGGTGTTGGGAAAATTGGACAGATACATGCAAAAAAATGAAACTAGACCACCAACTTACACCATACACAAAAAGAAACTCAAAATGGCTAAAGGACTTGAATGTAAGACTGGAAACCATAAAAATCCTACAAGACTCCTTAGGCAGCAAAATAGCAGACATATGTCACAACAATATCTTTACAGACACAGCTCCTAGGGCAATGGAGACTAAGGAGAAAATAAACAAATGGGAGTACATCAAAATAAAAAGCTTTTGCACAGCAAAAGAAACTATCAACAAGACAAAAAAAAAAAAGCCCACTGCATGGGAGAACATATTTGCCAATGATATTTCCGATAAGGGCTTAATCTCCAAAATTTACAGAGAACTCATAGAACTTAACAAAAGGAAGATAAATGATCCAATCAAAAAATGGTCAAAGGATGTAAATAGACACTTTTCGAAAGAGGACATACAGAAGGCCGAGAGACATATGAAGACATGCTCAAAGTCATTAATCATCCAAAAGATGCAGATCAAAACAACGAGATACCATCTCACACCTGTCAGAATGGCTCTCATCAACAAATCAACAAACGACAAGTGCTGGCGAGGATGTGGAGAAAAAGGAAACCTTGTGCACTACACATGGGAATGCAGACTTGTGCAACCACTGTGGAAGACAGTATGGAGTTTCCTAAAAAAGTTAAAAATGGAACTCCCATTTGACCCAATAATCCCACTCCTAGGACTATATCTCAAGAAACCAGAAAACCAATCAGAAAGGATATATGTACCCTATGTTCATAGCAGCACAATTTACAGTAGCTAAGATTTGGAAACAGCCTAAATGCCCATCAGCAAATGAGTGGATTAAAAACTGTGGTACATCTACACAATGGAATACTATGCTGCTATAAAAAAGAAGGAACTTTTAACATTTGCAAGAACATGGATGGAAATGGAGAACATTATGCTAAGTGAAATAAACCAGTTAGAGAAAGATAAATATCACTTGATCTCACTCATATGTAGGATATAATGATCAACATAATTTGATGAACAAGAATAGATACAGAGACAAATGGCAGGGGAGTGGGGGGAGGGCGTTTAGAGAGCAACCAAAGGACTTGTATGCATGCATATTAGCATAACCAATGGACACAGACACTGGGGTAGTGGAGGCTTGCCCAGGTGGGAATGGCTGGGGGTGGGGGGCAATTAGGGAAAAGGAGACATATGTAAAACTTTAGACAATAAAAAATAACCATAAAATGAAAAGGAATTCTTACTTGGGAAAGCAAGCAGAAGTTACAGGGCTGTTGAAGCTGTTGGGAGGAATGACAAAAAGGCAGGCAAACACAAGGGCTGCTTGACATTGGTGCTGATTTTGGTCCCTTTCTTATCTGAATGCAGCTGGGTGAGGACTTAATGCTTCAAGCTTTTGTGTCCATCTTCAGACCATGAAGGGAAGGGAAGGACATTTGCAGACAGTGACCATGACTCTGACCTCACTAGCCTTTTGATATATTTTTGATATATTTCCAGAAGTGGAGTATATAATTAAACAACTGGGTACACTGTAGATGCTCTTTCCAAAGGTATTAGAAATAAATGTTCTTTAAAAGAAAATTAAGTCCAGGACCAGCTGAAGAAGAAACGTATTTGCAAGATCTGAGTTTAACTTTCCAGCAACTCCACTTATGGCTCTGTGATCAAAAGAATGAAAAGCAGGATGCAAATAGATTATTTGCACACTCATGTTCATGGCAACATTAGTGACAGTAGCCAAAAGGCAGAAGGAACCCAAGTGTCCTTCAACAAATGAATAAACAAAATGTGGTATATATACATATAATAAACTAGAAGCCGGTGCACGGATTCGTGCACATTGAAAGGAAATTAATTAGAAAATGGCCAGTGGGGCTGGACTGGGCAAGATGGGCTAGACATGCCCTGGAGCCAACCTCCCACAGTCCCTCCTCAGCCGACTGCACGTGGGGTGGGGCCGGGAATCAAAGGGCATCTGTGGAGTGAGCGGGGTCCCTTGGCCTGGCCTGCGGGGATTGGGCCAAAACCAGTAGTCTGACATCCCCCCGGGGTCCCGGGGTAGAAGAGGGCACTCTGCAAAGTTGCTGTCTCTCAGCAGCTTCTGCATTGAGCATCTGTCCCTGGTTGTCAGTGTGCATCATAGCTACCGGCTGGTCGGCCAGTTGGCCTGTCGGCTGATCACTAAACTTTTATATATATAGAGAGAGATATTATTCAGCCTTAAGAAGAAGAAAATTCTAACATATTTTGTACCATGGGTGAAGACATTAGGCTAAGTAAAGTAAGCCAATCGCCAAAGGATCTATACTAATAAAAGTCAAGGTGGCCCTTGCGCCCTTGCATGACACCCTCATGTCATCACAGGATGGCTTCCCCCACGTCATCACAAGATGGCTGCCACAAGATGGCAACCACAAGATGGCTGGCAGGGGAGGACAGTTGTGGGTGATCAGGCCAGCAGGGGAAGGCAGTTGGAGCCATCAGGCCGGCAGGGGAGGGCAGTTGGGGGCCATGAGGCCAACAGGAGAGGGCAGTTGGGGGCCATCAGGCCAGCCGGGGAGGGCAGTTGGGGGCAATCGGGCCAACAGGGGAAGGCATTTGGAGGCAATTGGGCTGGTAGAAGAGCAGTTAGGCTTCAATCAGGCTTGCAGGGGAGCAGTTAGGGGGCTATCAGGCTGGCAGGCAGAAGTGGTTAGAGGCAATCAGGCAGGTAGGCAGACGAGCGGTTAAGAGCCAGCAGTCCCAGATTGTGAGAGGGATGTCCGACTGCCTGTTTGGATCAGGCCTAAACCGGCAGTAGGACATCCCCTGAGGGGTCCCAGATTGGAGAGGGTGCAGGCTGGGCTGAGGGACAACCCTCCCTCCTCCATGCACAAATTTTGTGCACCGGGCCTCTAGTAAATATTATAAGACTAGAGGCCCAGTGCATGAAATTCATGCACGGGGGGTGTCCCTCAGCCCAGCCTGCACCCTCTCCAATCTTGGCCCCCTCGGGGGATGTCCGACAGCCGGTTTAGGCCTGATCCCTGGAATTGGGCCTAAACCGGCTTTCAGACATCCCTATCACAATCTGGGACTGCTGGCTCCTAACTGCTCACCTGCCTGCCTGCCTGATTGCCCCTAACTGCTTCTGCCTGCCAGCTTGATCACCCCCTAACTGCTCCCCTGCAGGCCTGATTGCCCCCAACTGCCCTCCCCTGCCAGCCTGGTCACCCCCAACTGCTCTCCCCTGCTGGCCTGGTTGCCCCCAACTGCCCTCCCCTGCTGATCTGATAGCCCCCAGCTTCCCACTCCTGCCAGCATGATCTTGTCCCCAACTGCTCTCCTCTGCTGGCCAATTTGGTTCTGATTGGTCAGTTTCTATGCCAGTCAGCGTCAAAAGCTCTGCCTCCTAGGCAGTCATTGGCTACTCACAGTTGACCCAGATTTGGTTCTGATTGGTCAGTTTCTATACCAGTCAGTGTCAAAAGCTCCACCTCTTAAGCAGCCATTGGCTCCTCACACTTCACCCAGATTTGGTTTTGATTGGTCAGTTTCTATGCCAGCCAGCATCTCTGGGCCTATCAACAGGGCCTGATCAGAAAGGCTGGTCTGATCAGCAACCCTGGTGGAGGCCTGGAGAGAAATGGAGGCGGGGCTGCTGGCCTGGAGAGAAAGAGAGGCAAGTGCTGATCAACAGCTGCCACAGAGGCTATGGATCAGACCCTGCTTCTCTCTTCAGGCCTCTCTCCGGGCCTGATTTGCAGCCCCCTCAGCAATCAGTGCTGGGTCACTGCTCCTGCTGCCATAGCAGTCAGAGCTGGGTCACCATGGCAACCCAGAGCTGACTGCAGGACTGACTTCAGGTTGGTGGAGCCTCCGGTCATAAGAGACCCAGGGTTTTTATATATTAAGATTCCACTTATATGAGGTACCTACCGTGTTTCCCTGAAAATAAGACATCCTCCAAAAATAAGACTTACTTACAGGTTTCCTTCTGAGTGAAATATAAGGCATCACTTGAAAATAAGGCCCCAGGCTCTGTCTCAGAATGAAAATTAATTTGCCGTAAACTGGTCGCTAGGGCTGCCCCGACTGGCATCTAGCAACCAGTGACGTTACGCAGAGTCCTGACGTCACTGCTGTGTGGAGGCGGAGTGGAGGTCGGAGTGAGCAGTGAGCGCGGGGCGGGAGAGAGGAGGAGACTTTCGCAGATGCGTGTAGAAGAACAGGAGGATTAGAGCAGACGGGACGTGGAGAAGGTGGTGAGTGCTGGTCTGTCTCTGGTGACACTACCTGATGCTCGCAGCCGCCTTCATGATGACTGAAAATTCTCAGTCAGTGGCAGACCCTGCTCCATATCCAGGCCCCAGCAAGCCCAGTGACAGTCCCCAGGCAGGCCCAAGGGGGTAAATGTCTGATAAAGGGGTAGGGGGGATACTGGTGAAGGTGTTCAGTGGCACAGGGGTGGGGAGGGGGATCACTTAAAATGACACAGGAGTATCAGAGGGGGCAATCAAAATGACACAGGAGGATCAGAGGGGGCAATCAAAATGACACAGGAGGATCAGAGGGGACAATCAAAATGACACAGGAGGATCAGAGGGGACAATCAAAATGACACAGGAGGATCAAAAGGGGTTACTAAAATGGTAATCCCCCCTCTGATTCTCCTGTGCCATTTTGATTCCCCCCTCTGATCCCCCCTGTGTCATTTTGAGTGATCCCCCTCCCCCCACCTTGATACCCCAATTCCTTTTTTTTTTTACCCCTAGAAATGAGCGCAAAAAGAAAAAGCTACTCCATGGAATACAAGAAAGGAATCGTGGAAGACTCTTGGGGCCAAAATCTTACTGCTTTCTGCAAAGAGAAGATGTTGAGTATCCAATTGGTCCGAAAATGGCGAGCAGAGTATGCTAACCTCATTGAACAAGCGGACAAGGGAAATGCTAAAAAGCGCAAGTGTGGATCAGGTCGGCAACCATTATTTTCCGAGCTGGAAGACCTGATCTGTGAATGGGTTGTTGACAGGAGAGCAAAGGCTTTGGTTGTGAATAGGGCTCAGATTCAAGAATTTGTCCTTGCAATGGCACCACAGTTTGACATAGCCCCTGAAGACTTCAAAGCATCACAACACTGGCTGGATAATTTCCTTCAGCGAAGTGAACTGTCTTTAAGAAGATCTACAACATTGTTTAGGTTGGAAGATACTCAAGTTATTAAGTGAGCACTTGCATTCAAGTCCTTTATTGATGATGCTGACTTCTCTAAATACAATCTTTCCAACATGATTGCTATGGATGAAACTGCAGTGTTTATGGGCCAATCATCTCAAACAACAATTGAACAGCAGGGTGCCTCCTTAGCGTACATTCCCTCCACTGCTTACGAAAGTGCACATGTTTCCTATATTTTGGCAATTCATCTGGATGGCACTAAAATCCCACCTTTAATCATTTCTAAGGGCAAGAAGGAAAAGATTGAATGTGTTTTGGGCGTTTTTATTCCTGAAACTGAAAAAGCCTGGGCCACACAAGCAGTTATAAGGAAGTGGGTCGATTTAATGCTGCCGCTTGTTGTGCGAGGGAGCCAAAGAGGTCTGCTAGTCTGGGATGCAGCCAGCACTCACCTCGCTAAAGACATGAAGACATTTCTTCACGAAAGAAAAATGGATCAGATAATGATTCCCGCAGGAATGACGGCCCATCTCCAGACTCTTGAGATTGCAATAAATAAGCCATTCAAAGACAATTTGCACATGGAAATTAATGACTACATTGAAAATAGAATGGAGAGAAATCAGCGTGGAAACTTTGTGAAACCTAAACTGCAAGAAGTTGTGACTTGGGTGAAGAATTCATGGGAGAAAATCACTGACAGTTGCATTGCAAATGCACTGCGAGCAGGCTACCTTGACAAGAAGTACTCATTTAAAGACAGTGCTATTGCTAAACATGTGAGATTTGGTCCACTGATTCTGAAAGAAAGGGAGTCACAAGAAATTCACCAGGAAATTCAGGAATTGGATTGTTATGATGATGTTCCAGAAGATGATGACATGATTGTCATTGAATAAATGAGTAAATTCTTGATACTGTAGGATTCACAGTTTGTCTGGTTTGTGTTGACAACTACCGTAGTACCGTACTGTATACAGGTAATAAATTTCCTTTATTTTCATTTAACAATAAATGTGTACCGTATTCTTCTTCATGGAAAAATAAGACATCCCCTGAAAATAAGACCTAGCGTGTCTTTGGGGGCAAAAATTAATATAAGGCACTGTCTTACTTTCGGGAAAACACGGTAGATTAGAAAAATTTAAAGAGACAGAAAGTAGAATGGTGATTGCCAGAGCATGGAGGAGGGACTAATGAGGATTTAGTGTTTAGTGGGTCAAGAGTTTCAGTTTTGCAAGATGAAAAAGTTTCTAGGGATGGATGATAGTGATGACTGTGCAACAATAGGAATACTCAGTGCCACAAAACTGTATTCTTAAAAATGGTTACAATGGTAAATTTTATATTATGCATATTTTACCACCATAAAAATGTGCTTATCTTAGTATCTTGCCATATAAGAGATCCAATATTTTTCATAATTAATGCAAGAAAAAATAGGGATGAGACAGAGCCTTGACCTACCACCTTTGGAAGGAAAGATGATATATTTATTTTTAGGGTTTGCTTCATATTTTCAATTTAGTTAGCTAGGCCTATAGTTGGTTTCATGACATTTTTTCTTTAGATTTAAGAATATTATCACTGCCTTTGAAATCTATTTCTACAGATCATGGTAAGTCTCATTCTCTTATTTTATTAGTCAGGTTTTCTCATTAATTTAGGAAACTGTTTGTTCAGTAGAGACCTATATCATTTGATAATGATCTCTGAATCCCCTGGATTGTGACAGGGATTTCACTTTGTAATAATCTCCAGTGAGAACTGTCCAAACAGCTGTGAAGCCAAGAGAGAGCTACAAAGGACAGTCATATTTTTTAAGCAGCAAGGGCCTGAAGCTGACAAAAATGAGTATTTTCTGCTTTTCACTGGTAAGTTTCTTTACATGCACCATTTATATTCTCATTTTTATTTATTGTATCAACTAAAAAAATGAAATTAGGGTATACCCTATACTTCCTGTATGGTAATATTAATACATTTAGGATTTGGTAAGAAAGTCCACACCATAAAGAAGAGAAAGGATGTTTTCATTAAAGCACATAAGCCAACACTATTCAGAGGCCAGCAATTTACAAAATAAAAAAGACATTTATCTACAACAGTTACTAGTTGTTTAACATTTTGATGCTGAATTTGTAAGTATGTATGTAAGTTGTATTTTTGAGCAAGTATTTTCTTCTATTTATTATGAATATGAGAAAAAATTCCAAATATGCTGCCTTTGGGTTGCTTGCTTTGCTTTGAGACATCCTAGGAATAAAAATTTCTTCATTATTTGAGAAATAAATTGCATTCAATGTTGGCTTGGTTACACTACCATGGAACAGCGTTCTGAGTTACACAGCACTGTAAATACAAGGTACAATAGATTAATCCAGTTCCGCAGACGTGCTCATTCAAGGCTACATGTACTGCTCCAATTCTGTTTTACATTATTACTTTTCTTTTTCTTTAGCCTGAAGTAGATCAGAGAAAGTTAGCAGGTAGTCATAGATGTGAAAATACTTTCTAATTTTGACCTGCAATTGTGACCACCTGCCAAAGCTAAAACTGGATTTCAAAAATAATTTTATTCATGTCTATCTGTGCTTACAGCAGGAACTATGCCTATTCATTGGTTTTTCAAGATGTGGCTGGAAGATCCCTGTCATTTGAGGAAATAAAATGGTTTACATTGGTGTTTGTTTTTCTACATTGCAAATAAAATTAACATAAGTGCTAGAGATGGCACTGACATAGGCTGTAATATCTAAACAGGAGGTGTTTTAAGCCAGATGGGGGATTTAATCTTAGAGCATCTTGAAAAATAAAATGCAGTTGTGAATTGTGGCAGCTGAATCATCAAGTTTGGGTTGCCTATAGAGTCCCAGTTTACAAAGTAACTGCCAGCACTCAACTTTGCTTTGTGCTATATAAATCTGACTGAAGAAATCTCATTTTAGGTGATTTAAGTGGTATTGTGCATTCTTTTCTAGTTGACCTAAAAGAGCTATATGTGGTTTTATGTGAATATACTTCCCATGGAAATAGGCAGTGTAGTAGCAGAGGTGACTGTGTTTTGAAATCACTGTGAAAGGTACTATATAATCAGTATGCTAATGTTTCTATCACATAGCATAGCTTGGCACAGTGTGCATACATTTGTAATCCTGCTACTAAAGACATATAACCATGTAATGAGCATAATTGCCTTTCCCTGTGTTTTAGGGAAAGGAACAAATACACAAACAGGATTGCTTTAAAGCCATGCCTCCTAAATTCAATTTGACTGTAGCTCTTTTTCTTTTAAAGTTATCTTCAAAAAATTACTTGTTCAGAAACATACTGGATCAGACTGAACCATCATGAGCACTGATTTTGTCCAAGCATTCCAAAGTTTATATATTAACAAAATAAATTGCTTTAATAATAAAATGTCTACAAGGTACTTGGAAAAAAATCAGAATCATTTTAGGTGTCCTTTATTTCTTCTTTTAGAGAAAATAAAGTTACTCAGTGTATGGGCTCTCACTCAGGGTCTTATGATACCTCACTATGCTGTTATGAACTGTGAAAAGGGGTTGGGGTTACAGCTTTTGCCAGGAATTGTGCATAATTCAAAGCATATTTTACTTTGTCTATGAATGTAAACATATGGGACACTGAATTTTAAAGAGATTAAAAACTACTGATTTAGTGGAAAGAAAGATTGCAGCATTATAAAGTGGAGACCTATATAAATATACCAGAGGCCTGATGCATGGAATCCATGCAAGAGTAGACCTTCCTTCCCCCAGCTGCTGGCACTGGCTTCCCTCTGGCACCCGGGATCCAGGCTTCCCTCAGGCTGTTGGCAGGCCACCTGGGACCCAGGCTTCCTTCACAGCCCCGCCTTCGTCTGTCCAGAAGGATATCTGGTCTAATTAGCATATTACACTTTTATTATAATTGATATTTTGACCTTTAAGTCTCTAGGATAGAGGTGATTTTAAATATTAAGCATCACATAAAGATTAACACTAAGGAAAGCCAGTGAAAGAGTTAAACATTCTTTTATTTAAGTGTAGGGGGAAAGTGAAAATCTTTTAGTAAATGGAGTTTTTAAGAGAAATATAAGACAGATTTAATGAACTACCCATTCTGAACCCAGAATACTATAAACAATCCATTAAAGGTGACAGCTATTATTTTGGATCTATAAACTAAAAAGGAGGTCTATCTTTTGAAGGGGAGGCAGGAACATCCTTTTGTGTATGCCATTTTGACTCCAGAATTTTTCTTAGAGTTTTACACTATGGTAAGGCTTAAAGCTTGTTCATTAGAAGCAATATTATCTTTTTGTAGAGTGCATCACATAGTTATTGAGGATAAGATTACCAATCAATTATCTGGGCACCATTTCTGCAGTCATTTGAAATGCTGTCTCTATCTTTATTTGAACTCTCTATCCTATGCCACTGGCTAATCTCTATCCCTTTTCTTATGCCTGCTCTTTTACATACCTAATAAGATAACTAGAGGCCCGGTGCATGAAATTTGTGCACGAAGGGGGGGTGTCCCTCAGCCCAGCCTGCACCCTCTCCAATTTCGGACATCCCTCTCACAATCCAGAACTGCTGGCTCCCAACCACTCGCCTGCCTGCCTGCCTGCCTGATTGCCCCTAACTGCTTCTGCCTGCCAGCCTGATCACCCTGTAACCACTCCCCTGCCAGCCTGATCGATGCCTAACTGCTCCCCTGCCAGCCTGATTGCCCCTAACTCTCTACCCCTGCCGGCTTGGTCGCCCCTAACTGTCCTCCCCTGCAGGCCAGGTGTCCCCCAACTGCCCTCCCCTGCTGGCCTGGTCACCCCTAACTGCCCTCCCCTGCAGGCCAGGTGTCCCCCAATCCCCTCCCCTGCTAGCCTGGTCACCCCTAACTGCCCTCCCCTGCAGGCCTGGTCCCTCCCAACTGCCCTCCCCTGCTGGCCTGATCGCCCACAACTGCCCTCTCCTGCTGACCATATTGTGGTGGCCATCTTGTGTCCTCATGGGGGCGGCCATAATCGCCCCTAACTGCCCTAACCTGCTGGCCCAGTCACCCCTAACTGCCCTCCCCTGCTGGCCCAGTCACCCCTAACTTCTCTCCCTTGCCAGCCTGGTCACCCCTCCCCTGCCAGCCCGACTGCCCCTAACTGCCCTCCCTTGCTGACCTGGTCACCCCCAATTGCCCTCCCCTGCAAGCCTGTTCCCCCCCAACTGCCCTCCCCTTCAGGTCTTATCCCTTCCAACTACCCTCCCCTGCAGGCCTGATCGCCTCCAACTGCTCTCCCCTGCAGGCCTGTCACCCCCAACTGCCCTCCCCTGCAGGACTGGTCCCTCCCAACTGCCCTCCCCTGCTGGCCTGATCGCCCACAACTGCCCTCTCCTGCTGACCATATTGTGGTGGCCATCTTGTGTCCTCATGGGGGTGGCCATCTTGTGTGTTGGAGAAATGGTCAATTTGCATATTAGGCTTTTATTATATAGGATTCTTTTTTTTATTTCTTTATTGATTAAGGTATCACATATTTGTGCTTATCCCCCCATTCCCCTCCCGAACCCTTCCCCATGCATGCCCCCACTCCCCTGTTGTCAGAACTGGGGTTCTGTGCGGTCGGAGGCTTCCTTCCCCCTTCTGCCAGAGAAAGTCAGCCAGGCTCTCAGCCACCCTTCCTCTCTGCACGCACAAACACCCTTTCAGGTACCTCCAATTCTCTGTGAGCTTTTCTCTTTCCTTCTAGTTGTAGAATTTTCACTCAGCCAGCTTTCCTGTGGTTCTGGATGGTGTCCGTTCTATCTTTTAGTTGTAGTTTTGAAATTGTTGTGCAAGGCAGCAGTTTAGGTGCTTACCTATGCCGCCATCTTGGTTTCTCCTCGCTTATTTCAATTAACCAATTTAAATTAGTCTGAGAACTTGACTACTATTTTACTGTCAAATTTAATACTCTATCAGCAATCTTATTTTACCCTGTAAATATTAGTGGGAAGGATTATTTGCCTTCTTGAGTAGGCCCTGAGCATTCTTGGTGCTAGGCTTGATTTAGATATCAAAAATCCACTTCCCCACACCATGGGTACAAGACAACTCAAACAAGTCTTGTTGCAATGAGAGGGCAGCTGCTGTCGACCAACTCTCTGTCTGTTACCTGGGTCCCGATATGAGCTGGGCATGGGAAGCAGCCATGGGGGCAGGAGACCTACCTCAGAAGGTGTGAGGGTTCAGGCCCCTGCAAAGTTGGGGGGGTGAGGGTCTGTGCCCCACCTCTGTTGACTCCCAAGTTTTCTCCTAATGGCCTCTCTGCGACTGTGCCTGTCTTAGGTTGTTTCTTCCCTGAGGAATCTTACCCGTCTTTGGCTAACCAGCCATCCTCCAGGGCCAAGCAGGATGATGTGAGATTCAGTTCTGTCTCCTTGGTAGCCTATGCCCCCATGGCCTCCAAGCCCAGCACCTGCTTTGGGATCCCCTCGCCTGCTGGCGGGGCCCCCGGCACTGATCACATATCTTGGGGAACCCAGGTTTCTTCTCCGGGGAGGGCCCAGCTCACCCCACTGGGCGAGAGACAGATCCATGGTACCAGCCACCATAAGGCTTCAACCTCAGGATGAACAGAAAGCTCAGGCAACAGCTGTGGGCAATTGGATTGTGAAAAGAGGGTCCCTCTTGGCCAAAGGGGCAAGAGGGGCCAATATAGAATGCTCTGGTGCTTTCCCAGGGGGCCCTCTATACAGTGGAAGGGATTAAATCCCTTCGTGTCCTTTTTAAATTGCTGCCAGACATTCAAAGAATTAGTTTGTAAGTTTGTTTGGGATAATTGTACATTATGCTGTTGTAATTCTAAAATATCAAGAGATGTGTTACCTTTGTCTCCAAGCACCAAAAAGATGACTTTTTATTAATTCCCAAGGGTGTGAGGCACTATTATAGGTAATGGGGGTAATACAAATCTGGGAAAAATTATAATGAGGTTGTAGAATAATATCATGTAAGGATATTCTTTGCTCTAGGCCATGGCAATTCCATTTCAAACTGGCTGTCAATTTCTTTTTGTATAGACAAGGTCTTAGTTACATTTTCTGCACCTCTCCCAGGAGCAAGTAGTGATAGCCCCTTCCTTTGGTGTCCACGCAAGCCAGAAAACTCTCTTTAATTTTACACACAAAGGAGCAGTGGTTTGATTTTGTGTCATACAAAAGGGAATCTGGGTGGCAACCCCTGTGTAATTATACTTCCTAGCCCCACCCATGGTCCTCCTGGATGACCAAGGTGTTTGGTATTATTGGTGACTACATTAGGCGGGGGATCAGCCCACGTAAGGGCTCTTACCCATGAAGGGTCAGGAACATAAGTCTAAAATACTTCCCTATTTTCCCCAGGTAATATTACCGTACAGCTGATGACTGCTAGCATGGCAAGAAAGACGTTCTCAGGCGTTCTTGGGGTTCTGGTTACCTCACAATTTCTTTTCTATTTTTTTATTATTTTATTATTTTTATACATATAGTGTCCTTATTCCCCCAAATAGATATCTCACTCAGAATACCTCTCCTTGTCCTTCTTCAAAATTTGGACTTTTTAAGACTTTTTGTTTCTATGTAAATTTATGAACATCTTGTCAAGTTATGAAAATCTTTTCTGGGATTTTGATTAAGATAGATTTGATTTGTATATCTTCTTTGTTGCTGTTATCAATCCTTACCCATTGATAATTTTTTTCATTAATTTTTAGAGAGAGTAGAAGGAAGGGGGAGAAAGAAAGAAACATCAAGTGCCCATCAGTAGATGAGTGGGTAAAAAAGCTGTGTTAACATTTACACCATGGAATACTATACAGCAGTAAAAAATAAGGATCTCTTACCCTTTGAGATGGCATGGAGGGACCTGGAGAGTATTGTAGTAAGTGAGATAAGCGAGTCAGAGAAAGTCAAGTATCACATGATCTCACTCATATGTGAACCTATTGAACAAAATAGATTCATAGAAGCATAGAACAGACTGTGAAATCTCAGAGGGAAGGTGGGGAAAGGTGGGTGGGTGGAAAGAGATCAACCAAAAAACTTGTATGCATAGCCGAAACCGGTTTGGCTCAGTGGATAGAGCGTCGGCCTGCGGACTGAAAGGTCCCAGGTTCGATTCCGGTCAAGGGCATGTACCTTGGTTGCGGGCACATCTCCAGTAGGAGGCGTGCAGGAGGCAGCTGATCGATGTTTCTCTCTCATCGATGTTTCTAGCTCTCTATCCCTCTCCCTTCCTCTCTGTGAAATATCAATAAAATATATTTAAAAAAAACAAAACTTGTATTCATATATATGCATAACCCATGGACATAGACAATAGGGTGGTGAAGGATGGGGGTGGGCTAGGAGGAGTCAATGGGGCAAAAAAAAAAAAAAAGGAGACATGTAATACTTTCAACAATAAAGATTTAATTCAAAAACATCGATGTGAGAGAGACACATTGTTTGGTTGCCTCCTGCATGCACCCCAACCAGGGCTAAAGATCAAACCTGCAACCTATGTATGTGTCCTTAACCAAGAGTCAAACCCAAGACCCTTCAGTGTGCAGGTGGGTGCTCTAACCACTGAGACACACTGGCCAGGGCAATTTTTACCCCTTTCTTATGGAAAATTGGCTTTATTATAGGGTTGAGTCTTCCCATCCATACACGTGTATCTCTTCACTTATTCTAATCTTTTTTATACTCTTTAATGTTTTATAATTTTCTCTATAAAGTTCTTGCACATTTTTTGCTAAATTTATTGGTAGGGGGTCTAAGAATGTTAGTTGCTGTTGTTAATATTGTTTTCTTAATTTGTTTTGCTGATTTTTAGATTCATTATTAATTTTCAGATGTTGATATTCTAAGTAGATTTGGTGAATTTTTAAAATTCTGGTAGTCTTTTTCTTTTCTTTTTTTTTTTGCAGATAATCTGTAATTTTCCTCTACTTTAGCTCTCTGTTGTATAACATTAAAAAGTAAGAATGCTATAATGGCAGGCATCCTCCTATTGTTTCTAATGTCCATGTAATTATTCTACTTAAGTCTTCCACAGTTTTTTGATAAATAAACCTAACAAAGTTAAGGAAGTTTTATCTTTTTGCAATTTGCTAAGATTTTTATCATGAATGAATAATAACTTGTTCAAATGCCTTAGAATATTTATTGAAATAATAAACTTTCTTTTTAATATTCTAATGTGTATTTAAATGGTGAAACACCCTTATATTTCTACTAGAGGCCTGGTGCACAAATTTGTGCACCAGTGGGATCCCTCAGCCTGGCCATCTTGTTCAGTCCCGATCGGGACCAATCTGGGCAGCTGGATGGGGGGAAGGAATGCAGGAGATTGGGCAGCCACAGGAGGTTGGCTATGGGAGCGCATTGACCAGCAGAGGGCAGCTCCTGCATTGAGCGTCTGCCCTCAGGTGGTCAGTGTGTGTGTCATAGCGACCAGTTGACCGGTCATTTGGTCGCTTAGGCTTTTATATATATATAGACTAGAGGCCGAGTGCACCAAATTCGAGCACTGGGTGGGGGGGAGGTGGTCCCTCAGCTCAGCCTGCACCCTCTCACAGTCTGGGAGCCATCGGACATCCTTAGCACTGGCATGGAGGCAGGAGAGGTTCCTGCCACTGCTGCTGCACTTGCCAGCCATGAGCTCGGCTTGTGGCTGAGCGGTCCTCTCCCTGTGGGAGCGCACTGACCACCAGGGGTTAGCTCCTGCATTGAACGTCTGCCCCCTGGTGGTCAGTACTAATCGGGTCTCGGACATCCCTCCAGGGGTCTTGGATTGTGAGAGGGTGCAGGCCAGGCCAAGGGACCCTACTGGTGCACGATCAGGGCTGGGGAGGGACATGGAAGGTTGGCCAGCTGGGGAGGGACCGCAGAAGGACTCCAGGGCATGTCTGGCCCATCTCGCTCAGTCCTGATTGGCCGTACTACAGCAGCAAGCTCACCTACTGGTCAGAGCGTCTGCTCCCTGCTGGTCAGTGCACATCACACTGACTGGTTGATTGGTCGACTGTCTGCCCCTTGGTGATCAGTTCATGTCATCATGAGCAGTTGAGCAGCCTTAGCATATTATTGGAATATTATGCTTTGATTATTTGAACAGCAACCAGACAACCGGACACTTAGCATATTAGGCTTTTATTATATCGGATATCAAATACTGATTGGTCATGATATATTTTTATATACATTATTAAATTTAATGTTTATCATGATATTTGGGATTTTTAAAAACTATGTCCTAAGTAAAAATTGGTCTATAGTTTTCTTGAATTGAAAAAAAAATTCTGTCATTTTATTTTTCTAGAATTCTTATTAATTCTATGCGCTAGTATCTGAATATATCCTCCATACTTCTACCTGAATATCATGTGTGTTTTTATTTATTATCTTTCTATTCTACACCCTTGATGAGAACTCCTCAGCATTTTCTAATTTTTTGAGAAGTGTAGAGCTTATTAAAATTTTAATTATTTACTATAAATTTTTATGAATATTCATATGATTATTTTTCTCTTCTCTTCTCTGTCCCTCTCCCTGTGTCTCTGACTCTCCTCTCCCTCTCCCACTCCTCCCTCCAATACCTACTCTCTCTATCCCTCTTTTTTTTCTCTCTTCTTCCTGGCCTCTTCCCTTTGCTCCATCCAGTTGTGAGTCAAAATATCAAGTCTGTCTGTGGCCCTAATTTAGAATAAAGGCTTGTATTGCTGGTCCAGAAATCTCAACCCAGAATGCTGGCTGTGTTGTTGAATTTTGCTTTTCTGGCCTCAGCTTATTAGAATCAAGAGCCCGTTGTCGGGAGGACCTTTTTTTCAGCCTCTTTTCATTGTGAGTGCTGCTGTAGCCCCTGGATTTCAGCACAGAGTTTGCTTTATATGAAGGATGTATGTCTAATGCATGTTTCCCCACAAGGCTCCAAATCTGGTTAGTGCTACTGTTTTGGAATGGGTGCTTAACAGGTCCAAAGCTTTACCTTTACTCATCACTTTGTGTTTCTGATAGGTTTTTGGTTTCACTACATATTTATGTATTTTAGAACACAATGTTTTAGGTTTTATTTAGGGTTTGTAGTTTTCTTAATAATTTGTCATGTGTTTGGAGCTGGGGTTACTTAAAATTTCAAATTGCAGAGCACATTGTTTGAATGTTTTAAAGGTAGACTTATCAAAAGCAATTCAATTTGTACTTTGCTTGTATCTTAAAATAATATTTTTTCAAAATAAGATCATCTTAGTTCAACACTATAACTTTTTACACATTGTTTCAAGCAAGATAACTTTTTCATAATCCAAGTGACTTTTATATTGATGATACCATTATCAGTATAATCAGTTACCATATCTAGAAAATGTCAATATACTTGGTGCACACCTCTTTCCTTTAAGACTGGTTCTAGATGATGCCATACTAGAGCAATTCTGTCTCAAAAAGAAAACAAAACAATCCACATGTCAATTCAGTTAATAAATTTGCTTCCCAAATACAAAGATTTACAATATAGTTCACAGTGGTTTTAAATGCAACTCATACATTTTAAAATTCATTATTCCATAAAAGATAAAAAACAAATAAGCAGTATTATTTCTTAATATGAAAATTTTATACTTTAATGTTAATGCCTTAGTTGTACTTATGACATACTTTGCTGTTTCAAAGCATACACTGTGCTCATTCTATCCTGACTGTTCCTCTGTAGGGTGATAATTGCTACTTTACACTTGAGGAAGCTGAAGTACAACAGATTGTGTTTCTTATACAAGGGCACAAAACCAATGAGTGGCATATGTAAAACCAACACCTGACACCCAGCACAGTTTATGGATTTCCGTATCAAGACACTTTATTTAGCGTCTTAAACTTGATGTCTTCATCATATTTCTTGAGAAATTGTCTCCATTTTGTTCATGGTTCTCTAATCCTTAGAGTCTTGTTTTAATTTCTGCCTCTGAAATAAGTGCCAAGAATGCCTTTCTTTACTGTCTTGTTCTCCGTTGAAAACCGGCATACCATAAACTCTTAATCTCTATGGTAAGGATAGTTTAGATAGGGTACTACATAAAGGTGGGTAGATAAGTTAGATGAATTTTTTCTTTTTTAAATTTATCTTTATTGTTGAAAGTATTACAGATGTCCCCTCATTTTCCCCTTACATGACAGTTCAAGGAAAATTATCATTTTGTTATTTCTTGACATAAATCTTCTTATTGCAGGGGGGCTCTATGGACAGCTTATATGAGCCAGTTCCAGAGCAACATGCTAATGAAGAAAGTGCCTCTGGTAGAATAGGTTCTCTCATCTCATAGTTTTGTGAGAGTGGAAAAGCACAGAACAGTCTTTTCATGGTAAGCGAAGCCTTGAGTTGAGTGGATTGCTTGTCTATTATAAATTTAGAATCACTTGCTTAATGAGAGACATTAATATAGCAAAAATCAATTGTTCCCAGAAAGTTCTTTATTTAATTTTAGTTTCTAATTTTCTCTTCATTATTGTTACTTTCATGATTTTGGCTTATAAATTACCTATTATAGAATATATATAGGTGATTACATAAGATAACTCAATCCTCAAAGCAACTTTATGACAAAGAAATTATTATAATACTAGGGGCCCAGTGCACTAATTCGTGCACCTTGGAAGGAACTGTGGGCCACGAAGCTGCGGTGGGCATAGGGACATGTCTCGGCCTATCATCCACACCCCCACCCAGCCCCTCCCGCCACAACCCCTGGTCCCCTGTCTGTTGGCAGCCCCACTCCTGCTGCCGCTGCTCCCATGCACTGACAGCACTGGGTGCAGGCGGGGCCGGTGCCGTCAGTGGGTGCGATCGGGGCAGGCAGCCGCTGCTCGTACCCACTGATAGCGCCAAGAGATCAGGACCGGTGCTGAGCAATCAGGACCAGTGCCAGGCACTGACTGCGGGTGCGAGCAGGGCCAGTGCTGGCAGTGGGTGCGAGTGAGGCCATCACTGGCAGCAGGTGTGAGAGGTGGCTTCTGGCCCTGATTGCCCCTCAGGAACAGGGGGAGGTGGAGAAGCCCTGAGGGGCGATCAGGGCTGGCAGCTGCTGCTCACACCCACTGACAGCACCGAGTGATCAGGGCTGGCAGAAGGTGAGAGCAGTGGCTCCGGCACCAGCAGCAGGTGCGAAGAATTTTCAGTAACCACCAGAGGCTCACCCAATGACAGCGACCAGCACCCCGCCTTGGTCTGGCACCCCCGCTCACCTGCTCCACCATCCCACTGCGGCCAATGCCCACCATGTTTCATGCACACCCCCTGGTGGTCAGTGCACATCACAGTGACCGGTCATTCGGTTGTTCTGCCATTTGGTCTATTTGCATATTAGCTTTTTATTATATAGGATTTTCTTAATGAGGAAATTTCAGGAAAGAAAAGCTTACTCAAGGCTATAAACTAAGTGTTAAAGTTGGCAATTAAATATATATGTATCTGCATCAGTAGTTTACTGGTAGAACAGGTCTGTGGTGTAGGCACAACCTTGGATTTGTAGCATTTGCCAATTGCTATGGTGTACTGGTAAGTACTCCTACCATGGTCAATTTCAAGCTACCAATGATTTAAGAACAGGCTTACAATACCTGAATATTTAATTATTCATTATCAATGGCAGCGGAGTAAGTGGAAGCTCACAGACATGCTCCCAGGACCAAACTGGAATTTCAACTAAAATACAGAGGAATAACCTTGAAAAACAACTCAGGACTAGCTGGAGAGAACTCTGACAACCAAGGATGGAAAGCAGAGACCACATAGAGACTAGTAGAAAAGGCAGAGGCAAGAAAGGGCTAGCTGGGTTCCCACAGATAGCAGCTGAAGTTCCCGAGAGATATCTCAGCTGTGGGGGGTTACCACTGAGAAGTCTGGGGTCTAATCCCCAATCTGCACCCCCCCCAGCACAGAGCACCATAACTGAGAAAGGTGCCCACATAACATCTGGCTGTGAAAAGCAGCAGGGTTGCTATCTTCCAGGATTTATATGGTTGGAAATGCGGGCACCCTCTTAAAGGGCCAACACATAACGTTTTTAGTGCAGTCACTCACCCTGGACTCTAGCAGAGGGAGGGCAGAGTAGACTTGAGCTGTATAAACATAAGCCAGGGTTGGGGGATCCAGGGTTAGAGCTCTGAAGTGAAACACCCTGGTTTCCTGTGCTGAGCCATTCCCTCACACTGCAAAGGACATCTTTCTCAGGCAAACCTTAGCTATCCTGCTGTTTTTGCCTGAGGGAAAGACAGTTGACCCATCCTGTTGGAAAATCCATTATCTCACTCTGTAAAGTTTCTGAGACTCACAAAGAGACTGCGAATAATAATTAACCTTCAGGCAGAAAAAAATTGTCCCACCCTGTTGAAAAACCACTCACCTAACCTGTGCATGATTGCCTGATAGCAATTCAAGACAGAATCCTATCATTCTGCATGCAGAGGTAGATTTCTGAAGGCTTTGCATATTTGCTGATATAATTAGTCAAAAACAGCAGATTGGGTCCCCACCACAGACATGATCCAGGACTGCTCAGCAAGACAAAAGCCAGTAGGACCCCAAGCACCTATAGCTGACAACTTTAGGACCAGCTCCATGGGGGAAGGAAAAACAGCTTAGAACAGGGTCAATCAAGGTGGTGAAACTCAAGGCATACACAGCCTCTGGGCTAAGAAGTTCCCAACTACTGGAAAGCTGGCATGACACTGGGGTTGAACAACAGTGGCAGCAAGTCAGAAGGGAGATCCCTCCCACACGCAGGACATCAACTATCAAGTCCTAATTACAACAGCAGAGTCCAAACAAGCACACAAGGGGCATTCCTAGTGCATCCAGCTCAGGTGAACAAAGAGACTGCACCACTGGACCCCTCAAGACACTTTCTACATAAGACCATCCCATAAAGACTGGGACAGTAGTTCTATCTAATATATAGAAGCAAATATAAAGAGACAGCTAAAATGGGGAGACAAAGAAACAAACCCCAAATGAGAGAAAAGAAGGAATCTCCAGAAAAAGAACTAAATGAGATGAAGGAAAGCAACCTACCAGACTTGGAATTCAGAACAATGGTTATAAAGATGCTTAAATAACTTAGTGCAAATAATAACAGCATGAAAAGGGAAAAGGAGGCCATTAATAAAAACCAGACAATAATGAAGAATGATATATCTGACATGAAGAAAACACTGGAAGGGATTAAAAGTAGATGGGGTGTCATTTTTATACACTAATAATGAACTCTCAGAAAGAGAAAGTAAAAGAGCAATCCCATTTACCATTGCAACAATAAAAAAGGATACCTAGGAGTTAATTTAACCAAGGAGGTAAAAGACCTGTACTTAGAAAACTATAGGACATTAAAAAAAAAAAAAGAATAGAAGAAGATATAAACAAATGTAAGCACATACCATGTTCATGGATCAGAAGAATTAATATCATTAAAATGCTATACTACCCAAAGCAATCTACAGATTCAACACAATCTCTATTAAAATACCAATGGCATACTTCACAAAACAAATTCTCTAATATTTATATGGAACCATGAAAGACACTGAATAGTTGCAGCAATGCTGAGAAAGAATAACGAGCCCTGACTGGTTTGGCTCAGTGGATAGAGCATTGGCCTGTGGACTGATACATGCAAAAAAATGAAACTAGACCACCTATTTACACCATACACAAGAATAAACTCAAAATGGATAAAGGACTTAAATGTAAGGCTTGAAACCATAAAAATCTTAGAAGAAAACACAGGCAGTAAAATATGAGACATTTCATGTAACAATATGTCTATGGATACATCTCCTAGGGCAGTGGTCAGCAAACCGTGGCTCATGAGCCACATGCGGCTCTTTGGCCCCTTGAGTGTGGCTCTTCCACAAAATACCATGGCCTGGGCGAATCTATTTTGAAGAAGTGGTGTTAGAAGAAGTTTAAGTTTAAAAAATGTGTCTCTCAAAAGAAATTTCAATCGTTGTACTGTTGATATTTGGCTCTGTTGACTAATGAGTTTGCTGACCACTGTCTTAGGGCAAAGGGAACTAAGGAGAAAATAAACAAATGGGATTACATCAATATTAAAAGGTCTGTACAGCAAAAGAAACCACCATCAAAATAAAAAGGGAATCCACTGTATGGAAGAACATATTAACCAATTATACATCTGTTAAGAAGTCAATATCCAAATTATATAAAGTACTAATACAACTCAACAAAAGGAAGACAAAAAACAAACAATTAAAAGATGGGCAAAAGACCTGACTCGACATTTCTCTAAAGAGGACATACAAATGTCCAATAGTCACATGAAAAAATGCGCAATCACTAATCATCAGAGAAATACAAATTTAAACCACACTGAGATATCACTTCACACCTGTCAAAATGGCTATCATAAAAAATTAACAAATAACAAATGCTGGTGAGGATGTGGAGAAAAGGGAACACTAGTTCACCACTCGTGGGAATGTAGATTGGTGCAGTTACTAATGGAAAACAGTATGGAGTTTCTTCAAAAAATGAAAAATGGAACTTCCATTTGACCCAGTGATCCCACTTCTGGGGATATATCCTAAAAACCCCAAAACACCAATCAGAAAGAATATATGCACCCCTATGCTCATAGCAATGTTATTTCAGTAGTTAAGGTTTGGAAAAAGCATAAGTGCCCATCAGTAGATGAATGGATAAAAAAGCTGTGTGATATTTACACTATGGAATACTATGCAGCTATAAAAAAGAGGGGTCTCTTTACCCTTTGGGACAGCATGGATGGACCTGGAAAATATTATGTTAAGTGAAATAAGGCAAACTGAGAAAAACAAATATCACATGATCTCACTTATTTGTTGAATCTAGTAAACAAAATGAATTGACCAACAAAATAAAACATGAAGCAGGGAGGCATGGAACAGACTGACATACCTTGATGTGGGGTTGGGGGGACAAGAAGAGGTAAACTAGAGAACTTATATACTTACTAGAGGCCCAGTGCATGAAATTCATGCATGGATGGGGTCCCTAGGCCTGTCCCGCAATCAGGGCCTATTGGGGCCATCTCACACAGTCCCAATCAGGGCCTGGGGGCCTGCTGGCTGCTGGATGGGTCCTGCCAGATGGGTCCTGCCAGATGGGGCCTGCTGGATGGGGCCTGCTAGACAGGGCCTGCTGGAGCGGGGGAGGGACCACGGGAGGATTGCTGGCTGGGGGAAGGGACCAGGGAAGGTTGGCTGTGGGAGTGCACTGACCACCAGGGGGCAGCTCCTGCATTGAGTGTCTGCCCCCTGGTGGTCAGTGCATGTCACAGAGCCTGGTCAACCAGTCATTCTGGTTGTTTCAGTTGTTTGGTTGTAACAGTCCCTTAGGCTTTTATATACAGTATATAGATATGCATAGCCCATGGACATGGGCAATAAGGTAGTGAAGACGCGGGCGAGTAGGTAGGGACTGGGAGGAAGTGGGGGGGGGCAATGGGAGATATCTGTAATGCTACCAACAATGAAAAATATATTTTAAAAAATTATTCATTATCTCTAGTGCTACTCCACCACACCACTGGCTTCTATAAAGTTTGTGCTAAACACTTAGTAAGCTGCTTATTAAATTTATGGACACATACCATCAACGTACAAAACATGAGTATTGCTAGAATGCAAATGCAAATAGTTTTTGTGAATTATCTTTATAATTACTAGAGGCATAGAATTCTCTGTGCTCTGCAAAATTGGTCCTGTCCCTGTTTAACAGTTCTAGCTATTCTCTTAGTCAATTGTGCTGTATTTAAATTAACCCCATACTAATAACTTATTTTGCTTCTATTGTGGTTAGGACAATACAAAGCATCCTATGTCTGCTGCAAATATTGAACATCCCTATACTTATAAATTTAGATGTCATCTCACAGCCTTATAATCACACTTTCCTGATAACAACAAAAATTAATATTAATAATTATTTTATTCAGTGATTCCTTTTTGTAAGGCACTGTACTAGGTGATGCTATATATGAAATCATTTGTAGTGATCCTTGCAAGATCTTTAAAGGGATTTAGAAATGTTGAGAAAGGTTAAATAACTTTTCCAGTTAAAGAAAAGGTGACCCAGGATTCAAATCCACCTATTTTTGTTTGTTTGGTTTGTTTTGCTCTAGCTAAAGGGTTAACAGTAATACACCTCTGAGTTTTATATCTACCTATTTTTATTCTTTGGGGACATTAAAAACATCTTATTTACATTGCTTACAGAATGCTTCTGTTTCCCAGAAACTAAGATAAACTAAAAAGCAATGTAATCTTAGAAAAATCTTAGTTCAATAATATGTCTCAATAGCTAAAAATAATCCAAAATATTTTTACTTCAATGGAAACTCTGTCCTCAACTTCATACCCTTTTCAAAATCCATAAGATGTTGATATTGACAGAAATGCTTAAGAGTAAAATACAGTTATTTTACATGTTAATGTGGGAGAGAGAGAGCACACCCACTTACATGGAAATTGTCAATTGACATTGCAAAATGTTTATAGGGATTTTTAATCTATAATTTAAAAGAAAAATTGAACAAGCTGAAGAGCTTTAAGATATTTCTTTAAATGCGTGAGTTTAATAAATACACATGAAACATAAAGAAGTTCATGGCCAACCAGTCTGCTAGAAGTTTCATCAAACTTCACTCACATTGTGAAAGTAGATGAGAATAATAAATACAGGATTTCAATTGCTACAACTCTCTTCCTCTCCATATAGATTGATAAATAAATAAATAAATAAATATATATACACACACACACACACACACACACACACACACACACACACACACACTAGAGGCTAAATGTATGAAATTTATGCAAGGGGCTTGGCCCTCACAGCCCCGGCTTTGTCCAGAAGGTCATCCAGAATGTCATCCGGCTATCGGGTCTAATTAGCATGTTACGCTTTTATTATTATAGATATCTAAATATATATTTTACTCTACATATCTCATGTACATAGATGTCTCCATACTTATATACCTCAACCATGATTTCACTATTTAATTTTTTAATTATATCATTCTCCTCTGCAGAATGGGGAGAACAGAGCTGTGTATAGGTTCAGCCGAGTTCCATTGCAGAGAAGGGCATCTCCTCTCGCTGCCAGAGGCAGAAAGGATTTAGCGCAGAAGTCACAGAACCATGGGAAGGGCTGATGTGTCACACTGGAGCTAAGGTTACTACCTACAGCCTGAGATGGCCTGTATTTGTATGACTCAGGAGGTAAGAACAACTTCTACACTTAAACAAGTTGTTTAAAGATAAAAATAAAAATAATGGTTCTATGCCATAGAAAGTGTAGGTGGCCCACAAAGCCTAAAATATTTCTCTCTGGCTTTTCACAGAAAATGTTTGCTGCTCCTGCTCTAGCACTGTGCCATACTGACAAAGGTAAAAACCAAGTTCTTGAAGAGTGACTAGTCAAAATGCAGATGCAATAGGGTAAAATATATGCCATATTTTAAGAGACTTGGTATGAATAAAAGAGTCTAAAACAGATTATTAAAATTTTTACATTGATTATTTGTTTAAATGAGAATAGTTGAGAAATGTTAGATTAAGTGGAATTTCATTCTCTTTTAAACATGGCTACTAGATGGTGGCCTTCACATGTCACATGGATGCTTATGTTCTGCTAAACCTAACCTATGCCTGTTATCCAGGCTTCAGGTAATTGATGCAGAGTGGTTTTTAGCCTTCTGGCCTCTGATATAGGAAGGCAAACCAGGAAGAAATGAGGACATGTTAAGTGTTAACTGCTATGTCTAAGACCCTTCCCTCCTAGTCTTTTTTTAACCTTACTATAGTGGCATCACTATTCTAAAAAAAAAAAAAAAAAAAAAAAATAGCTGCACATTCTGATCCCTAGAACTTCTCAGTTATCAGTGAGGAGGTCTGTCTTTCTGAGGTGGCTTCCCTTTGTCTCTACAGAAAATAATATCAACCCTACCCCAGGCTTACAGTTTTATGCTAACTTTGTTTATTCCTCACCTGAAGATATGTTTTCATTGATTTTTTTCCGAAAGAGAAACATCTATTGGTTGCCTTCCATAGATCCCCTGAGCTAGTATTGAACCTGCAACCTTTTGGTGTCTGGGACGACTGCTCCAACCAACTGAGCCACCCAGCTGGGGCATTTTTATGCTAACAATTAAAGTGAGTTAGCTGTAACAACTCTTCTGTAATATTTGAACCTCATTAAGTAGTGATAAATTAAGACTTGATTTTTTTTAAATTAAGATGGAGAGGAATGAGAAAAAAAGCACAAGACTATCTAATACTATTACATTAGAAAATGAATCACAAGCAAAGGGTTGTTCTAAAAGACTGCTGTAACTTCTGGCAGTCATTTTCAACAGTGATGAACTTCAGGACCACCTGCATATATGGGTTTTCAGATCCCACTCTGGACCTGCTACATCAGTAAAGAGGAACTAAGGCATCCCTGTCTAATAGAAATATAATGCAACTCAAAGATGTAATTTTAAATTTTCTACTACTCGCAAAGAGATTTTTAAAAAGAGATACAGGTGAAATTATTTTTAATAATATATTGTATTTAAGCCAGTTCACCTTACATATTATATCAACATATAATTAATATAAAACAATAAGATATTTTACATTTTTAAACTAAATCTGCTGTATATTTCATACATCTCAATTCAGATGCTGAAGTTTCAATGATTAAAGTGAAGTCCAGTCCTAGAGAAACAATAAAAATTGTGTATTTTTTACCCAGCTTAAGTTTTTTAATTAAATTAAATGAAAATTTAGTTCCTCAGTCCTACCAGCTATATACCAATTGCTCAATAGCCCCCGTGAGCTACTAATGGATTCTGTATTGGACAGTGTAGGATGAGAGGCTTAAAATTTCTGCGAGGATTGAGGGAATCAAAGTAACCAGAAAACATTATGCTCCCGTTCACTTAGGAGAGTATAGATATTAAAATACAAAAGTACTTGATAAACAATTTGATATATACTTAAAAAACAACACCACCAAACCACAGGGAACAGGTGTGTTAACCAATGAAGAAGATGAGATGAGTGATTTGTCTGAGGAGACAGATGGAGACAAGACTGGAAACCATGCTTCCTAAATACTAATCATGTTTTTGGCCTCTTTGTCACAACCGTGTGCACGTGGCATGTGCGTGCGCGCGCGTGTGTGTGTGTGTGTGTGTGTGTGTGTGTGATGCATATGTGTGTACACAAGAGTTGGACAGGGGTGAATGGGTGAGTATGTTTTTGGGAAGTGAGAAGTGAAGAGGAGAGAAAGATAGGAGAATAAGGATTTTGTCTTTATAATAGATATGCTAAATATAATCTGATGATATAGGGGACATAGCAGAAAGCACTTGAGATGGGCAATGCAGTTAATAGATTTGAGTTTTACTTCTGATCTCCAGGCAGCTAAGAACTATTATTCTCCTTGAAAATGTTATTGAACTTCTCTGACACTAAGTTTTCTGAGCAATAGAATATAGATAAAAATGTCTATCTCGTGGTTTGCAGTGAGGATCAAATGTTATCACACACTTGTTAAGCAGCTGGCATGTTAATGTTTGTTTTCTTTCCTCAACAACCTATCACATCAGAGCAGAGTGATCCTTTCAATATCATTGAGTAAGTGTGTTTAAGTCAAACTCTCACTGGAGCTTGGATGTCATTTTAAAATCACTGCTTAAAATAATTTATCAACACTCCTTACCTAAAAGCATTGATTTTTACTGGGCTGGGCAAGAAGAAGCAGCTGGATTTATAGGTGATGTGCATTAGAAAACCTAAGATTTCAATCTCCACAAATTGCCTCAAATCATGAACACCCAGGTTGAGTGCCATTTTTGACAGTTCAGCCCTAAATATCCCACCATATGTAGACAACAGTAAATAAGAAAATCCATCACAGTGCCTCTTGTTTGCCTAATTCATATTTCAGGGTACTTTTTTGGTCCATTTTAAATAAAAAATTTTTAAAGGCTAAGTTAATTATTTTATATATCACTAATAAACATTCTGTTCTGATTAAGAGCACTGAAGAAATCAATTAAATTGTTTTCAGCTACTAGTTGTTAATGAGAGAATAATACAGCAAATTCAACAGCTTTATAAACAAAGAATACGATATGTGGCTAACAGCTGGTTTGAGCTCAGCATTAATGAGGCCAACCAAGGTCAGGGGTTTAATCCCTTTATGGACAATTATTTTTTCTTATGTTCCATAGCCACTGGCAGCATCCACGACACCAGCCCACTGTCTTGGTTATGCCTGCCATGTATAAGTAAGTAATCTGGGTTGGAGGATGAAGGAGACACCAGCACAAAACCATTACCCACTATAAGACAAGCAACTTGAGGGAAGACCAACCTTGATAACCAGTAGGTCATTTCCATGAAGATTTTCCTTCACTATAAGCAGACTTCAGGCCACCAGTGTGATTCTCAGCTTTCAACTGAGGATCATTCATGGGGCAGTGGTAAGAACATTGAGAAAACAGTTCTTGTCCTTTGTTGTGTTCCTAAATAGCACTGAATAAGTTATTCCACTGATCTAGATTTCAGTTTCCACTCTATAAGGTAGTAGTGTTAGACTAAATAGTCTCTAAGACCTCTTGCTGTTCTTAAATGGTTCCATGAATATATTTTAAATTAATTGAAATGGAGAGTGTTGTCTGACATAAAACACTATTATTATTCCTTTGAACCATAGAAGACAGCCTTGTCAGATAGCCTATAATGAACCCTGCTGTATTAGCCAGGATTCTGTAGAGAAACAGAATTAATAAGAAGCGGATACATAGAGAAAGAAATGAGCAGAATTTGCTCATGTGATTATAGAGTCTGGGAAGTCTGATATTTGCAGGACATGCAAGCAGGCTGGAGACTCAGGGAAGAGGTAATGTTGTAACTGGAGTCCAAAGGTAGCCTAGAGGCAGAATTCCCTCTCCCTGAGGGACTACAGTTTTTTGTTTTAAGACCTTCAACTGATTGAATAAGACCACCCACATTATGGAAGGTAATCTGCTATACTCAAAGTGTCCTAATTTAAATGTTAATTTCATCTAAAAAATACTTTCACAGTGACTTCTAGGCTGGAGTTTGACCAACTATCTGGGTACTGTGGCCTGGCTAAGTTGACACATAAAATTAACTATCACATCAGCCTTCTGGTATTTATTTATTTTTTAAATTATATTTTTATTGATTTCAGAGAGGAAGGGAGAGGGAGAGAGAGATAGAAACATCAATGATGAAAGAGAATCATTGATTGGCTGCCTCCTGCATGGTCCAGCCTGCAACCCGGGCATGTGCCCTTGACTGGAATTGAACCCAGGACTCTTGAGTCTGCAGGTCAACGCTCTATCCACTGAGCCAAACCAGCTAGGGCAGCCTTCTGGTATTTATAATTCCTCACCTTGCCTGTGACTTGATTCCAATAGTATTTGGCAAAAGTGATAGAAAGTGATTTCCATAATTAGGCTACTAAAGACTGTCACTTCTGTCTTGCTAACAGACTCTCCATTGTCATCCTGGCTTAAACATTATCTACAGTAATAAAAGAGTAAGGTGCAAATTGACCATATCTTCACGACACCCACCAGCCAATCAGGAGTGAGTATGCAAATTAACCCAATAAAGATGGCAGGTTAATTTACATACGCAGGCGCCGAGTGGCCAGAGGCAGGGTGGGATGCTTGCATTGTTGCCATGGTGATGACGCAGGTGTTCTGCACTGCCCCAGCTGCTCCTGGCCTCTGGGCAGCGTGGGAAGGTGGAAAGGCAGCTCCGGGCCAGAGCAAAAAGGCGGCTTTCGCTGGAGCGAAGGCAGTGCCGGCAGCCAGGGTAAGGAAGGCCCATTCTTGCATGAATCTTTGTGCATAGGGCCTCTAGTAATGAAATAAGAGCCCATCTAGACAAGCCCATGTGGCAAAGAACAGAGAGCAGCTTTCAGCCAACAGACAGCAAAGAAATGAGGCCTTCATTTCAACAGCCCTCAAAAAACTGAATTCTACTAACAATCTCTGACTAACTTGGAAGAGGATTCTTTCCTCAGCTAAGCCTTTAGGTAAGGCCTCAGACCTTTTAACAACTTGTTTGAAACCCTCTGAGAGACCTATCTAAGTCATAGCCATATTCTTGACCTACAGCATATGTGAGTAATAAATATGTATTGTTTTAAGACATTAGACTTTGGACTAATTTATTGCACAGCAATAGATAACTATATAGGAACTAAAATTAATTTGACAAGTTATTGATTAGGTTATTTGCAAATAACCAAATCCATGCTAGCTAATTTAAGCAGAAAGGAATATAGTACAGGTAAAGGAGAGCTCGGGATTGTTGGGAGTTTGAAGACAATTCCTGCAGTGGTACTTGTAGGAATTCCTCTGAGAAAGCACACTCCAGAATTTGCCATGGGAGAGCTGCTGCTTCTGCCACAATTAGGCAGTGGCCAAATCAAGAAGCCATCATCAGAGTAACAGAACTACACTGTCTCTGCTGAGATTTGTTACATTAAAAAATGGATACCCAGCCCTGACCATGTGGCTCAGTTGGTTAAGTGTCGTCCCATGCACCAAGAAGTTGCCATTTCAATTTCCAATCAGAGCACATGCCTAGATTACAGGCTTGATCCCCAGTAGGGGGTGTGCAGGAGGCGATGATGGGTGTTTCTCTCCCTCTCTCTCTCTCTCTCTCTCTCTCTCTCTCTCTCTCTCTCTCTCTCTTCTCCCTCCCTCCCTCCCTCCCTCCCTCTCCCTTCCTCTCTCTCTAAAATATCAATACAAACATATTTGAAGAAAAATGGATGCCCACACCTTGTCCTTTCCCCTATGTTAATAGGTTTTATATCAGTATCTCCAGATGATGCATGTGATGGATGGGATCTAAACCACATAGTATCTTATTCTAATAACAAGGGAAATCTATGTCTCTCTCTCTTTCTTCCTCCCATTTTTTTCTTTCCTTCTTTCCCTTCTTTTTTCTTTCCTTCCTTCATTTTTTTCTCCTTCTCCCTCCCTCATCCTCCCTTTCCTTCCCTTCCCTTTCCTTCTCTCCCTTCTTTCTTACCTTCTTTCCCCCCATATTTCTCTTTTTTCTCCTTTCTTCTAAACATGTTGACTAAAGTAAAAAATATGTATGCCCAAAATATCTAGAGAGTAACATAAGAAACTATAAAAGTAAATGCTGTGTTATAAGAATCAAGCTCAAGTTCTATAAGAATCCTCAGAAGGAATTAAAAAAATAATATAGTGTAGTTGTCAGGAACACAACATGGCAACATGGTGGGGGGATGCCAAACAAACACTATAAAAATCCCAGCTTTGAAATTTACCAGTTATATGATTTTGGACAAGTTCCTTAAACTCTTCAAGCTGTATTTTTTCCTCCTATAAACTGTTTCTCTTATTTATCATTTGAGAATAAAAGTGGCAATGTAATTAACATTATTAGTACAGTGGCTGACACAAAGTAAATAATCAATAATAGGTGTTATCACTAAGAACACAACTGTGGTTTGTGGTTTAACGATGCAAGTTCCAGGGAGAAGGTAAGATTCAAACTGGGCTTGAACTGGAAGAACTAGAGTTATAAGTTGTGAAAGGAAGATGGTAAAGACATTATTATTATACACTGTCCTAGCATCTTTCACAAAAGGCCTTTAAAAAGCACTTAAAGCCAAGTGTGTTATAAATGGATACATTGAAATATGACATGTCATCTTAGAGTATGTGAGTAATGAAGGAGTCAAAGTAGGTGACTCCCAGGTTGGTATTCTAACCACGCAACTGCATTTCTTACTTGTCTCCAAACTATTACAATTTATTTTTTTGTTGTTCTGTCTCCATATTAGCATCAGCATTGACATAGCTATTAATAACATAGACACTAAGGGGAGAAAATGAGATTAACAATGGTATCCCATTAATGAGGTCTTCGTCAAACTATGAACTAGAGGAGTCAGTGTCCAAATAGTGCAGGTAATTCTTTTCTTGATTTCTAAATTGTAAAATGACTCACAACAAACTGACATAAAACAGATTACCTTCATTAAAAAGACTGCACTTTTCTTTCATTTTTATTTTTTTACCCATCATACCTATGATCACTTATAGTATTCTTCTGCCACCAATTCATATGTGAACATTTTCTGGTGGTTTTAATGAGTTTCCTCCCCTAAATAGAGACTTATGCGAAATAAAATGAAATAGATTAAAGTTAATTATGCCCCATTGTCCTTTTTATTTCCTAAACTTATGATACAATTACTAATTTAATCTAATGAAAACCATGATTATCTCTTCGATCATGTTTTAAAGAAGAAGCTGTAAAAAAAAAAAGCCCATTTCAACTTTAAAAGCTTTTGTCAGTGATACTGACTTTGGATTGAAATATTGTGGATAAGGAACCACAGATTGTTTCTATTGGAAGAGATTTTAAAGTATTTGTTCAACAGCCTTCATTCTATAATTGCAGAAATGGAGGTTCTGAGAGAGTTCTTGGATCCTGCCCAGTTTGGTAGCAGACCTGGGAAAGCAAGCCAGGTCTGGGTGCCAGTGCAGTGTTTTTCCATTGTAAGGGTGGAATTTGATATTTTTACCCTTCTTATTTCCCATCATACTCTGTGCAAGCTGTTTGGCTCATGTTCCATTTGTGGCTGTGAGGATTAAATAAGATAATGATATAAGTGACAGCAAACATGAAACTTAATAAACATTAGCTGTCCTTCGCCTTTCTAAAACCTTGTGTAAATTCGATCCCATAAGCCATAACACGCTTAAGCATATTTAAGAAAGCTCTCTATTTCAAGAAGTCTGGAAGAAAAACATTTTTTGAAAAGGGAGAATTTTTATAAGGCAAATAGCCATCCCCTAGGTAACCTGTTTTGTCATCCTGGATATTTATAGTGCTGTGAGAGGAGTTTGTTAGCTTAGGATTGATAGAAAACTCATTTGGCATAGTAGCAGGCAAATGGCAAAGCTACACGTCATTTACCAGCTCTGTCCCTGATGGATTAGATATGGTTCCTGTGCATTCTCCAGGCAGTATAAGCTATACAGTCTGCACTGAGACGATGAGCCATGTGGGGATGCCATATACCACCTGCTGTTCTTGGGGAAACCAGAATTCATTAGCTTTGCAGGGTAGTCACTCTCTGACAGGAGTTAACTTTTCCCATCAGGATGAGCTGATGTTGCTTCTTCTTTGCTGTATTCTCATGGGGGATGAAATCTGTTTTCCCTGAGAACCACAACATTATTACTGCACTATACTGGGGGCCTCCAGTGAGCAGACTGTCATCTAAATTCAATGATTCTTGAAGTGCCCATTTTAATTAAATGGGCTCTCATAAAGTATTGGCCATGCTTTGATGATGATGATGATGATGGCATCCACAAAATTATTAATGACTTTAAAACACATCAATGTGCTGATATATTCTTGTCTTCAAATAACACTAAATTATTAGTATTAGTGCTGTGATAAGGGTGTGCTTTCTGAGTTGCTTGTTTAATAGTGGTATCTAGTAATACATTTTCTCTGCATTTTCACAGCCGCTCTCTCTTCTGGCCAATAGTTCCGATTTGTGAGATCTCTGACCAGGATGACAGGTGGTTTCTGTGTCTGTGCAGTCAAGTATATAAGTAGTATTGTGTTCTAGTTAAGACCTCAGGAGTAGAATGCCAATTATTCATTATGTGACCTGAGGTAAGAATCTTGACTGTTCTGTGCCTCAGTTTACTCATCTGAAATTTGAGGATTATTGTAATTAAACTTCCGTAGGATTGTTGTGAGGATTAAATTATTTACTACATGTAAAGAATTTATAACTGTTTAATAATGCATGAGTGTTCTGCCATTCATTCTGTGCAAATGTGTTAAGTCAAAAAATTAGAAAAGCAATAAAATTTAAAGTATTGCAATTTTAGCAACTTGCTTTAACCTGCTGTATTAGACTAGCTGTACTTGATACTATTCCTGTTTGCTGTGCGATCTATTTGATAACTTGGGAGACTTCTGCATAGGCCTTTTCTCCACACAGTCAAGTGTAGAGGCAAGGTAGTAGGACTCTTTTACAAGGGTGATCCAGTCCCACAAACATCCTCCTTGTTTTGAGCACAGAGCTGAGAGCTTGGCACATATATTTTTCGTATCTCCAGTGGCTTTAGGTCCACTGCAGTTTGAGTCTACTTTATTAACTTTGAAGCATGATAACCACTGTCATTGCCAGATGTCTATCACATTTTTTAAAAAAGAAACTTATATGAACTTCCATGTCTTTTTCGAACATTTGGGGGAATTTATTGAAGCATTTCAGTCTAAGAAATGTCAAAAACAGTTTCATTCTGTTTGAATGTGGCATTCTTGGAATCATTTGTATTTTAATATTAGTAAAACCATTCTAGTTATACAAATGAATAATTTTCATTCTTGCAAGTGAATAGAATTCAATATTAGGATAATATGTACTATTAATGAGTACAAATAATCTAATGAGAAATAACATCTATAATTATCTTTAATGTGTTTGGAATCAGATAAGGATTTTATAAAGCTCATTTAATCTTCAAAGTTAAGAAAATCATGGAGACCTGCAGGATTCTACTATCAACAGTCATTGATGGTAGATACCTGTAAGAAGGACTACCTGTAATTCTTCTTTGAATCTAAAATAGTGTCATAATAGTAGATACTCAATAAATGCTTGTTGACTGAACTGTGAATGCATGAAAAAATGAATTATATAACTCTGAAAGAATATATTAGAATGAATAAAATGGTTAGCATTTAATCAGGGTAAAGCACTATATGCATGGCCCTAGACAAGTCAATTTACTATTTGGGACCTCAGTTTATTCATTTGCAGCTCAAAGGTCAGATCTTATCAGCTCTACCGTTTTAAAAACTCACCATGGGCTTTACACCATCATTTACTGCCAATCAGTTTTCTCTGATGCAGAAACACCTTTCACATTTCCATTAGAAAGGCAACAACAATGCCTGACATATTCACTTCATTTTTTCTTTAGACTTTATGATTTGAAGGTAAGACTTAAAAACCAATAACCCATTGGGACGGTGAACACACAATACAATATACAGATGATGTATTATAGCATTGTATATCTGAAACCTATATAATTTTATTAACCAATGTCACCCCAGTAAATTCAATAAAAATTAAAATAAATAAAAAATATCAATAACACAGGGAACAGGCACATATGAGACTCCACCTCAAAGGACAGCTGACTGCAATTACTGAATGATAATAGAAATATGGCATGTGGTATCCAAAATTTCTCTCTTCTTTAAATGCCATTTCTTTCTTTGTTTCTAATTGTTTTTTATTTGACCTTGTTTCATGACTATGTGAAAACACTTTGCTCCTAGAACCTACTCTTATCTACCCGAAAAGTAGCACAGGTTGGACATACTCTTCAGTTTCTACCAGCCCCTTCATAATAATTTGTCTACATTTCATTTTTTATTTTCCTAATAATTTCCAGGAGTTAAAATTAAGCCACGAACTCCCTAGTGAATGAAAGGTAAGACTGATGATTAGTACTTGATTTAGGGGATAATGAAATGAGGGCTAACAGGAACAAGTTTTGTCTGGTATTTATGGCAAGTGTCAAATTAATGGACCAGACAGAATTATTTCATTGACTTTTTCAAAAGGGATCTTCTTTTTGGAGTTCAGAGTAACACACACACAGAGATGTAGTTCTAAAAATAAAGCTGCATAGAGTCTTTCTTTGACTTGCCCCTCTAGGAATAAAGAACTGGAGTCTGAACTCTGAGGGACCTGACAGTCTGCTGATAGAAGCAGAAGTCAGAATTTAAGAACAGGTGCTTTGATTCTACACCAGCAGTACTAAAAATTGTTTAACCAGTTCAGTAGTAATCTACAACTTGGCAACAATAGGGAACAGATCTATTATTCTAGTTAAGTAAAGGTTGCCTGTTTGATTAAGCACTTTGCTTCATTTAATTGCACTTCAGTCAAGCATTTAATGTGTTTGACTCTGCCTACCCTCTTGTAGGAAGCGGGTTGCCTAAAGTGAACTACATTGACTCTTTCATTTTAATAGGGATTAAAAATAGTTTTAGCTCAAAATAGTTTTCGAAGTATTTATTATAAGAATATACTTCGATAAAAGAATCCCAAACTTAAGCTAATTCATTAGAAGAAAAATTGGGTGACCTGAATTCCAGTAAAACAGACCAAAGTAAGTAGTTCAATAGAGAATGTTTTGACAATACAGGGGTTGGCAAAAGTAGGTTTACAATTGTGAGTATATGAAACACTGAGTTTATCCTTGTATTATTATTTATTAATTATTGCATTATTTTCCACATGAACAACTGTAAACATACTTTTTTGCCCACCCCTATATCTCCTAAAAATAACTACTTTCTATTTACGGGCTTATGAAATTCTTTCAGTCTTGACTCAGATGTCTCCAAACCTTAGCAGAGATGCCAACTGTGTCCCTTTCACTATAATGACAACCACACATATTTAACCAGTTTAGTGTGGGCCCAACACCTGACTGCATTAATTTAGCCAAGGCTATGCTCAGTTCAAGCAGATGACTGTTTTTGAAAATATGTCCCAGGCCCCAATTCAAACACTTGGAACTCAACGGTGCACAAGTGTTGTAAGTCATCTGGAATTAATCTAGTCAGTTGCAGAAACAATGAATCACTGAAATAATAAGTTGATATGAAAATACAGTTGAATCTTGAACAATATGGGGTTTAGAGGTGCTGACCCTATGCATGGTCAAAAATCTATGTATAACTTTTGACTCGTCCAAAACTTAACTATAGTCTGCCCTTGGTGTGGCAGGGGATTGGTCCCAGGATTCCCCACAGATACCAAAATCTGAGGATGCTCAAGTCCCTTATATACAGTATAATGGCAGAGAACAATGTATATAGTCAGCCATCCACATCTGTGGATTCCCAAGCAGAAATTAAAATACTGTTTCTTTTTAAAAATTTTCTTGAATTTATTGGGGTGACATTGATTAATAAAATTATATAGGCTTAAGGTGTACAATGGTATAATACATCTGCATATTATATTGCATGTTTACCACCAAAAGTCAGTCTCCTTCTGTCACCATTTATCTTCCCTTTATCTTCTCCTCCCTTCCCCAAAAACTTTTTCCTCTGATAATCACCATTCTATTGTCTGTGTCTATGGATTTTTGAGGGATTGTTTGCTTAATCCCTTCTCTTTTTCACCAAACCCCCCAAACCCTCCCTTCTAACAGCTGTCAGTCTGTTATCTGTATCTATGAGTCTGTTTCTATTTTGTTTGTTTATTTTGTTCATTAGATCCACATATATATGACAGCAAAATGATTCTACAAAGTTGAATGGCCATCCTCTTTCCTCATGACCCTCACAAAGCTGCTGTGGCTGCTGGTTGTTGTGAAAGGGGTGCAATTAGGTTCTGGCCTAAGGTTTGGAGATATCTAAACCAAGATGAAAAGAACTGCATAAGTCCATGGATAGAGATTGATTATTTTTAGGACATATGACAACAAAGCATAGAGAATTGAAGGGTAGGTCAGTCTGACCTTTAACTTCTCAAAACTCTGTTGATATCCCAGCTCATCTCAGGTATTGGTTCATGATTCCCACATCTTTGCCTCTACCCTCACTAGTATCCTATTAGACATTTTCCTCTAGATGGTCCACAGGACTTTAACTTGGCCAAACTTCTCCCTCAAGTTCCAGGACTGATTGTTTCAGCATATCGGGTTTCAGTGATGCTCTACTCAACAGCTTGAAATTGTCCTTGAGAGTTAAATCTTGATTAAACAAACGAACAAATACAAACAACACCATACAGGTTAGAGAAATGACTCCCTCAGTTACTATGTAGGGGAAAGGTTATCCTGGATTTGACAGTGCTCAAACTAATACAATCAACCATTAGAATAATAAAACCAACTTTTATTCTGATTTACATTCACCATTCCTTCCAGCCTTTACAGTGTATTTTTACCCTATGTGGAATATCGGCCTCAATATTCTTCACTACAAATGCCAAACAAATTTCTCCAGAACATGGTTTGCTGCCTCTCATATGGTAAATGTTCAAAAAGCACTTTGAACATCAAAAACATAAATGGTTTTTGAATGAATGAGTGAATGAATGATAACTAGAGAATGGGAAGAGTTCTTAAAGGTGCCTGGTTGCAGTTTAAGCTCTTGAAAGGTGAAAAATATGACAACATGTTCTTCCCCCAAAAGTATAAGGAATTTTGCACAATGATCAGTGCTCTATAGAAAAAGGCCAGATGAATCACAAGTATATTTCAATACAACTTGGGGTACTGTAATAGAATATTTTCCATCTTTCTCAAGGGGAGGTGGTGTATAGTGTAACTAACATATTCTGGTATGTATCTCTTACCTTGGTCTTGGTGGGGGTTGGAATGTTGAGGTTGAGGATTTAATTGCATATTTTTGCTTAAAAGACTCACTTTATTAACTGGCAAGGGCTTAGAACCAAGCTATACTTGAAGATGAACTTTTGATTTCCTTTTCTGATTTTTTGAGGTAGTATTTTTTATTTTACTTCTTATTTTATTTTATAGGAAGTTGCTAATTTTGAGAATGTAAAACCAAAAATAAAGTAAGTCAAATTTACTTTGAAAATTTTGTGTTCTCTTTGTTCTATAATGTTGAATGAAATATTTTAGTGATTTTTGTGTAAAAGTGTGTTTTAAAATTTTCATGTATAAATCTAGTTATGTTTTACTCTGTTTATGCTGATGCATAGGAAACCAATGCTGTGGCATTCCTGTAGACAATAATGTGAAAATTAAATTTTCAGAAAAAGAAACGTGTTTAACGTAGGCTCAGATTAAACTGGGAGCCTACTCGAAAACATGTTTTATCAGTGACCTATTAATCTTCTGAAGAGTTCTAATCCAAATAAAAATGTGTTTGCAAAGAGATTTGGGTTATTTAGGGTCAGGGTTGGCTTTATATTCAGCAGATCAAGCCCCCAGAGGATGTGACACACACACATTGCATAAAATAATGAGATTATAACTAATAAGCAGGAAATAAATGGGGGCAGGAAGTTGGTTTATGGTGAAATTTCCAGATTGGTTGCTGATGATACAGAAGAATGGCTTCCTTGCAATTCAGAATGGTCTGAGACCAAATTGTTAATATGTGAAATTCTTTCTGGATGCAGTCCCATCCCCCCAAAGCCCTTGCTCTCCCTGTCCCTGATCCCCAAAGCACTGTGTGCTTTCTTATTCTTTTCTTCATCTCCTGCTCAAAGCTTTCTCCCAGTAAGGATATAAAGTGTATCCATAGTAAGTAGGTGATTGCATGATTAACAGCTTAGATAGAGCACCTGCCAGGCAAGGATAATTGTATTTTAGTACTTTAGCCACAGTTAACAACTTAAACTACTACAATGGCATTTTAAATGTGAGCTTCAGGAAAAAAGATGCCCCCCACAAGGCTCCTCTCAATCTTAAAAATCACACCAACTATGTAGCTGTTTATTCTACCCACAGATAAGAAATTTACTAATACCAAATCAAAACCTTAAACAAAAAATCACAACTATTGGCTTATGATCGATGCTTCTACAGATTTGATGATACCAACACTTGGAGGGGCAGATGAGAATGAATGAAGAGAAAGTACCTGATGCTGAATGAATTGATTTTTAAACATAAATCAAATCCATTACTGTGCTCCTCAGATTCCATCCAGTTAAAACAAAATTGAATACTCTTTTAAGTTCCTCAAATATTTTTTGCCCACCACTGCCCCTGAAGGAAATAACATTTCATGCTGCTACGCACCTACCACACTTTATAATATTATAAAAAGCTTTTTGGGAACACTTGCTATTTGCCAAGAAAGGTCCTAAGAGTTTTGTATTTAAAAAATTTTAAAAACCTAAATAAAATGGTTAAGCAAAGAAGAACTATTATCTATGCAGGTTTTTGCTAACAACCCTGAGTTTTTAAAAAAAGGTGAACTTGGCTTTAATTTAATGACTGCTAAGAATGTAAACAGTAGAATACACTCAAGGTATAACGAAGTTAGTTATATGTAAAGAATATGTGTGTTCTCCCAACACATAAATTGATTGAGTCAGCACAGTCCTATCCTGTTTCTGTTTTAGACATTTCATTATGGAAAAAGTTAATTTTGCACAGAGGAAGAGATAATGATGAACTCACATCATCAAGCTTGAACAAGTATCAACCTAGAGTCAATCTTAGTTCATCTCCATCCATTCAACTCCACACTCCCCTCAACCACTGCTAGTTTTTATTAAAGAGTATCTCAGATGTATATTTTTCATGTTTCAATATATATCTTTAAAAAACAAGAACTTAAAAAACATAATCACAATACCACCACTGCATAAGCACAAAATAAGAAAAAATACATAATATCACCAAATATACAGTCAATGTTAACATTTCTCTGATAGCCTCAAGTAATTTTTTATGGTTAATTTGAATCACAATCCAAATAAGACACATGCATTATATTTGGCTCATGTCTCTTTTTCTACTTTTTGATACTGGATTGTTTTTTTTTAATGGAATTTCCCCCCCCCCCTTTTTAAAAAATTTTGCTGATTTCATCTTTACATATTTTTTAAAAAAACATGTTCTTTTATCCTCTATGTTTTCTATAAAATTTTAGCTAGATCTCAAGGCTTGATAAGATTCAAGTTTACATATGCACAGTATATTTTAAGTAGGTTATCAGTGACTATCTACTTTCTGTTGCATTACACTGAAAGTCCTATATCTGCTTGTCTCTATTTTTATGACTGAAATTGCTTAGTGGGTTCAGTTGGTATCAGGTTGATCCATCCAGTACAAAGTTAGACACCAGCTTTTCAATTAAAGGCTTTAACAGCCAGTGTGTTTATTGCCCAGATATATTGTTTTAGGGATTGTACAATGGCTGTATTAAATTTGCATAAATCTTTCTGTATTCATTGAATAAAATTATTTGAAAAAGAAGTTTTCCTAGCTATTTGATTATCTTAAGATATATTCATGTAGAAATGGATCATTTTTTTGAAGGGGAGGGGATGATGGCAGGTTTAATGAATGTTAGTTTCTCCATATTTCATGGAAATGTCCAGGCCAAGATTATACTTGTATTAACTGCACTTTGTCATTTAGGGTCAGAAAAATACAAGACCATATGCAGACCTTAGTTAGAGATAAAATTTATTTCTGTTGTTAAAGGAATTGCACAAGTGTCTAAATGACCTAATTTCTGTTTGATTAAAATACTATTATTTATTGAATATAGAGTTAAATATTTTTTCTTTTATTCTTCTAGGTCAATCCAGAGATCTATGTCTGAGAACAAAGGATTTGGTTAGTAATTCATAAGATTACTTATGCAGATGATATGGTCTGTTTCCATGAAAGTTTCTTTTTTATGCTACTGCTATAAGTAAAAATAACTGATTAATGAAAATAAAATTTAGTTTCTCCATGTAATATTATCTTTTATGGAATACATTTTTAAAAAGGGAAGGTGATTCCATTCTAATTTTAAATGGCTAAGAAAAAAAAAACACATTGATTTGTTCAGAATAATTTATTTTATATTAAAAGTAATTATCTTTGGTGGTTTATTAGTTGTTTAACTTCCAGTTTCCCAAATTTAGGTGGGCTTACATGGTCAAGATGATCTCTTAGATGTCTTTTCTGATTTGTGAAACTAGGAGTGAATAGAAAATAATTAAAATAGTTGGATTACAAAAGATTCTTCTACAACATTTCAGGCACCAGAACTTTTTTTTCCATTATGTATTGGTTTCCGGTGTGCAGCTTAGTGGTTAGACAATCATATAATTTACATAGTGTTCCCTTTGATATTTCCAGTACCTAGCACCATATATAGCTATCACAGTATTATTGACTATATTTCCTATGGTTTACTTACTTCCCCATGACTATTTTGTGGCTACCAATTTTTGCTTCTTAGTCCCTTCATCTCTTTCATCCAGTGCCCCAATACCCCTTCCCTCTGGCAACCACAGTTTGCTTTCTTTGTCTATGAGTATGTTTAAATTTTGTTTGTTCATGTATTCTGTTCTTTAGATTTCACATATAAGTGAAATCATATGGTATTTTGTCTTTCTCTGACTGACTTATTTCACTGACCATAATACCCTCTAGGTCCATCCATGCTGTTGTAAATGGTAAGATTTCATTCTTTTTTATGGCCGAGTAATATTCCATTGCATATGTGTACCAAAGCTTTCTTTTTTAATTTTTTAAAACATATTTCATAGATTTTTTACAGAGAAGAAAGGAGAGGGATAGAGAGTTAGAAACATGGATGAGAGAGAAACATCGATCAGCTGCCTCCTGCACACCTCCTACCGGGGATGTGCCCACAACCAAGGTACATGCCCTAGACCAGAATCGAACCCAGGACCCTTGAGTCTGCAGGCCGATGCTCTATCCACTGAGCCAAACCGGTTAGGGCTGTACCAAGGCTTTTTTATCCATTAGTCTATTAATGGGCATACGGGTTGTTTCCATAGCTTGGTTATTATAAATAACACTTTAATGAAAATAAGGGTGCATATATTCTTTCAAATTAGTGTTTTGGGTTTCTTTGAATAAATCCCTAAAAGTAGAATCACTGGGTCGTAAAACAGGTCCATTTCAAATCTGTTTTTCACAGTTGCTGCAACAACCTTCATTCCCACCAACAGTGCATTAGGGTTCCCCTTTTTCCATGTCCTTGCCAATACTTCTGTTTGTTGATTTATTGATGATAGCCTTTCTGACAGGTATGGGGTGATATATCTCACTGTGGTTTATTTTGAATTTCTCTGACAATTAGTAATGTTGAGCATCTTTTCATATGTCTGTTGGCCATCTGTATATTCTCTTTGGAGAAGTTCTATTCAGATTCTCTGTCCATTTTTTAATTAAATTACTTGTTTTTTTGGCATTGAGTTCTTTATATATTTTGGTTATTAACCACTTATCACATATATCTTTGGCAAATATGTCCTCCCATTTAGTAGGTTGTCTTTTCATATTTTGATTGTTTCTTTTGCTATGCAAAAAAAATGTTTTAGTGTGATGTAATCCCATTTGTTTATTTTTTTGTTGTTCTTTGTTTTCCTTGACTGAGGAGATATAGCAGAAAAAATATTGTTATGCGAAATACCTGAGATTCTAGGATTTTTATGGTTTCTAGTCTTACATTAAAGTTTTTAATCCATTTTGGTTTATTCTTGTATAAGGTGCATTATTTTTGCAAATATCTGTCCAATTTTCTCAACATCATTTACTAAATAGATTATCTTTACCCCATTGTATATTCTTGCCTCCTTTGTTAAGTTATTAATTGATCACATAGACATGGATATATTTCTGGACTCTCTGTTATGTTCCATTGATCTACATATTTGTTTTTTATGCCAGTACAATACCATTTTGATTGCCATGGCCTTGTAGTATAGTTTTATTTTCTGTTATTACAGTACCCATAGTAATAATAAAAGCAATTGGCTTGATTTGTATTTTAAATCTGAAATAAATCTCTAAATTTATTAATTATTTTGGAAAGCTAATGGATAATATATCTTTTTCCCTTATAGAATATAGTGTCACTAAGTATAAAGCCTTCACAGTGTCAAAGTATCTGGATTATTCAATATTAATTCATAATTTATGCAGTTTGTCAAACTTGTGGATAGCTTTTCTCCTTTCTTTTTCTCCTGCAGAGCCTAGGAGTTGGATGCTCAAACTACTTTCCTCCTCTTTTTCAAATCAGTTTCCTGGATAGCTTTGAAAAGCTTATTTAGACCAAGATTATGATCAGTAATGGATGTATCTTCTAAGGGTGTTTGCATTTTAATCTGGTCTGATATTCTTCCAGTGGCAACATCCGTAGGGCTGGGTCAAATCTCATTAGTTAAGGATGTGTGGGCAAATAGTTTTTAAATATTTTTAATATCAGCCTTGATTTTAAATAGTGTGTACTCTTTGAAAAATATGACAACATTTTAGTTTCCATCAGATCCATTCTCATAACACACTAGTCAGTTTGTGCAGAGAAGACTGCAGATATTTCTATCCTAATATAATCCTTGATGATCAACTGCCTTTTCTATAGTCAAACATGAGAGTAATAGTGACCTTAAATATAGCACATATGCTGAGTTTATTTCCATGTGATGCTTTGATTACATTATTTAACATTTACTTTATCAATGTTATGATACATGTGGAATTATTAATCTTTGATAAGTAGATTAGAAGTGAAACCAATACTTCATTTCTGTGCAGTTTAGTTCTTCACAACATGTCCAGGGCTTGCTCTAAGTGTTGGGACATAAGACTGAACAAATCCTGGTTCTTCCATTCAAATACCATTAATCTATCATAGCTCAATGTTCTCTCAACACACTTAATAATTTTGTTAAAAACAATGTGGAAGGTGAGAAAACTTTAACTTTTGTATAAAAATAAATGTTTATTAATTCAAGAAAAATACTCCAAAGAATAATGTAGCCATAAGCTATCAAAAGGTATTGTAGTAACAGCATTCTATCATACATGCTTGAGTGCTTAATGTAGTTCATGGAAATAAATGGGAGCTGATTGTTGTGGAGCGAACGCCAGTGGACGACCACTGGAGTCCAGACCAAATTAAAATTTAGGGAGCCTTTAATAGCCGGCCGGCAACTGCTCTCTCTCCATGTAGGGAGTCGAGAGAGCAGCCCTGACCCTTTGTGTGGGACCACTTTTAAGCACATTAACCACATCCTGTTTTTGTAGAACAAGTAACCCAAGACAAAACAGTTTTTCCTAAGCAACATCAGGATCATGCCATTGACGACCATGTTATTTACAGGGTCATCCTGTTCTTCAGAGAGCTGACAGTGATCTATGAAAGAAGGCCTATGTGCTGGGAAGGGGCCATGAGACCATATCTCAAGGCCTGGCCTGGTGTCAGTACTGACAACTCTATCTGGGGCATAGACCATGGTCTCTCTGGAATGGGCAAAAATTCCCACTCTCCAACACTGATGTGACACCTGGGGGTGCCCATCTGGAACTATAACTCCCTAGAATGGACCACAGAGCTCTCATATCACCAAGTTACAATAATGTGCTGAATTTGTTTTGATTTCAAATTTCATGCACTCACTGTATAGTCATTCTGCTCCTCTGCTTTACCTCAGAAAGGAAAACAGTCAATGACCCAATCTGGCAGGAATCCAGACAGCTTGAGAATGATTCTCACATCAGAAGACTCTGTCAGCTAAAATGTAATTGCTAAATTTAGTTCTGCTGACTTTGTATTTTCCCCACAGTAATTTAAAGGGCAGGTAAGAAAAATTTACATCTTTCTCCATTAAAATAGCAGGACACTGTGGTCTACTTAAAAGGAGAGATAAAGAGATGGAATATATATGTATATATATATATGTGTGTATATATATATATATATATATATATATATATATAAATAGAATATGTATGTATATGTGTAGAGACATACAAAAAGAAAGTGGAATCTAATTAAGTTACTTGTTGAAGCAAGAAATCAAGTAGAAATAATATTTCAAAGTTTTAATGTCTAAAATAACTTAAAATGTGTTAAAAATCAGCACATGGAAAATACCTCTAAATATAACATCAATATATCAATAATTGTTATGTTAAATTTTCTTTAACAATTTAAGAGAAATAACATTGATTACAAATGAAAAATTATACTATTTTTAAAAATATGTTTTTATTGATTTCAAAGAGGAAGGGAGAGGGAGAGAGAGATAGAAACATCAATGATGAGAGAGAATCATTGATTGGCTGCCTCTTGCACTCCCCACACTGGGGGTGGAGCCCACAACTAGGGCATGTACCCTGACCAGGAATTGAACCATGACCTCCCAGTTCATAGGTTGATGCTCAACAAATGAGCCACACCAGCCTGGCAATTATACTACTTTATAATTTAAAAATTCCCAAAAGCAAATTAGCAGCCACCTATAAAAATCTATACCAATAAAAGGGTAATATGCTAATTAGAACAGGAGACCTTCCGGGAGACCTTCTAGACAAAGCCATGGTGGCGGGGCCGAGGCAGAGGCAGTTAGGGGCGATCAGGCCAGGAGGGGAGGGCAGTGGGGGTGATCAGGCCAGCAGAGGGGGGGGGCAGTTGGGGGTGAGCAGGCTGACGGGGGGGGGGCAGTTGGGGGTGACCAGGCTGGCAGGAGGGGGCAGTTGGGGGTGAGCAGGCCAGCTGGGGGACAGTTGGGGGCGATCAGGCAGGCAGGCAGGTGAGCAGTTAGGAGCTGGCGGTCCCAGATTGTGAGAGGGATCCCAGAATGGAGAGGGTGCAGGCTTGGCTCAGGGATACCCTCCCGCCCCCCCCCCCCCCCCCCCGTGCACAAATTTCATGCACTGGGCCACTAGTGTATTAATAAAAAAGTGACTTTAAAATTAAAATTACTTAACTTTGAGAAGGTAATGAATAAAACAAAAAGTCTTCAGATTCACAGAGATGAACAACACAATAAAAAGTTGATTTAATTGTTAGTATCTCTCCAATGTTACTTGAACAAGAAATATTTGATTAAGTTAATTATTGATTATGTAAGAGTTTCTGATTTTTAACTATAAAACATTTTTAATGTCTTGGGACAAAGAGAATTATAGTGCATATTTATATCTGTTCATGTTTTATCTTTTTAACAGAACTCTTAGCTTTAAAGTGTAATTATTTATGAAAATAATAATTTCCCTTGAAATATTTCTATTTTATCCAATATCATATCAATTTTGGTGAATAATTTTAACTGAATTTTTAAATATTTAAAAGTTTCCTGATTATAAATACATAAATAAGTGAAACACTTGGGGATTGTTTTAAATATTTTCTTTTGAACATAGGAAATGTTTTAATAATATCATGTTTTGATTTGAGTCTATCTTCACCTCATGGATGTCAGCTATCTTCACTCTCAATAGGATAGTCGAACATCTATCCATCCATTCCTTTAATAAAAATGTTATTTTTAGAGCATTATATATTGATCTATGTGTAAAGAAGGTGTACATTATTAAGGATTATTTTTAGTTATAAGTTCAGCCATAAATCTCTTTAAGTATTCTAATTTCTAAAAGTGCTTTTTTGTTAACTTTTATTTTTGCATTTACGAATAATAGTCAGGTAATTCTATTATAGCTACTTTGACAAAGGAGCAAAAATATCTTGGGCTTTAGGTGAGATGTTTAGTATTGGTGGTCTCTGTTTTGTCAGAGAAGAAAAAACCTTCTCAGCTTTGATATTTCTCAGATTCTCAGGTGGCTGTGTGTTTGGTGTGTGTGCATGTATGTGTGTCTAAGAAGTTTAGCTGACATTTCAGCAGTGGCAGCTGAGTCACAGGACATTTCCTAGGGATTAATGCTGTGCTAGAAAGAGTTGATGGCCTGAGACCAAGGCTGTTGATGCCATTGTAAATTGAAGGGAGAAATTCAGTGCAAGAGGGAAGGCCACAAGTAGATTTGAATTTTATGGGGGTAGTAGCTTCATTTGGAAGGCTCAGAGTATTTCTAAGCAATTAGTGCCCTATATATCAACCCGCAATATTTTTTCTCATTTTAAACACTACTTTTTAACTGTTAATTGCATAATTACTTAAGAATGGTTTACAATGCCTGAGGACAGGCAGTCTGTGAAGTTCAGTGAGATGAAATCTGAAGGTATATTATTGCTGTCATCCATAGTCCATGATTTTATTGAACACTAATAATGAAATTGTAAAGACAGCTTCAATAAACCAGAAGAAAATATATAGGGAAATAAATGGTAGGAGTGACATATTTGTTGCAAACTCCAAGATTTAAAAAAAAAGTCCATTTTTTTCCATTTTAATTTCAATATTGTATTTCTACATGACATGTATTATATTAACATCATTGTTGTCCTAACGAATATTGGGGCCTGATGAATGAAACCTCCACAGGCTATATTTAGACAATAATTTGTGCTGGTTCACATAGTTTGGTAATGTGACTGTGTTTTATCAGTTAAAGCAAAGTTTATCAGACCAAATTGAGTGCCAGAAGCATAAGATTTTTAATTTATATAGCCCATTTCTTTCCTTTAAAAAAGAACTTTAATACTGGGGTGATATCCAGCATCTAGAAAGGTTCAGGAATCTGGAGAAGGCACTGTGTGTAAATTAATAAAGAGACTAGAAATATAATATAAATTTGTAATCCATGGGGGAGTCAGAGGAAATTTAGCTATAGTAGCTAAATTCTCTCTATCTCTGGAACCAGGGCTCTTTTTATTCCCACATTTTGCCCTATAGCAAAGTAGATATACATATCAAAGGTAAGGTTTAGTATACAGTAGGCATTGTCAGGTTGGGGGAAATGCCCTAGGCTGTTCAGCTGTTTGGCCAGCAGGAGGCAGTAATATGTAAATTGAAATGCCCTCAGCTGTCTGGTAACAGGCAATAATATATGCAGATCTTCAGGTTTGGGGAAATGCTTTTGGCTATTCCAGTAAGTGAATTCAGCCCTGGTGAATATAGAAGCCCATCAACCTTTGAGGACTTCTTGCATTTATTATGACATACTGGAATTAGCCTCCAGCAGAACTTTATCTAAAACTCTATCTGTACTATTAAAAGAGACTACATCTGTAAAATAAATGTAAGATAAATCATGTGCTCAGAACTCTATAACTGAAAAGTTGGAATAGTTTAGATATCAAAGAAAATTAATCTGTAATTCATATTAATCATATTTTCAGCATCATAAATGGAAAATATTCATAATATTCATGTTAATATGTTAAAATCAATTTTAAAATATTTACATTATATTGGCCTTAGTTTTATGAGGGAAAAGCCTGATTAAGTAATCTTTAAAATCTATAAATTGGATTTATAAATTCACTTAAGGTCAAGTTAGTTTTGATTTAAGAAAAGTTAGTTTTAAAAACAGGGTACCAATAATAAAAACAAAACAAAATTTAAAAAAATTTTTTGAAAAGGTAACAGCATGTTTGGAGATTTAGAGACTTTTGTCAAACAATGTAACTGCAATAGATTATTCCATAAAACAGAAAATATGCAAAAATATTGACATGTTAGTAAAGGAAGTACGGTCTGAATAAGGTCAGGAAACATGTTAGTAGTGAATTAACTCCACCCATACTGCTGCAAAATTATTTAAAAATAAATCTTATTTACATATAGTTTTAATGAGATTCATTATAATATACTGGTAGAGGAGAAATATTGTTAGGACCTTCCAGTTTAACATTTGAATTGACATTGGCTTGAAACCTTCTTTCTAGTCACTATTATTATTTGACCAACTTCTTCAGAGTAGATATATAAATATTTTTGCTTAATTTTTCCAGACATTATTATTTTTTTTCATTGGATTGATATTCTCATTTCCTTTTTTTTTTAAAAAAAATATAATTTTATTGATTTCAGAGAGGAAGGAAGAGGGAGAGATAGAAAAATCAATGATGAGAGAGAATCACTGACTGGCTGCCTCCTGCATGCCCCACACTGGGGATCAAACCTGCAACCCAGGCATGTGCCCTGACCGGGAATTGAACCATGACCTCCTGGTTCATAGGTCGAAGCTTGACCACTGAGCCACACCAGCTGGACTATACCCTCATTTTCAAGATGGCAAATTTATAAAGTCACAAGTTTATTTATTATTCTGTTTAATTTTCAAGAACCACAATTTAATTTAAAAATAGTTTTCCAAGAGCATGTGACTTAAGTCTGGTTAAACTGGACTTACATAGTAATGACAGAAAGAAGTGCTATTTCACACCTGAAGTTCTGCTTATGATTTGGGAATAAACTCCCTGAGCAAAGACTGCCTGTTAGAAAGCCTCTTATTTCCAAGGAAGGCCTTCTGAGTTAATGAGAACACTCAGAGTTCTAGTGTTTCATAAAATGAATCTTGGGATTAATTCAATTCATTAGGGCAGTCCTTCCTGGAAATACAGTTATCCAAGTATGGTCAGAAGTATCTTTGTTAGAACAATCTAGAAGCTGATTTGAAATATTGTTTTTGTTTTGTTTTTACTTAATCCCATTTTTTTTTGACATCTGCTTTTGAGGGGCAGTTGGAGTCAGAATGATTCTGTTGTATGGTGCATTCTTATGTACACTTTTATTTGTGACCCATTTATATAGCATATGCATGTTCTGACAATCTATTGCTTCAAGCAAACCATCCCAAAACTTCATGACATCAAACAACATTTTATTAGTCTCACAGATGTTGGGGCTCAGGAATGAGATGTTCAGCCAGCGCCCTGATTCATGATGTCCGAGGCTTCCTCTGGGGAGACTTGAATAACGGGAGGACTTAAATGTCTGGTCACTGGAATTATCCAGAATCTTCTTCATTTAAATGTCTGGTACCTGTTCTGGGATAACTTCAAGCTGTGCTCAGCTGGGCCTTTCAACTAGAAAACCAATATGTTTTTTTCCCCATCTGACTTAAGCTTCTTCCAGACTATGGGCTAGGTTTCAAGAGGGAGGGAGGTGAGAGGAAACTGCACACATTACACAAGGAAGTGTCTGAAGAGGAGCATCCCAAAATATCAAGGTGGAAGCTGAAGGCTTCTTCTGACCTAGACTTGGAGTTAACAAATTCTACTGTGACAAGCAAGTCACTAAGGCCAGCTTGATTCAATAAGAGGAGACTTGAACTCCATTTCCTAATGGAGGAGTGCAAAGGTTATCTTGCGGAATACGTATTATGGAACATCTTTGGAAAAATACAACTGCATATTGTCTAATTCAAATATTTAAACTTTGTTGCTACTTAGGACAAAATTGCTTCTGTCTTTATAAATGTTCTTTTGCAAGGTAATATTTGGTAGATTACAGATAAATAAGTGTATCAAACCACAAAATAAATGGCTAATCTTCATAAAAAGCCACTTTCCTAGTGGATCTTTCTTAGTCTAAAACTCTCAAAGGCTCTCCATTTCCTACAGAAGATGCCACAAACTGGTAGCTCTTTAACTTCATTTATTCTGAGAGAAAGATTATTTAGACTATATGTATTTTAAAAATTAGGAAATTTTACATGCAAATACATATATTTATACTCTTTTGAAAAACAAGAGGGACATAGACAATCCTGGACTCAAAGTCTGAGTAATTTCGGTTGAGAGAGCTGAGAACAATGGCTGCCCTTTAGCAATGGTGGCCCTTCAGCTCACCATAGGCCTCCCATGATCTCCCTGATAAAATTCACTTCATTTAGTTAAATTATTAGTTTAACTTCTGTATTTGTAACATTGATTTTGTGGGTTATGTCCAAATTTCTCCACCTGGCATTCAAGGCCCATTAAAACTTGGCCTTACTCTTCCAGCCCCACCTCTTCCTATGTTATGTTCAGAATTGCCTATTGCAGACCCATCTCAATCTCTACACTTAAACATATTCTACTTAGTCTACCCCATAGGTCATTGTTCAAAGCATTGTCACTATATTTGTAACTTTTCTTTTTCTTGTACTATTCCAAACTATATCCATTTTTTCAAGCTTTGATTGATTGGGCCCTGCCTCTTCCACAAGTCCTCTGGGCGACAGTGACCTCTTCCCATAATAATATCTGAATCACTAATTTCACTGCCTTGCATTATTATGTCTGTGATGTAAATGCACTGGGCATATTCCTCAACCACTTTACTGTTCTTTACCTGTACCCAGAAGACTATTAGAGAGGAAGCTCTCTAAAACTCACATTAAAGGAATAAACAAAAAAAGAGATGGAAATGAATAAAGGAGTGGAGGAAAGAATTTCTTTTCTAAATACTGAAAGTAATCATCATCATCATCATCATCACCATCATCATCATCACCATCAGGCTGCAAAATTCTGCTTCTACCATCCTGGCCCTGTGATGGAAGTTATTGCTTCAAAGAGCACAAAACCAGCTCATTTTAAAATTCAAGTATTTTCTAGAATCCTGTAATGTGATTACTCTGGTTTAAATATTAAGTAAGTAGAGGCCTGGTGCACAAATTCACGCATGAGTGGGGTACGGCTGGCCTACCCCAATGGGGGCCCATCGGGCCAGGCTGGCAGGGGGGCAGGGCCGTGGGCAGTTGGCCAGCTGGCCCCACCCCCAATCGGGGTGTTGGGGGCCAATTGGGGGCCGGGCTGGTCGGGGGGGGGGAGGGCATTGGGGCCTGGATCAGGCCGGTGAGCTGCCACAGTGTGTGTCATAGCCACTGGTCATTCCAGTTGTTCTGGTCATTCTGCCATTCTGGTCGCTGGGCTTTTATATATATAGATTGGTATAAATAAATATGAGACTGAGCTGTGGATTTAACATATCTTTTAACCATTAGCTATGATGGGGAGATGAAAAAAAATCTTCATGTATTTTTTTACAGAACATGAAGTGTGTGAGAATAAGGAATCATGGAAAACTGAAGTAATAACTGCCAGTGAAAAGATATCAGGGTGAAAGAAAAAGTCAGTGGCCTGGTGGCCAGATGGTTTTGGTGGGTCCCAATATCCTTATCTGTAAACTATGCAGCTTGCATTAAGTGATCCATCAAGTCCTGTTCTCTGGTAGTACACTGTATATTCCAAATTTAAATAAATGGAACCCCTTTTACAGGGCTTGAAAGGAAAATGCTACTACTCTTTTGAAAAGTTTTAATTTAGCTTCAAATAAACAGATGCCACATTCCAAAGCTTTTACTAAAGCATGCACAGAACAATTCCAACTTAAATAATTCATGTTGAGAGGACATAGTTAATGAACGTGAAAGTTTCATTTAACAGGAACAGGTGAGGTGATAACTTCATGGAATGATAGGGTTTTGGAGTTAGAAGCAGCTTTAGTTTCTATGTGCTACTCCTTTATTACCCACAGGGAAACAGAGGCCAGAGAGATTTCATGGATTCTGTAGGTATACAGCTGATCAGTGGCTTCATTTTTATTTTTTTTAATTTCTATATTTTCTGCTTCTAATAAAAATTACATTTTTAAGAAAATAAACACTTATGATCTAGTCAATATAGTACCTTAATAGACTAAAGAAAAATATGAGTATTAAATTACACTCAAACTCCTAAAATCCTATAACTTCTTATAACCTATATAAACAAATGGGACTACATCAAAATAAAAAGCTTCTGCATAGCAAAAGAAACCATCAGCAAAACAATAAGAAAGCCCACCTCATGGAAGAACATATTTGACAATGTTATCTCCGATAAGGGTTTAATCTCCAAAATTTACAGTGAACTCATATAACTTAACAAAAGGAAGATAAACAATCCAATCAAAAAATGGGCAAAGGACTTAAATAGACACTTTTCAAATGAGAACATACAGAAAGCCAAGAGACATATGAAAACATGTTCAAAGTCACTAATCATCTGAGAGATGCAAATCAAAACAATGAGGTATCATCTCACACCTGTCAGAATGGCTATCATCAACAAATCAACAAATGCCAAGTGCTGGAGAGGATGCAGAGAAAAAGGAACCTTCCTTCACTGGGAATGCAGACTGGTGCAGCCACTATGGAAAACAGTATGGCATTTCCTCAACAAATTAAAAATGGAACTGCCATTTGACCCAGTAATACCACTTCTAGGAATATATCCCAAGAAAACAGAAACACCAAAAAGAAAGGATATATGCACCCCTATGTTCATAGCAGCACAATTTACAATAGCTAAATTTGGAAACAGCCTAAATGCCCATCAGCAGATGAGTGGATTAGAAAATTGTGGTACATCTACACAATGGAATACTATGCTGCTGTAAAAAAAGGAATTCTTACCATTTGCAACAGCATGGATAGAACTGGAGAGAATTAGATTAAGTGAAATAAGCCAGTCAGTGAAAGATAAATACCACATGATCTCACTCATTTGTGGAATATAAAGAACATTATAAACTGTTGAACAAAAATAGATACAGAGGCAAAGAAGCATGGAACAGATTGTCAAACTACAGTGGGAAAGGCAGGGGAGGGTTGTGGGGGAAAGAGATCAACCAAAGGACTTGTATGCGTGCATATAAGCATATCCAATGGATGCAAGACACTGGGTGTGGGGAGGTGAGGGCAAGTTCCTGGGGGGAAGGGGAGGCCAGGGAGAAAAAAAAGGAGACATATGTACTATTATTTGTAATATCTTAAACAATAAAATAAAAAAATAATGGAAAAATATCCTCGGGTGAGGATTAAAAATATATATAATAAAAAAAATAAATGAAGATGATTTTCATTAGAGTAATAATGTACATACTCTTCAAGGAGAAAAACTACAAGCCATTTCCTATCAACATTTACTTGGTGTTTTGTGAAAATCATCTTGTTATTGAGCTGTGTAATATGCTAGCATAGTCTACAATACTTACGTTGTAGGCAGAGGGAACAGCACCAGGTGTTAGGGGCTTAATCACAAGGAACAACAACAGCCTGTAATTATTGGAATTGAGAGTCTAGTTAGACCGATGGAGTCAGACTAGACCTGGGTTCAGCAACCTTGGTACTTGAGTTCTAGTTAGGGAAGAATTCAGAGCCAAGACCCAAACTATAAGAGAATATTTATTTATAAAATTATATAGGTAGAAGAAGTAATTCTTAGAAGAAATGGGCTTAGGAAACAAATTATAGAGGTAAAGGAAGGACCCTTGGAGCTTAGGAGTGAGGAAGCTAAAGGTAATGCACCTGGGGGGTAAGGATGGAGAAGGAAAGGCACAGGCAGGCTCCCTGGAGGGAGAATACACTGGGTCCTCCATCCTAGGGTTTTTAAGGGCAGAGATTTTAGGGGAGGTCCCAGGGGAAGAGCAATAGAATATTCAGCAGCTTTTCAGGTGTGTCTTTTCAGGGTGTGGTCTCCACTGATTGATTGGTGGGCACCAGGGCTGGGGGTCATTATCCAATGCAGCTGGTCCTTAGGTCAACCATGGGGTCACTGGTCTAGTTTTGCTGATTATCTGAGCCTGGAGCTGAAATACATATGAAGTCCAGATGTTATCTCTAGGGAGGAAAGGTCAGGGGGCCCAAGCCACCTGACCAGCGATATGCTAGGGGCAGAAATGTCACCCTGGGGGTGAGGTACCACCCTACAATTGGCCTTTGGTAGGCACCTGGAGCTTTCTGCCCTGGTGACCTTCTGTACCTGGCCTATCATCCTTGCTCTGCTCAGGTCTGTCTAACTGCCTACCACACTTACACAGCCTTGTAGTTACTTTGTATTTAATTATTTTAGGTTTTGTAATTGATATGCCCGCATTCCTGTGAATTGGAATATGAATGAAAAAATCAAATGATGACTTGAGTTAATAAACCATTTTGATTATGCAAAGCATCATGCACTATAGCCTTTTGATAAGTAACTCTGATCCTGTTAAATTAATATACTGGGATTTTCTCTGACAAGACCTATGCTGAGTGCTTTAGAACTATCTGGCAACTTTCAGCACGGGATATATGCCTTTTTTTTGTTTTAACGTTTGACATAAAAACATATAATGTGATTCTGACATACCCCTTTAAAAATTGCATTAATTAGCCCAGAGTTCAAGCAATTAAGAATGTCTGAACCTTGGGTCTCAATAATAACAACAACAACAACAACAACATAATAGCCAAATAGTTGCTATTCACCTCATAACAAAATATAGTGTGTGAGTCAATAGGGCCAACCCAGGCATATACTGATTATTTATATTTTTCTGACACCTATGGGGTTCACTTTAATCATTCTGATAGTCTTATTAGAAAATTTAGAACTGACTTTCCTTGGTGCAGTAGATTGATCAATAGGCAGAGGGTAGATAACCTATGAATTGTGAGGGGCTGATGTAGTGAGGAAAGGGAGCTCAGATTCCTAAATCCAGCCTGATTTCTGAGGCTGTTCAAGGCCCTCCGATGAATTAAACAGTGGACCATAACTTTTGATCAACTACATTTCTGCTGTCCGTTCTGAAGCCTCTGGAGTTGGAGAACTGTGCTCCTGAGGCCAGCTGAATATACTGTACACACTGCACACAGCTGCACAGGGCTATGCATGCTGCACACCGCTGCACAGGGCTACACAGGCAGCACACAGCTGTACACGGCTGCAAGCAGCTATACATGCCTGATAAGTGACCAGCCATGGGTTCTCTTGCAGTGCATGACTGAGAGCTCTGAAACAGACAGCTGTGTTTGAATCTTAGTTTGTCCCTTAGTAGCTATGTAACTTGGGCAATTTCCTTAATCTCTCTCTGCCTCAGTTTTCCTCATCTGTAAATCAGTCAATAAAGAACCTATTGGCTGTCAGAATTAAGGGAGATCGTTCGTTAAAGCACTTAGCTGCATGGCTGGCATTGAGGAGGTGCCTTAAAAAGTCAGTTGTTCTCACTGAGGCTCCTCTCTTCTCTTCTTCCTCTCCTTCCCCCTTCTCTTGCTCTTTGCAAGGGCTTTTGTGACACTTTCACAAGCACAGCTGGCAGATTATCTCTGAGATAGGCAGTCTCATTCTCCAATATTTAGATGAGGCCTCTAGCGAAACCCCTGTCTGATAGCCAGGAAAAGCTAACGGCTGGTTTACAGAAAGAGCTCCCCAGACATACATTATACCAGGAGAAACCCTTCTTTAGGCTTTTAGGAGAAAAATAGAATCATCTCTTAGAAATAAGAAAAAATGTAGAAAGTTCTTAGAAGAAAAGGGTTAAAGATCAATCTTCACTCTAACACCAATCTTTCTGGATATTTTAATTGGCCAAGAAATGATCCTTCTAGAATGGTAACCATTCCATTATGCTTTGTAGTTTGTCTCTTTAAGATTAGTTGAAGAAGGTCATCCTCAGAGACAGATAAGCAGGACCTCTCTAATATAGAATCCTTTATTTGGGAGTAAGGGGTGGTCTTACCCATCTTTAATTTCTCTCTTACTTAGAATAAGCATCCAGTTGAACTTAACTACTTTAGAAATGTTTTTCTGTTTGACAAAATTACTTGATTGTAACAGTATTATTAAGTATTCTGAAATGTTATGCAAATTATTAACTTATTGCCTCCTTGTGACTAAGGAAAAGTAGAAGCAGTTAACCCTTTGAGAGATGGGGCACAGAGGGAGTCATTTCTCAAAGAAACAGTTCTTATAGGAACAGGAATCTAGGAGGGTATAAGGGTGGACCTTGGCCCAGAGCAAACAACTTATCAGAGCACTGTTTCTCCAGATGTGGCCCGGGGAGTGTCTGTATGAGAACCAGAGTGTTTGCTAAAAATGCAGACTTCTGAGCAACTCAATTGTCATGTCTGGAACTCAGGAATGGGCATTTTTGTAAAAATTCCCAGGACATGTTTAGTACATGAACCATGAGACTCTCTGGGATCAGACAATTGGTGACACTTGTCTACAAACATGCTGCCCCCTGTATGTTCACTTTATAAGTCTGATATGTTTCAGGTCTGGCCTGGGAAGACAACAGCCCTTCAAAAAATTTAAGTTGAGTTTTGTTCCATACTATGGGAATGATGGTCATTCATTATTGAACTTTTAAAAACAATGTGAAAGTAGAAAGGATTAAAATAACAAATAGTATCATTATAGGATAAATATTTTCATATGGCTGACCATTTTACTGGATATCATTAACATGGGATAAAAATCATAAGATGTAAGACATAATAATTATCAAATGACCATACTTACAAAATAAATTTTGAACAATAAAAACATTCAGAAGTAAAAAAAAACCAAATAAATTAACTTAATTCCCAATCAGAAAATATTTCACCCGGCATGTTTCCTTCATGTTTTCAAAATGGAAGGAAAGATCTTAGACATCTAAAAGGTACAGGGAACCAAGTGGCAGGGGCAGCAGAAAATGTGTATGGCTGCTTTCTCAGATAACAACTTTGCACCATGAATATTTCTGACTACTTGGCCTGGGATAAACTTACTGGAAAACCAGGCTTGCAGGAGAAGTGCTGATGGGGAGAGTTGAAGCAAAGCAGACTGCTGGTGCTGAGATCATTATACCAACCATAAAGAACATCTTGGGATAACTTGACTCCCAGCATTTATTTTTGTACCCTTGTTCTTATTTGTTCTTTTCTGGCAGCACTCAACTGATGGCTCAAACCTTTGGTAGCATATTGGAAAGGGTATAAAATATGTGTAATATAGACTTTGGACTAATATATTTCCAAAAATGGGTCATGCCTCATTTCTCACATAAATTCTTAGGTTGCATTCAGCCTCCAGAGCATCATTCATATTCATGAGAGAAAAGAGGGATAACATTTATTACTTTCAGTGCTGCAATATTAGGCACTGTCAAACATACCACACAGAACTGCACCAAACCCTTTGTCCCTGAGCTTCTTTCAGTGGAAGAAATGTTTCTGAGTCATTTAATTTTTTAAAATGTATATGCGTATACATATATATGTGTGTGTGTATACATACATATAGTATATACACATACATACATATAAAATTATATTACCTTAGGTGCCCTTTGTGGCAGATATTAAAGTACTAAGAATCAGATCACTCCACACACATTTCAAACAATTTTTTGTGTTGTTCTTTTCTATAGGGACTGTAGTAAAGTATTTGAATTCTCACCCTCACCTGCCTTTCTGGGTGGTCATGGGGTCCAATTCTGACCAATGAGATGTTGTCAGAAATATCTAGGGAGTCTTTCTTTTCCGAAAACAAAAACCAAAGAAAAAGCAAAGCATCCTGAGGAGAAAGCTTTGTCCTTTGTCCTTCCTTCCTGGAGCTGGGACATGATTCCCAGGGAGGTAGCAGCTGTCTTCCAACCTTAAGAGCAATGAGTACATGTTGAGGATAGCAGAGCTGGCAGTCGCATGGAGCCTGCTTCATCAATGACATTCTTGAACAACTGCACCAGCACTGGACTGCCTAGACCTGGGATTCTTATCGTGTGGAAACATAAGCCCCATACCTGTTTAAGCCACTATTATTGGGTTTTCTGTTCCTCAAAGCTGGATGTTGTCCTAACTGATGGACTTTATTTTTAGAACTGTCCCTTTTTTGATGCTGAATTCTAACTGCTGAAAGATTAAATCGGGCACAGAGTTGGGTGGTGTCTAGATACAGCTCTGATTGTGCAGCCTAGATTAGCCTCCTTCAGTTCTTATGCAGTGGAATCAGCATCTGGATTTGATTGAACTGGACTTGATTGTGACATATTATCTTTTAATGTATTGTTGTACTAAATTTGCTAGTGTTTCATTTAGAAATTTTGCATCTGTATTCATCAGAGATTGTTTTTTTTGTCATCCTCGCCAGGTTTTGGTATCAGAGTTATGTTGGCCTCATAAAATGTTTTAAAAGTATTGCCCCTTCTTCAATTTTTTGGAAGAGTTTGAGAAGGATAGGTATCAAATCTTTTTTGAATGTTTAGTGAAGCCTTCTGGTCCTGGTCTTTTATTTTTTTTTGGAAGGGTTTCAGTGGTTCTCAACCTTTCTAATGCCATGACCCTTTAATACAGTTCCTCATGTTGTGGTGACCCCCAACCATAAAATTATTTTCGTTGCTACTTCATAACTGTAATTTTGCTACTGTTATGAATAGTAATGTAAATATCTGTGTTTTCCGATGGTCTTAGGCTCTACAGCAGCGGTTCTCAACCTGTGGGTTGTGACCCACAGGTTGAGAACCGCTGGGGGTCACCACAACATGAGGAACTGTATTAAAGGGTTGCGGCATTAGAAAGGTTGAGAACCACTGGTTTAGATGGTTATTTCAATTTCCTCATTGTTTACTGGTCTATTTAGATTGTCCATTTCTTCATGATTCATTCTAAGAAGGTTATGTACTCCTACAAACATATCCATTTCTTCTAGGTTATTGAATTTTGTGGCATATAGTCTTAGCATTCTAGTATGACCCTTGTATATCTGTGATGTATGTGGCAACTTCTCCTCTTTCATGTCTGATTTTGTTTATATGAGTCTTTTCTTTTTTCCTTAGTGAGTCTAGCCAGAGGTTTGTCAATATTATTAATCTTTTAAAAGAACCAGCTCTTTGTTGTATTAATGTTTTGTATAACCTTTTTGTTCTCTAGTTCATTCCAGTCTGCTTTAAATTTTATTATTTCCTTTCCTCTGCTGACTTGGGGTTTCTTTTGTTCTTTTTCTAGTTCATTAAGATGTAATGTTAGGTTGTTTAGTTGGGATTTCTATTGTTTCTTGAGATAGGCCTGTAATGATATAAACTTTCCTCTTATTACTACTTTCACTGACCAAGATGTTTTGAAATGTCATATTATAATTCTCATTTTTCTCTATATATCTTTTCATCTCACATTTTATTTCTTCTTTGACCCAGTCATTTTTTAATAGTACATTGTTTAATCTCCACATATTTGTGGGATTCTTCCCTTCCTTTTTGCAGTTGATTTCTCATTTCCAGCATTGTGGTCAGAGAATATGCTTGGTATAATTTCAATCTTCTTGAATTTGTTGAGGCTAGTTTTGTGACCCGACATATGAAAATGTTCCATGTGTACTGAAGAAGAACATATAACCTGATGTTCTGGGATGAATGGCTCCATAAATGTCTATTATGTCCATTTGGTCTACTGTGTCATTTAAAGCCAATATTCTTTACTGATTTTCTGTTTGGATGATCCATCTATAGCTGTCAATGGGGTATAAAGATTTCCAACTATGATTCTGTTTTTGTCTGTTTCTCCCTTCAGTTCGGTTAGTAGTTGCTTTATATATTTCAGTGCTCCCTGACTGGATTCATGTATGTTAAGAAGTAGTGTCACCTTTATCATTGTAAAATGTCCATTTTCTCTCTTGTCACCTTTGTTATCTTGAAATCTATTTTGTCAAATGTAAGTATAATTTTACCTGCTTTTCTGTGATGTTATTTGCTTAGAGAATTATTTTCCATCTTTTCTAACTTTGTCTTTGCAGATTAGATGTGTCTACTGAAGGAAGCATATGGTTGGGTTTTGTTTTTTTTAAAATGTATTTTATTGATTTTTTACAGAGAGGAAGGGAGAGGTATAGAGAGTTAAAAACATCGATGAGAGAGAAACATCAATCAGCTGCCTCTTGCACACCCCCTACTGGGGTTGTGCTCACAACCAAGGTACATGCCCTTGACTGGAATCAAACCTGGGACCCTTGAGTCCCCAGGCTGACGTGCTATCCACTGAGCTAAACTGGTTAGGGCTTTGTTTTTTGATCCAGTCTGCTACTCTGTGCCTCTTTATCAGTGAATTCATTTTATTTACATTTAGGGTAAATGTTGATGTATGAGGATTTCCTATAGCCATTTTTTATCTTTTGTTTTATGGCACTCTGTTATTTTTCTTTGTGTTTCTGTCTTTTGTTTTTGTTTGGTGGTATTCCATACTTATTTCCTCCTTTTTTTTAAGCTATGTGTCTCAGGGTGTGTGTGTGTGTGTGTGTGTGTGATTACCATTTGGTTAATGAGAAAGAAATTTTCATATAAACAGTATTTTTTTTCTTTTGAATGCATCTGATGTCTATCCTCCTTTGCCAATTCAGACCTTTGCCTCCTCCCCTTTTATGTTTTTGTTGTCAAAAATTATCCCTTGAGTATTTCCTGAAATTAGATCTTTTGGTGATAAATGCCCTCAGCGTCTATATATCTGAAAAAGTCTTTATTTCTGGCTGAATATATTATTCTTGGATGGTAACTTCTTCCCATAGTTTGAATATTTGGTTCCACTCTCTTCTGGCTTGTAGAGTTTCTGCTGAGAAGTCCAATGATACTCTAGTGGGCTCTCCTTTATAGGTTACTTTCTTCTTTTTCCTGGCTGCTTTGAGAATTCTTTCCTTGTTGTTAATTTTATTTAAATATATTTTTATTGATTTTAGAGAGAGAGGAAGGAGAAAGAGAAAGATGATGAGAACAACAATGACAAAAAACATACAGTGATTATCTGTCTCCCTCAAAACCCCCACTAAGGATTGAGCCCACAACCCTGCCATGTGCCCTGTCTAGGAATCAAAGCAGCAGTTTTTAGGTGCACAGGACACCAGCCAGGGCTCTTTGTTATTAATTTTAAAAAAATATTGATTCTTTGAGAGAGAGAGAGAGAGACACATACATTTTTTGCTGTTGTTGTTCTATTTATTTAAGCATTCCTTGGTTGACTGTTGCATGTGTTCTGACTGGTGATTGGATCTGCAACATTGGCGTATTGGGATGATGCTGTAACTCAGATACCAGCTCATGGTTTTGTAAAAAAACTACATATTTATTTATTTATTTTTAGAAAGAAAGAGATTTTTTTTGTTCTGCTTATTTATGCAGTCATTGGTTGATTCTTGTATGTTCTCTGACTGGAGTTAGAACCCACAATTTTGGTGTTTCAGGATGACACTCTAAGCAACTGAGCTATCAGGCCAGGGTTGTCATTGATTTTTAACAGTTTTAATACAATGTGCCTTGTGTTAATCCAAGGGGGCCTTCTTTGGATTGAGGTAACTAGGTGTTCAACTTGCTTCTTGGATTGGAGTATTTTGCCGTTTTCATAAGTTTGAGAAGTTCTCATCAACTATTGGTTTGAATAGGCTCTCTGCTCCTTTCTCCCTCTCCTCTTTTTCTGCCTAATAACTCTATTATTTTTATATTGATCTTTCTGATGGAGTCAGGTAGTTTTTATAGAGTTCTATATATTTTTTAATGCTCAAGTCTCTCTCAACTTCCCTCTGTTTCATTTCTAGATTTCTACTTCAATATCATTGATTCTTAGAGGAGGATCCAAGATGGCGGAATAGGTAAACACCTAAACTGCTGCCTCGCACAACAGTTTCAAAACTACAACTAAAAGACAAAACGTCTATCACCCAGAACCATGGGAAAGCTGGCTGAGTGGAAGTTCTACAACTAGAAGGAAAGAGAAAAGAGCATTGAGGGGTGCACAAGCACTGAAAAGCTGAGGTATGGAGGCGTGCATATCGGGCTGGCGGTGGGTGACTGGGAGTGCTGCTTTTTTCAACCCGAAGGGAGATAAGCTCCCGATTACTCTGAACTCCAGTTTCTGGGGAGACGCGGAGGACCCAAACTCCTACGGGGAGAAGCTGGACTGTCTGCCATCGGGTCGGAAAGTGAGGGTGGCTTGCTTGCAGGTTTGCGTGCAGGAATAATTGGTTACTGTACTGGGGCGTGAGACATGGGGATGCGGTCGGAGACGCAGAGCCGGCTTACTGGCAGCCATCGCTGTTTGCCACGCCCTAGCCTAATGACGCCTTGAGATCCCACCCTGCACAACCTACAAACCCACCCAAGCTCCATGCAGCAGTTTTTGCATATAAATGGCCTGCCCTATCACAGCTTAACATAGCAAACTTGCAGCCCAGGTCAGACAGCTCCAAAACCTCCAAACCCCAAGCAAAGAGGAGAAAACTGTAGTTCTCGCTGTAGCGCCTGCTGGGTGGCCTCAGACAGTAGCTGACCTGCACCCCATTGGAGATCCAGAAGCCAGTGTGAGACACCAGATTTCAACTCCTCACATCCATAAGTGACACATTCAAGAGGCAGACTCAGTGAGCACCAAAGCCCCACTGAAACATGTCCTGCACCATAAGCATGTCTCCAGCGCAGCAGTTTTTCCATTATAGACACAGCGGGTCCTCACAGCCAATTGGCCTGGAGGTCAATTCCTCCCAGTGTACCAACAGCAATCAAGGCTTAACTACACCAAGACTTTGCACTCAGCCCACAAAGGGGTGTACCAAGAGCGTCCACCTCAGGTGATTGGGGAGGCTGAGCTACTGGCCCCTATAGGTCACCTACCACACAAAGCCACTCCATCAACACAGGGAAGCAGCAAAATGCAGAGACAAAGAAATATGTCACGAATGAAAGAAATGGAGGAAAGCAAACTACTGGACGACATAGAGTTCAGAACCACATTTATAAGGTTACTCAAGAATCTTCTAAAAACCACCGAGAAATTTGAGGAAACCTCTGAGGAGCTTAGTGAGACCTTCAAGGACCTTAATGAGAATGCCAAAAAAAAAAAAAAAAAATGGAAAAGGACCAGTCAGAAATTAAGCATACATTGTCTGAAATAAGGAATATACAGAAATTCAACTGTAGATCAACGTACCCCAAGAATCAAACCAAAGATCTGAAATATGAGGAAACAAAAAACACCCAACCAGAAAAACAAAAAGAAAAAAGAATCCAAAAATATGAAGATAGTGCAAGGAGCCTCTGGGACAACTTTAAGCGTACCAACATCCGGATTTTTGGGGTGCCAGAAGAAGAGAGAGAGCAAAATATTGAAAACCTATTAGAAGAAATAATGACAGAAAACTTTCCCTACCTGGTGAAAGAAATAGACTTACAAGTCCAGGAAGCACACAGAACCCCATACAAGAGGAATCCAAAGAGGACCACACCAAGACACATCATAATTAAAATGCCAAGGGCAAAAGACAAAGAGAGACTCTTGAAAGCAGCAAGAGAAAAGCAGTTAGTTACCTACAAGGGAGTACCCATACAACTGTCAGCTGATTTCTCAACAGAAACTATGCAGGCCAGAAGGGAGTGGCAAGAAATATTCAAAGTGATAAACAGCAAGAACCTACAACCAAGATTACTCTACCCAGCAAAGCTATCATTCAGAGTTAAAGGTCAGATAAAGAGCTTCACAGACAAGAAAAAGCTAAAGGAGTTCATCACCACCAAACCAGGATTACATGAAATGCTGAAGGGTATTCTTTAAGAAGAGGAAGAAGAAAAAAAAAGTAAAGATAAAAATTATGAACCACAAAATGACATCAAATACATACCTACCAACAAGTGAATCTAAAAATCAAGTGAATAAAAAAATCTGAAGAACAGAAAGGACTGGTGAATATAATAGAATCAGGGACATAGAAAGGGAGTGGACTGACAATTCTCTGGGGAAGGGGTGCGGGAAGAGATTGGACAAAAATCTTACACCTATGGATGAAGACAGTGGCGGGGGGTAAGGGCATGGGGTGGGGTGGAGTGGGGAATCAGGTGGAGGGGAGCTATGGGGGGAAAAAAGAGGAGCTATGGCGGAAAAAAAGAGGAAAAAAAGAGTATATGTATATATATATATGTATATATATATATATATATATATATATATATATATATATATATATTTCAGAGAGAGGGAGGAAGGAAGAGAGAGAGATACAGAAAGAGAAAGAGAGATCTTCCCAGGTCTCTGAGCTTAGCTGCAGTTCTTACTGCTCTCTCCTGCAGGAATGCCCACTGAATCTCTATGCTCCTCCCAGCTGAGGGGAGTGCTAGCCACAACTGGATTACTCCCCTCTCTGGACTGAGCCCTGCCATGAGCTCCCAGCTACAATGCTGCACCTGTGGCTCATTTCAGCCCTTCTTCCTCATCGCCTTCCCCTTTTACTTCCACTTGCCCACTTTTTGATGTTTCAATGCATGGATCTCTCAGGTGTGCTTGTGCAGTGAGCAGGGAATCCTTTGTTGAGTTATAGCTGTTCAAATTATTGAAACTTTAGTGGGGAAGGCCAAAGGGATCTCTCGTGTCGCCATTCCTCTGACACCACTTGTATTAGGAACTTGAAGAAACTGCAAGCCCTCTTTGCAGGTTTGTTTGTTTTTTTTTTCTACACTGGCTTTTGGGAACAGTGCAAGCTAAATCATACAACTTTATTTGATTATTGTTTTTTAAAATGTATAATAATAAAAGAGTAATATGCTAATTAGACCAGAGGTCCTTCCAGATGAAGCAGGGCTGTGAGGGAAACCGGGGTCCCAGGTGCCTGCTGGCAGCCGGAGGGAAGCCTGGGTCCTGCGTGCCAGAGGGAAGCCAGTGCTGGCAGCCAGGGGAAGGAAGGCCTACTCTTGCATGAATTTCATGCATCAGGCCTTTAGTATAATACAAATTTATAGGGTTTGTGGCAAACAACTACCTTCAACAAATCTTGTTCCTTTGTGTAGGCATGAATCTAATAGTTTTGAGATCTTCCACTCTTGGCTTTCTCTTCCCAAAGATAATTAACATATTAACATCTAAATCTGTATGATCATATTCTTAACAGTAGTTTTTTGTTTGTTTTGCCTAAGAGGTAATAGCTGTGATAGATAGGAAGAGGAAATGGAAAAGTACTATTCATATGTTACTTCTATTCTTTGAAAAATTGTTGCACTCTGCCCTTGCTGTCTCCCATGCATTCTCAGGTTTTGATAACCAGTTAAATCTAAAAGAGCTGTGGGGAAAATAACTGAATCTCAATGAATGCCAAAGGGACTTCCAGTAGGAAAAAAAAAAGCTATGAATTTGGGAGTACTAGCAAATAACTTAATTAGAAGCAGAATCAAGGGAAATAAGTTGAGATAGCTAAAGCTACCACTGATTGTGCTTTTATGCTACTAAATTCACATTCCTGTGCCTCAGTTTCCTTATTTTTAAAGTAAGGTATTGGACAAAATGATTACAAAGACTTCTTCAATCTCTGTGATTAATAGTCTGTGATTAATAGTAGCACATCCACACTTTTTTCTTGATATTTTTTGTGGTCCAGGAATATATATAAAGTAACAAAGGAGATACTTACTTAGTTAAATGTCCTTAAACTTAGTTAAGAAATCATGAATTCCTGTGCTCCGACTCCTCACTTTATGGAAGTATAGAGAAGTGACTTGTTATAATTCACATGAAGAAAGCAGAGCATCACAGCAGAGCAGTCACAAAGCAGAGCATCACAGCAGAGCAGTCACTTATCTGCAGGCCAGGCTGTTTTAGTAAACCAGGTTTTCCTGACTTTTTAAACATTTCCCATGTATATTAAACTATAACTCCTAGACACAAGGGTTGTATTTTACAAATATGTTTTTATCGATTTCAAAGAGAGAAAGGGAGAAGGAGAGAGAGAAACATCAATGATGAGAAAGAATCACTGATCAGCTGGCTGCCTCCTGCATGCCCCCTAATGGGGATCAAACCCACAATCGCAACCTGGTCATATGCACTAACCAGGAATCCAACTGTGACCTCCTGGTTCATAAGTTGAGGCTCAACCACTGAGCCACACTGACTGGGCAAGGGTTGTATTTTTTTAATGCAATTTTCTATACCCATAGCTCCTTGTATTGTTGGGAATCCAGTAGGTACTTAAAAAATATATTTAATTATTTTACTGGCTCTTGAAGTTCTTATTGTCTGCTTTTCTTGGTCAGCTGGCAGTGTATCCCAAAGAGAAATGTTATGAATCACTCTAGAAACTTCTTCAAGATTTCAGAGCAGAGGATCTTACACAAAAGTAAGGAAGATGTTGCCTCTGTGGCCTTTCCTTTTAAACCATTTTCATCTCTGACTTGTGCAATTCTGGCAGCTGCCAACTGGTTTGGCAGTGTTTCTACCTGAAAAGACTGATCCCAATCTATCAGGATCAATGAGCAAAGAACAAATTCTTCTTATTCTTGGCTCTCCATATAGAAATGGTGAGAGATGGTATGAAGTTGCAACTTCCTTGTGCCATGGAAAATAGATCCTATGTGGCACAATATTTTAAGGCCAGAATTACATACTCCAAAATCTGCTTGAGATGAAGGGGAAAGAACTAGAAACTTTATATTAGCACTTAAGTGGGTGATTTGTATTTATATGGTGGGATAAGACTGCTTCATAAAGGGCTTTGTTAGACACACTAATTATACTGCACAGCTGTTCAAATGCCTGCTAATCATCCTCTAGGTGGGTGCATTTTCCTTCCTCACTGTACCTGATGCAACCTTTCTCTCCTGTGAATAACATTTTATTTGTACTTGTTATATGACACACATTAACCATTTCCTCCAGATGTATTTTTGACCAACTGTCCAACTCCCCTATCTTTATTGAGCATATTAGAAACTAAGCTTGAGATGTGCAAATCACCTCTGGCACCCCAAAGAGCTCACCTTCGAGTGGAGGTGACAGGCACAGAAACAGATAACTTTTTTTAATCACTCATATTAAGCAATAAGTATTACAAGGCAGGTAAAAAGTCTTATTCTTCTTCGCATCTCCCACAAATCAGGTGATCAATAAATGGGTGTTGAATGAATAAATAAATAGGAGAATATATTTTATTTCATTAATTAATTCATTTAATTGCATATTTATTCAATGACAGTTTTTTATTCTGTCCAGCCCTATTTTAATTGCAGGTCCAACCTTAGTTTACTTTCAATTTCTATCACTGAAAAAAATAAAATAAAATTTGTAATTATATAAAAATATAAAAATATCAACATCAACATGGTAATTTTCCACCAATTACTTCTACAATCAATATTTCATTTTCATAAATGAATTACTTTCAAATTTTCTTTTTAGTTAGTTATAGTTCTGAGAAAACAGTAAAAGAAACTTGTAAAATAAAACCTATTTTTTAAATGTTCTTTCATTGATTGATTCTGGTTCATATCCTCTTGGTTTTATTACAGCATTGAGTTACTAAATGTTAATTGACCATTGTGACTGCCTAAATTAACTTTCCAGAGAATGTTTTACGTTATAAGTAGAGAGTAGTCACTTTTACATAGAAGAGAATGGAGATACAGCTTTGGGGTTTTAATAATCTCACCATTTAAAGCTAAGTATTTTTGTTTTAACCATGAAAATAACTCTCTCCATTTTATCCAGTCTTTAGGAAACCTTCTATTCAAGTGTCTAGGAACAAATTCACAGTAGAAATACTGGGTACTTCTATCCTGCTTGGCAGAATTAGATTTGATTTCAACAACCTGATTCTAAATACATTTTTTAAATTGTAGATATCTCCCAATTATAGGAGTAATATATCTTCATTGGAAAATACAGAGAAAATGTAGAGAAACCTAAGGAAACTTAGACTGGTATTTACACATTTTAAAAATCAGTTCTGATTTCACTTAATAGTGTATTTTGAGTATAAAAATATATTTCTAAAGCCCCAAGAATTGGTAAGTCTTCAGTAACTAAATGAAGAGCCATAAAACTAGGAAGTTCAGAGAAAATTGCCAATGCAATATACTTGAAACTATCTGAAGTTTCACTTGATGTTTATTACAGCTTTCTTTTAAAATAAACCAAGGTATTAATTTTAAAAAAAAACACCTCTATTTCCTCTCTTGAAGAAATGATATAAAGTAGACATCAAGTGATCAAGCTTTTTCTATTTGAGTATTCATTAAAAGGCTACTAGAGAGGAAACTTTTCTAAATCAGAAAATTAGGAATAAGAAAAATGGAAGATATCTTACTGAACTCTGTAATGTTACTTTCCAACTCCCTTTTCATTAGTAAAATAAAGAGAATATTTGAACAGTTAGGTTATCTGAATTTAGTTAGTTTCCCTAAGCCTAAGTTTTTCCTGTGTAAAAGCAAAGGATAAAATTAAAAGACATTTAAATTCTCTTGCAGTGACATATGTATGAAAGAAGATATATATGCATGTACTAGTATATTATAAACATACTAGAGGCCCGGTGCATGAAATTCATGCACGGGGGGGGGGGGGGGGGAGTGTCCCTCAGCCCAGCCTGCACCCTCTCCAATCTGGGACCCCTTGAGGATGTCCAACCGCCCGTTTAGGCCCAATCCCACCAGTATTGGGCCTAAATGGGCAGTCGGACATCCCTCTCACAATCCAGGACTGCTGGCTCTCAACCGCTCGCCTGCCTCTGTCTGATTGCCCCTAACTGCTTCTGCCTGCCAGCCTGATCATCCCCTAACCACTCCCCTGACAGCCTGATTGACGCCTAACTGCTCCCTGGCTGGCCTGATTGCCCCTAACTGCCCTCCCCTGCCAGCCGGGTCACTCTTAACTGTCCTCCCCTGCAGGCCTAGTTGCCCCCTACTGCCCTCCCCTGCTGGCCCAGTCACCCCTACTGCCCTCCCCTGCTGGCCTGGTCACCCCCAACTGCCCTCCCCTGAAAGCCTGCCCCCCGAAACTGTCCTGTCCTGCAGGCCTGGTCCCCCCCAACTGCCCTCCTCTGTTGACCTGGTCACCCCTAACTGCCCTCCCTGCTTGCCTGATAGCCCACAACTGCCCTCCCCTGCAGGCCTGGGTCCTCCCCAACTGCCCTCCCTTGCTGTCCTGGTCACCCATAACTGCCCACAACTGCCCTCCCTTGCAGGCCATCTTGTGGTGGCCATCTTTGACCACATGGGGGTGGCCATCTTGTGTCTTAGAGTGATGGTCAATTTGCATATTACTTTTTTACTAGATAGGATTAAATATCTATCTTACCTAATGATAGACAAACATGTAAATTGACCTTACCTCCGCTATGCCCACAGCCAATCAGAGTGAGTATGCAAATTAACCCAATAAAGATGGTGGGTTAATTTGCACATGCAGGCGCAGAGCAGCCGGGAGGGGTGGGACACCTGCTATGAGGGGGAGGGGTCGTGGCAGAGGGAGCTACAGGAGCGGTGCTCTGGACAGAAGCGAGGACTTGCCGGCTCCCAGGCGGTGGGGAGTGGGGACTTGCTGGCTCCCGGGCAGCTGGGAGTGAAGCCAGGGGAAGGAAGGCCTATTCTTACATGAATATCGTGCAATGGGCCTCTAGTATATATATAAAAGGGTAATATGCAAAGTGTCTGTCCGACTGGTAGGTATGATGTGCACTGACCACCAGGGGGCAGATGCTCAACGCAGGAGCTGCAGAGCTGCAATGACTTGGAAGTAGCAGTTCTTGGGTGATGCACCCCAAAATCAGAGAGGAAGGAGCCCAATTCCTCATGGGGCCACACTATTCCACCTTAGGCCGTGGGTTATGTTGTTGCTGGGGCACTGTCAGCCCGAATCTGGTTTACTGCACATTTGTGTTTGCATTCCACACCCTGTACGACAGCAACTATGCAGAGTGCCCTTTTGTATTCTGGGACCCCTCAGGGGATGCTGGAGAGCTGGTTTTGGCCAGATCCCCAAAGGCCAGGCCAAGGGACCCACCTTCCAGAGGGACCCCACTCACTCAGAGTGAGGGGGCCGCCCAGTCCCACCCCGCTGACCACCTTCTAATTAATTTCCTTTCAATGTGCACAAATCTGTGCACCAGGTTGCTAGTTTACATATAAAGAAGATCTATATAACAGAGGGTATATTTATAAAGCTACATACATATACGAATCTGAGCATGTCTACCTGATGTTTAAGCTCTATATCAAGAAACCTGTGTAACTTACAAATCAATACCCTAAATTTGATTGGTATTAATTTGGAAGATAACTAGTAATTATTCTGGCTTCTAAAAATCTTATGAGAAAGAACAATAGATTGGATTAAAAGTCAGAATATTTGATTCTTATCCTAGCTCTGTTGTTAATGAATGTTCTTTCCTTGAATAAGCCACTTAGCTTCTCTGGATTTTCTCATTTTTTAAATAGGCTAGTAGACTAGATGTCCAATAAGTTTTATCCCAGCTCATAAAATAGGATTGTGGGACTAACCCATTTCAATAATTTGTTGATGCTATTTTCCAAAAATTATTCTATCATCCCAATTGTCGAGCAAAGTGTCAGAATATTTCTAACAAAAATTTTACATTCTTCAAAAAATGTGAGCAAAATGAACTAAAATATGCATATTTATATAAAAACATAGTAAATACATATACTACATACATATAAAATATTTAATTTATATTCACATATTGTTATCATTTGATGGAGAAAAAGAATAAATAAACTAAACACAATAGTTTTATCTCTTTCCATTTCTCAATTCCTAATCTCATTTTTTGTATCATTACAGATCAAACTTAGATAGATTTTACCAAATCAATTCATTATCCATTTATTCATACATTCATTTCATATCATCACTTCAAGTAATTCATATAGAGAACCAAATGTCAACAATGTTGTAGGTACTAAGGATACTGTATGACACCTCTATGGTTCTTACCTTCTGAGTCTAGTGGAGAAGGACATTAAACAATGATGACACAAAAATATAAATCTGAAATTGTGGTGAAAGCCAAGAAAGTAAATGAATCAGTATCTAATTTGAACTTGGGAGTCAGAAAAAAATCTCTCTGAATATAAAATGACAATTAGGCTAAAGCTCCAGGAAAGAGTAGTACAACAGGGGGTGAGGGTGAGGGCAGGATTGGGGAGTTGGGAGGACAATACAGGGGGATAAGGGCACATTTGTAATACCTTAATCAATAAAGGGGAAAAAAAACAAAAGTGAGGATAAGCATTCCAAGGAAAGGGAGCAGCATACACAAAAATATCGAGAAAGAAAAGAGTTCTGGATATTGAGAATCTAAATTTCTGCACCTCACTTCATGTGCCTGAAGGGAGCGTCATAGACCCAGTTAAGTATTTTGGATTTTATTTAAAGAACACTGAGAAATTTTGCAATAAGTTAAACAAGATAGCAACATCACTATATTTACATCTTTTTTTAAAAAATCTTTATTGTTGAAAGTATCACATATGTCCTCCCCCCTCGCCCCATTGACTTCTTCTAGGCCTTTTAAAGAGAACTCTGACAATATATTGGGAATCAATTGAGAAAGGGCAAAAGTGAAAAGAAAACCAATTAGAGACTTGGCAATATTTTCAATGAGGGAAAATTAAGGTGGTAACATGGAAATGGAGAAACAGAAACAGATTTAAAATACATTTTGGAGAGCCGAAACCGGTTTGGCTCAGTGGATAGAGCGTCGGCCTGCGGACTGAAGGGTCCCGGGTTCGATTCCGGTCAAGGGCATGTACCTTGGTTGCGGGCACATCCCCAGTGGGAGGTGTGCAGGAGGCAGCTGATCGATGTTTCTCTCTCATCGATGTTTCTAACTCTCTATCCCTCTCCTTTCCTCTCTGTGAAATATCAATAAAATAGATTTAAAAAATAAATAAATAAAATAAAATAAAATAAAATACATTTTGGAGAATAGGCCAAACTCAGTAATGGAACAGACCAAATGCAGTAATGGAATAAATATAAGTAAGCAAAGGTGAGATAAAAGGCAAAGATGGTAATCTGATTTGTGGGATGTGCAGTAGGTGGATGAAGATGGCATTTACTGGGTTGAAGAAGACTAGATTAAAATCATTTTGAGGGTTTATAGTTCAGTCTTGATTTTGCTTCTAAATTATTTTAAATAGAGAGTTGGATATGTGAGTTTGAAGCTCTGAAGAGAGCTCTGGATAAATAAATTATCAATCAACATCATATAAGTGGTATTAAAGCCATGTGTAGGTGTGATTGTGTGTGTGTGTGTGTGTATGTGTGTGTAGATAAGAAGTTGTATAGGAATTTGAGCATTCAATTTTGAGAGAAAAAGACGTGTCAGCAAATAGGAGTTAGAAAAAGAACAGTCAAAAAAGGTGGAAGAAAAATCAGGAAACATGGTGTCATGGAAGCTAAGGAAAGAAAATGTTTCCTGAAGGTCATCATAGTCAATATTTCTGAATATCAAGTAGTAATGGAATTTGAAAATGGTGTATTGGACCACAAAAGCAATCTAAATGGAATAGTAGAGAGGAAAGCTCTACTGGATATTGAGAATCTAAATTGGATGAGTACATGAGGTGGGTTGAAAAGATGAGAAATTAAAGGAATTAAATTAAAGGAAGTATACATGGTTAACTTTTAAGAGTAGCGTGCCTGGGAAAGGGATTAGATAGAGTGGTAAATAAAATGGTGAATTAAGAATGGATGAGATCAGATCATGTTTGAATGCTAGTGGGAAAGTCTTTTAAAAAGGAAGATTATCAAAATTCAATAGAGAGGGAAGATGAATAATATAAAGCAAGTTGTGCCGTTCCTCTGGTTCAAATAAACACATATTCCTCAGCCTGCTCTACAAAAGCCTTCTTTGAAAGCCTCTAATTAAGTCTATGGCCTCATCTCATGACACTCTTCCTATCTTTCTCGTCCTTCGTCCTACGCTAAGAATTCTTCCATGAATTTCTAGCTTTAGAATTTTTGTACAAGTATATCCTCTTTCAGGAAATCTGTTCCCTCTGCTATTTTACTGGCTGACTCTCTTTTTGTCATTCATATCTCAGTTGGAATGTTCTTCCTGACTATCTACTGAATCCAAAACCATCTCCAAATTTTCATATGTCTGGTTCCTTCTTATAATTCAGGTCTCAGTTTCAGTACCCTCAATGAAACCCCCGATCACTCAAAGAAATTAGTAACATCACCCCCATGTGCCCACCCAATCACCATGTTAATTCTTATCATGGCACTTATGTCACATTTTCTTATTTATGTGCTTATTTATATAGTACACTAGAGGCCCAGTGCACAAAATTCGTGATGGGGGGGTTCCCCTCAGCCCAGCCTGCACCCTCTCCAATCCAGGACCCCTCAGGGGATGTCTGACTGTCAGATTAGGCCCCATCTCAGGGATGGGGCCTAAACCGGCAGTCAGATACCCCTCTCACAATCCGGGACCACTGGCTCCTAACTTCTCACCTGCCTGCCAGCCTGATCACCCCTAACCACCTCTGCCTGCCAGCCTGATTGCCTCTAACTGTCCCCCCTGCCGGCCTGGTTGCCCCCAACTGCCCCCCCCCACCAGCCTGGTTGTCCCTAACTGCCCCCCACCAGCCTGGTCATCCCTTACTGCCCCCCCCCCTGCTGGCCTGGTAAACCCAACTGCCCCCCTGCCAGCCTGGTCACCCCCAACTTCCCTCCCACCAGCCTGGTCACCCCCAAATGCTCCCCCTGCCAGCCTGGTCACCCCACACAGCCTGCTGTTCAGTTGTTTGGTCATCCCTCACTAACCTCCCTACTGGCCAGGTCATACCCGCAGCCTGCTCTTCAGTCATTTGGTCATCCCTCACTAACCCCCATACCAGCCTGGTCACCCCATGCAGCCTGCTGTTCTGTCGTTTGGTTGTCCCTCACTAACCCCCCTGCTGGCCTGGTTGCCCCACGCAGCCTGCTGTTCAGTCATTTGGTTGTCCCTCACTAACCCTCCCTGCCAGCCTGGTCACCCCATGCAGCCTGCTGTTCAGTTGTTTGGTCGTCCCTCACTAACCCCCTGCCAGCTTTGTCATCCCACGCAGACTGTGTTTGAACGTCTGTCCAGTTGTTTCAGTCGTGATGGCCCCTGGATTTTTATATATTAGGATGTTACTTCTCTATAGAAAGTAGACTATATGAAAGCAGGGATCTCATCATATCAATGCCACATCTCCAGATTGTATAATACTGATTGGCATATAGTACATGCTCAATAAAAGTTTGTAGACTGACCCATAAATTAAAAGGCAATTTAATGTCTAACATATAGACATTAAAGGCACATTATTATAAATTTTAATCAAATTCAGTATAAGTATACAGGTAACAAGTAAGGTGATAATAAATATAATTACTATTTTGAAAGAGGATTTTTTGTTAATAGATAATGATTCTGTATCTCTTATAATAATACTAGAGGCCTGATGCACGCTGCCCCGCCCATTGGTTGTTCCTGAAGGTCGTTTTGCCATCTGGTCTAATTAGCATATTAGCTCTTTATTATATAGGATTAAACTCTAACTTTCATCCCTCAGGTATATACTACCTAATAGCAAGAGAAGGCTTTCCAGAAACACTTTGCTATTAGAAAGTAGCCAACCTACACTAATAAAAGAGAAAGATGCAAATTGACCATCCATTTGTGACACCCGCCAGCCAATCAGGAGTGAATATGCAAATTAACCCAACAAAGATGGTGGGTTAATTTGCATACACAGGAGCTGAGCGACTGGGGGTGGGATGCTTGGTCATCACCATGGTGACGATGCATGCGTTCCGCACCACCCCAGCCGCTCTGGGCCTCTGGGCAGCATGGGAAGGCAGAAAGGTGGCTCCGGGCCAGTGCAAAGGCGGTGCTGGCAGCCAGGGGAATGAAGGCCCATTCTTGCACAAATCTTCGTGCATCGGGCCTCTAGTCTAGTATAAAATGTGACTGTGGATAACTCACTTGGTAAATACAACATATGTATGAAATCAAGTGTGCTTACATTCAGCAAACATTTATTAAGCCATGCATTACTCCAGGCCAGCCATATTCAACTGGTGTGCCACAGCAGGTACACTGTGATGCAATAATTTTTAATATATGCAATATCTGACTCTTTAGTCAGAGGCACTGACTTCTTTTCTCTTAGATTGTCAAATTTAAAAATGACAACATTCAATACAACAATAGCCCTTCAGTGAGAATGAATCAAAATTATATTTATTTTTTGTCAGAATGACAAAAGTATAATATAAATTTTAGAGTGCTGCAGAATTTTAGTAATTAATTTATGTGTGCCATGAAATAAAAAAAAAAGGTTGAAAATCACTGCCCTAGGCATATAGAATTCAAAATTAACAAAATATGGTAGACCAATCTCTATTAACTCAAAGATGAGTGAGTGAATACATATACAAACGGTAAGCATACTATACTTTTAAAAAGTTTTATAGAGCCTGAAAAATAATGAGGGTTCAGTTTAACACCTCTATGAAATGAGATCATATTCATCTGAATTTAGACAGTATACACAGGCTTCTATTTCTCCTTGTAGCACATCATTAATATAAAGTTTAGTTACCTGGAATATAACCCCTTTCCTCAATTTAAGTGAGAGTCTTTTTCACCCACACACACACAAAAAAAAAAGGAGAAAGAGGAGGCTATATTTGGTGCCAATGTTTCAGTGAAGCAATTAAGCTTTGGCTGAAACAGGAGGAGGTTGCCATAAGAAAAGAGGCATAGCAAAGAAAAATACCATGCTCAAAGATTGTGCAATGTCAGCTTATTATTTCTGGAAGGTACTAAAGATTAGAAAATGGCTTTTCCTACGTTGTAAGGAATGTGTAAAATGAAGTAACTCAGAAAACACTGGAAAGCAACAAAGGAGAAAATAATTAAAAAAAAATGAACAGCAATAGAAATTGTGTTGAACCGAGCATGACCTTTGGAAAGGGAAGGAAAATCATGCATTTCTAAGAATACCTTATCACAAGTGCTCTCTGAAAGATTAAAATGATCTCAATATTTTCTCATTTATTTAGTGCAAACAGGTACAGCTTGCTCTGACAAACATCCCATTTCCTACTTGTGTGCTATTATGGGGAGATAGAACATCAAGTTTATATTGGTTGCTCAAAGTCATTTATTTTCCTTTTTGTTTTAACCCTTATTTTTTAATTTTTATTGAATTATTGGGGTGACATTGGTCAATAAATTCATATAAGTTTTAGGTGTACAATTATATATAATACATCATTTGTAATTGTATTGTGTGTTCACTACATTAAGTCAAGTTTCCTACATCACTATTTATCCCCTCCTTTACCCTCTTCTACCTCCCCAAACCTCCCCTTTCTCTCTGGTAATAACCATGCTGTTGTCTGGCTTTGAGGTGTGTTTTGTGTTTATCTGTGTTTTTTTGTTTGTTTGTTTGTTTTTTGCTTAATACCTTCACCTTTTTCACCCCACCCCCAAATCCCCTACCTTCTGACAGCTGTCAGTCTGTTCTCTGTATCTGAATGTGTTTCTATTTTGCTTGTTTGATTATTTTGTTAATTAGATTCCACACATAAGTGAAATCATATGGCATTGGTCTTTCTCTGACTGGTTTATTTCACTTGGCATATTACTTTTCAGATCTATCTATGCTGTCACAAGAGGTAAGATTTCCTTATTTTTTAAAGGTGAGTAGTATTCCATTGTGTAAATGCACCACAGCTTTTTTGTTCACTCATCTGCTGATGGGCACTTGGGCTGCTTCCAAAACTTGGACATTGTAATTAATACTGCCATGAACATAGGGGTGCATATATTCTTTTGAATTAGTGTTTTGAGTTTCTTCAGATGTATTCCAAGAAGTGGAATTGCTAGGTCATAAGGCAGTTCTATTTTTACTTTTTTGAAGTAACTCCCAACTGCTTTCCACAGTGGCTGCATCAATCTGCATTTCCACCAGCAATGCATAAGGGTTCCCTTTAATCCTTATTCTCTCCAACACTTGTTGATTATTGATTTATTAATGACTAGAGGCCCAGTGCATGGATTCATGCATCGGTGGGGTCCCTTGGCCTGTCCTGCACCCTCTCGCAATACGGGACCCCTCGGGGGAAGTTGGACTGCTGGTTTCGGCCTGATCCCAGCAGGCCAGGCTCAGGGACCCCAATGATGCACTAATCTATGCACCAGGCCTCTGGTATGCATATAAGATCTTTGGTTAATCTCTTCTCACCCTCCACCCCCCCCCCACTTCCCTCTGAGATTCATCAGTCTGTTCCATGTTTCTATGCCTGTGCATTGAGCATTTGCCCCCTGGTGGTCAGTGCACATCATAGATACTGGTTGAACCGTCTAACAGCCCCATAGTCGAATGGTTGCTTAGGCTTTTACATATATAGGTAGCCATTCTGGCAGGTGTAAGGTGATATCTCATTGTGGTTTTAATTTTTATTTCTCTGATTAGTGACATTGTGCATCTCTTCATGTGTCTATTGGCAATCAGTATGTCCTCTTTGGAGAAGTGTCTATTCAGGTCCTTTGCCCATTTTTAAAATTGGATTTTTTTTATTTATTTTTTTGGTGTTGAGTTATATTAAGTTCTTTATAAATTTTGGATATTAATCCTGATCAGATGTATCATTGGTGAATATGTCTACCCATTCAGGGGGTTGTTTTTTTCATTTTGTTTATGGTTTCCTTTGCTGTACAAAATCATTTTGCTGTGATGTAGTCACATTTACTTATTTTATTTTGTTTCCCTTGCCCAGAAAAAAAATTGCTAGGAGAAATGTCTGATATTTTACTGCCTATGTTTTCTTCTAGGAGTTTTATGGTTTTGAGTCTTACATTTAATTCTTTAATACATTTTCAGTTTATTCTTATGTATGGTATAAGAAGGCAGTCTAGTTTCATTTTTTTTTTTTGCTCATATCTGTCAAATTTTCCCAAAAACATTTATTAAGTAGATTATCTTTACCCTATTGTATGTTCTTGCCTCTTTTTATTAGTTTACCATATTTATCAGGTTTATTTCTGATACATTGACCTATATGTGTGTTTTTTTTTTTTATGCCAGTACCATGCTGTTTTAATTACTATAGCCTTTTAGAATAGTTTGATATCAGGTAGTGTGATTCCTCCAACTTTGTTCTTCTTTTTCAAGATTGCTGTCACTATTCAGGATCTTTTGTGGTCCATAGAAAGTTGTGGGATATTTGTTCTAGTTCTGTGAAATATGGCATTGGTATCTTAATAGACTGCTTTGGGAAATATGGACATTTTAATTATGTTAATTTTTCTACCCATGAGCATGATATATGCTTCCACTTAATTTCTTCCTTCAGTGTCTTATACTTTTCTGAGTATAGATCTTTTACATCTTTGTTTAAATTTATTCCCAGGTATTTTATTTTTATGCTATTGTAAATAGGATTTTTTTAATTAGTTTTCCTTTCTGAATTCATTATTCATGTATAAAAAATGCAACTGATTTCTGGATATTTACTTGTATCCAGCTACTTTACCAAATTCATTTATCAGTTCTAGTAATTATTTTGGTGGAATCTTTAGAGTTCTCTACATACAGTATCATGTCATCTGCAAATAATGACAGTTTTACTTTTTCTTTTCCAATTTGGATGCCTTTTATTTCTTCTTCTTGTCTGATTGCTGTGGCTAGGAATTCCAGTAGTATGATGGATAAGTGTGGTAAAAGCAGATGTCCTTGTCATGTTCCTGATCTTAAAGGGAACATTTGTAGATTTTAGCCATTGTGAATGATGCTGGCTGTGGGACTGAATTTTATGAGCTTTATTACATTGAGGTATGTTCTCTCTATTCCCACTTTCCTAAGAGTTTTTATCATAAATGGGTGCTGGATTTTTAAAACAATATATTTTATTGATTATTTTTACAGAGAGGAAGGGAGAGAGATAGAGAGTTAGAAACATCAATGAGAGAGAAACATCAATCAGCTGCCTCCTACACACCCCCCACTGGGGATGTGCCTGCAACCAAGGTACATGCCCTTGACTGGAATTGAACCTGGGACCATTCAGTCCGCAGGCCGACGCTCTATCCACTGAGCCAAACCGGTCAGGGCTGGGTGCTGGATTTTATTAAATGCTTTTTCTGCATCTATTGATATGATCATGTGATTTTTATCCTTCAATTTGTTTATGTAGTATATCACATTTATTGTTTTGTGGATATTGTACCAATCTTGCATCCCAATTGCATGATCTTTTTAATGTATTGCTGGATTTGGTTTGCTAATATTTTGTTGAGGATTTTAGCATCTATGTTCATCAGGGATATTTGCCTATAATTTTCTTTCTAGTAGTGTTATTTTTTGAAATCTTCATTGTTGAAAGTATTACATATGTCCAATTATTTTTCCCCTTGATCCCTTCTAGCCAGCCCCTGCCCTCCTCATCCAAGGTCTTCACTAAACTATTGTCTGTGTCCATGGGTTATGCAAATATATGCCCACAAGATCTTTGATTGATTTGGTCTTGGAATTAGGATAAGTCTAGCCTTACAAAATGAGCTTGGGAGACATCCCTACTCTTGAATATTTTTGTAACTGTTTGGGAAGGATAGATGTTAGTTTTTGTTTAAATAGCTGGTAATATTCACTTTTTAAGCTATCTTTTTTTTTTTTTTTTTTTTTGTTAATCCTCACTCAAGGATATTTTTTCCATTGATTTTCTTTACAGAGTGAAAGGGACACAGAGAGAGAAATATTAGTGTGAGAGAGACACATCAATTGGTTGCCTTCCACACATGCCCCGACCAGGGCCAGCGATCAAACCTGCAACTGAGGTACATGTCCTTGACAAGAATTGACCAGGGACCCTTCAGTCTGCAGGTCAATGCTCTATCCACCCAAATACATAAAAAAAAAAAACTAAAAAAAAACTCCTGGAAGATATCAAGGGAGAGATCTACAACAATACAATCATAGTAAGGGACATTAATACCACACTGACATCACAGAATAAATCCTCTAGATAAAAAATCAGCAAAGAAACAGCAATCCCAAATGACTCACTAGATCAGATAAACTTAATTGACATCTTCAAAACATTTCACCCCAAAGTCACGGAATATACGTTCTTCTCAAGTGCACATGGGACATTTTCAAAGATAGACCACATATTGGGTCACAGGCAAAATCTCTCCAAATTCAAGAAGATTGAAATCATATTAAGATCTTCTCAGACCACAATAGCATAATATTAGAAATAAAATATAATAACAACAATAAAAAAACATTCAAACACTTGGAAGCTGAATAGCATGCTATTAAACAATGATTGGGTTACCAAAGAAATCAAAGAAGAAATTAAAAACATCCTAGAAATTAATGACAATGAAAACACAACAATTCAAAATCTATGGGACACAATGAAAGCAGTCCTGAGAGGGAAGTTTATAGCTCTACAGGCCTACCTCAAAAAACAAGAAAAAATTGTAGTAAATAATCTAACTCTACAACTTAAAGAATTAGAAAGGGAGCAACAAGAAAAGCCCAGAGTGAGCAGAATGAAGGAGATAATAAAGATCAGAATAGAAATAAAGGACATAGAGACCAAAAAACAAACAAACAAAAATAATAAAAAAGATCAATGAAACAAGAGCTGGTTCTTTGAAAGGCTAAACAAGATTCATGAACTTCTAGCCAGGTTCACCAAAGCAAAGAGAGAGGACCCAAAGAAACAAAATCAGAAATGAAAGAGGTAAAATAACAACTGACCCCACAGAAATACAAAGGATTGTTAACAAATACTATGAACAACTCTATTCCAACAAACTAGACAATCTGAAGGAAATGGACATATTCCTAGAAAAATATAAACTTCCAAAACTCAATCAGAAAGAATCTAAAAATCTCAATAGTCTAATAACTATGGAAGAAATTGAAGCAGTCATCAAAAAGATTCCAGCAAACAAAAGACCGGGTCAGACAGCTTCATAGGGGAGTTTTACCAAACATTCAAGGAACAACTAAAACATATCCTCCTCAGACTATTCCAGAAAATTCAAGAGGAAGGAACACTTTCAAGCTCATTCTATGAAGCCAGCATTACCCTAATACCAAAACCAGATAAACACAACACAATGAAAGAGAATTACAGGCCAAGATCCCTCATGAACATATATGCCAAAATCCTCAACAAAATTCTAGCAAATCGAATCCAGCATTACATCAGAAAGATTATGACCAAGCAGGATTTATCCTGGGGATGCAAAGATGATATAATATCCACAAATCAATAAAGATGATACATCACACAAACAAATTGAGAGATAAAAATCACATAGTCATATAAATTGATGCAGAAAAAGCTTTTGACAAAATCCAACACATTTTCTTGATAAAAACCCTCAGCAAAATCGGAATAGAGAGATCATTCCTTAACATAATAAAAGCCTTATATGACAAACCCACAGCTAACATCATACTCAATGGGCAAAAATTCAAACCATTTCACTTAAAAACAGGAATGAGACAGGGATGCCCACTTTCACCACTAGTCATAGCAATTAGACAAGAAGAAGAAATAAAAGATATCCAAACTGGAAAAGAAGACGTATAACTGTCATTATTCACAGATGACATGATACTAAAGACTCTATATAAAAAATTATTAGACTTAACAAATGAATTTGGCAATGTAGCAGGATACAAAATTAAAGCCAATAAATCTATGGCATTTCTGCACACCAATAGTGAACTTACAGAAAGAGAGACTATAAAAACAATCTTATTCACCATTGCATCAAAAAAATTAAGATACTAGGAATAAACTTAACTAAGGAAGTAAAAGACTTGTACTTGGAAAACTACAGGACACTGAAAAAAAGAGATAGAGGAAGACATAAAGAGAATGAAGAACATAATGTGTTCATGGATTGATAGAATCAATGTCATTAAAATGTCCATACTACTCAAAGCAATCTATAGATTCAATGCACTCCCTATTAAAATAACAATAGCATATTTTACAAACCTAGAACAAACTTTCCAAAAATTCATCTGGAATAATAAAAAAAAAAAAGACCCTGAATAGCTGCAGCAATCCTGAGAAAGAAGAACAAAGTAGGAGGGATCTCAATACCAGATATCAAGTTGTATTTCAAAGCCAGTGTTCTCAAATCTGCCTGGAACTAGCACAATAACAGACATATAGATCAATGGAACTGAACAGAGAACCCAGAAATCGACCCAAACCACTATGCTCAATTAATATTTGACAAAGGAGGCAAGAGCATACAATGGAGTCAAGATAGTCTCTTCAATAAATGGTGTTGGGAAAATTGGACAGATACATGCAAAAAAAAAAAATGAAACTAGACCACCAACTTTATCATCCACAAAAATAAACTCAAAATGGATAAAGGACTTAAACATAAGACAGGAAACTATAAAAATACTAGAGGAATCCACAGGCAGCAAAATCTCAGACATATGCCGAAGCAATATCTTCACTGATACAGTTCCTTGTGCAATGGAAACTAAAGAGAAAATAAACAAATGGGACTACATCAAAATAAAAAGCTTCTGCACAGCAAAAGAAACCATCAACAAAACAACAAGAAAGCCCACTGCATGGGAGAATGCGTTTGCCAATGTTATCACCCATAAGGGTTTAATCTCATACAATTTAACAAAAGGAAGATAAACAACCCCATCAAAAAATGGGCAACAGATCTAAATAGATACTTTTTGAAAGAAGACATAAGAGCCCTGACTGGTTTGGCTCAGTGGATATAGTGTCGGCCTGTGGACTGAAGGGTCCCAGGTTCGATTCCGGTCAAGGGCATGTACCTGGGTTGTGGGCACATCCCCAGTAGGGGGCATGCAGGAGGCAGCTGATCGATGTCTCTCTTTCATCGATGTTTCTAACTTTCTATCCCTCTCTCTTCCTCTCTGTAAAAAAAAAAAGAAAAAGAAAAAAGAAAGAAGACATAAGAAAGGCCAAGAGATATATGAAAACATGCTCAAAGTCACTAATCATCCGAGACATGCAAGTCAAAATGACAATGCGGTACCATCTCACACCTGTCAGAATGGCTGTCATCAACAAATCAACAAATGACAAGTGCTGGCGAGGATGCAGAGAAAAAGGAACCCTCGTGTACTGCTGGTGGGAATGCAGACTGGTATAGCCACTGTGGAGAACAATATGGAGTTTCCTCAAAAAACTAAAAGTGGAACTCCCATTTGACCCAGTGATTCCACTTCTAGGAATATATACCAAGAAACTAGAAACACCAACAGAAAGGATATATGCACCCCTATGTTCATAGCAGCACAATTTATAATAGCTAAGATTTGAAAACAGACTAAGTGCCCATAGGCAGATGAGTGGATTAAAAAACTGTGGTACATCTACACAATGGAATACTACCCTGCGGTAAAAAGAAGGAATTCTTACCATTTGCAACAGCATAGATGGAACTGGAGAGCATTATGCTAAGTGAAATAAGTCAGTCAGAGAAAGATAAATATCACATGATCTCACTCATTTATGGGAAATAATGAACAACATAAACTGATGAAAAAAACAGATCCAGAGACAGCTAAGCATTGATCAGACCATCAAACCTCAGAGGGAAGGTTGGGGAGGTTGGGGGTAAGGGGGAGAGGACTTGTATGCATATATATAAGCCTAACCAATGGATACGGACACCAGGGGGGGATGCATGAGTGGGGTTTTAGGGGGGGGCGATAGTGGGATAAGGACACATACGTAATACCTTAATCAATAATGAAAAACGTTAAATAAAACACAATGAAATACCACTTTAAAAATAAAGTCTATTTTGCATGAAATGTATTTTTTGTCCCTTTACTTTTAATCTGTGTGTATCTTTTGTTCGGAGGTGGTTCTCCTGTAGACAGTATATATTATATGGGTTTTGTTTTCTTATCTATTCATCCACCCCTTGTCTTTTGATTGGAGCAGGAGTCCAGAGGGTGAGGTTATTGCATTTCCCCAGTATGCTGTCATAAGGAGGGAAGTGTTCTACCAAAGAAAGATGGTTTCTGCAGTGTGGGAGAGTGACTCAGACAGGTGTCTCAGTGGCTGTACCCTCAGCTCGCTCTCCAGAGTCATGAACCCCAGCCTCTCCTCACACATGCCATGCTGCTCTGCCCTCCCTCCACTGGAGCCCAGAATAAGTGGCTTCAAATGAAATTTTGTGCATTGGCTCTTTAGGAGGCCACCTGTGTCTCTAGCAGACTTCTTTTTCTCCCTAGAAGACAGAATCCTTGCTGATTTTCATAGCCAGATTTTATGTGGACACATCTTCTCGGCTCAGGTGCTTTGGAATAGGGATCTTGGCATGGAGCTGAGACTCTTCTCTCTCTCAGGGGTAACCTTTGCAGATTGATATCCCTCCTGGATCTCAACCCAATCTTGTGGGAGCAGGGCCAGCCATTTTCAGGTGTCCACCCTTCCTACTAGTCTCAATGTGGCTTCTGTAAATTCTTGGTTATAAGACATCTGTTCAGCTAGTCTTCAGTTAGTTATTTGGATTGACTGTTCTGTATTTTAATGGTATTTTAGTTTTGTCCTGGGAGTGCAACATCTACTTAGCCTGCCACTGTCTTGAATCTTCCTCAAAGCCTTTCTTAAAGATCAAGAATAAGAGCTGATGCCCAGCCGGTGTGACTCAGTGGTTGAGTGTTGGCCCATGAACCATGGAGGTCATGGTTTGATTCTTGGTCAAAACACATGCCTGGGTTGTGGGCTTGATACCTAGTGGGAATTATGCAGGAGTTAGCCAATAAATGTTTCTCTCTCATCAATATTTCTATCTCTCTATACGTCTAAAATAAATGTAAATATATTTAAAAATAGAAAAAGAGCTGAAAATAATGATCGGAAATATTTGCATGCCAGAGATTCTTTTCTTCCAAACATTTCTTTGGGCTTATAGTCTCTCTCAAAGGAGTGGGACATTCTTATAAACACATTTCATTCAAGCATTAATGAGGAAGCATATCATTCGCTTTTTGAAAATTGCCGTATATATTAACATACCATTTATCAGCTGCTTAGTGGAAAGAATGAGGCAGAAGTAAATGGAGAAATACTTGTGAATCCAGAGATTTATGGATGAAAAAGAAGTATTCCTTTATGTATTACTTCACATAGAGTTAATACAACAGAATAAAACTTTTACCAAGTATTGTAAAATTGACGCATAAAGTATCAATTTCTAAAATATTTTGAAATTCTTAAGAGTATGATATATTTAAAAAAATAAGTACAAGCACTATAAATACAAAATAAATAAAAGCACTATTTAAACTAGTGTGAAATATTTCTAAGTCTTCCAATAAAACTTTGAGTAATTAATGCAATGCTAATTCTTTTATCAGTATTTTGCCATAATAAACCAGTGACATTTACATACTAAAATGTAGTAAGCTGTTTTGCTCACTGTATCTTCAAGAGAGCAAGAGGCTACTTGAAAACATATATTTGAAGACAAAGACCTTGTTCTTTTTTACTATTTCACGTTGAGCAGGAGTGAATCATTTATAGATGGCTTGGATTCAATCCATTTTGCTGCATTTTAAAGTATATAAGAAAAGTAAAAGCACCATGCTTAGTATGCCTAGCCAGATGTAATATATTTTACAAGTTTTAACCCAAAAAATGTGGTGTGCATTCAAGCTATTGTTTAAATTGTGTGAGGGTACAGGTTTTAAGGGCACATTATTAATTTCTCCATATTTATGATCTCTGCACATTTTATATTTAATCTTTTGTAAAGAAAAATTTTGCTTTACTTTGAGCTATGTTTGTACTAGGCCACGAAATTAAGTGGTGACCCAGTGGAATCAGGACATTAAAGAGACTCCAAAAACTTATTTGGACCAAAAAACCCAGGATCCCAAGTCTGGATGAGACGAAACCTCCATTAATAAATCTCTGTTAAGTAAGAATTCAATGAGCTGCTAAAAACTCTGCAGAAGAATTGGAGTAGCACATGTTAATGAAGGCCATCTTTATACAGCCTTACAGTAATCATTCAACATTGAGTTTATTTTTTTAGTTACCAAGTTATATATGAAATATATCCTCACCCTATTCCTGAATTTCACCTTAAACCTCTGCCCCACCTCATTTCTCTTTCCCTTCAGGATCAGGTGAGGGATAGAGTGAGGGAAAGCTATGGGTGCGATCAGCAAGGCAATGGGGTCAGTAGTGACCACTGTTCTTATCCCTTAGCCACAGAAAACAGTATTTTTCAATTTTGATGTGAGTACAGCAAATTGAAATGTCATAACATGCAACTTTAATTTTCATTTTTTAATAATACCCTATTAATCATTATTTTGTTTATGCCAGTTAAACATTTGAACATAAAAAGAGTCAATGACATGGTTCAATTTACTATGGGTAATATATATTTTTATTTTCTATAACTGTTTTACATATTACTAGAATTTTCATCAGATCTTTTACCACATGTAAATAGATCTCACTAATTAACTTTATAATATTAAAGAAATACCCTTTTCTTTTGTTTTCTCAGTCTTGTTCAGACTTTTCCAAAAGATTTTACTGAGACATACTGCATGCATAAATCTCTTTGAGGAATGATATTAAAATAGAAAATTACAGAATACCAGTAAGAATGCAGCTCATATTCACTGAGATTTCATTCTTTTAAGTAAGGCAAAGATTTCATTTGCTGCTTTCTGTTGCTCTCTTACACTCATGATCTCCAAAATTAAATATATTCCATAATAGAAGCACACCATATCATGCTGAGAAGATGTGGAAAATTTTAGAAACTGTAATGTTTCTCAAACATCATGAAGTATACTATTTGCATGTGGCTTTCAGTATTTCCAATCAAAATAACTTTAATCATTGAATATGGTTTAATATTTTTTAGGTAAATAAATCTCTTTTTTTCTTAAATAAATCTTTTTTACAGGAAAAATAATATACAAAAAAATTTACTCATTAAAGAAATGCTATTGTAAATAATTTTGTTAAGTTAAATGACTTTCTGGTTTATCATCTGGTGTTCATTCTTACACATTACTAGAGGCCCGGTGCACGAAATTCGTGCATGGGGGAGTGTCCCTCAGCCCAGCCTGCACCCTCTTCAATCTGGGTCCCCTTGAGGGATGTCTGACTCACAATTGGGACTGCTGGCTCCCAACCACTCACTTGCCTGCCTGCCTGATTGCCCTAACCACTTCTGCCTGCCAGCCTGATCACCACCTAACCACTCCCCTGCCAGCCTGATAGACACCTAACTGCTCCGCTGCTGGCCCAATTGCCCCTAACTGCCTTCCCCTGCACCCCTGGTCCCCCCCACTGCCCTCTCCTGCAGGCCTGGTCACCCCTAATGCCCTCCCCTGCAGGCCTGGTCCCCCCCAACTGCCCTCCCCTGCAGGCCTGGTCCCCCGCAACTGCCCTCCCCTGCTGGCCGGGTCCCTCCCAACTGCCCTCCTCTGTTGGCCCAGTGACCCCTAACTGCCCTCCCCTACAGGCCTGATTGTCCCCAACTGCCCTCCCCTGCAGAGTGGGTCCCCTCCAACTGCCCTCCCCTGCAGGCCTGGTCTTCCCCAACTGCCCTCCCCTGCAGGCCTGGTCCCCCCCAACTGCCCTTCCTTGCAGGCCTGGTCCCTCCCAACTGCTGTCCCCTGCTGGCCTGGGTCCCTCCCAAATGCCCTCCCTGCTGGCCTGGTCACCCCTAACTGCCTTCCCCTGCAGGCCTGGTCCCTCCCAACTGCCCTCCTCTGCCAGCCCGGTCACCTCTAACTGCCCTCCCCTGCTGGCCATCTTGTGGTGGCCATCTTGTCTCCACATGGGGGCAGCCATCTTTGACCACATAGGGGCAGCCATCTTGTGTGTTGGAGTGACGGTCAATTTGCATATTACTCTTTTATTAGATAGGATATAAAAGGAAGCATAATACTTATAATTCTTACATGTACAAAATTATCACAGGCTTACTTTTTAACATTTTTTCTTTATCACTCAGAAGATAGAGATATAACATTGATTTTCTATAAAAAATTAGCTAAATCTCAAGAAAAGAAAGTTAATAATATTAGCACAAGGAAGATAGAGGAAATGGAGATCAGATTTCATTTTCTTTCTGCATCACTGGTTAGATCCAGTACTTCAACTGGAGGCAACTTGGCAGCAGCGTTATCTCACAATGAAGGTGAAATTCAGATGTACAACAGTTGGAAGCCTTTTCCAGAAAACACACTTTGGAGATGTGTTGATTTGGAAATTGCCCAAGTTGGACCCTGGGGACAACTGTTTTCACTGTAATTATCACCCACATCTCAAGTCTTCTTGTACAGATACGGATCTTCCACTTTCGTGGGTAAGTTTGTAAACTACAGAAATGTATTGTCTTATCTAGACGTTTGTACTGGCAGGAAAGAAAGAGATAACAAAACTGATAATCAGTCAAATATATCAGTGTCAGGAAGTTAGCAGAGCTAGAGTTGTCTTCCCAAATAGCAATGCAGCTCTTACAACTTTTACTATCGTGTTACTATTGCATGGATCCCTTTGTGTTCAAAGAAACTACTGCATGATATTTTTCTAGCGTGTTTTTTTAATTGAAGGAAGGCTTGAAGTGTTGATTCAGATTTAAAAATGTGCACTGAATTCTCTAAATTATTGCTGTTTTTATGATGTTTCACTAACAAATAATGCTAATTTAAATGAGCATTTCCTTTGCGCTGCCATTCTCCTAAGCACTTTACATGTATTATTTCTATTACATCTCACACAACCCTGTAAGGTATGGTGTGTTATTCTATATTAATCCCGCCCCCCTGTTTTATAATTAAGAAAACATTAGGCACAAAAAGGTAATTAGCAGGTACAAGATCACCGAGCTTACAAGAAGTGAAGCCAAAATCTAGAACTTGGATGGTCTTATGCTAGGGATCTTGTTTTTAGCTAACATATTGTGCTGCTTCCAATTTACTAAGTTAGACCCTAAGCCCATAGTGGTGCAAGACAAAGAGTATGAACTCTGGAGTTAGACAAAATCTGGTTTGGATTCAAGCTATGCTATTTGTGTAGTTTGAGAAAATTATTGAAACCCTTTGACCTTTTTTTTTTTAATATATTTTATTGATTTTTTACAGAGAGGAAAGGAGAGGGATAGAGAGTCAGAAACATCGATGAGAGAGAAACATCGATCAGCTGCCTCCTGCACACCTCCCACTGGGGATGTGCCCCCAACCAAGGTACGTGCCCCTGACCGGAATCGAACCCAGGACCTTTCAGTCCGCAGGCCGACGCTCCATTCACTGAGCCAAACCGGTTTCGGCGAAACCCTTTGATCTTAATCCTCTCAATTGTAAAATGGAAATAGTAATATTAAATTCATGAGGTAATTGAGAAACTAAAATGACACAACTGTTTTGGAACTTAAGTGGTTAATTTTCTTTAGCTTGATTGTCAGTTAATTAAGGCATGTATTATACCTTTATTTCTCTATCATTCATGGTTGTTTGTGTTTGTAGTTAATAAATAGAATAAACTTGTGTATCCAGGAACCTTACTCTATACTATTTTGCTGTAAGAACTAGTATCTCATTAGACAAGGGCTATATTTCATGGTACATTAGAGATCTCTGAAGAGGCTTATTCTCTCTTGGAGTCCTTTTCACCTTTTAAGATTTGTGTATTAATTTAGGTCTTTGCAAACTAGAGCTAAAGTCTGTTTTCAAAGTGCCACATTAAATATTGCAGGTATCTAGTAGCGGCTTTGGAACTAATGAAACTGCCCAGCATTAAATATTTTTAGAAATCTCTCTCCTTCTTTCTTTGTCTGTTCTGGGGCTGCTGGACTTTGTAGCTTCTTGGAGCAATTTCATAGAGAGCAGCTGGTAATATAATTAGGAACTACTTCTGAAGACTCCCCCTGACAGCTTTGAAATCAGGACCAAGAATAATGGCTACTCGGCAAGTGGCAAAGCTGGTGTACAATAATGTAAACACAAATATTTAGAGCTTATTTTGAGAATAAAATCTGGACTCCTTAACTGAGCATTTCTGGATTTCAGCAATCTGGCCTCAGTCTAACTTTTTAGCTTTCTTTCTTTCTTTTTAAGATTTTTAAAAATATATTTTAGAAAGGAAGGGAGAGGGAGAGACAGAAACATTGATGTGAGAGTGAACATCAATTGGCTGCCTCTTGCACAGTCCCTACCAGGGATTGAGCCACAACCAGGACATGTGCCCTGACCAGGAATTGAATGGACAATCCTTGGTGCACAGGCTGATGCCCAACCAACTGAGCCACACAGGCCAGGGCTTTATTGCTTCTTTATAGATTTCCTATGCTCAACTGCCAAATTGAACGATTTCCTATTCCTAATCACTGGGTTGCACTTTCCTGCCTCTCTACCTTTGTGTTTGTGTCTTGGCCTCTGCCTGGTATGTTATTCTCTTCTTTAGAACCAATACCCCATTCCTTGAGGCTTCAGATCAAATACCTTATCCTCTAGAAAGCCTTCCTGGGTCATGCCAGATAAAAATAATATCTCCTTCCTTTGAACTTCTAGATCACTTAAGGGCATTGTTCTTTCATTTTACATTCATCAAACATACTTTGGCATCTCCTGTGTGCCAGTCACAATATTAGACACTGGCGATACAGAGTTAAACAATACATACACTGCCCTTATCTTAATGGAGCTTAACATACTTCACCTAGTAGTGGAATTAGTTGGGCATTTGTTCATTTGCTATAAGTAATTTATCTTTGTATCCTCTATAGTCCCTAGAATGTTATGGTTTTTCAATAAATATTTGAGTAACATTTGCTAAAAAAAAATAAATGAAGTTTTAAAAATAAATAGATATTTTCATAGGTCTAGATAAAAATTTTCTTCTCATCCTTCTAACTGTCCTTATATTAATTCAATTATACATAACTAGTTATTATGTGTACATGTTTGTGATGCATGTGTAGATTTAAGAATATATAAATTGGTAATGCTTTTTTACTTAGGTAGTTTTGTCTATTTTAATATATAACTCAATAATTAAGTGAGTTTTATGTGCAGAAGGTCAAACATATCTGCAGAATGCTTAGAATTTCAGATAATAATGTTCAGCATTTGTGACAGGAAAACCTCAGTGGATTTGAATAGAGAGTTCAAGAGTATGTTGGAGTTAAATTTGTTTACATAATGAGACTACTTACACTCAGGGATTTGAAACATTGAGTGAAAAAAGTTAGCTGAGTGCATTCTACACATATATTCTATAATAATAACAAGTGAAAAATATTCAGTTTCATTTAAGCATAGCTGACTTTTTTTTCTATAGTTATTGCAATGTTATTATTTGGGTCATACTTTAATTTCATTCTATAGAAGGCATAGAAGGCAGATAGTGTTGAAGGAAAAGATGTGCTTTTAAATGAGTGTTACTATCAATGACAGGTACTCAGAGGTGACATTTCTGCAATTTAGAAGGGTAAAAGTATATATATAATACTTTTAAATATATATATTTATTTAAATGTCCCAACATTTTCAGATATGTTGGAGCTGGTCCTAATCCCCACATTTCAAGGGAAATCAAACCAATCCACAAACACTGGTTTCTCTTTGATTTCAGGAATTTCAGCAATAGTAGATTCCAGATACTTTGAACCCATTATCAAATTAGAGTTCTGAAACTGACTTGTCTTCCAGAAAGTCCTCATTCAAGGCTGGTTCTGATGGAGCTGTGTTCAATGCCAACTCTGATATTACCAGCAGAATCAGTGTGGGCAATCTCTTCACCCTCTTTAACCCACTAGTTCCAATTCTGCACATTAGCTTCAGATACTACCTATCCTTTTTCTTCTGAATGACTCTGTACATACTAAAAATACCCCATATGTAAAAAAGATGATCAATATCTACCATCCAGGGCTGGTGGGCAAATTAAATAAAGTGGTGTCAAGACTCAGCAGGTAATATTTATATCCAATCAAAGAATCCAGAGGCTTGTGCTATTCTTTGAAAGAAGCACATTTTATTCAGTTAAGATATCATAAATAGACTGAATCCAGACAGGAAAATGTATTATTTGTGAAGGGCTTTTCACAGACGTTAACAGGAGAAGAACAAGACACACAGATCTTTAATGTGTGGTTTAGTTGTTTGTAAGGTCCATGGGGTCTGAGGAATGGGGAAAGATATGTGATTGTGGAAATAATATAAATAAAAAGGTAAAAGGTCAGATTTATGAAGGCATATACTCCATAAGAGAAGTGTGAGAGCAAAAACTACTTAAGGATGTGGGTCTTTTCTAATATCTGAATGTATGGTGTTGAGAGGGGATCACAGATGCTTCTTAAGAAAGGTAAGAGTAGAAGTAACCAAAAATAATATTTGAGAAGTCAAGTGTTTATAATCCACTTAAAAGACCAGTGACTGAAGAGTACTTATGAAGCTTTATATGCTGAGAGCTTGAAACATCTTAACATAAAGAAGAAAGTGAACCATAGGCTTGGTTGGAAATAAGGGCAAGAATGAATAAAATTTGTGTTACAAAGAAGATCCTTTAGATTAGTATCATGATATAATATTATGATAAATATATTTTTCAAAATCTGGAACAATTTTTCAGATTTATAAGAAGGATAAACAAATGTTTATAATGTTAAGAAATAGAAGTAATTTTTAATTTTTTATAATGTTAAGAAATAGAAGTAATTTTTATAATTTTAAGAAATAGAAGTAATCTTAGTAATCTTAGTAATCAAGTGTCTAAAATATTTTGAAATCCATTTTCTTAAAGTACCGTGTTTCCCCGAAAATAAGACAGTGTCTTATATTAATTTTTGCCCCCAAATACATGCTAGGTCTTATTTTCAGGGGATGTCTTATTTTTCCGTGAAGAAGAATTCTGTACACATTTATTGTTAAATGAAAATAAAGGAAATTTACTACCTGTATACGGTATGGTAGTACGGTAGTTGTCAACACAAACCAGACAAACTGTGAATCCTACAGTATCAAGAATTTACTCATTTATTCAATGACAATCATGTCATCATCTTCTGGAACATCATCATAACAATCCAATTCCTGAATTTCCTGGTGAATTTCTTGTGACTCCATTTCTTTCAGAATCAGTGGACCAAATCTCACATGTTTAGCAATAGCACTGTCTTTAAATGAGTACTTCTTGTCAAGGTAGCCTGCTCGCAGTGCATTTGCAATGCAACTGTCAGTGATTTTCTCCCATGAATTCTTCACCCAAGTCACAACTTCTTGCAGTTTAGGTTTCACAAAGTTTCCACACTGATTTCTCTCCATTCTATTTTCAATGTAGTCATTAATTTCCATGCGCAAATTGTCTTTGAATGGCTTGTTTATTGCAATCTCAAGAGTCTGGAGATAGGCCGTCATTCCTGCGGGAATCATTATCTGATCTATTTTTCTTTTGTGAAGAAATGTCTTCATGTCTTTAGCGCGGTGAGTGCTGGCTGCATCCCAGACTAGCAGACCTCTTTGGCTCCCTCACATAGCAAGCAGCAGCATTAAATCGACCCACTTCCTTATAACTGCTTGTGTGGCCCAGGCTTTTTCAGTTTCAAGAATAAAAATGCCCAAAACACGTTCAATCTTTTCCTTCTTGCCCTTAGAAATGATTAAAGGTGGGATTTTAGTGCCATCCAGATGAATTGCCAAAATACAGGAAACACGTGCACTTTTGTAAGCAGTGGAGGGAATGTACACTAAGGAGGCACCCTGCTGTTCAATTGTTGTTTGAGATGATTGGCCCATAAACACTGCAGTTTCATCCATAGCAATCATGTTGGAAAGATTGTATTTACAGAAGTCAGCATCATCAATAAAGGACTTGAATGCAAGTGCTTGCTTAATAACTTGAGTATCTTCCAACCTAAACAATGTTGTAGATCTTCTTAAAGACAGTTCACTTCGCTGAAGGAAATTATCCAGCCAGTGTTGTGATGCTTTGAAGTCTTCGGGGGCTATGTCAAACTGTGGTGCCATTGCAAGGGCAAATTCTTGAATCTGAGCCCTATTCACAACCAAAACCTTTGCTCTCCTGTCAACAACCCATTCACAGATCAGGTCTTCCAGCTCGGAAAATAATGGTTGCCGACCTGATCCACACTTGCACTTTTTAGCATTTCCCTTGTCCGCTTGTTCAATGAGGTTACCATACTCTGCTCGCCATTTTCGGACCAATCGAATACTCAACATCTTCTCTTTGCAGAAAGCAGTAAGATTTTGGCCCCAAGAGTCTTCCACGATTCCTTTCTTGTACTCCACCAGAGTAGCTTTTTCTTTTTGAGCTCATTTCTAGGGGTAAAAAAAAAGGAATTGGGGTATCAAGGTGGGGGGAGGGGGATCACTCAAAATGACACAGGGGGGATCAGAGGGGGCAATCAAAATGGCACAGGAGAATCAGAGGGGGGATTACCATTTTAGTAACCCCTTTTGATCCTCCTGTGTCATTTTGATTGTCCCCTCTGATCCTCCTGTGTCATTTTAAGTGATCCCCCTCCCCCCACCCCTGTGCCACTGAACACCTTCACCAGACCTCCCCCCTACCCCTTTATCAGACATTTACTCCCTGGGGCCTGCCTGGGAACTGTCACTGGGCTTGCTGGGGCCTGGATCTGGGCTGGAGCAGGGTCTGCCACTGACTGAGAACCTTCAGCCATCATGAAGGCGGCTGTGAACATCAGGTAGTGTCACCAGAGACAGACCAGCACTCACCACCTTCTCCGCGTCCCGTCCGCTCTAATCCTCCTGTTCTTCTACACGCATCTGCGAAAGTCTCCTCCTCTCTCCCGCCCCATGCTCACTGCTCACTCCGACCTCCGCTCCACCTCCACACAGCAGTGACGTCAGGACTCCACGTAACGTCACTGGTTGCTAGACGCCAGTCGGGGTGGCCCTAGCAACCAGTTTATGGTAAATTAATTTTCATTCTGAGACAGAGCCTGGGGGCCTTATTTTCGGGGGATGCCTTATATTTCACTCAGAAGGAAACCTGTAAGTAGGTCTTATTTTCGGAGGATGTCTTATTTTCGGGAAACACGGTAGTATGATACGTTGGAAAGTCAAAGTCCTGAAAGAGAAAAATAGAGACCCAAGAATAGAAGATTTCAATTGCAGTAGAGGTAGAAAAATGATGATGAGAAACCAAATCACATAAAAATCAAAGAAAATTTAGTGACTCTCAAGTTGAAAAGTAAACAAAGCTTTACTGAAATAATTTTAAAGTGCATAAGAAGAGGATTATACTAATACGGGATTGAAGGTCTTGTTGAAGTATTACATGAACCCGTCAAAATTGTACGAAAAGAGAAAATGTGGATAATGGAAAATTTCTTGATGGAACTGTTTCAGTGAGAGGAAGAGGATATGTGCTAATGTCAACCAAGAAATGAAAGAACAAAGATTTTACAACTAATCTTTTACTTCAAATGGGGAGTAGTGGATACTCTAATTATTGACATAGGTAAATACTCTTGGGACACATAGACCAACTTCTAAGTGGTATAAGAATTTTAACACTTCCCAAGGAAACTATTGTTCTATGAGAGAGAGGTGACAAACCAGGATAAGTTCTGTGTGCCTGTCCTCCACTTTGTGTCTCTAGTCTCAACCTTGGCAGTCTCTTCATGACTCTGACCCTAGTCTACTTCCTTCAATCAACATGACACATCATTACCAGATTAATCTACCAGATTAATTTACTTGACTCATCTACCTGATTAATGCTACCTCATTAATTATTCTAAAGCTCAAACCTAATAATGTTACTGCCCCCCTCACAAACATTTAAATGTCTCCCTGGCACCTACAGTGTCAAATGCAAACTCATTCACCTATCCTTCTTCTCTCTTACTACATAGATGCCCCCAAGTCTCTTTTACACACACTCTGTAATAGGCAGTGTGAATACCTTCCTTTTGCCAAACTCAATGATGCCCCACCCCAACTTAACAGTTTTGTTTCACAGTTTCCTCATTTTAGCCTTTCTTTCTTCTCTATCTATGGATGAATGGTAGTATATGATGAGTAAGAATTCATGCTGTATGCTTTTAAGAAATATATGAAAATAAATGAGGATTGAGAGAACCAATAAAAAGAGGGCAAGAAGACAGATGGTTTAAAATAAGTGCAAAATTAATTTGATAGATTCTGTAATTATTTTCCTTGAACATCAGTGATGTTATTCTCCTGTCAAGAAGCCTCTGTGTCCCATTGATGGGTATATTTCTTTCTGACCCAATCAATAAGACAAGACATACCAAGAAGATTGCTACATATCCACCCAAAGGAAGGCATGTTATGAACTGTCAGTTCCTCATAGTTTAATGCCCTTGTGTTCAACTTGGACAGCAAAATCCATTTGTTAGAACAGCTTAAACTTTTATCTGCTTACATTGGAATTGTGGTGGGATGAAAAAAGAACAAATTTCAATGAATATATTTGGACAACTTGTGAAAAGAAAGGCAGAGTGAATGATAATCTGGACTGAGAAATTCATAAGAGAAAATGAAAATGTGATTCAAAAATGCCAAAAGATTCCTCTACTTGTTACACTCTGCACTGAAATTAGTGAACTTGAGAATTAAGATTCTAAAAACAATTTTAAAAGCCTAAATGAGCAAGAATAATTAGTTATAAATATTTACATGAGAAGTTTTTAATTATAAGCAGTATGTTTGATGGGAGAAGAATTAACATTAACTCAATAGGAGATGCTGCAATAACTTATTTGTTCATTCGTTCATTCATTCATTCATTCACCCATTTATCGACTCATAAAATTCTGCCTGAGCCACTCAGTCTATGAATGTGGGAGCTTAGAGGTATTTGAATGGGGGGAGGATAATCTACCATTTCATATTTATAATGAGAATTTAGGGGTCTTATTAAAAGGAAAAGGTAAAAAGGGAGAATGAGTAATCATAATTCTTAGCATAAAATTTCATTACAATGGCAAACACATTACAGTACTTATATACAAAATAATTCTGGAAAATATCTGACCATTTACATAAAGTATTTTATATTAAAAATAGTTTATAGAAGAAACACTTAATTTTGAGAGATGATAGAGTAAATTATCAGATTTATGAAATTTATTTGTTTAGTTGTTAGTCCACACCTGAGGATATTTTTCCATTGATTTTTAGAGAGTGAAAGGGAGGGGGAGAAACAGAGAGAGAGAAATATCCATGTGAGAGACACACATCAATTGGTTGCCTCTCGCATATGCCCTTGACTGGAATTGAACCCAGGACCCTTCAATACACAGGCCAATGCTTATGCACTGAGCCAAGTTGGCTAGGGCTATGGAAATTATTTAGGTTGAGTGTGAAGAAAGAAAATGTGTATAAAATGCTTAAATGCATTTTCTCATTAAATATTGTATAATAAAAATAAAAATAAAATGAGAAAATGTAATTGCTCTGTATGAAGTAGTATTCTAAAACTCTAGGATTAAAGGGTATTATTAAATTAGACTTTTTAGGCAGAGCAATATAGAATACAAATCAGTCTAACTATTTGGGTTGATGTTAGACTTTACCTAATTACACAAACTTCATGCATGTCAGAGAATAACAGACTGTGATCTCATTCTAGAATTATTCCAGAAACCGGGACACCTCTGCTTCATGAATTGCTCTAAGTGTTTTGCACCTCTTCTGCCTTTGTATTTTTGTTTGTTTTTGTTTTGAATCTGTACTTGTTTACTCAAGTGCACCAAAATAAGGAGAAAGTTGAATTGGTACTTTCCACAATAAAATCCTTCTAAAGTCATTATAAGTATTTGTCATTTAGAATAGTTCTTATGATAATGAAATAAGACTCAGGGTAATCAATTATAACTATATTTTGGCTTCTACAAGAAAGTTGAAACTTGTTTCTTTGGATACTCAAATGGAAGGAGAAGACAAAGAATGTCAATCTGAAAAAGGCCCAATTATGCTCATGATCATGGGAGATCTAAAGCTCTTATTTACTTACAGCCTAACTCTTTTGCATAGTTCAACAGAGTACAACAAATCACCAAAGCTGGACATTGACCTTTGTGAGGAGAGAGGCTTGAATGTTAGAACATTTTATATAATGAGGCCTGGAGAATACACCAAGTGTTGGTAGATGTGTGTGTGTGTGTGTGTGTGTGTGTGGCAGAGAAATGGCTCATAAGTCAAATAATACTAGCATGCTAAAGGCAAAGTTACATTTTTAGTACATAGCATGGTGTGTCAGAGGCTGTGTTAGACAACAACGGAGCATAGGTCAGAGTCAGGAGAGTCAGGTGTGAGCTCAACTGTCACTTACTAGGATCAGGTTGCTTAATCCTCATGGTCTTCTACCTCATTTTTTTCTAATCCTCATCTGAGGACATGCTTAGAGGAAGAGAGAGCAAGAGAGAGCGAGAGAGAGAAAAAGAGAGAGCTCGCGAGGTGCTTTCCATATGTGCCAGACCCTGGGAATCAAACAAGCAACCTCTCCGTGCACAGGATGATGCTCAACCAACTGAGCCACTTGGACAAGGCTGTTGCCTTGTCTTTAGAATGAGGGAGAGCTATCTATGATATTTAAGGTTCCTTTTATTATCAATAGTTGTGGCTATAAGGACACAATGGAGGAAGACAAATTCTATGAGCAAATAAAGATTAATACATAAGGATTTTCTTACAGCTTTTTCAAAGCAGCTCTTTTATCACTCTTCATATGAACATTGTTGACCTTATTTCTCATTGTTTTCTTTACCTAAGCTATTTCAGGTTTGGGGTTTGTTTTTTGCATTACCAACTTTACTTCCTCTGTTCTGAACCAGCAGTGATATATATAAATACAGTTTTCACTTTGCATCAATGCAAGTTCTCAGGGTCATAAAAAATTTTTCATGAACCAAAATGTTTACATTTACATTCTCTGGAGCTAAGAAGGTTCCTGCCACTCAAAAAGAACTACTTAACAAATGGAAAATGGGAGATATCTGTAATACTATCAACAATAAAAATATATTTTAAAAAGAATCTAGGAAAAATACACGTTGAAAATGAAAATTTTCTCTACAAAAAAATGAATTAGTGTGTTTTAAAATTTAAAAAAATCATTTTGAATGCTATTTCAGAGGACTGAATTCTGCTTTGAAGATGAGTGTGTGAAGTTTAAGATGGTAGAGGGGACAGAAGAATCGGGGCTATGGAGTATAAAGAGTGCTGGGTTGGAGTGAGACAGCCTCTTTTGCCACCATCGCCCACCAAACACACACAACAGGTGCTGCCTTGAATGCTTCAGTCCTTTGAGAATTTGTTCTGATCATGCAGACACATTGATATAATGATAATCATGTCCTTCTTTGACTTAATTAGCACTTGACTATATTTCAGTTGCTGTTACATATGCTATCTTTGTGCCATAACTCAGAAAGGTGATATTATTTTCCCCATTTTAATGATAAAAATCTGAAGCTCAAACAGGTCAAATAATTTATGTAATGTAAGTGATGATCTAGATTTTAGGTTCAAATCTATGAACCTAAATGTTTTCTTGTGAAAATCATGGCTTTGTAATTTATGAGACTAGACTAGTAACTGTGTTTCTCACCTATAAAAATTAAGACAGTTTCTAACTTGAAATGCGTAATGAAATGATACTTGTGAAAGTGCCAATTCAAGGTACAGGCTTAATTGCTAAATAAATGGAGTCCCTGACATCTAGGGGCAATGTAACTTGTCTCGCATTTTATCTTGTACTAGGTCTTGAATTAGGCAAAACATTATTGACATTTTAAAGATGGAGGAATTGAGGCATGTGAAGATTAAGTGATATAAAATACCATTTGACACTTGAGGTCTCACAGCAGATAATGGCAGAGATGCTACTTAACATAAACTTTTCTCAGTCCAGACTTTTTTTATCACTAAGTTGTCTTTAACTTTTCACCAGAAAGATAAATAGACATGGCAGTAAAAAACAAAAAACAAACAAACAAACACAGCAGAACAAAACAAAACAAAATAAAACAAAACAAAACAGCAGAACATGGTAGAAACCCCATGAGTGTTGGAGCCAAATGAGTCTGGCCTTCAATTGTAGCCTCACTGCTTCCTGTCTGGTGACTATTGAGTTACTTGATTTCTTTGAATTTCAGTTTCTTGTCTATTAAATGGACAAAATGCAGATTTTGTGGTAGGTTTCTAGCAAAAATGTAAAGTGTTTAAGTGATACTTAATGAAGAAGAGCTACTATTTTTCTATTTTTAGCAACAATTATTACTACTTAGTTATAATTTATAATTATATATGTGTTTATAATTACTTAACCCTCATTTGATTAACAACAGCATAGTGTCTATGATATATCAGGTATTGTCCCAGTCTGTGGGGCCAAAAAGTTAATCAAGACACATGCTTGTCATTAGGGTTACATCATCGACAAGTCTTAGCATTTTCACATCATATGAGATATTGTTGTATTAAATGTACATCACTAGTTTTCACAAATTTTTAAGACTTTAAAATATAGTTTATGCAATTTTCTCTCTGGAGATAAAAAAAAAAAGTCAGAACTACCTAGTTCAGTTGTTCACTCTGAGGGTAGGGTAAGATTCTGCTTTTAGCTTCCTGGATGTGTACTAGTGACCCACACCTGTGATCTCTGAGGCATGCAGACAAAAAGAAGGTGGGGGTGGGGTTCATGTGCTGGGCTCACCATTGCCCTTTTTAAACCTTCCAAATGACCACTTCCCAAATTAGCAGTGTCTTACATATATAAAGTGATTTTATCTTTTAAAAATCTTTTCATATATTTTGACATAGACATATTAAATATTCATTTTGTGATATTTTATTTCAGAGTCAGAATATAACTCAGGCATAACACACCTTTTGAAGAAGAGAGCAAAAATGAAAGAAATAAATTTATGTTCCCTCTCCTTCCTGGGGAGATGTAAAGCAACTGGTTTTCAGTCTAAAAACACTTATGAAAATTCAGTATAAGATCTTTATGAGTCTCATGATTCTGAGCTATTTAATACAACCACACCAATGAATAATTGGATTAGAAATATGACCTTATTGTAGCTCACCTCAAGCCCAACCCAAACTGAAGTCCACATCTCACCCACAGAAAGGGGATTTTTAGCCAGGGCACAAAGTGGATTAAGTTCAGGAACTTATTTGCTTGTTTACTCAACAATTTCTTTTGGAGTATTTACAATGGTCTAGGAAAGCAGAATAAAATCTTGGCGGAAACAGACACTGTAAACCTCATAGTCCAGTGAGGGACAAAGATAGAAATAATCTCAGAAATAAACATGAAATGATACTTTAATAAAATCTATGGGAGCTACATGGTTTAATGAAGGCCATGAATAGGCAGATTTGATCTAGTTAGCAGTCAGGAAACACTTTCGGGTGTAATGATGCTTGAGCTCAAATTTGATGAAAGAGTGGGAGCAACTAGTCCAAACTCGGGAGAATGTGACAATGGTCTGAATGGCTGGGAGAGGAAGTGAGGAGATATGGTATAAGGTAAGTCTGAGAAGTCTGAGAAAGGAGTCAGACCACTTATGGCTTTATATGATATGCTAACTTGTGTTGTGTGGTGGCTCTTAAAAGCAATGGGAACCCATGTACAAAGTGTTTTAAAACAATGGCTTGTTTTTGTTGTTAGTTTGTTTCTTTTTTATTTGTTGAGGATATGAGATAAATGCTTAGATGTATATTTAAAAAAGATCACTCTCCATATAGTGATGACAATAGATTGGAAGGGAAAAATAGATGCAAGGTGACATGAACTATGGTGGTAGAAAGAAGTACAAATTAATTAAAAGCTCTCAGGCTCATAATCTTCTGTCCCCAACATACAGGCTTCTCCAAAAGAAAGGTCAGTTTTGAGTCATCTTTTGTTAAGCAACCCAAAGAGTCCCACTCACTTTAGGACACGTGGTCAGAGGAGACAGCGGGGAAGTGACACATTGACCTCACTGCACATTCCAAATCTGTTCTTTAATTTTTAAAACTTAGATGCTCATAGCCACCACAGTGGCTTAATGGAATCATTCCCAATGGATAGGAAATGTCATCCATTTGTCTCCCCAGATTCCTCTTGGACATAGGCCACTTTCTACAAAGAGTGGCTTGGAGCCATGCAAGTTTCAAAGGAAATTGGCCTTTCAAAGGGGCGTATGAGTAGATAATGCATATTGCCATCATAAAATATCTAATGAATATTAAGGGTGGCTTTCATTTGTGATGATTGAAATGAACTCAAGTTCCCACTCTAGGATGCCGGAAAATGTTCCTCCCTGGAGAGATCTAATGGATTTGGGGCATTCTGAATGATTTGGCGAGAAATCAGAGGTACCTGCACAGCCACCTGCAAAGGGCACTTCGTTTCTAACATGTGATTGTCACCACCACAAAATATTTTCTCTAAGAACCCGGAATGGTTGATGCGACCCACTGTAAGTCATGCAAGGTGTCAACTGAAAAACGGGAAAAAGAAGTGGTTAAAGATACCGCAGCTTTAAAAACAAAATTGACTTGTAGAGAGGGTTATTTCCTTTTAGAAAAAAAATAGATGCGCCACCTGCAAGAAATTTAGATCAGCTGTTTGTGGCAAGGGCCATCATATTTTGAGGCCATTGAGAACTCCTACAGCTCTCTGTATGGAGTAGATTAAACTGTTCCCATACAGTGGTAATATATCACAAAGAGCAGTAACAGGAATACAATATGTTGTAGCAGTTAATGGTACAACTTCCAGTTAAAACAATATTCTTAGAGTTTCTTTGACCAGTTCCCATTTTATGTATGCTATTTTTGATAAGTTATTTTTTTTTCCTATTTGTTGAATCAATATCTTTCAAAGCTTTATAGGATTAAAGAGGAAAATTAGAGGCAAGAATTCCATGGAGCTTTGCTAGCTCTGTGGGCCCGGTTAATATTCTGAGAAATGCAAAAATAATCTATGAACACAGCAGTTGAGGATTAAAATAAAAATTTATTGTCACCTTTAAATTTAATGTATACTTGGAAGGAAAATGAAGCAGTAATCCAAAGCAGCAATTATCCAAAAGGCATTCAGATTTTACTATGGAATGTGGCAGAGAATCTCTTCAGAGAAAGTAATTTTTAATGCTAGATGTTTAACACTTGAAGTAAAAAGTATTGTTGGAGGAGTGTTTTCCTTTGTGGAATGAACCCGTGAATCTGCTACTTATGTCATGAGCTAGATGCACTGAAGGAAGTTAACCCAAATGTTCTGCATACTTTTTATAGAAAGAAATTATTACTATAATTTAAGACAGTGAATTCCTCTTTGACACTGGACAGCAGAGCTTGATGCATTGGGGACATTTTTCTGAGTGTAGACTTGGCTCTCAATTGGACTTCCACTGGATGGGAAACTTCTTCATTTGTGAAGATGCTGGGTGGGAGGACAAGTCAGATGGTACAGGCTATAATTTTCTTAGCTATACAATAAATAGATAAGTCTAGATGGCCATAGACCTTTTCAGGGATAAATATTCTTGAATTGACTTTGTGAAGGAATAAGTAGCAGTTGTGGATTATATTAAGCCATCATCTAGGGGGATAGGAGGACCTGACTCCCATGAAAATATTTTCAAACTCAGAGACTTATATTTTAAGAGACAAAATGGTGAACACCTTTCTTTACCCATATCCTATATAAAATCCTATATAATAAAGAGGTAATATGCAAATTGACCATCACTCCAACACACGAGATGGCTGCCCCCATGTGGTCAAAGATGGCCGCCCCCATGTGGACACAAGATGGCCAATACAAGATGGCCAGCAAAGGAGGGCAATTATAGGTGATCAGGCTAGCAGGGAAGGGCAGTTGGGAGGGACCAGGCCTGCAGGGGAGTGCAGTTAGGGGTGACCACGCTGGAAAGGGAGGGAAGTTAGGGGTGACTGGGCCAGCAGGGGAGGGCAGTTGGGGGCAATCAGGCCGGCAGGGGAGCAGTTAGGCATTGAGCAGGTTGACAAGGGAGTGGTTAGGGGGTGATCAGGCTGGCAGGCAGAACCGGTTAGGGGCAATCAGGCAGGCAGGCAGGCAAGCGGTTGGAGCCAGCAGTCCTCGATTGTGAGAGCGATGTCCGACTGCCCACAAGGACATCCCTCAAGGGGTCCCAGATTGGAGAGGGTGCAGGCTGGGCTTAGGGACACACACCCGCACCCCCATGCATGAATTTTGTGCACCGGGCCTCTAGTTTTATAATAAGTAGACAAGAGGCAATGTGTAGTGTTCTTCTGACTTGGATGTCTTGCCATTGCACACTCACAGAATGCAATCCTGCTTGGATGTGAAAGGCTGATATAGTTATATTTATAAGGGAGAACTCAGGATTTCATTTTCAATGAGAATCAGAGGCCTTTGGAAGCTTGAAAATTTGAAGGAAAGAAATGACATTGGAATAAAGAATTACAACACATCTGCTGATTCCAAATAAAACAATCTGTTTCACAGTTTTGTTAGAATATTATGTTCTGAAATTGTATTTGTCAATGTGTGATTCCATGAAACAACTCCAACAGAAGCACCTAAGGTATCTGTTACTAAGGACAGCCTACTCCAGACTTACCAAATCAGAATTTCATCAAAGTTTGAGAATCACCTCTGAATCAGACAAAACTATTAATTATTACCTGATTTTCAATTTCATCTTCACTTATCCAGAAGTCTTCTTGAAATATATATATATTTCAAGAAGACTTCTGGATATATATATCACTCCACAAGTTATTTAATCTAATAAATACAGCAACCCTATAAAGTAAATAATTCAATTTTCCAAATGAGGCCATAGGACTCTGAAGATTGAGGAAGCTGGGATTTTAGTCAAAGTCTTCTGAATCCCATTCCTGTACAATAATTGTCACCTTAGGGACCTCACACTGACCACACTACAAACAAATGTACTAGGCAGCCCTCAGGAATTCTCAGTACTCAAGGCCCTTATTATCAGCCTGTACAAAAGTATACAGAGCCTCTATTAGGTGCAGCTGATAAATCCCCAGAGATTGTTCTGTGCTTTCCAAATTGACTTGGTTAAACTACCATCACAGAATGTTTTGGGGCTTTTGATAAATCACAGAGCAGAAAAATCCCCAGATAAACCACCAGGCCACTTACCACATATCTTCCAGACTTTATAAAATGCTTTTGAATATAAATAGCCCTTAGGATTATAATAATATAATCATTATTTTCTTTAGTAACTGTAAAAATGGGATCTGATTTTCTTTAGTGGGTCATTGTTGGGTTTTTTCAAGCTTAACATTAAAGCTGGATTAAAATCAATTTATCTGACTCCTTTGTCCAACTTTCTTCAATTTAGGGGAGCCTCATTTATTTTCTACTAGAGGCCCAGTGCACTGGGGGGGTTCCCTCAGTTCAACCTGTACCCTTACCAATCTGGGACCCATCGGGGGATATCCAACTGCTGGTTTAGGTCCACTGGGATCGGGTCTAAACCAGCAGTCAGACATCCCTCTCACAATCTGAGACTGCTGGCTCCTAACCACTCACCTGCCTGCCTGCCTGATTGCCCCTAACCCACTTCTGCCTGCCAGCCTGATCACCCCTAATTGCTCCCCTGTCAGCCTGATTAACACCTAACTGCTCCCCTGCCGGCCCAATCACCCCCACTGCCCTCCCTTCCCAGCCCAATCGCCCCCAACTGCCCTCCCCTGCCAACCCGATTATCCCCAACTGCCCTCCCCTGCAGGCCTACTTGCCCCCAACTGCCCGCCCCTACCGGCCATCTTGTGACAACTTGGGGGCAGCCATCTTGTGACAATGTGGGGGCAGTCTTCTTATGACAATTTGGGGGTGGCCATCTTGTGACAATGTGGGGGCAGTCTTCTTGTGACAATGTGGGGGTGGCCATCTTGTGATGATGTGAGGTGGCCATCTTGTGAGGATGTGGGGGTCAATTTGCATATTACCTCTTTATTATATAGGATGCTGCCATTTTTCAACCCTCTCTTCTGCTAACTCCTCCTTATTAGTAAGGATATTTTAGTGGATTGTCTTCCTATAGTCCCAGTAGCCATGGAATTCCCTGAAAATACTTCTGTGTGAGCTCAGGCCCCTAAAGCAGCATTCTACCCCATCACTGAGGAGCAAAAGTCATTCCCTCTGTCAGAGGGTCAATGAAAATACACAGTTTTGATAATGATTCAGTTCAATACTTTAGTAGGAGTTGCCAATATCATTTAGTCTTGAAGGTTAGGTCCTAACATATTTAACCAAGCCAATGTATTTGAAAGGGATCTCAAGGTAGTGTGTGTGTGTGTGTGTGTGTGTGTGTGTGTGTGTGCTTTTTTGCATCAGATAGCATTAACATAACTTACAAATGTGAAAAAAGCTTTAATTTGATTAATCATTGCCAAACTTCTTCTGCTCTTATCTTTATTCTAAAGCAATATTTTTTTAAGTGGCTTTATTTAGTGGTAGCCATGTATGATGCAATATATTTTTTAAAAAATATTCCTTTAAGTGTCAGAATACATTGTGGGAAATGAAGATCATTGGTGTTAAATGGTAAAAACAAAAAACAAACAAACAAAAAAACAACAACACAAAACAAAATAAAAAATAAAAAAACGATGATTTTGAAATATTTCTGCTACAAGGCTTTTTGAAATTGAGTACTTACCTTCTGTTATGTGGTTTTCCTAACAGTCTGCAACCTTTGGATATCCATATTCACCACAATTAGAAATTTTGGTGGTTATATTTATTGTGCATTAATTAGTGCAGATGAAAATGATGAAGTGTCTCCTTCAACTAAAATACAACTGAACTTAAATTCAATCATGGGAACTATAGTGAAAATGTGGTTATTGTCCTTGTCAATCAAAGCAAAAGCTTGGCCTTTGTATCTGGGCAAACTGTTAGAAAGGGAAGGTTAAGTTTTACCAGTAACAAAAACAGACTAATACAGTAAGAAAGTCAGTCAGGTGAATAAATTATGATACAGTAAAACCTTGACAAAATCAACTAATTCAGGCAAGGGGTTGTCCAGTAAAGCCAAAAGCCTGTTATATAATAAAGTAAGTTTTCCGAATGAATATGTTAAAAAATTGACTAATTGGTTAGTTTACCTGTTTTTACTTATGTAGACATGTTTATGTAATTAAAATTAGGTATGTATGAAAACCTTAATTTCACATAAAACTTTTCTATATGTATTACAGAAATTTTAAATTTATACTAAATAGGTCTAGTAAATGTGGGCATTCACCAGTCACTCAGAGTAAATAAATTAACATGGCTGGGGCGTGGCTTAGCTCATGTGGAAACATCACCCAGCAGGAGTCAAAACTGCTGTAGAAAGTCACACGATGTGAGCATGGACTAATCATTCGTGGAACATTGTTTCTGAGCAGTGACTCTTGTATTCAAATATGTTGTAGATAAGTAATATTTATTTATGTTGGCAAAATAATGTTTTTTTCCAACATACGGCTTATTCAGTAAAATGTGTTAAAATAATTGAATTAATCAAAAAATAACCTGTTCATTTAATTATAAACAAATCTTGGTTAAAAGCATTTTAAAATAATAGGGTGTTACTTTTTACATATGACAAATGGACCAAAAATTTTGTCTGTTAAATCCAGTTTGTTAAATCGAGGTCCATAAAATTGAGGGTTTACTGTATGTGTCTTTTCTTTCCATTGAGTAGATATATCTCCCATCCTCCACCCCACTGGCTTGTCTTTTGAAATTATACATATCAATATATATTACCAATATAATGGCAGTTATCAATATATATTAAGTCCCTAGTATTCACAGAACATTTTTGCATTTTTAGTGTGGCTAGCGCTGTACTTGCTATGATGTTTAGAAGTTTATGCAGTGTGGCATAAGAAAGACTTATAAGAAGAAGAAGTCCTGAGTTTGAATTTGGAATCCATGCACACTCACTCACATTACTGTCTAATGCCCAGCTGCTTCTGTGTGGTAGTGGAAACAGCCTTTCCCCTAGACTCCTTGTTAGAGGATAAGAGATCTTTTATGAAAAGGTACTTAGCTCTCTGCCTGGCACACATCGATGGTAGCTGAAAACCCCAAGAACCAATGATAAAAGGAAAGAAATACACGTATTTTAGAAAGCTGCAACTCAAAACAAGTGAGGCATTTATAGATTTGGATGTAAATGAAACATTTTATTGAGTTCATTGACTTGCTTTTGAACTTTACTACTGTATCTAAACTTCTCAGTATAGTGCCTGGTGTAAATGTTAACATTATCAATAGGCTGATGAATATAGATAATTTCCATACACCTTTGAGAAATTCTGTATCATATACAGAAATCTAATGGTTTCCTCTCGGCTTCATATGCTTTGTGGTGTGTGCCTTCTATTTGTCTAGCTCTTACCTCCACTCAATTTCAATTACTTCTCCACTGGCTTTTCAATCCCTTCAAAGTCTGCACACTAACTGGTAAGTGTGTGCTTGCTACAACTTCTCCAGGGTTGATTTTTGGTTACTCTTCTCTGCCTTCTTTCCTTCTCTGACTTCTTCTTTTGGGGTCATTGGGAGAAGTGCCAGTGTAGTGAGGCCTTGGAAAAGAATTACAAAATACATAGAAAGTGGGAAAAGAAAGAGTGCAGAAGAAGGGATGGCACATCCTCTAGTGATAAAACCAAAGTTTATATATTCCACTGATTACTAAAACCAAAGTGGGGTGCTTTTGGTTTGCAGTTTTCTCCCTACTTTGCTTTTGAGTTTTATTCTGCACAGAGGGTTTGGCCATGTGCTACAGTGGAGTCAGTCAGGCTTGGGTTCCAGTCTTTACTACTTGCTAGCTTTTTTATGTTAGGCAACTTAGCTGTTTTGTGCCTCAGTTTCCTCTTTATAAAATAAGATATAATAACATTTTATTCGGATGGCAAGAGAATTAAATGATATTCAGTGATCTATAGCAAGTTATCAACAAATGTGTGCTCATTTTCCTATTCCAAGAAATCTCTCTTCTTGTCTCATTTTATACTTTACAAATGAACTAAACTAAGTATGTGATGTGGGGAAGGATGGCTACCTAACATATAAGCTACATTCTCTGACTGTATATCTAAACAACTCTTCCTTTGAGTCAGTATTTTGAGAATATCTAAGTTCTTCTCTTAGAGCATCTGATTTGAAATCAATTGCCTGGGTTAGAAGAAGTAATCTTCTCCCTTCTAAAGTCCACATAGTTTATGCAAATCAGACATGTTTTAAATGAAGATATTTTTCATTTCTAGGCACATAGTAAAGCTAAAACATGGTGCTTGGAGAGAAGAGTGGAAAAATGAATGAATGCCCATGGGTAAGTGTCAGAGACAGCAGGTCAATTCTCAGCAGCGGGACAGACGAAGAAGCCATGAGGCAAGTGTCAGAGCCAGCAGGAGCACTGCACGGCATTGCTACTCTGAGTTGTTCTGAGTCCATATTTTCTTCTAAATTCTTCCTGACTACGCCAGGGATGGTTCTTCCTTGAACCCTGCCCACTGTACTAATTGTTGGAACTTAGTCCAACCTCCTCCTTTATCCTCTGCTCACTAGTTACAGGTGTTAGGTACAAGCCTCTCTGCCTGGGGCTGGACCTCATAGGACTCCGGGTCTTAGACAGAGAAGCCATGATAGGTTGTGGGTGCATAAGAATGTCTTTATTACAGAAGCCAGAGGCCACATAGTCATTAGATTAAACGGTTCTTTACAGCAGTCCTATATAGGCAGGCAGCCAGACACCTGCTGGTTAACGTGTACATCTTTCCCACAAAGCAGCATTAGTCTCTGTATCCACAGCCATTATCTGAGCAGATACCCGCTGCTCCCTAGATCACGCCCTCACATCGTAGCAGTACCTAAGCTCTTTGCCTCAGCAGCTTCTCTAGCCTCTCTAGCTCAGCAGCTTCTCCTGTCTCCCCTGCCCAGCACACTGCCTGGTCTCTGTAGCCTCACATAGTAACCACTTCTGAGCTCTCTATGAGCTCTTAGTCTTACATCGCAACAGCAGCTCTCAGCTCCATCTGAGCTCTCTAGCCTCTCCTCTCTGGCCCACTCTCTGGTCAGTAACTTGTATATTACTCCAGAGACAAAGAAGGCTAGTTGCTAACAGTGACACCAATCATTTGGCTATAGAAGGACACAGCTTACCGTGAGATTGCTGTGGCCTTACAGCTGTGTATGGTATCTTAGCCTAGGCACAGAGTGCCTTGGACAGTCCGGTGTATTGACAACAAGGCCTCTGTGCTTTAATTGGCCTTGACTATCAGGTTTCTCTGGTGTGGTTCCCACAGTAAGTGTCCCAACTCAGCCACCCCATGGAGATATAGGGTATTTTTTGTTTCCTTTTGCTACTATTCTTAATTGTGCCATATTACTTGTTCAGTCTTTTCCTATTTTGGTAATTCTACCACTACTGATACCTACACAAATGTCCATTGCAGAGAGACAGGGCACCCACTATCAAATACATGTCCATGACCCCTCCTAAATATTTCACATATGTTCTTCCTTGGAGAAAATGTGCTTTTCATGGTAAAAAAAATAACTACAATACAATACTAATTAAGGCTTCCAATGTGTATTAAATGTCATTTTGTAGGAATCACTAAATACAGAACTCCTGTTGTTTGTGTAGCCACAGTTTAATCGCTGTGGAAGAATTTCCATGATGACAGTAGAAGGCTGCACCACACATGACAAAACAGCCTCTAGATCCAGTGCTGCCCCAGCTACCTCGGTTTCCTCAGTCAAGCCTTTTCATCTCTGAGCCTTAATTTTCCCAAATTAATTCTGTGATTTTACGTATCAGTGTCCAAGACATCTGTATACATGAGTTTTTCATGTTTATTTAGGGATAGTCTTAATGTAATAACCTCATTGATTTTTGAATTTATTATATTGTTCACTTCATATTTAAAACAAAGGGAAATCATTTTAATTTCTCCTTCAATACAATACAATTAAAAGCATATACTTTACATGTCTGGTTATGTCATAAAACTAATATTTTGGTAACATTGTTGGTTACAGTTTTCAGTAAATTAAACATGTTTTACATTCATCAAATTATTTACTCATTTGTGCCAGTACAACATGTTGTGTCTCAGGAGGTTATGGTGAAGTTGCAGAACAGGAAGCAGAATGCTTTAACTGTGTCTTCTTGCTCTCTTGTGAGTCTTATCACTTTAGTAAAGATATATCACTTGTAAACTGTGCGTGCATTTATGTTGCTTGAAATACTGAAAACATACTCATCTTCTGTATTTATAATGGAATCTATTTAAACCATTCAAGATTAGAAAAATCCAGAGAGTGTATAGCCTTAGAGTGTCAGACGTTTGAATGCCACCTACCCCATTAGAAAGAACACATTTGCTTGCATGAGAATTGAAAATTATCCTCACAATTCATGACCTTACCAGGAAATACACATAATAGAAGTAACAGCTGTCCTCTAGCATCCTTAGTATTGATCTAAATGATAGTATGTTTCTTAACGAGTGTTTTACTTGCATAAGAATAGACATTTCAAGATACAGATATAGACCAATTTTTCCAATGAAGATAAAAATCAAGAAAAACTAGTCTTGGAACTCAGATAGTTTGCTACTGGGAAATTAATTTTATTTAACTCATGGTTATGAGATTTTCAACTTATTTTGTAAATTAGTATCAGAATATCAATATCAAAATCATTTTAATTATTTGTATTATAGTACTATCATTTTCCATTGTGACATTTCAATCACTAAATAAGGCATTCTGGCAGGATTGAATTTAATGCCTCTTTCTTTATTCGGGTAACATTATGCAGACAGGAGAGGTCTGGTATAATGTTTTGGACCAAACTGAGAAGAGAAGCTGATCTTTGCTCCCTCCTTTTTGTTTGTTTCATAGGTGAGGAGATACCAAGGAAGTAGAGAGGTCAATAAGTTTTGAAAGGTTTGCAGATTTTCCCCATTCCACATCTCTAATCTGTGCTCCACAGTTCAGCCAAACCTTTTATCTAACATGCAAATCTGGTAGTGTTGCTCTCTTGCTTTGGCAACAGTTCTTCCATAGTTTCCATCCCATACAAATCTACACTCCCAGTACATTTAAATCCACACTACTTAACATGTTGTAGTTTAGTAGGGCAACCGTAATAAGGTACACAAACTGGGTGGCTTAAAACAATAGATATTTATTACCTCACAGTTCTGGTGGTTAGAAGTCCAAAATCAAGGTGTTAGCAGAGCCATGCTGTACTTAAGGCCTTTAAAGAAGGATTCTTTCTTGTTTTTTCCAGTTTCTTGGCTTGTGACAGCATGACTCCAGTTTCTTTTACCATCATCACATGGTTATCCTCTCCCTTTGTGCATGTGTGTGTCCAAATTTTCATCTTTTAAGGACAGTCATCCTGCATTAAGGGTTCACCCTACTCCAGAACAACCTTACCTTAACTAATTACACCTGAAACAACCCTATTTCCAAATAAGGTCAGATTCTGAGGTACTGTGGGTTAAGACCTTCAAACATTATACGTGGCCTCCAAATCCTTCATAGTCTGGCATTAAACCACCCATCATCACCATTATCTGTCTTTTTCCTTGTTTACCACATACAATAGCTGCACAAAATTACTCCTCACTTCCAGATAATACCAAACAGTTTCATGTCTCTGGTCCTATTACATATTCTTCTTATGGCTGAAATGTCCCTGTCTTTTCCTTTATGTAGATGGCAAATTCCCACTTGCCTCACTAGTACCTCATTTATTGAATACTAGAGGCCCGGTGCATGAAATTCATGCATGGGTAGGGTCCCTAGGCCTGGCCAGTGATCAGGACTGACCTGTGGGGTGACTGGCAGGGCAATCGGGGAGCCTCCGCTGGCACCTGCCTTGGCTGGCCTGGGGCCTGTGGGCTGGGGGCAGCTCTTCCATTGAGTGTCTGCCCCCTGGTGGAGTACACATCATAGCAGCTGGTCATTCCATCAGTCATTCTGCTGTTCAGTCGATTTGCATATTAGGCTTTTATTATATAGGATTTCTATATCTTTCCAGACAAAACAACAACTTACCCTCTATTCCTACCCTGCTCATGCACCTTGGATTATACAGAACACATTACATTGGATTCCAACTCTCTATTGATTTCCCTTTCTTCCCACTAAACTAATAACTGTTGGAAGGTACTATCCATGCTTCTCTCCATCTTTAGATACCTGGTAGAGGGACAGACCCATAGTGGACATTTAATAAATATTTGTTAAACAAATAAGATAGGACTCTTTCCCTATATATTGGAATATGACAAGAATGAGAAGAGCCCAGAAACAATAACATGTGCCTGTGGGCATTCAGGTCCTGCCCAGTCTTCTCTGCGTGACTAACAGAATGATTTGGCCAAGTCCTCCTCATCAGTGCAAAGCAGTCACAGGAAAAGCCTTAAAGCATTTTAAGGTTTTCCAATCTGGTGGCCAGAGCTGAGATGACTAAAAGACAAGCAACAGACTTCTTCAGTTTCCAAATGGGTACCTTGTAAAGATGATATTGAGTGGATTCTGTTCACCACTAATTGCCAGCAGAGGAGGTGACCTTTGCTGGATGAAATGAAGAAGTTGGCTTTGCATGAACCATATGCCATACTTACTGATTGTACCAAGAACTAGAAAAAAAGTCCACATTTTCCCCCCTAAGTGTTTATCATTTTGAAAAGCAAGTTTCTTTTCTCTTTCAAAGGAGAAGTGTTAGTTTTCTAAAGTACCAAGATGAGCTTGTAAGTTCAAGTCAAGCTCTAATATTGAGAGGATTATAGGGCGAGAGGTTTAGTGGACATAGGGACAATATATTTTTTTTCAATAGGTAAGGAGATATTTCATTTCAATGAATGCTTTGCAGGCTCAGCCTTAGAAGTCCTGTAATAGGAACCTAAATTGCTAGCAGTGGGAATTCAAATAGTCAGTTTCCCATATGTATAAAACTACAATAAATACTTCATAGGAAAGATAGGAAAGCTGCTAGGGTGAAATAATTTATCAATAACAGATCATTATTATCAATAGGAAAGTATGTTGACATTTCTTATGGATTTCTCCATAAAGGAGAAAGTATTTTTTTAAAGTGGTTTATGGTGTCTTAAAATTAAAAAAAAATTTTTTTTATAATATCTAGTTAAACATTCATTCTGCCTACCTTATCCCTTTTGGTTTTGAGGAGTATAAATTCTGAGGTTTTGAGGCTGATATTTATTAATTCAAGAAGTTGGTGTGTAAATATATAGCGTTGAGTTTATTCCTCCACTAAACAAACACATTCTGAGTCTCTCTCTGTGCCATAATCTAGAGCTAGCAATAGGCCTGGACTCTGCCTTCTAGGTAATCAAACCAACCAACCAGTCAAGAGCACTGACAACTAGCAAGCACTTATATGGATTCAGTCAGAAAAGGCCCTCTGTGCAGGTGGCATGAAGCCTGATGCCTTAAGGATGACAAGGAGCCAGCCATGTGAAAAATGAAGGGAAGAACATCTCAAACACAAGAGAGGGCTTGGCCAAACGCCCAAGGCAGACAAGAACTGAATGGTTTATAAGCACAGAGAAAAGACCAGCATGATGGGAGCAGAGAAAGAAAGAGAGTGGCAAGATTGGAAAGGCCAGAGATTCAGGCCTTCCTGGTCATGGGAAAGAGTGTGGAGTTTGTTTTAAGAGCAATTGCAAATCCACAGTTAAATGTGTATTACCAAATCTAAATGAAAGCAGAACTGAATTTCCCCGTAGAAATTTCTCCTAGCTGGTGGCTTGGAATAAACATCAGATGCAAATACCATTATAACATGAACAGTAAGAAAATATCAGATTAAACTAGAAATGGTATATGTACAGGCTTTGGAAATCAGAGGGCAGACATGCTACCAGGAAGTTGGGTCACACTATGACCACATCCTACATGAGAATGGGTCTTGCTTGAAACCCTAGATACCTCATACTGGAAGCAGGTATCTGGGATTTATTTATCTTCTATAATTGAAACTTTGTTTTTATCTTTGTATTTGAAGGAGGTCAATGAAACTAGCATTTGTTAGACCTTCTCTGTGTTAGAAATTTTTTACATATGGTCTTATTCAATCCCAACAACAATCAGATGAGAAAATATTATTTTCCCCTCTCATCAAAGAAGAAAATGAACTCAAGAGGTCAAATGTTGGACCCAAATTTATATAGGTTGACTGAACTCAAACTTACGTCAGTCCTCCAAAGACTGTACACTCTAATCCCACAAGAAGACCTACAAGGGTGGCATGAGGAAAAGGAGACCCAAGCCAGACTTTCTCAGCAAAAGACTAGTCACCAGAATGTGTTAGCTGCTGTAGGGACCACTTTGGTTGATTAGAATTCGATGCCCTTAAAAATAAAAGAGGAAATTTGATTTATCTCCAAGTAGATACTAGTTTTCCATTAATACATTAGTTTTTTTGAGCTTCTGGAAACAGATGTAAATGGCTATTTGGTTCACCATACTACTTTATTAACTAAGAAAAACTGACTTTTCTTTCATTCTCACAATATAGCTGCAAAAGTTATGGAATATTTTCTTATTAAAAAAGAAAATGGAATTGAGTTGTAGATAACATACTTGTAAAATCCTGTAAATGATCACCTGAGTTTTCCCTTCCCAGAAATGACAAATACAAATGCAATAAATTTACAATACAGGAGTGTTTTGAAGAAGCTGTGCCTCACTGTGGCTTCACACTTCATGTGGAAACCTCACTTCATGTGTGTTGGGTTGGGGAGACCAATTTAAAACATACCTGGTCTCTAAGAAGATTTTCATTACCCTTTGTATGAAAAGAAAAAGATGATATTCCATCTAAATAAACACAAACATATATACACACATTTATATACATATGCACATACATACATGCATATATATGTGATATGTGTGTATAAATATGACATTATGAAATTTGATTTTGCTGTGGTAAGCATTTTTACATTAAAATTCCACCCCAATCATATTTTATTCATTTCTTTGGTTATTTATTTTATTCATTGAACTGATATGCAATTAAAGTATTTCATTTTATAATTATATTATAGGCAACATTGATGGGATTAAGAAACACCTAGAGGTTTTGATTGTTTTAATAAATAGGATATATATTATTATCTCTTATTAGAGTCTTGGTGCATGAAATTTGTGCACGGGGGGAGGGGGGTGTCCCTCAGCCCAGCCTGCACCCTCTCCAATCTGGGACCCCTGGAGGGATATTCGACTGCCTGTTTACAGGAATCGGGCCATGGGGGTGTGGCCAGCCTGGGAGAGGGGCTGAGGGCTGTTTTCAAGCTGGTCACACCCCCTTCAGGGTGGGGGTCTCCACTGGAGTGCCTGGCCAGCCTGGGTAAGGGGCTGATGGCTGTTTGAAGGCTGGCCACACCCCCGGTGACCCAAGCTCCCAACCCCTCCTTTTTTTCCAGTGCCTCCTTGAGTGGAAGCCAGGGCCAGCTGGAAGCAGGTATCTGGGATTTATTTATCTTCTATAATTGAAACTTTGTAGCCTTGAGCGGAGGCCAGGGCCAGCCAGGGCAGGTGGGAAGCTTGGCTTCCTCCATCACTGGGGGCAACCCAAGCCTCCTGCTAGCTCCAGCTTGATGCCCGCTGCCATCTTTGTTGGGTTAATTTGCATACTAGCTCCTGATTGGCTGGTGGGTGTAGCAGAGTGATGGTCAATTTGCATGTTTCTCTTTTATTAGTGTAGATAGGCTTTCAGCATTAGCATAGTTTCAAATAGTAAGGTCTGAAAAACAATCTGGTCACTCCTGAATCTGTTATAAATTGTTCTGACTAGTGAAGGTGGAAAGGAAATAGAAATTATTTTGTTCTTCCTGTTTAAGAATAGCTTTTCTTCAACAATGTTTTATTAATTACATTTTTCCTCAGTAGGCAAAGGCAGGAATCATGGTCTACTGATCAGCCCAGTCTACCTTCCTCTTATGCTTCTGGGGAAAGATATATGAATTAAGCAGGGGATTTTTATAGCACATGTGGAGTATACTTTGATCAGATAGACGTTAATTGAAAAAACACTTTTGTGCAAAGTTAGTTCAATTTCTTCTGTCAGTATTGTACTACGGACAGAATTTTTTTCAGCCTAATGAAAAAGGATTCATGCATGGTTGAGGTGGTACTGAATTGCATTCTTAATTTAAAAATTACCTTGAACACTTTTAATACAAATGTAAGTTTTTTATTATTTTATACTATCTATAAAAATGAAAAGGCAAACTATTTCACAGGATACTATATTTCTGAGCTTGTGAGAAGAAATGTGGAGAGAGCACAATTACTTAAATGTGAAAATGAGCTTCCCTGGAAATGCTTTATGTTTGTGTTAAGATTGATGTAGGACATCAATCTTAAAAAATTGTATGGTAAGTGTGGTGGTGACAGAGATCAGTTTTATGTAATTAGCTATACCTTCCATGTAATTTGGAGTTTAGCAAATAAAATAAAGAGATGCAAATATTTTAAAGGGCAGAGTGAAAGAAGAGAGTCTGAGGTGATAAAAATGTGAAAAAATATAGTTGACCAAACTATATTTAGTGGATCAGAATTTAAAACACTGATTATAAGGATGCTCAATGAACTTAGAAGAGTAGATGAGAACTTCAACAAACAGATAAGAAACATTAATATAGAGCTAGAAAACATAAAAAATAACTAGTCAGAAATGAAGATTACATTAACTGGAATAAAGAATGCATTACAAGGAATCAACAGTAGAATAGAAGAAGCAGAGGATCAATTCAGAGATTTGGAAGACAAGGAAGCAGAAAACACCCAATCAGAATAGCAAAAAGAATTTTTTAAAAATGAGAATAGTATTAGAAATCTCTGGGATAATTTCAAGCACACCAGCATTTGCATTATGTGGGTGCCAGAAGGATAAGAGAGAGAGCAAAGAAATGAAAACCTATATGAAAAGATAATGATGGAAAACTTCCCTAACCTGGTGAAGGGAATAGACACACAAGTCCAAGAAGTGCATAGAGTCCCAAACAAGATGAACCCAAAGAGGCCCACACCAAGACACATCATAATTAAAATGCCAAAACTTAAGAAAAAGAATCTTAAGAGCAGCAAGAGAAAAGCAGTTAATTATCTACAAGGGAACTCCCATCCTATATAATAAAAGCCTAATATGCTAAGTGTCTGGTCGTCTGTTCAACCAATCAAAGAGTAAAATGCTAATGATATGCTAAGGCCACTCAACTGCTTGCTATGACATGCACTGACTACAAGGGAGCAGACGTTCAGACTAGTAGGTTAGCTTGCTGCTGGGGTCCAGCCGATCAGGACTGAGCTTGATGGGCCGGACATGCCCTGGAGCCCTCCCACAGTCCCTCCCTGGCTGGCCAACCTCCTGCATCCCTCCCCGGCCCTGATCATGCACCAATGTAAAGATTATGACCATAATTTGGATGTGACCTTGAGGCAAGAAAAACTGGTAAAATTAATGGTTAATGGATAAGATAATAATAAATACATTTAAGAAACATAAATTGGGATGCTATAGTTCCAGATCAAGGAAGAAATAAAATATGCTTATAATAGTAACTTCACAGGTAATATTATTCATAGATGAATACCTTATCAAAAAGCCATCAGCAGGGAACTTCAGGACCTAAGGAATTTAATAAACTATGGAAAAGTCTAATCTGTGATTCTACCCTGATTTATATAAGCAGGAAATTAGAAAAAATTATTATTTAAACTAGTATTAATGGGCTCTTGACTCTTCTTGGAATCACAAAAAGGTAGCTTGGGTTGCAGAAGGAAAATAAAGTAGTACTGGTTTGTCCCTGTGTTGATGAGTCTGAATTAAAGAAGAGGGTTCTAGATTAGTTGCATACTTACTGGTTTCAACTTTTTATTCACACTTAATAATTGAAAGAAACATTCTCTCCAACCAGTAGCTCAGCATTATCCTGTACCCAGCCCTTATCATTCTTGGCTCTAACACCCAAGTAAACCACTTCCATTTTATGCCAGGTCTTTGTGTATGCCAAAGCACAACGATGAGATAGAGGGATATTTATGTGTTGAGGCTTTGGATTGAATCCTGACTCCACCACTTACCAGCTGTGCAAATTGGACACATTACCTCACCGCACCTGGAGGTAAGAATGATAACATTAGCAACATGAAGGTTTTGTGAAGATTACATGGGAAACATGTATAAAGCATAAAGCACAATGCCAGGCATAATAATAAGCACTTAAAAAGAATAGACTTTATTATTATTACCTTTGAGAATAAGATTATTTCAATAATCTTGTAACTTTTAATCATAAATGGGTAAAACTGCATCATTACTTATTGTGGCAACCACTTAGTATATAATTAGAATTTATTGAAATAATTTGAGTAATTTGTATTTACTTAGAATTTATTCAGTTCTCTTAATTGTTTTAGTCACTATTGAACTGGTGCTCCTTGTATTTTGTTTACAAAATCTTCTCAAACATTGTTTTCAAACATCTTGCCATGCATAGATATGATGTGAGAAGTTCTTTGTCTCTTTCTAGATAGTTTTTCCTGTATGATTATTTAGGTTCACCATTCATCTTAGACCATTGATCCTTGTTATTTACCTCAATTCTCTATTTCCTCTCTAACTAAAATAATGGAGATAATGTGACACATTATCTTTGTAGGAATTTAAAATAAGACTAATGTTGCAGGGCCAGACTCCCTCCCAAGAGTCATCCCAATATATGTTGGGCCTGACCAGCCCATTTCCTCTCTTTAAAGCATTTCTATAATACGTTTCCCTTCTGCACTTCTAAATAACATTTTAACTTTTTTAAAAATTAAAATGCTTACCCTAAAGGATTAAAAAATTGAAGCTTCCTGTAATATCTTTTTCTATTCCCAGACTTCCTATTTCAATTCTTTTCTGATCCCTCCAGTATTAAAATCATTTTTTTCTCATTAGTTAGATTCATTTTTCTATGTGATAGGCTTGTACTTTCTTGACTTATGTGTTAGTTATTATCTAATGATTCCTGCTTTTCTCCTTGTGAATTCTTTACTCTTTTCATCTTCCAACTCCCTTATAATTATTCAGTTAAACAATTACTCATTATTATTTTGTAAATAATATTGATTTGATGGATAAATCAAATTGTGCTTAGTGCTTTAAGTTCCCTTTGTTATCCATTTTTGGAGCTTATAATTACCTTCCTTTTTTTGATTGATTCTCTATGTGTTGTAATGTATCCCAGATAAATGCCCCAACAAATCTAACAACTTATTTGTTTTGAATATTTAAGTTCACACATTATAATTTCAAATGCTCAAAATTTTCAGATTTTTTTTCTTCTAATGTGGTTTGGTTATTATTTAAATACTAGAGGCCCAGTGCATGAAATTTGTGCATGGGGTGGGGGTCCCTCAGCCCGGTCTGAACCCTCTCCAATCCAGGACCCCTCAGGGGATGTCCAACTGCCAGTTTAGGCCCGATCCTGCAGGAATCCCTGTGGGATCAGGCCTAAACTGGTAGTCGGACATCCCTCTCACAATCTGGGACCGCTGGCTCCTAACCACCTCTGCCTGCCTGCCTGATCACCTCTAATTGCTCCCCTACTAGCCTGATCACCCCTAACTGCCTCTGCTTGCCTGCCTGATGCCCCTAACTGCTCCCCTGCCAGCCTTATTGCTCCTAACTGCTCTCTCCTGCCAGCCTGATCACCCCTAACCGCCTCTGCCTTGGCCCCCGCCACTGTGGCTTTATCTGGAAGGATGTCTGGAAGACGTCTGGTCTAACCTGTCTAATTAGCATATTACCCTTTTATTAGTATAGATGCAGTGCTAAGGCTGAAATTGAAATGGAACTCAATCTTGTCTTGGTTTGGATTCTCTCTGACTTGAGTCTTACATCATCATTTTTGTCTACTCTCTCATTTGCAGAAACACAACTTCTTAAGGAAAACATTCTAGACGCTTGTAGATTCTTTACAATTCTTTGAATGGTATTTTGACATGAAATAGAATTCTAGCCTCATTTTCCCTCAGAATTTAGGAGGCCTCTCCATTGTCTTCCAGCTTCCAGAGTTATTGTTGAAAAGTCTAATGTCATTATGAGTCCTGATTTATTGTACATGGTTCTCTCTCTCTCTCTCTCTCTCTCTCTCTCTCTCTTTCTCTCTCTCTCTCTTTCTCTCTCTCCATATGAACAATGCATTCTCCTCCTGAAGAGCTACCTAAAGAGCCAAGTCATTATTAGGTTACTCTTAGTCTTAAAATAAAAATACACAGAAGTAGTTAGACATATTTGTTGTTTATTAAAATCCAGCTAAAATTGCTTGATGCAGCCATCTCCACATGATGAGTCATCTTGTCAGGAGAATTAAGACACTAAAAATTGAATAAAGCTCTCTCTTTCTTGAACTAAGCAGCTTGAGTGGATACTATCATATTTACTTCTGTTACTTTCCTTTTCTTTGTAGGAAAAATGATCAACCCTCCCATCCCCACCCCAATGTTCCTAAGTGGTTTGGGCATTAACCCTATCACTGCTAGTAAATGTATGAAGACTCTTTAGTAAAACTAAGGCAAGGCACCATATCACAAGGAGAAAATAATAATAACACAGTAATTTTTATGTAGACTTGATACATGTCCTTAAAAGAAAATTAATCTGTGATAAATATGCTAATTTCAAGTCTTTAGGGAAAAACAAACCTTGATAGCTCCCAACTTCTTTACACACCCAGTTAGTGGAATCAGAATTATTTCTTCTTTCAATTTTCTCCTCAAAGCTTGAGCTCATCACTCCCTAAAGCAGGTCACTAGGGAAAACTACATAGTTTTTCAATTAGTAAGACATTAGAAGAAATTTCAAGAGCTTGGGGAATGGGCTGGGTTTCTTACTGAAAAGGATTAGTAAATAGAGACTCCAGAGACAGAGAATGGGTAAGCGATTTCAGAAAGCTAGAAAATATAAGAGATTCACAAGAAGGCTACCATTCCCAAAATCTCTTCCTGTAGGCTTGGGGGAACATACATCCCACCATTTCTCTGTAAACCCCCACATATAAACAAGGAGGTGCTTTATCTACCATGTGGTAAGAATAAGCTACCGTGTTCCCTGAAAATAAGACAGTGTCTTATATTAATTTTTGCCCCCAAAGACATGCTAGGTCTTATTTTCAGGGGATGTCTTATTTTTCCATGAAGAAGAATATGGTAACATTTTATTGTTAAATGAAAATAAAGGAAATTTATTACCTGTATACGGTACGGTAGTTGTCAACACAAACCAGACAAACTGTGAATCCTACAGTACCAAGAATTTACTCATTTATTCAATGACAATCATGTCATCATCTTCTGGAACATCATCATAACAATCCAATTCCTGAATTTCCTGGTGAATTTCTTGTGACTCCATTTCTTTCAGAATCAGTGGACCAAATCTCTCATGTTTAGCAATAGCACTGTCTTTAAATGAGTACTTCTTGTCAAGGTAGCCTGCTCGCAGTGCATTTGCAATGCAACTGTCAGTGATTTTCTCCCATGAATTCTTCACCCAAGTCACAACTTCTTGCAGTTTAGGTTTCACAAAGTTTCCACGCTGATTTCTCTCCATTCTATTTTCAATGTAGTCATTAATTTCCATGTGCAAATTGTCTTTGAATGGCTTGTTTATTGCAATCTCAAGAGTCTGGAGATAGGCCGTCATTCCTGCGGGAATCATTATCTGATCTATTTTTCTTTTGTGAAGAAATGTCTTCATGTCTTTAGCGCGGTGAGTGCTGGCTGCATCCCAGACTAGCAGAACTCTTTGGCTCCCTCGCATAACAAGCGGCAGCATTAAATCGACCCACTTCCTTATAACTGCTTGTGTGGCCCAGGCTTTTTCAGTTTCAAGAATAAAAATGCCCAAAACACGTTCAATCTTTTCCTTCTTGCCCTTAGAAATAATTAAAGGTGTGATTTTAGTGCCATCCAGACGAATTGCCAAAATACAGGAAACATGTGCACTTTCATAAGCAGTGGAGGGAATGTACGCTAAGGAGGCACCCTGCTGTTCAATTGTTGTTTGAGATGATTGGCCCATAAACACTGCAGTTTCATCCATAGCAATCATGTTGGAAAGATTGTATTTACAGAAGTCAGCATCATCAATAAAGGACTTGAATGCAAGTGCTTGCTTAATAACTTGAGTATCTTCCAACCTAAACAATGTTGTAGATCTTCTTAAAGACAGTTCACTTCGCTGAAGGAAATTATCCGCCAGTGTTGTGATGCTTTGAAGTCTTCGGGGGCTATGTCAAACTGTGGTGCCATTGCAAGGGCAAATTCTTGAATCTGAGCCCTATTCACAACCAAAACCTTTGCTCTCTTGTCAACAACCCATTCACAGATCAGGTCTTTCAGCTCGGAAAATAATGGTTGCCGACCTGATCCACACTTGCGCTTTTTAGCATTTCCCTTGTCCGCTTGTTCAATGAGGTTACCATACTCTGCTCGCCATTTTCGGACCAATCGAATACTCAACATCTTCTCTTTGCAGAAAGCAGTAAGATTTTGGCCCCAAGAGTCTTCCACGATTCCTTTCTTGTACTCCACCAGAGTAGCTTTTTCTTTTTGAGCTCATTTCTAGGGGTAAAAAAAAAAAAAAAAGAATTGGGGTATCAAGGTGGGGGGAGGGGGATCACTCAAAATGACACAGGGGGGATCAGAGGGGGCAATCAAAATGGCACAGGAGAATCAGAGGGGGGATTACCATTTTAGTAACCCCTTTTGATCCTCCTGTGTCATTTTGATCGTCCCCTCTGATCCTCCTGTGTCATTTTGATCGTCCCCTCTGATCCTCCTGTGTCATTTTGATCGTCCCCTCCCCCCACCCCTGTGCCACTGAACACCTTCACCAGACATCCCCCCTACCCCTTTATCAGACATTTACCCCCTGGGGCCTGCCTGGGGACTGTCACTGGGCTTGCTGGGGCCTGGATCTGGGCTGGAGCAGGGTCTGCCACTGACTGAGAACCTTCAGTCATCATGAAGGCGGCCGCGAGCATCAGGTAGTGTCACCAGAGACAGACCAGCACTCACCACCTTCGCTGCGTCCCGTCCGCTCTAATCCTCCTGTTCTTCTACATGCATCTGTGAAAGTCTCCTCCTCTCTCCCGCCCCATGCTCACCGCTCACTCCGACCTCCGCTCCGCCTCCACACAGCAGTGACGTCAGGACTCCACGTAACGTCACTGGTTGCTAGACACCAGTCGGGGCGGCCCTAGCGACCAGTTTATGGTAAATTAATTTTCATTCTGAGACAGAGCCTGGGGACCTTATTTTTGGGGGATGCTTTATATTTCACTCAGAAGGAAACCTGTAAGTAGGTCTTATTTTCGAAGGATGTCTTATTTTTGGGGAAACACGGTAGATATCTAGAGGAGGGATAATACCCAATGTGTTGTATATGGCTATATGCTTTTAAAAATAACATCTAAATTATTGAGTAAAGAACTACATAGAATTTCATTAGAAATCCTGAGTAGGGTTAGATTTGTATTATAGTGTAGGATCTCCACTTCCAGCAAGCCATAAACAGGCAAAAACTCATACCCCCACTAGACTTCTTTCTATAAGATTACCTTCCCCATTCCGTAGACAGAAGCCTACTTGGAAGGGACAGAAAGAAAAGAGGAACTATCAAGTTTAAGTTGCTTTTATGATTTACTCCACCTTTTCTTTATGATAAGTGACTAAATTCTGTAGAAGAGAATGGAATACAATCTATTATTTTTTATAATTATTCTATCTTATATTAAACTAGAGGCCTGGTGCATGAAATTAGTGCACGGGTAGGGTCCCCAGGCTTGGCTGGCAATCAAGGCGGTCAGGACCTTCTGGCTGCTGCCCCTGCTTCCCGGGGTCTCCCTTCTCTGGCTACTAGCTGCCAGCAGAGCCTTCCTTTGTTCTGCACTGTGCCCTGGTAGTCAGAGCACATCATAGCAAGTGATCGAACTCCCAGTCTCCTGGTTGAACTCCTGAGTGGACAATTTGCATATTAGCCTTTTATATATATAGATGTTAATTTCAAAATTGTATTCCATGATAACAATATTATTTCTCTTATTTTTCAAGTTCTTGAAAGATGTCTTTCTGTTTTTCTCCTTCAACAATATATTTGAGGTGAGGTCAGAAGTAGTTTAGGTTTATAGTTACTAAAATAGCTTTTTCATCATGGCTGCCCCAGAAATACATGGAAGTGTTAGATTTATTGTGACCAAGCCTACTTGTTGGAGAAGGTGTAAAAATTAAGGCAGTGTGGAGATCCTAATCCCATTTTTAAAGAGTTGGTTTGAAGACCTTCCATCCATTGAGCAAATGTGTCTTGAAATAACATATAGATTAGGATTAACCCAAACATTACTATCTAATTTTATCATTCAACTTGGTGACTGGAAGCAAAGAGATATAGATAGATGTCCTCATGTAATCAAGATGTCAGAATCAAAGACATCAGACAGCATTTTCTCATATCTATACTTTTCTGTTACCTATGATTTGAATTTGATTATTTTTTTATACCACTGAATATTTGTTGCACTGTTGAAACAACTGTTTCCTATCTCACCTTACTTTCTAAAACACACCACAGTACCTAACATTTAATTGCAATTTCTTTAAAGTTTTGACTAACCCTGTATGACGCAGAAATAGTAACCAATGTATATGCCACAAAGTCCCAGCCTGTTTCACTTCCTGGGTAAAAGACCATTAAGGTAATGTGTAAAAGCAGTCCATGGAGACTGCTCTTTTGCAATTTCCCTGTTTCAGAACATGTCTTAAGCAACATGTGGCTTAGTGGTTGAATAGTGATAGGGAGTTAGGTGTGCTCCATAATGACTCTCTACCTAATTCCTGTACCGTCGACCTTTAATTTCTGAATTTGCTGGATCGCTGTGGGTCACTTATTAAATATCTCAGTGGACCCAGAATTTCATAAAATACATAATTAATAAAATAGTTTCTACCTTGTCACCTGAGATATTTTTAGTATCAAGGAGTTAAAAACAGATTGTAATAGGATCTCAAATGTCAGGTCTTTTAATCTTCAGCAAACATCGCTCTTGAGTAGAAGACTGGAAAATTGCTTCTCTCATCTGTAGTTCTGAAGGAAAAAGAGTCCCTTTTTATTTATATTTTCAATATTCTTTATAGTGTTAATGATCATAAAATGCCTAGAGATCATACATTGGGATTTTATAAAAACTGTCATACTTTTTAAAACTACATATACTCCAGTTATAGTCTCTGTTCCTTAGTTATTATTACAGAAATATAATCAATAGCAAGCACCACACCAAACATAACTATTTGAAACCTCATGCTTCTTTTAGATCTACAAAGATTTCTTGACATACATCATTACTTAAATTATGTCATATAATAAGTATGTTTTATTGGTATTTTCTTATATCCTCACCAAAACCCTCTCATGTAATAAGTAAGTTAGCATTACCATATTATTGATTGAACTTACATTTGAATTAAATTATTATTCACAGATGAAGAAATGGGGACACAGAGGTGCAGATATTTCAGTTAAGACACATGTTTCTTCATGACTTTCAATTTCTGAAAATGAAACAAAAAATTTACTTAGGCCACAAATTCAACCTAAACCCAAACAGAAAGTTTGAAAGAAGGCATACTTCTAGGTGATTACCCAAACTCAAAGTCCTGAGATTTTTCAGTGTTATCCTTTGTGTCATTAACTTACAAATATCAGCCTGATAATTCTTGAAAATATAAATCTGCTCTGATATCTAGTAGAAGCATATTAACCACAATCTTGACAAGTGTATTCCTTCAGTTCTATTATATAATGAAAACAATATTTTAGCAAGTTAGGAGGCTTGATATTATTGTCAGACAGCATACAATAGATACTCAATTCAATATTTGTTAAACAATTAGCAAAATTTGTTGGAACTGGGCAGCAGGAAGAAGGAGCTTAGAGATGTGAGGAAAGACTGAGAAATAGTCAGTTAATTTGTTATCTAGAGAAGCTGATATTTTAGAATATAGCACCACTGCTTTTCAACCAGGGGTTTTATAGACAGAAGTCTAGGTTGATTTCCAAAACAATAGAACTGGAGTTTCAGATATTCCACATCTCCCTTTAGTAAATCCCTAATTAAAGAAAGCTTGAACTTCTTGCTTTTATTTCATGGATATCTTGGTTTTGACATTATAATAAAAATTTAAAACCCTTTAGTTTGACAAGGAAAATCTTTCTAAGCCATATTAGCTCTATTCCATACCTATGGACCTATTAAATAGAGACTCTGGAGACTTCATTTGAAGGTACGATTGATCCACTGGATCATCACCAGAACAGCAATAATCAGTGTATGGCATTGTAGTTTGTAGCAGAAAGGTGTCTGGTTAATTGAGGGGTCTGTTTAATTGATTTCCATATTAATTACAAAATAGTGATATGTTAAAACAGTAACAATATGCATAATCACTTACTTTTAGAGTCAGATTCCCATTTATATTTATATGAATTTCACCCATGCTCTATTTTTAAGTGTATGCATACATGTCTTACATAGGATTACTATTGTATAAAGTCTAGTTTATTTCATCTTCTAACAGTTTACTTAGAAATGTAAAATTGACTACACTGAGTATTTTCTTAAAATTTTTTGTACTAAAAACCTTACATCTCAAATTTTATTTATTGGCTCACATGTTTTCTTCCCTCTATCCATAAAGTGTGTTATAGGTTTTTATTTTATATAAACTAAAAAAATTGAGTGTTATTTTGAAATCCTTATGGTTCTGATAATAACTGCAGGTATGTCAAAGTGTGACATTTAGTAATTTACCTCATAGAATATAGAAGAAACAGAACATTAAAGAGTTACTAAAGAATAACTGTAAAAAATGCCAGAAAACTTTACCCATGTAGATGTGACATCATATCCTGACCAAAGGAGGAAGTGGCAGGTCACAGGACTCAAACTTACTGCTGTCATAGACAGCACACTGCTGTCTTCAATTGTTTCTGTAACGACAGAAAGTGCACTCACTTGGAGTAGTCCGAATTCAAAATGCTGAAGAGAAAACCATCCAATGTTTCAGAGAAGGAGAAACATCAAAAGCCAAAGGTAAGGCAATTTTATACATAGTCAAACAAAACTAAACCACTTAATAAAATGCACACACAGAGAGAATTCTTATCTGCTAGTCATAAATAAATTCAAGCATAAGGCTGAATGCCTCATGGCAAATATGGAAAAAAAAATTGCATTACAAAGTTAGATGTTAAATACCTGACAATTATATATGGTCTTTGTAATTTAACTTATAGGTCATATTTTATTGTTTATATTTGTAACTGAACTTTGAGCACAGATTATCAACTTCCTGGAAATCAATTTGGTGATCTCTGTTTGAAAGATTGATATTATAAAATCTTCTTGCACATTTTTAATGACAATAGACTTGTTAATGTCTATTTAACAATTTACTGAATGCATTTTACCTCTTAAGTGCTCAGGTCTTCACAATAAATTTAATTATGAGAAGATTTTAAAATAAATACTTTGGTTAAATATCTGATATTTTTATTTTTAATATTAAAATATGACAGCATGTTGTACATATTATTTTCCTATTCTGTTTTTTGAACTAAAGAGAGAATTGGATTGTGTTTTGGGAAGCATCAAAACCCTATAAATTAATAGATTTGACAAGTTGGTTCTATTTGGCATGTTTTTCTACTCTTTATCTTGACAATAATTGCCACTTAAAAGAAAAAGTAGGGCTGCCTGGCCAGTGTGGCTCAGTGGTTGAGAGTCAACTATGAAACAGGAGGTCTTGGTTAGATTCCCATTCAGGGCACATGCCAGGTTGCAGGCTTGATCCCCAGAAGGGACTGTGCAGGAGGCAGTAGATCAATAATTCTCTCTCATCATTGATGTTTCTATCTCTCTCTCTCTCTGACTCCCTTCCTCTCTAAAGCCAATAAAAAGTATATTTTAAAAAAAGTAGGGCATGAGGAAGCAAAGTTTAGGTTCTATTGTAGAAATCTATATTAGTTATTAGTTATTAATTTATGAAATCCTGGTATAGAGACTTTTTCTAACATTTGTACATTTTTGAGTTTTTTATGTAAATAACATTTTAATTCTGTTTGTGAATAAATAATAACTGAGTTCCAATAATTTTTAAAGGACTGATTTATTACCTATTATTGGTCTTTATATACTTGACACCCATTCTCAGAGAAAAGATTTGGCAATTGTGAACTTTTGACTTGATGTAGCATTGAATAATCATCAATATTTGAAAACTCCTTGCAAGTTACACACAACCACCCTGAAATAAACTAAAATTAAATTATTTCTAATCTTTGGAATAGATGATTTTTAATATTAATTCTTACTGACACAAAGATCTGATAAAGGGTAGTAGACAAGTATCTTTACTGAAAAATATGGCTAGATAACATATAATTTCTGTCTTTTTCCCTAATGTAATAAAAATTCAAAGTAACATTTTCCAAAAAGTACAAAACAGTTTTTAAAAGCATCATTTACCTTTATATTTAAGATTAATTTTATATAAAATTTACTTGATTAAATGCAATAACATTGAGTTTATAATAGTAGATTTAGGAAGATTACAATAGTATATTTAGGAGGAAGCAGTAGTTTTCCTCCAAGTATTTAAAATCTAAGGTTAGAATATTTCATAAAGACTGTATTATGTAGTAAGTTAATATGTCATTAAACTATTTCCAAAATGGTATTTCAGTCAATTATCAATTGCCTTAATTGCAGGAACTATTGTAATACAAATAAAGTGCTGTTCATCTTATTGACTTTATTATTCATAAAAGTAAAAATATATTGATAAAATGCATATCTAGTAACAAAATATATTGCAGAATATAGTCACATTGGAAACATTAACTCATGTTGTAAATGAATTTCCATTTTCTTGAGATAATTTTACTCCATATACATTTTAAAATTCATTTTCCAATTACACTTGATGTACAAAATTATATTCATATGTACAACATAGTGATTAGATATTTGTATATCTTACAAAATGATCACCCCAATAAGTCCAGTGCCCATCTGACACCATACATAGTGGTTACAATATTATTTACTATATTCCCTATGCGTGACTATTTTCATTACTGACAATTTGTACTTCTTAATCCCTTTCACCCTTTGCACCCATCTCTTCACCCCCCTTCCATCCAGTTACCATCAATTTGTTCTCTGTGTCTATGAGTTTGTTTCTCTTTTGTTTGTTTATTTATTTTGTTTTTCAGATTCTACATGTAAATGATATAATATGGTACTTATCTGACTTTTTTCATCTAGCATAAAACCCCTAGCTCCATTCATGTTGTCAAAAATGACAAGATTTCATTCTTTTTTGGCTGAGTATTATTCCATTGCATATATACACCACATCTTCTTTCTCCATTCTGTATAAATTGGAAGAGTTTTGTGAGTATATATGTACAAGTATGGTTTTCATACATTCCATGTTAACTAAATTCTTTCCTTTTAATATGGAGTTAATATTTCCCAAATATTATAATTATGCCTTATAAGCATTTATTTTTCTGGGTAATTTGTTGAGCATTTTATGGAAAAAGACCAGAATCCCTAGAGATGTCACAGATTGATGTTATGACAATCCCTATAAATACATGGGTGGTAAAATGAGGAGTACAAATTCCTTCATCTACTAGAAGGGGACACAGGGCATGTGTCCAGAAAGATAAAATAGAACCATCAAGGAAACTGTCTGAAGTATAGGAAATCACTGTCTTCACTGACCAACGACATACCAGACAATTATTCACATCTCCTGACTCAGAAACATACACACATTGTGCTGCACTATCTCAGAATTTTTGAGAGAGATGTCCTTGTGTTTTATTGTAAACTAGAGGCCCAGCATGCGAAATTGCGTGAGGCGCCCCGCCTCCCGCCGCCCCAGGAGAGGTGCCCTGTCCTGCCGCAGTGTGAGAGCCGCTGCTCACAGGCCCAGGGGGAGGTACCGAGAGGTGCTCCTTGCACCTCCTGGTGACAGGTTGTTTGGTCATTCTGGCGTTATGGCCAGTGGCTTTTTATAATATAGATACTGAAGTAAGTAATGAGCAACATTAAAAATTAGGGAAATATTATTTAATCATTTGGTTCATGTTAACTACTATAGGTTTTATTTCAGGTGACATAGTACCCAATTCAAATGGTGGTTGCATATTATACCTCAAATCAAAGTTATGAAACTGATCATTTGAATAGGAAATAAATGGAAGAAGACTTTTTTGTTAGTATTTTTAAATGTCTTATACTTGTGAGAAGAATTCAAACTATTCATGGATATAAAATGTAGCAATAAATTGTGTAAGTGTCCTATTTCTAAAATGGTTTAGTATTTTCTAATGTTCTCAAGACTTATTGACAACATGTCCATCAATCAAAAATAATAGGTCAAAACACACATTAAAATACATATATAATTTCATCATTAATGTGTCCTCTTTTCCACCCTTTATTTTTCTGTTTCTCCACTTTGGGTATGAGTTCTTTCTTTCAAATAGCTCATAAATAGGAATAATAGTATTCATATTTATTTTAAGAGGTTCATAATGCAGGTTAAGAGGGAGAGACAAGAGATATTTCATAAGGGAAACTAAAATGGCCTTGGAAATTATTACAAAAAAACCCCACTATGTATACTGGAATGTTAATAAATTCCAATAGGTTCAATTTGTGACTCAGAACCCTCTATGGTGACTAGGTACATTCCAAATTAAGAAAGAAATTTGATAAATAGTTATGCAGTATTCTACATTTAGTCTATCAAAAATAGCCTTGGTTAACATACAGGCAAGGAAGTGTACTGTACTTTCCTTCTTTGATTTTGTTTTTACCTTATTATCATGAGTGTCCATTACAGATATAATTTTTCAAAAATTTAAGCATATCCAGGATTCATATTTAATAAGTAAGATATATCATTTCACTGCATAAATGCTTGCATTGTAGAACAGAATATTTTTGAATATTTTTTCAACTAAAATGTTTTATTTTTAGTTTTCTATATTTCTTGTGAGTTTTTTACATACCTGTTGCTGTGTTCAGAGCTTTTTGTATACTAATTGATTTAATATTTGTAACAACTCTGTGAGGGAATCTCTTAGTTAGCCTCATAGAGGAGAGAGCATAGAGAAGGTGAATTAACTTGAGCAAAGACACATAGGTTAAAAAATAAAACTGTGTGATTTGAAATGCATATGTCAATTTTCAGTACTCCTGTTCTTAAATATTATGCTGCCATTACAAGTATTGAAACAGTAGATATTATTTCTGATTGTCTTTATTACCAGCTAAATTGTAATGAAACTTGGCAGAACATATTTGTAAGAGCCTCTGTAGGTTGGATAGGAATTTAGAGATTCTCCATTCTTATCTCTGATTAAATGCAAGAATTCCACCTACAAAATTCAACACTTACTGAAAAACAATAATAACAACTTCTTCAATATTCAAATTGTTCAAGAAAAATCAACCTAAGATTGAAGTAAGTATAACCATGTATCTTCTTCCTGCACCTAGCATAACACCTTTCATGTAGTTGGCTCTTAATAAATATTTGTAGACTGAAACAAGTTTCTTGGGTCTACTGTACATAGCCTGGTTCCAGTTTGGATGCTTACCAGTGTTATGTACTTTCATTATTCTCGGATCAAGTCTGATAGCATGTACATAAGAAACTTTGTATGTATATGTGTAAATATAACTAATGCATATTTAAGTTTAATTTTAAAAGGAGCACCAACACTGCAAATGTTGTGCAAAACTCCTAGAGAGGACTGTCATTATGTCACAGTAGAACTTTGTTCCAGGTCAGGGAATATGGTAGAAAATTCAAATATAGAAAATAAATAGATCCCATAAATAAAGCTCTTCAACTGAATCAGTCAGGCTTTATTTGGCTGGGATTAATGATCTGTGTTAGTAACTTTTAACTGAGGTTTTTCTTTGAGTAAAAGAGATTCAAATACCATTGTTATTTTAAAGGAAAACACTGTAATGATGGCAGTTCTGGAAATAGATTTTTTTAACCATTTTAAAAAACCTGAAGTGCATAGTAAATGAGATACCATTAGTGTCCCAGATGCTAATTTTCACTAGCTATGACTGAAGTGGCATTCCTTCCACTTGCATTTGATCCTAGCAATGCTAAGAGGTGAGGAGTTGATTATGAACTGTTTTCACTGCACTGCCCGCTGTGCAAATTTATTCTCCTGAACAAAGATGACACATAGTTGTGGCATTAAAGACCTTTCTTCATTGCTTTTCCTATCAAGACTGTGCAGATATATTTTAACTCTTATCTAACCAAGTATGAAAAAAGAGAAGCACATATGCTCTGGTGCGTACTTTAGGCAAGGCATTTGCACAAGGGCTTATGGCATTATCTTTTTCCTCTAATTTACAGGAAATAAAACAGTCTTGTAGCTCAAGACATGCTAGCTAGTAAAAAATAAGTTGGTTTGGGATTATATGAGACAGTTTTTCTTCTTCTAATCCTGTGGGCTTCTACCCTACTGCTTCTTTTGGCTTCTTCATCTGGGGTATAATTTTCAGACTTCAATTCATCTGAATTCAGTTGAATGTTTTGGTTTTTTAAACAAAGTGATATCAAATAAGATATGTGATACACAATATAGGTAATATTTTAAGTTCACTTTTCCCACTTAAAAAATGGTGGATGTATATAAATTTTTATTTTTGTTTACTGACCTCCCTCTGCAGCCAAATATCTCTCAAGATGTTCTCTTCTTTTATGTATTTATTCAGTATTTATGTCATATTTGTTTTCCAAGAAATATTTAAAGTAAATTATGATTCAAACCTAAAATAAAATAAGACAAGTCAGGAGAAAACAAAGTATAGACCACAATAAACGGTGTCACAGGGCCATGAAGGTTGAGTTAACATTGGGTAAAAGTACTTGCTCCTCAGTGTGGTCCTACAGACCAACAGCATTGCCATCCCAAGCGTTGGTTAGAGATGCAGATTCTCGGGTCTATGCAAGCCTATTAAATCAGAACATACCTTGTAACAAGATACACAAGAGTTCTGTGAGCACTTTAAAGTTTGAAAACTTTATTCATATTGATGGTTCTCAACCTAGGCTGCATATGTGAATCACTGAAGAGCTTTAAAAAATACTGATAACTGTGTTCCATATTCAGATATTCTGATTTACTCATATAGAACATGCCTGAGCATCTAGAATTTTTAAAGTTTTACAATCTGGAGCCATTTTTTTTCCAACTAATCTTTTCAAAAGACTTAGAAGTTATTTCATTAATATATTCATCTATCCATTCACTAATTCTTCAACGTAACAAATATCTACTGAGTCCAGACTGGAAATACAGTGGTGAATAAAACAAGGATCCCTGCCCTGGTAGTATTTACATTTACTGGGGATGACAGACTACAGGATAAATATGCTAAATATATAGCCTGCTATGCAATGACAAATTCTAAGAATGGAAGGGGGGATGTGAAATACAGAGGACCCGGGAAGACTTGGTGAGAATGGGATGTTTGGAAAAGGACCAGAAGGAAATGGCGGAGCTGCCCTGAGACTGGCTGAGGAAATCTATTCGAGGCAGAGGCAGGAGTAAGTCCAAAGCCTTGGTGTGGGAGTCCCTGGTGTGCCTGAGAAAAATGAAGCACAGCACACAGGGGAAAGAGTGCGCGGTCACTAAGAGCCAGATCTAGGGCCATGTAGGTCACTGTAAGGGTTTTGCCTGGTATGGAAAGATTTTGAGAAGAAAAGGGTCTGACTTACATTTTAGTATATTTATCCTGTCTTTTGTGTTTAGAATATACTGAAGGGAGTGAGGGAGGAAGCAGGGAGATGAGATCCTTTAGAAGGTATTACAGAAACTAAGAAAGAGATGGTGGTGGCTCAGACAAGGGAAGTGGCAGGGTGGATGTTGAGAGATGTTGAGATGTTTTTGTACATACTGTATACATTTGAAAACATATAAGAAACTTACCACATGTGCTTGAAAGATGGTAAACAGAAAGGTTGCCATTGCCCTGCACTGGTCTTGCTTCCAGCTGGTGCCACATTCCAAGGAGAGATAACCTCATTCCTCTGCTCAGAGCCAGCAGAAGTTCACTGCCAAAATGATGTGCCACTTCGGAAAGGTTTCTGCTTCTTCCTTCAAAACACAGTTTTTTATTGGACTTAATTTTCATTTCTAGGGCACCTCAAATAAGAAGAGACAAACTAATAATTTCCTCATTTTACCATGTTTAATTATTTGAAACTTAAATAATTTAAGCCTTGAAAACTCTCCAAAAAAAGCACAAATTCATTTTAGCATTCCCATTATTATACACAATATAAATCTATAACCAAGTTGTTTTGCAAACAAGTAGCAAAAGGTTTGAGGCCAAATAGATTGGTTATACTTGAAGAAAGCACAGTGCCCAGACAATATGTAGAAAATTCAGGAGACAAATGGTTGAGGGATTTGATGGAAGTACAGAATCTCCTTTGGAAATTTGGATATTATATCCTGGAATAAAAATACAAAATCACTACTCTGACTACCAATGCACTGGATTTGTTAAAAATCAATTTAATGAGACACTTACCGCTCTAATTTTTTCTTGCCTTGCTTTAGAGATAAATGGCTTCATTATCCCTGCTGGTTATTTTTTTCTAATGGAATTCAGTCCATATTCTATGTATCTAAGTTTCCAAATTTAGCATTACCAAACTGATCCATTTCTCTTTCTTTCTAGTGTTAAGGTTTTAGGTGAATTTCTAGAAAGAAGACATTTCATAATTAGCTTCTCAGTAGAGAAAAAAAAAGTCTTCCATTAAGAATTAATTAATAAGAATAGAAGAGGGTTTTAAACTGGCTCTGGTGGTAGATGAAGTGATTCTTTCATAGACAGAGCCATTTGTCAACACAGCTGGCTATGTCCTCTTTCTTCCCTCATATGAAGAGTTTGGAATTTTTCGCCTAGTCTGTATTAGTTTTCTAGAGCTTCTATAAGAAAATACTATAAATTGGTGGCTTAAAGATCAGAGCTTTATTTTCTCTCAGGTCTGGAGGTTCAAAGTGCTGGCAGGGTTGGTTTCCTCTGAGGGACATGAGGGATGGATCTGTTCCAGGTTTTCTTCAGGACTTGCAGATGTCCACCACTTGCTGCCTTTTTTCTTGGTTGACCCTCTGGGCATGAGCATTCCTCCTGATGCCTTTGTGTATCTAAATCTCATCTTTGAGTGGCTGTGACCACTGTCATGCTTTCCTGTCTGTGTTTCCCTTAGCCTAGAATGCTTTTACCCATTTTTTTCAAATCATGAACTCATATCTTTTAATACCTTGCTGGACTCTCTCCCTCAAGAAAGCCTCCACTAGTTATCAACGCAATGCGTTAGAGGGCAGAGCAGTAGGGAACTAAAGTATTATAGACATGGGTTTGAGGTCCTATTCTGAGATGTCTTAACATTTTTTAAAACATTTCATTAAACCTCTTTTGAGGTTTGTTGTGCTGTCTAAAGAAGGGAATGTGTTAAAACGTGTCACATAGGATTGATGTAAGAATTAAGTTAGTTACCGCATGTAAATTTCCAAGCACATAGTACATGTTTGATTAATAAGCTCTCCCTCCTTTCTATTTTTAATAGACTGTGTTCCACACCTGTATTGTTTCTCTTACCATAGTTCATTTCAATATGTCCTTCCAACTAGAGTAACCATCAAAAAAGGGGCTGTATCTTATTCATATTTGTACCCCTGCTGTTTTTATTGGCAAATAAGGGGAATTAAACTCTATCTGATGTTAAGACACCATGTGCTTTCTAATATACTTTGATTACCATCAAAGCATTTGTAATATGGAGCGTAGTCATGACTTCTCAATATATGTACCGTAAGTGTAGAATGACTAATGGATAATATTAGTCATCTAAAGAAGTAACCTACTTCAAGACATAGTTTTTAAATAGGTCACTGATAAAGATCTGGGACACACCCACATAAAACAAAGTAACCATTCTTAGAATCAGAATGAAAACAAAATAATAATCAAAAATTGTAATGTAATCTGTCTGAAGAGGAAAAAAAACAAAACATTTGCAAAGGGTGTTACTTTTCACAGAGCCTAAAAGGAGTGGAAGAGTATAAATTTGACACTGTGGTATGAAGAACCATCCAGATCAGCCTAAACAAATATTCTACTTGGCTCGGCAGACTTTTTCACTTAGGTGAGGTAGGTACTTTGGGCTGTTAAAAATTGTCTCTGTAGCCCTTAATATCACCTAATTTACTCTATTGTGACTTTACCATACCAAACACAACAAACTCCCAACATGATTTTGTGTCCCATATAGTATTTCTTCCAGGGGAGACAATCCTTTGATCAGTCAACAAGAGTACACATTCTTCTTGGCAGTTGAATTTCTCATACTGAATCAATACTTGGTATTGCCAGTTTGGGTATCTTATCAGCTTAGTTTATGACTCAGTTCCCCTTAAGGTTGTTTAGTTCTACAAACCTAAAAAAGAAAGTGTCGCTGTGACCAGTTTGGCTCAGTGGATAGAGCACCGGCCTGCGAACTGAAGGGTTCCACGTTCAATTCCAGTCAAGGGCATGTACCTTGGTTGCGGGCACATCCCCATTAGGGGGTGTGCAGGAGGCAGCTGATCGATGTTTCAACCTCTCTATCCCTCTCCCTTCCTCTCTGTAAAAAAATCAATAAAATATATTTTAAAAAAAGAAAAAAGAAAAAAGGAAGTGTCTATATTTGTCAAAATGAAGACCTGATATTGGACATGGAGACCTGGCCATGGAACTAGTTTCCTAGAAGGACTGACCTGAGCTGCCACATAGCTCTACCTTTTCTCTATATACATACAATGAAGGCAAGAAAATAATGAACTTCTTTCTACATTTTTTATGATTTTTAATAAGTTAAATTCTTAGAATAAGATTCAAAGCAGATTTTCCTTGCATCAAATTCTATTTTATAATTCAGAGTGATATGCTGAATATTTGTTTAAATTTTAAAATTTTTTCTGAATATTTCACATGGTAATAGCTATGCAACTTTGATTTTTTAAATTAAAGTAATAAATAGGTGATTAAACACAAATTTTATAATTCTTATAGGTATATTCTTTATAGTGTTAGTTATTATGCAGCTACCATCATCTTTTCTAAATTAGGCCATCTACAAATTTCAAATTACTTTAAAATTATGAATATATCACTATAATTATTTATCAATTTTGAAGCAACCAATATCAATGAAACAAATGTTTATAATTTAAAAAATAAAATTCCTTCAAAGATAAATGTTCTATAACTATCAGACATTATATTCTTGGTTTAGGAATTATCATAAACTGAGTTCATTTCAATACCTCTATTCACTACTATTACATTTCAATACCACTATTATCTCCTGATTAGATTGAAATATTCAAATAGCCAAATCCAAATTTACTGAAAGGAAAATAAATGTAATATACAAGGAGGAAGTTATAGAACCCAAAAGTCTCTTCCAAATATTCTAGCATGAACTTACTACAGTTTTTCCCACCTATTCTTTCCCTGTTTGGGATTACATGTCATATATTTGCCCCCTACATAAACATGTCTGTTCTTACTAATAGAAAAACGTTTAAATTCCTAAGTATAGTGGCAGTGGGTACTGCCTCAGAGCGGAATGTTTATAAGCTTTATGATATTAACTGCAGCACTCAACCTCAGGTGGCATAAAGCATGCAAAAAAGTCAGTTTTATTATTTATAAAATGGTTCCCCTTGAAGCAGAAGAGTGACCTTGCTCTGCTGAGCTGACATATGCTGCTGGATTAATGGTCGAGCTCTGCTGGAGGGAAGCTCATGGAGACATTACAACTCCAGAAGCTGGGCTGGCAATGACCATTAATCAGGGAACCCAAATCATGCATCAAAAACACTGATTTAAAAGTAGTGAAAATGGCTTAAAAAGCTTTTTGAGAATTAGCTTATTGTTTGTCATTACTTGTGTTCAAGGAGATTACTGCATGACTGAAATATTCTTTGGAGATACCTTTAGAAAGGTTATTATGTACCCAGAGGCCAAGGAAATGCAGAGGACATTTAAGTCTAATGGAAGTAACTATGGTGGAGTTTTTGTTCCAGAGAATTGGATGGAAAAGTTTATTAAATGAATTCAATATTTTATAATTCATTTTTACTTCTTTATTTAACCTTGATTTCTAAGCAGGAGGTACTGTGAATGTTTGCCTCTTCGTGATTATTTTACTTTTTATTTTAAAACCAGAGCAAATGGATTTAGTGGGATAAACATTTGACTGGTGAACTTGTTAGGATATTTTTCAGAAGCATGAGTTTGAGTCAACACATTCAATGATTACATATGTTAAAAAGTATCTTAAGGACTTAAAAGTACTGTATGTTCTTCCACCATGTGTTAGCTAGTGAAAAATTTTCAAGGCTTTTACTTTCTCTGATTACTGAGAAGAAAAAAAGGCCTAAGTCTAAGATTCTTAAAGAGAATGTTCAGCTTAATTTTTCTGATAATAAGTTCTTCCTGCTTTTTAAAAATGTCTTTGATAAAATTGAATAGACAATATCTTTTATATTTTAACTAGAGGCCCAGTGCACAAAATTTGTGCACTCGGGGTGGAAGGGTCTCTCAGCCTGGATTGTGAGAAGGTGCAGGCCAGGCCGAGGGACCCCACCGGTGCACGATCAGGGCTAGGGAGGGACATGGGAGGTTGGCCAGCCAGGGAGGAATCACAGGAGGGCTCCAGCCCATCTCACTCAGTCCCAATCGGCTGGACCCCAGCAGCAAGCTAACCTACTGGTTGGAGCATCTGCCTCCTGGTGGTCAGTCCATGTCATAGCGACTGGTTGACTGGTTGACTGTCTGCCCCCTAGTGGTCAGTGTACATCATAGAGAGTGGTAGAGCAGCCTTAGCATATCATTAGCATATTATGCTTTGATTGGTTGAACAGCCAACCAGACGACTGGACACTTAGCATATTAGGCTTTTATTATATAGGATAGTTTATCTTTTAGATTAATGATACTATACATAATATTTATACTAATAAAGAGCTAATATGCTAATGGAAGGGATGCCGTAACAGGTAACAACCAGGTCATTAGCATATTAGCTGGGGCATTGCTCCAGAGATGGGGCGGAAGCGGGGACGCGCCCGGAGGAGGCGGGACCATCCCGTGCCTGGGAGGGCAGGGGTGAGAGCCCATAGCACCCTCCTCACCAGTCCTTCGCCACCCACCGCTCACACTCTGAGTGCCCCGCGGCCCACCCGCTGGGAGAAGGAGCACAGCGCAGCAGGTGGGAGGCTTCCATGTTCTCCTCTGGTGCCATGATGGGGTGGAGCCACCGCATTGCTCCAGAGATGGGGTGGAAGTGGGGAGGCGCCCAGAGAAGGGGGGACCAGCCAAGGTGACTTGAGGGACTGAGGGTGGGGCTTGAAGCGGCCAGAGAAGGACAGAGGGTTTGGGTGCTGGGCCAGGCACACTGGAGCTCTGCATGGACAGGTTCGGGTGTCCAGGCAGGGCTGCAGGTGGGTGGACGGCACTGTGCGATTTCATGCACTGGGGTTTAGTATACATATAATTTCATGATTAGGTAAAACAAATAGTAGAATCAGGCCTTTATTAAAAAAAAAACACAGAATATTTGATACCTAAGATTATGGTTAATGTAATAAGGCCTGTTATGATTAATACTTCAAAGTTATTGTTCTAAATAACTGTCGCTTTGCCTAGCCAGTGTGGCTCAGTGGCTGAGCATTGACCTACAAACCAGGAGGTCACAGTTCAATTCCCAGTCAGGGCACATCTCCGGGTTGCAGTTCCATCCCCAGTGGGGGGTGTGTAGGAAGTAGCCGATCAATGATTCTCTCTCATCATTGATGTTTCTCTTTCTCCCTCTCTGAAATCAATTTAAAAAAACATAAAATAAATAACTGTTGCTTTGTTTTAACATAATATTCAATATTATCTTCTTTTGTTAATTATTCAGAATTATTTATCATTTTTGAAGTTCAGTTATAAGATTAAAATAGTTGATAATAATGTGATGAAAGTTAAAAATTATTTAATAGTTGATTACAAATAGAAAAAATCAACATGCACATAATATAGAGTAAATTTCTAAATTTATGGGAAAATAATATATATTTCTTATAACTGGATATTTGAATTATTCTTTCTATCAAGTTACCTACTAGTAGAAAAAAATTAGTAATGAAAATTTGATCAGGGAAATAATTTATCTTAGAGTAGGGATAGGAAATGCTTAAAATATATTATCTGTAATTTCTAGTTTCTCTCCCCACTATCTTCCTTAAACACACACTATCTTTTATAACCATGATGGACATCTATCCAATCTAATAAAAGAGTAATATGCAAATTAAACATCACTCCATGACAAAATGGCAGCGCCCATAGCCACAAGATGGTGGCCCCCAGTCCTCTCAGCCCTGCCGCAGTCCCCCAGTCTCAGGGAGGGCTGCCACTGAGAGCCTGCAGAGTAAGCGGCCTGGTGGAATGCTGCCCAGGGCCCTCCTGACCCTTTATAAAAAACAAAAACAAATTCACTCCTCACTGCCCGATTCCCCTCCCAGCGGCGGCAGCCTGGGCTGGGGTCTCAGCCTGGCAGGGGCGCGCACCCCCATGGCGCTATCCCCTGCCAGCAGCGTCAGCCTGGGGTCTCAACCACTGAATCACACCAGCCAGGCAAATATGGAGGAATCTTAAATGTTTCTTTTTTTTAAAAAATATATTTTATTGATTTTTTTACAGAAAGGAAGGGAAAGGGATAGGGAGCTAGAAACATCTATGAGAGAGAAACATCGATCAGCTGCCTCCTGCACACTCCCCACTGGGTATGTAACCCCAACCAAGGTACATGCCCTTGACTGGAACTGAACCTGGGACCCTTGAATCTGCAGGCCGATCCTCCATCCACCTAGCCAAATCAGTTAGGGCTGTCCAATATGTTAAAGAAAAAACCCTACCTAATAAAGAGGGAATATGCAGGGGAGGGCATTTGGGGGTGACCGAGTTGTCAGGGGAGGGCAGTTGGGGACGATCGGGCTGACAGGAGAGCAGTTAGGCATTGATCAGGCTGGCAGGGGAGTGGTTAGGGGGTGATCAGGCTGGCAGGCAGAAGCGGTTAGGGGCAATCAGGCAGGCAGGTGAGCAGTTGGGAGCCAGCAGTCCTGGATTGTGAAAGGGATGTCTGACTGCCCACAGGGATCGGGCCTAACCAGGCAGTCAGACATCCCCCGAGGGGTCCCAGATTGGAGAGGATGCAGGTTGGGCTGAGGGACACCTTCCCCCAGTGCAGGAATTTCATGCAGCAGGCCTCTAGTATATATATAAAAGGCTAACATGCAAAGTGTCCCCGCAGGAGTTCGAACAGGAGACTGGGAGTTCTATCACTCGCTATGACGTGTGCTGACCACCAGGGGGTGGCACGGAATGAAGGAAGGCCTTGGCAGCTGGGGAAGGGAGGACCCAGCCAGCAGTCAGAAGGAAGGCCCCAGCTGGCAGCTGGAAGGCCCTGATCGGCCCTGATTGCTGGCCTGGCCTAGGGACCCTACTGATGCATGAATTTCATGCACGGGAACTCTAGTAGTTAATAATGACCTCATTATTCAGAATTCTTTTCAACACTGCTCTCCTTGAAGGTCTTAAAAAATTATCCATGTGGTGTAAGAATTGAAAACTTCTCAATTTTGGTTTCGAGAGATAGACCATCCAGAAATGGATAATACTTGTGAAATATGCTTGTATCAAATATACAACATAAAATGATTATATTCACTAAGGACAATCTTTCATTCCCTTGAAGAGTTCAGGAGATAATTATATTAGACACATTGTTTTAATCCAGTGCTCCTTTTGATATACAGTGTGCGGTTCCTCACTTTTTTGCTACTTTACCACCACTTTAGCAATCACCATTTTTGGATTTAGTGATTACTGAAGAGTCTCACAGTCAATAACTTCACAACCTCTTAGAGTAATTTTTGAAGATGGTTAAGAAAGTTGAAATTGTATTGATTTTACCTAATTTCACTTCCAAAATCTGTGATCATTTTAATGTGCCTCTCTTTAGACTGACTATAAATTATGTACATAGACCTATAAACACAAAATGCCTTTCATGTATTAAGTAGTCAATACAAATTAGTACTTGTAAATGGGGGAATATGAATTTTCAAGTTGACATCTATTATACATTATTCATTTCATTTTTTGTTTATAAATATATGCTTTTAGCAATTGCTTCTATATTCGTATACCATTCATTTGAATATGGCTCTGTGTAGCTCTTATCTACTGAAGTTATTTGGTTGATGGCACCAATAAAGTGTAAATTCCTCCAGGATAGATTCCTGCCTGATCATGGTCACATCTTTAAAAGCTTTTCATTTCCTTTATATTCTCTAGGATTTTGTAAAAATCAAAGATATCAAGTGACTGAACTTTTGCCAAATTATGCTTTTACCTGAAAAATAAGAGATATTTAAGATATAATAATACTACTTACTTTAAAAACTCCTTTCAACTAAAAGAGAATATCTTACTTTCTATTCCATTCCTGAAAGTGCAGCATGATGTACAATCTATGGATGCAATGCAAATCATAGGGTACAGTGGTAAATCATGCAGAGGTGCAATTGAGAATTTTAAATGTTTTGAGTCTGTTTTACTCTCAAAACTTGTGGGGTTTTTTAAAACCTTTATTGTTGAAAGTGTTACATAGGTCCTCCTTTCCCCCCCCATTAACCTCTTGAGTCTGCCTTGTCCTCCCCTCTCCACCCCCCTCCAGGCTCTCACCACCCCATTGTCTGTGTCCATGGGTTATGCATACCAGTATATGCATACAAGTTCATTGGTTGTTCTCTTCCCACCCACCCTCCCCTGTCTTCCCACTGAGGCTCAACAGTCTGTTCATACTTCTTTGACTCCAGGTCTATGTTTGATCATCAGTTTATTTGGATAGGCTGATATGATCGTGAATAACCACTTTTGCAGGTCAGAGATTCTGCATTGATTTTTTTTTTTTTTTTTTTTTTTAGTTCTAGTTTATTTCCTTTGGGTAATTTTCTTTGAAGCAGTTTCTATTTGCAGAAAGCATCTCGTGACACATCGTCTTCTGAAAGTAAAGCTTTACCATGGAAATTTTGTCAAAATTTTAAAATGCTATGGTTGAGTCAGAATCTGCACTTCCTTTAGTGGGGTGGGGGGTCCGATCGGGGGTCTAGACAATTTGCTGATGGCAAAGATACTGAGCCAGACAAATCAAGTAGACTAACTGGTTCTGAGTCCAGATGTACATTAAAAATATTTACAGCATTGACATATATGTGAGCATTAGGTTGCCTTAACACAAGGTTAAAATGTTAAGTATTCAAGGCCATGTTCCACAGCTCTGGTTGTCTTTTAGCTCAGCACCCCTGACATCCCACTCAACTGTCTTCCACTGGCACCATATGATAGTGTAATTATTTAACACTGAAGCAGTCCTAACAGGTTATTGTAAGTCAGTTAAATTTGTTTCACATTCTTCAAAACATTGCCGTGCCTGAGTTTGTTAGAAGAGTTAAAACCTCGAATGTCTTTGGATAAAGGCTGATAAGCTTATTGAGATTTAACATACTATTATTATAAAATATTCATATAAGCACATAACACCAAAACAATTTCTACCTTTTAGAGCATATTACTAACCAATGCTCTCTGTGCAATGTGAGAACTCACTGGCAGAGTGTGTGTAATTTTTAATTTGCCAGTATTTTCAAAATAGTGTGGATGTCTGGCTCACATATGCAAATTTTTCTTTGAAATAGAGTGAAACTTTTCTACCAGTGCCTTACACAAATATTAAGTCATGCTGGAGGTAAGATTTTACATGAAGACCCCAAAGTTGGTGAGTGGTTAAGAAATGAAAATGAAGGTCAAGTTTTTTCTGGTGTTGGTCAAAAGGATGATTTAAATTTTCAAAAAGAGACTTCCTTATTCTCCTTTTCTGCTGTTGATAAATTTAGGCTGGTCGTTGTTCTAAGAAGACTATTCAGTTCCACTCTTTCTATCAAGCCAACTTTCCACACTTTCCATCCTGCTCAGATAGCAAGTTTCTTTGAAAGTAGAAGAAAATATCAAAACTTTGTAATGGAATGACATAGTGGAGAGCTGAAAAAAAAAGATTTTTTTGAAAGTTTTGGTTCCTATAACCGTTTTCTCATTCAGTCGGACTAGATGATTTCTAAGAACTCTGCCAGCTTTATATCATCTAATTAGAATTGTTAGAAAACTAGACAGGAAATGTGACTAGCAAAAAAAAAAAAAAAGAATCTTCCTAAGTTATTTTAATTATTCATTGCATTGTGTAGAAACACACACACACACACACACACACATACACACACACGTGTTCAAAACCTAAATGACTTGATCAGCTCTATTTTTGTGGAAACCAAGTAGACAGTATGGAAAAAAAGTAATCTTCACCATGTGAACTCAGTTAGTCTTCTAAAGACAATCCAATAACATACATTTATATCAAAAAGTTAGTTATACTAATACAAGTTTACAAAGCGACACTTTATTTTCTCTTTAAATTCAACTGTACTAGTACTTCTAAACAACTATGAACTAAGCAATACTAATGATATTTTTACAATCTGGTTGCTTAGAAACTTACAATACCATCTACCATCTCTCTCTCTCTCTCTGTCTCTCTCTCTCTCTCTTTCTTTCTCTCTTTCTCTCTCTATCTCTATCTCTTTGAAGGAAGAGGCACCTGCATTAACTCTTTTACTTTAAGGCTAATTTTTTAAGAACAGTTGAAAAGTTTTAGGTTCACAGAAAAATTGAGAGGAAAGTACAGAGTTTTTCCATATACCCCATGTCCACACATTATTAATTAATTTTTAGCTATTATACATGCACATTCCTATTTTGCTAACCCAATGTTTTATTATGGAAAATTTCAAGCATATGTAAAATTAGAGAGTAACACAATCTACCCCATATATCCATCATTCAGTTAATCATTAAATAATGACCAATCATGTTTTCTTCTTTATGCCCACATATTTCACACACTTGCTGCTCTTCACTAGATTTTTTAAATTACAAATAAAAAATAATGATACTTCCTTAATATCATCAGATAGCTACTTATTTAAAAAATAAGACGGTAAATGGTATTGTAAGTTTCTAAGCAACCAGAGTGTATCATTAGTATTGCTTAGTTCATAGTTGTTTTTTGAATGTTTTAGTTACAGTAGTTTATTTGATCTATATTTGAGCCACTCTTAAAGGTTCTTGATATATACTTTATTTTTTCTCTTTTATTTCTAATGATAAGTTTAAAAAACCAGGCTACTTGTCCTGTAGATTTCTCATTGTCTAGATTTTTATGGTCAACTGCATTCTCTTCATGTCATTTAACATGCTCTTCTGTCTCCGTATTTAATCTGGTAATAAGATACAGAAGGCTGGTATAATTGCTTTTTTTTTTTTTTTTTGTGGGCTGTTTTTTTTTTTTTTTTTTTCAAATTTTTTATTAAGGTATTATATGTGTACATATCTTACCATTGGCCCCCCCCACCCCACTCCCATACCTGCCCTCACCCCCCAATGTTTTGCATCCGTTGGTTACTCTTATATGCATGCATACAAGTCCTTCAGTTGATCTCTTATTTCCCCCACCTCTCCCTAACCTTACCGCTGTAATTAGACACTCTGTTTGATGCTTTACTGCCTCTGTAACTATCTTTTGGTTCATCAGTTTATAATGTTTTTCATTATCCCTAAATGAGTGAGATCATGTGGTATTTTTCTTTCATTGACTGGCTTATTTCACTTAGCATAATGTTCTCTAATTCCATCCAGGTGTCTACAAATGGTAGTAATTCCTTCTTTTTTCTGGCAGCATAGTATTCCATTGTGTAGATGTACCATAGTTTTCTGATCCAGTCATCTGCTGACGGGCACCTAGGCTGTTTCCAAATCTTAGCTATTGTAAATTGTGCTGCTATGAACATAGGGGTGCATATATCCTTTCTGATTGGTGTTTCTGGTTTCTTAGGATATATTCCTAAAAGTGGGATTACTGGGTCAAATGGGAGTTCCATTTTCAGTTTTTTGAGGAAACTCCATACTGTTCTCCACAGTGGCTGCACCAGTCTGCATTCCCACCAGCAGTGCACGAGGGTTCCTTTTTCTCCACATCCTCGCCAACACTTGTCGTTTGTTGATTTGTTGATGATAGCCATTCTGACAGGTGTGAGATGGTATCGCATTGTTGTTTTGATTTGCATCTCTCGGATAATAAGTGACTTTGAGCATGTTTTCATGTGTCTCTTGGCCTTCCTTCTGTCTTCTTTCGAAAAGATTCTATTTAGGTCCGTTGCCCATTTTTTTATTGGATCATTTATCTTCCTTTTATTAAGTTGTATAAGCTGCCTGTAGATGTTGGAAATTAAACCTTTATCTGTGATACCATTTGCAAATATGTTCTCCCATACAGTGGGGTTTCTTGTTGTTTTGTTGATGGTTTCTTTTGCTGTGCAAAAGCTTTTTATTTTGATGTAGTCCCATTTGTTTATTTTCTCTTTGGCTTCCATTGCCCTAGGGGCAGTATCACTGAAAAAGTTCTTTTGGCATATGTCTGAGATTTTGCTGCCTGAGGATTCCTCTAGTATTTTTATGGTTTCCCGTCTTATATTTAAGTCCTGTATCCATTTTGAGTTTATTTTTGTGTATGGTGTAAGTTGGTGATCTAGTTTCATTTTTTTGCATGTATCTGTCCAATTTTCCCAACACCATTTATTGAAGAGACTGTCTTGACTCCATTGTATGCTCATGCCTCCTTTGTCAAATATTAATTGCGCATATTGGTTTGGGTCGATATCTGGATTCTCTATTCTATTCCATTGGTCTATATGTCTGTTCTTGTGCCAGTACCAGGCTGTTTTGAGGACAGTGGCTTTGTAATACAGCTTGAAATCTGGTATTGAGATCCCTCCTACTTTATTCTTCTTTCTCAGGATTGCTGTGGCTATTCGGGGTCTTTTTTTATTCCAGTTGAATTTTTGGAGAGTTCTTTCTAAGTCTGTGAAATATGCTGTTGGTATTTTAATGGGGAGTGCATTGAATCTATAGATTGCTTTGGGTAGTATGGACATTTTGATGATGTTGATTCTACCAATCCATGAACATGGTATGTTCTTCCATCTGTTTACATCTTCCTCTATCTCTTTTTTCAGTGTCCTGTAGTTTTCTGCATATAGGTCTTTTACCTCCTTGGTTAGGTTTATTCCTAAGTATCTTAATTTTTTTGGTGCGATGGAAAATGGGATTGCTTTTTTAGTCTCTCTTTCTGTAAGTTCACTGTTGGTGTATAGAAATGCCATAGATTTCTTGGCGTTAATTTTGTATCCTGCTACCTTGCCAAATTCATTTATTAAGTCTGTTAGTTTTTTGATAGAGTCTTTCGGGTTTTTTATGTACAATATCATGTCATCTGCAAATAAGGACAGCTTTACTTCTTCTTTTCCAATTTGGATGCCTTTTATTTCTTCTTCTTGTCTAATTGCAATGGCTAATACTTCCAGTACTATGTCAAACAGGAGTGGTGAGAGTGGGCATCCTTGTCTTGTTCCTGTTCTTAGGGGAAATGGTTTTAGTTTTTGCCCATTGAGTATGATGTTAGCTGTGGGTTTATCATATATAGCTTTTATTATGTTGAGGTATGATCCTTCTATTCCCACCTTGTTGAGAGTTTTTATCAAGAAAGGGTGTTGGATTTTGTCAAATGCTTTTTCTGCATCAATTGATATGACTATGTGATTTTTATCTTTCAATTTGTTTATGTGATGTATCACATTTATTGATTTTCGGATATTGAACCATCCTTGCATTCCTGGGATAAACCCTACTTGGTCATGGTGTATGATCTTTCTGATGTACTGCTGGATCCGATTTGCTAGAATTTTGTTGAGGATTTTGGCATCTACATTCATGAGGGATATTGGCCTGTAATTCTCTTTCATTGTGTTGTCTTTATCTGGTTTTGGTATTAGGGTGATGCTGGCTTCATAGAAGGAGCTTGGAAGTGTTCCTTCCTCTTGAATTTTTTGGAATAGTCTGAGGAGGATAGGTTTTAGTTCTTCCTTGAATGTTTGGTAAAACTCTCCTGTGAAGCCGTCTGGCCCCGGGCTTTTGTTTGCCGGAAGCTCTTTGATGACTGCTTCAATTTCTTCCATAGTTACTGGCATATTGAGCTGTTTAGATTCTTCCTGATTGAGTTTTGGAAGGTTATATTTTTCTAGGAATATGTCCATTTCCTCCAGGTTGTCCAGTTTGTTGGAATAGAGTTGTTCGTAGTATTTTTTAACAATCCTTTGTATTTCGGCGGGATCTGTTGTTATTTCACCTCTTTCATTTCTGATTTTGTTTATTTGGGTCCTCTCTCTTTGCTTCTTGGTGAGCCTGGCTAGAGGTTCATCAATCTTGTTTATCCTTTCAAAGAACCAGCTCTTGGTTTTGTTGATCTTTTGTATTGTTTCTTTGGTCTCTATGTCGTTTATCTGTGCTCTGATCTTTATTATTTCCTTCCTTCTGCTTACACTGGGCTTTTCTTGTTGCTCTTTTTATAACTCTTTGAGTTGTAGGGTTTGGTAATTCATTAGCATTGTTTCTTGTTTTTTGCAGTAGGCTTGTAGAGCTATGAACTTCCCTCTCAAGACTGCTTTCGCTGTGTCCCATAGATTTTGGATTGTAGTGTTTTCATTGTCATTTGTTGCCATGATGTTTTTTATTTCTTCTTTGATCTCTCTGGTAACCCAGTCATGGTTTAATAACATGCTGTTTAGTCTCCATGTGTTTGATTTCTTTGGATTGTTTTTATTGTAGTTGATTTCCAGTTTTATGCCACTGTGGTCTGAGAAGATGCTTGATATGATTTCTATCTTCTTGAATTTGAAGAGACTTTGCCTATGTCCCAACATATGGTCTATCTTTGAAAATGACCCATGTGCACTTGAGAAGAATGTATATTCTGTGGCTTTGGGGTGAAATGTTCTGAAGATGTCAATTAATTCCATCTGGTCTAGTGAGTCATTTAGGATTGATGTTTCTTTGCTGATTTTTTGTTTAGAGGATTTGTCCAATGGTGATAGTGGGGTATTAAAGTCTCCTACTATGATTGTATTGCTGTCAATCTCTCCCTTGATATCCTCCAGGAGTTTTTTTATGTATTTGGGTGCTCCTGTATTGGGTGCATATATGTTTACCAGAGTTATTTCTTCTTGTTGGATTGCTCCCTTTAGTATTATGAAGTGGCCTTCCTTATCTCTTGTTATGTCCTTCAGTTTGAGATCTAATTTGTCAGATATAAGTATTGCTACCCCAGCTTCTTTTTCAGTTCCATTTGCCTGGAAAACCTTTTTCCATCCCTTCACCCTCAGTCTGTGTGCGTCTTTTTTTCTGAGGTGGGTTTCTTGTAGACAGCAGATATATGGGTCATGTTTTCTTATCTAATCCATTACCCTATGTCTTTTGATTGGGGCATTTAATCCGTTTGCATTTAAAGTTATTATTGATAGGTACTTATTTGTCGCCATTCCTATTCTTTACACCTGTGTTCCTTCTTCGCTTCCTATTTCTTTTTTTTTTTTTTACAGCAGACCCTTTAGCATTTCTTGCATTGCTGGTTTGGTGGTAATAAATTCCCTTAGTCCTTTTTTGTCTGTGAAGCTCCTGATTTCACCTTCAATTTTGATTGACAGCCTTGCTGGGTACAGTATTCTTGGATTCAGACCCTTCCTTTGCATGACTTTGTATATTTCATTCCATTCCCTTCTGGCCTGATGAGTTTCTGTTGAGAAATCAGTTGCTAGTCTGATGGGGGTTCCTTTGAATGTAACTTTCTGTCTCTCTCTGGCCGCTTTTAAGATTCTTACTTTGTCGTTGGTGTTTGCCAATGTAATTATAATGTGCCTTGGCGTCGATCTTTTGGGGTTCATTTTGCTTGGGACTCTGTGAGCTTCTTGGATTTGTGTGGGTTTTTTCTTCTCTATATCAGGGAAATTTTCTGTCATTATTTCTTCAAATAGGTTTTCTATTCCTTGCTCAGCTTCCTTTCCTTCTGGAACCCCTATTATGCGGATGTTGTTTTGTTTCGTGTTGTCCCAAAGTTCCCCTAGGCTCTCCTCCTGCCTTTTAATTTTTTTTTCTAGAAGTTGCTGTACTTGGGTATTTTTTCCCATCTTGTCTTCTAGCTCACTGATGCGGTCCTCTGCTTCTTCTAGTCTACTCTTGATGCTTTCTATTGAGTTCTTTACAGCAGCGATGTCATTTTTCATTTCTTCTTGGTTCTTCTTCATTTCCTCTTGGTTCTTGCTCATATTGTTGAATTTGTCTTCCATTCTTTTCAGCCACCTTATGACCATTTCTCTGAATTCTTTTTCTGGAAGGTTGCTTGCTTCCATTTCATTTACTTCCTTTTCTGGTGATGCCTGCTTTTCTTTCATATGCGGGCTGTGTCTTTGTCTCCCCATGGTCTCTCTTCTCTGGGTGTCTGGTTATGTAGTTCTCTCTCTCCTGCGTCGATTTAAAGGCACAAAATACAGCACTACCAGGTACAACACACAAGGCACTGAACAGAAATGTATTCACGATATTAACAACCTCCAATAAAGGTGACCACCAGAGAAAGACAAATCAGGGGATAGTAGAGAAAGAAGAAGAGGAAAAAGAAAGAAAGAAGAAGAAGAAAAAAAAAAGGGGGGTGTCAAAATGAAATTGGGAAAAGGGAAAAAAAGAAGAAAAAAAAGTAAGAGAGACAAGAAAGAGACTAAGAGAGAAAGGGAAACAGACTATATATATTGGGGATAAATCTCCAATAGAACAATCACTTATCCCAGCAAATGCCAGCAACAAGTACCTGGGGATTAATACAAACTACAACACCAACTAATATTGAGTGAGGCAAGGGAAAACAGAAGCACTAAACAAACAAAAAAATAAACAAAAGAAGAATAAGCAAAACAATCTCACAAAAAAGCATAAAAATTCGGTATAATCTACATTCAAACGAACAACAACAAAAGGACAGAGAGAAGAACAATTTTTTGGATAGTTAAGACAGCGAAGAGAGAGGTGTGTATGGACTTGGAGCAGGGGATTGGAGATTAGATATATAAGTAGGGTGAAATTTTAAAAGGGGGTAAACAGAAAAAATAGGGAAAATCTAAAGCAGGAAAGGGGTAAGATAAACAGGACACTGAAAAGGGAAAAGTGAGGAAGAGAGTGATGGCATAAAGGTAGATTTGAGATAGAGTAAAATGATGCTAAAGGAAAGATAAAAATAGAATGTAGAACATTAATCCCAAAACAAAATGAAGAGAAAATAAAATGACACTTAAAAAAAAAAAAAAAGATAAAATAGCAGTAGTAATAATACGGATTGAAAATAAAAATGTAATAATTAAAAAGGTAAAATCAAGTGAGGAAAAAAATTAGTTTCTTGAGTAAAAGATGCAAAAAATGAAAATAAAAAAATAAAAAATAAAAATAAAATGTGGAGTAGTGAAGGTCATTCACTTCCTCTGTTGTTCTGTTTGGAACGCCTGTTTCTCAGTCCAGACAGTATTGCAGTTCCCTGCGTTCCACTGCTCTTCAGTGATGTAAGCCAGTCCTGATTTTAAGCAGGCGGTGTGTCTTAATTCGTATTCCTTTATTTTTGATTACACAAGAGTCAATTTGTGATTCAGCCCCTGGGTGGCAGTGTTTCTGGATTGACTTCCGGGTTTATCTATGGCCTCTCTAGGGAGTGTTAGAGCCTTCTTTCCCTGTGGCACTCACTACCGGTTTGTGGGAGTGGTCTGCCTCAGAGCTGGCTCTCCGATGGTCACTCCCCGCTCCGATCCCCAGGTTCCAGAAAAACAACTTTCCCCTGCAGTCTCCCAGGGTGTCCCCAACTGGGTGAACCTATGAATTGGGCTTAGTAATCAGAAGCAAGAATTCAAGAGGAAAAAGCCCAAGTGTGCGCACTCCGTGGCTGCGCGTAAGTCTAGCACACCCCTGAAATTCTTAGGGTGTCCCTACACTTCAGATCAAAATGGGTTGCTTTTTAGAGAGCCCTTCTGTTAGCAGCTCTGAGGACCCCCTTCCACATTCACAGATCACGCCAGCCCCAGCAGCCACCGATTTTTCTAGGCACAGACTTCCCTGGTCCTCCAGCTCCCGCAAAACGCGTGTTCCTCTCTCGCGCTGGGACCAGAGACCTCACCTTATCCCAGGTGAAATCTGACCTTTCCGTGGTGGAGTGTAGAGCTCCTCTGAACTCGTGTGTTTGCGCCAATTGGGGAGCGTTGTTCTGGGGCTCGCAGCTGTTCCATGGGTGCCGCAGTTGTGGATTCTCAGGCTTCAGATAAGCTCCACTTTCCGGTTCCAGATGGCGGCGACTCCGCGTCCAAGCCCGCAGCTCCGGGAGGGGACCCAGCCGCAGTGGGAGCTGCCAGGTCAGGGGAACCCCGTCTAGCAGTCTCCCACCTTCTTCTGGAGTTCAGCTGTCCCCCAACTTGCCAACAAACATTCCTAGTGCGACCCTCAGCTGTTCTTTCTTTCTGCTCCGGGACAAGGCTCGGAACACGTCTGTCTATTCCGCCGCCATTTTTCTCCCTCTATAATTGCTTTTTTCTTTTTTTTTTTTTTAAATATATTTTATTGGTTTTTTACAGAGAGGGATAGAGAGCCAGAAACATTGATGAGAGAGAAACATCAATCAGCTGCCTCCTGCACACCCGCCACGGGGGATGTCCCACAACCAAGGTACATGCCCTTGACCGGAATCGAACCTGGGACCCCTGAGTCCGCAGGCCGACGCTCTATCCACTGAGCCAAACCAGCCAGGGCATAATTGCTTTTTTTTAAAGAATATTTCATTGTTGGAATTAGGTGCTTCTATTATGAAGTATATATTCTAGTCCTCTCTTTTTGTGATTTTAGTAGCCATTGATAATTATTTTCTGGATCCATTATTGCAGTAGGTGTTTACAAAATAGTAATTTTGTAATTTCATCATTCTTAATTGATTAGCTGGGATAAATATATAGAGAGAGAAAAAGATTTTTTTCATTACGTATGTAGTTACTCTGAAATATATTTCATACAAGAAGGACAGATTAAATGTTTCTCTTTACCTTTACTTGCCAGTTCTAATAATATAACTGTAACAGTTGCAAAGATAACTACTGGATTTTCTCTTTTTAATATCATCATGAACTCATGAATTTCGAGGTATTTTAATATAGTTCAGGTATTATTCTTATTTATAATAAAATTACCCCATCTTTGGATACAGTTTACTCCAGTGAAAACATTTCCAATATGATCACTGTGTTGCTTTGGCCCCAGTAGGCTTTGAAAGCTTCCTTTCTTTATGGTGTGACAAGATGAGAATTGTGAGGATTCTGACTAAGAATCTTGACTCCAAATTTAATTGACATCATTACTTGTTTACACTGTTCCACAGCCTTTTATTACATACCAATATTTATTATGAATAACAAGGTGATTACTGAAAACAGGTTAAAATTTAGTTTGCCATCTTTTTTGTCAAATTACTGTTTTTAACATCACTTAAAATAATTCTTTCTTAGGCAACACTTAAATATGGACTTAAGCTCATTTGTTTTCATTTTAATCTGGAATTTTTAAGGATGATTTTTATTTCATATTGTTTATAAATATGTAAAATATAATATGTGAAATAGTTACATTATTTTTAAATCAATTTTACAAAACAAGGTATATTTAGATAAGTCTATTTTCTCTCCTGTCTCTTTTATTTTGTTTATTTTGCCCCATTTCTCTAAGAAGAAAAATACATATTTGCCATATTAAAACACACTCATACATTTCCACTCTTAGAAAAATTGCAGCATACTACATATGATTTTCTTCACTGGACTTTTTTTCACTTACACTGTCTTCTGAAGATCATTCCATAGCAGTATAAATAGATATATTTCAATTTCTTACAGCAGCACACAATTTCTTTGTTTCACCATATATTATTCAATCAGCCCCCTTTTTTATGAACATTGAGTTTTACAGCTTTTGATAATATAAAAATTTTACAATGAATGTGGATGTGTAAGTCAGTTTGTATACAAGTGTATCTCTGGTTTAGATGTCTAGAAATGGAATTGCTGGGTCAAGGGGCAAATACAAAAGTAATTTTGCTAGTTTTGCCAAATTACCCTCTACAGCTATTGTGCCAGTTTACAAACATGTTTAAATATTTTTATTGATCTTTAGAGAGAGAGGAAGGGAGGGGGGAGAAAGAGAGAAAAATGGATGTGAGAGGAGAACATCGATCAGCTGCCTACTGCATGGAGATTGAGCCTGAAACCCAAGCATCTGACCTGACCAGGAATCAAATCTGTAACCTTTTGGTGCACAGGACAACACTTAACCAACTGAGCCACACCGGCCAGAGCTACAAACATATTTAATTGGACAATGAAAGACTATAGATTTATAGAGTCAATTTAAAGACTAAATATGATCTAATGTCAATAGAAACAAAGAACTATCTAAAATCTAAATTGCATGTCTATTTGTTACCCTTCTGTTGGTAGCTATTTATATATATAACTAGAGGCCCAGTGTACAAAATTCGTGCATGGGTAGGGTCCTTAGGCCTGGCTGGCAATCGGGGCGATCAGGTTCCCTGCCTTCCCACATCCCTACCTCCTTCTTCCCTCGTTGCCAATGCTCTGCCACCACACGGTTCCCAGCCTCCCCACTTCCCTGCCTCCCTGCCTCCCCACTCCTCCTTCTCTCAATGCCTGCATCCACCTCCACCCACGCCTGGTTCCCCATCCCAGTCCAGGACCCTGCCCCAATTGGGCGATTGGGACCTGCTCACCAGGGGGAGGGACTGGGAGGTTGGCCGGCAGGCCCCGATCAGGCAATTGGGGCCTGCCAGCCAGGGGAAAGGGTCAACCACCACCATGATGGGTGGGCGGTGGGCCGATCAGCACCTGCTAGGCAGGGGAGGGATAGAGGGAGGGACCCAGGAGGTTGGCCGCTGGCCCCGAGGAGGGAGCTATCCCTCAGCCCCCCAGGAAAGAGGCCAAGTCTGCTGCCACCCACCCCCAGTTCCCCACCCCAGCCAGGGGGGCCTGGCCCCAATCAGGCCATCGGGGCCTGCTGGCCAGGGGGAGAGACCAGGAGGCCCCATTAGCAACTGGTGATTGCAGGCTGGGGACAGCTCCTGCATTGAGCGTCTGCCCCCTGGTGGTCAGTGAGCATCATAGCGACTGGTCATTCTGGTCTTTCCAGTCATTCTGGTCGTTCCATCTTAACCATTGCTTAGGCCAGGGGTCCTCAAACTACGGCCCGCGGGCCACATGCGGCCTGCAGAGGACATTTATCCGGCCCGCTGGGTGCCGGTGCCTGTCCTGCTTAGCAGCCGACTCTTCCTGAGCCCGCAGTGCGCCTAGGAATTTGTTCATAGTTTTTTTTTAAAGCTATAGTCCGGCCCTCCAACGGTCTGAGGGACAGTGAACTGGCCCCCTGTTTAAAAAGTTTGAGGACCCCTGGCTTAGGCTTTTATATATATATAGATAGTTCTGTGTTGATGGGAGCTTCTGTCACAGGATAATATTTGCTAAATCTAATTCATTACAATTATGCCATGCAAAATTATCAATATTCCAGTACATTCTCATTTACAAAGGACTATTATCTGTGAAGCCAACTTGCTTCCACATGATTCACCTTTTCATCAGAAACTTAACAGGAATAGAAATGATAAATTGCATTGTGCATTGTCCATACCTCAATGTAGATATTAGCCCTTTTTCATTATAAACCATAACCTATACATCAGGAAACCATATCATAAAGTCACTAACTTTTAGATTTATTGAATAATAAAAATTTTAAAATGTTGTTTTAAATACATAGATTTGCTTCTTAAGGATATCTTAGCATGGATTGCTATTATAGTCCTCTCGCTTAAAACTGTTGAGTGAATCATAATAAGATGACTGACACATCCAAAGTAATAGTCCTGAAGCTTTCTTAAACCACTACTCCTAAACCTGCTTCTTTTTATTGATATAATGAGTGGGAATTAATTTTAAAAGGTGGTGACTATTGATTACTTAATGGCAGAAGATAGTGTATAGAAATGCTGAAGTGAGCCTATGATGTATCCTCTTGGGCCACATAACCCCATTATCCATGGTGGAAACCATGCTGTAACTCTCATTAATATTTAATAGGCAGGATGTAGGCTACAAATGTACCCTAAGCATAGGCTCCAATAATGCATATGAATGTTTCAAATATATAAAAGAGTAGCAGATTTCCCTGTGTTGAGATACTTTATAAACTGCACAACATTACATCAAGTCCCTTTTCTGATCTCTGAACAATGATGGCCTGGTGGAAACACCTACTAGGCAAGCTTGGAGTGATTAATGCTTTGGGAAGTCACTCTAGGTTGGTAAGCTCTTCATTAGAAGACTGTATTTTCCAGTGTGGTTCTCAGTTTCAGCCCTTTTCTTCTTCTCCTCCTGTCATAAGCGGAAGGGCTTATTCAGCAGAGGTGGCAAGTCAGCAGAAGGTGCTGTGTCTAACACAGCCATTATCCTCACGGTATGTATTCTGTATCACGTTGTCTATCAAGCTAACCCCTTGCCACATGTCAGGATCTTTTTATTTCAGCTCATTTAAAATGGAAACAAAGAGTTTTAAAGATAAGTATTGGGGAGAGATGAGTGTAAGAGTGCTTGTAAGGACTAAAAGTCTTTGATGCTCACTTGAACTAAAGTGGGCTGTGACATCTGAAAGGACAAAGTTTTCTAGATTACTGGCTCCCATTATTAACTTTTCTAATCACCAGATTATGTTTTGGTACCACCAGCTTATTTTGAGAATATAAGCTTGAAATGAGATGGAGTTCTTTAGACAGAACATGTTCTTAGGATTTGTGGATATCTAAGGACATAGTATTAAATTACCTTCTCAAACAATATATAAAATTAAACAGAGAGTGAGGAAATATCATTTTTTGATTCAATGACTAAAGATTTTTGTAAATGTGTTTAGGAGAATATCAGAAACTATTTAAATTACCTGCCTAGAATGAGTTACATAAGAATAAACATTTATCTTCACAGGACAAAAAGTAGCCAAGGGAAAAAGTCTCTTATTAACATATTGAGTTTTTTCTCACAGCCAGTGAATGAAATTGACTTGAGGTCTCATTGTAAGTCTATGTTAAATGTGGGAAAATTCAGGTTTATTTCAAACCTTAGGCTGTGCATAACTAAGTACTGTTTTCAATTTATGTATAGGTCTATGTGTGTGCCTTCTCTTCCTGACATCAAACAGAGAATTTAAAATTAGCAAGGGTTAGAAGTGGAAAATGTATTTGTGCTTATTTTCGCTTTGCTTTTTGACTAATATGATCTTCATGAAGCATAATGTTGTATCTACTCAGATGTTTTCTTTGTTTTATTGTTTATTAGTTGTTTGGTTGGTTAGTAATACATGCCATTTATATGAGCAAAATTCACACTATAAAATAAAAAATTAACAGATTTTCTCCAAGGTGTATACCACTATAACATAAAATCTATGAAGATAATTGATCAAATGTGCAACTACAATTACAATAATAGTTATACATTCAGTGTCTTATTCCAGAGATATTTTTTTCCTTTTTATTGAATTTATTGGTTAATAACATTATACAGGTTTCAAGTGATAAGTGATGCTTATTGAACCATAATATATTTTGCACTTTTATCAGTGAAAGTCACAAATCCTAAACTTCCTGTCCTTTTCCTTCATTTTCTATTTTCTAGCGCAGCAGCAGCTTTGGGAGCTTTGATCGTTTTCGAAATAATTCCACATCAAAACCAGATGATTCCACTGAGGTATTTATTGTTTTTATGCATATTATGCAAACACACAAAAATTATAAAGCCAACATCACTTTTGTAAAGGATAGTAAAACACAAATATGTTTAAAAATTATAGCCTTCCATGTTTTTGATGATAAATAAACAAACAATTGTTTAGTGCCTAGTACCATGCTGGGAGTAAAGAACTACCTAAAAAGCCTGACAGACCATTGGGAAGGCAGAACATGAATCTAAGGAGAGAAGAGAGAATCATAACTTAATGTAACTCAGACAGTCCCAAATTTTCTGAGCAGTTCCACCATAAAACAATATGTATTTTAAATTTTATTTAAGTTCTAATTCCTTTAATTTAGGAGATGATTAAATAGCTTAGTAGTAAATTTGTTAAGGAAAGCATATGGCTACTCAATTACACTCTCACACTTCTGCCATCTGCACTGAAATATCTCAGAGGTGACCATTCCATACACATTTGCAAATCATGAACACTTTAAATGTAGCTTAAGAAAAGTTTCCTATGTTACTGCATGTGATACATTTGTTTTAAAGCAATAGATTTCAGATTTTATTCACTTCTTAATTATTCATTCGAACTAGTGTATCTTTATTCTTTGTTTTCTATATAGAATTAGATCCCTTTATTGGATATAATGTCTCAAAATACTTTTCAGATTCTTATATGCATCTATCTATAATATTTTAAAATATGTTAATTTCAATAACGGACATTCTAGACAAAAAATGAAAATAAAGTGACATCTTTTATGACTTCATAAATCTCTATTAGTTCTATACATGCATGTGTGTATAACATATACCCTTTTATACGTATATATTATACATATCCCCTTTTATATATCTATATATTTATATATATGCTTATAGATAAACTAGTATATAGCTATATTTTCTATCAACACTTACATAATTGTAAATAATACAATGTAATATATTTTTACATATGTAATTATATATGTATATATACTAGAGGCCCAGTGCACGAATTCATGCACAGGTGGGGTCAGGCCAGCCTGGCCCCAATCGGCAGATTGAGGTCAGGCCTGTCAGGAGGAGGAGATGGCAGGAGGTTGGCTGGCCAGCCTGTCCCGATCAGGGCCCTATCAAGGCTGGGCCAGCTGGGGGGAGGGGCCTGATTGGGGGCGGGGCTGTCTTGGGGAGGGGCTGTGGGCAGTGGGCCAGCCAGCCCTGCCCCTGCATGGGGTGGGGGGGGGGGGCTGATCAGGGGTCAGCAGATGGGGGAGGGGCCGTGGGAGGTTGGCCAGCCAGCCCCACCCCCAATTGGTGGTGTAGGCGGGGCCGATCAGGAGTGGAGCTAGCTGGGGGGAGGGGCCGTGGGCCAATCAGGGTGGCGTGGGCTGGGCTGGCTGGGGGGAGAGGCCACAGGTGGTTGGCCAGCCAGCCCTGCCCCTGATTAGGGTGGGCGGGCCGATCTGGGGTGGGCCCGGGTGGGGGGAGGGGCCATGGGAGATTGGCCAGCTGGCCCCATCCCCTGATCCTGTTGGTTCACTGGCCGCAGTGGGCATCATAGTGACTGTTGTTCTGGCGTTCTGATCACTGGCTTTTTATATATATAGACTAGAGGCCTGGTGCATGAAAATTGTGCACTCAGGGTGGGGGGTGTCCCTCAGCTCAGCCTGCACCCTCTCGCAGTCTGGGAGCCCTTGAGGGATGTCTGACTGACGGCTTAGGCCTGATCCCACATCCTTAACACTGCCACGGAGGCGGGAGAGACTCCCGCCACCACTGCTGCACTCGCCAGCCATGAACCTGGCTTTTGACCGAGTGGCACTCACTTGTGGGAGATCACTGATCACCAGGGGCAGCTCCTGCTGTTCAGTCAATTTGCATATTAGCCTTTTATTATACAGGATTTACATATATATGTGGAAATAGTAACAAGCCCTAGTTTCAGTTAACATATTGTATAAACCTATAACTTTCCATAATCATAAAATAGATACAATTAAACTTATAAATGCATAGTTAACCTAAAATGTTTCTCAGGCTCATGCAAGTTCACTAATTAGTAATAGTGACATAGTATTTGTGAAGGTTTAGTGAACCTAATAGAGTAGCTTGTACATTTTTCAGTAATCTAGTATTCATTCATTTAACAAATATTCATTCATTGAACAAAAATTTATTCTATGGCAGGATTTCTGTTAGGCATTCAGAATATTGTTACAATAACAGATGAAAATCCTTACTTCATGAAGTGTGGATTCTAGGGGGAGATAAATTAAAACAACAACAAAATAAATAAATTTTTAAATAAAATTGTGATCAAGCTATGAAGGAAAACAACATAGAAATATGTTAAAATTTTAAAAAAAATGTTTAGGTAGTTTCTTTAAAGCTTCTGAGCAGAATGATAGAAGAATCTGACATTAAAAATACTTGTGGTAGTTTTCGAAGTTTAGGCAATGGTAAGTTAACACAAGTAGTAATAAAATAATGTATTTCCTTATTTATTTTAATTTGTAATTTTACATGAAGATAAAGTTAAGAGAAAAGAGAAATAAACAGCTAATTCTAAAATTTTAAACTGTTTCCAAGTTATATTTTATTCAGGATTTTTTGAAGTAAGCAAAGCATCTTTGTCTTTATAACTCTGGGCTTAAATTGGCTGTCCATTCATATTTATCATAGGCAATTTGGGGTAAGATGTGAAGCAAAACATAGTATTGATTAATAATTACATTAACTACATAGTTAAACCTTCATATTAAAATATTCAAGTTCACTAAAGAGATGTTTCTCATGATCTTTTATATTCAAGGAATGACTAGCTGTCCACCTATTTGGAATGGTGGGCATCACTAGACTAGATGACCTTCAAAGATCCTTTCTCACAAACTTGAAATGTTAAGGACATGTAACCCAAATACATCCTTCAAGATAAAAAATCACTCCAGAGTTCAACATGAGGAGTTTGGCTTATTCAAAATATATTGGGGATCAGTTATGTTCCTGAAAATATTCTAAACACTCAGAGTAAATAAAACAGATAAAGCCTCTCGTTTCATGGAAGCATACATGATAGTGGGAGAGTCAGGCAATAATCAAGCAAACAAACAAATGTTATAAGGTACTACCAAGTGTTTAGAAAAAGAATAAATCAGGGTAAGCATGCAGTGAGTATGGACAGGTGCAAGCTATTTTAAATAAGGTGATCAATCAGAAACTTCCCTCCTTTTACATGGCATTTGATTAGAAACCTGGATGAAGGAAGGAATATAGTTTTGGACACCAGGGAAGCCAGTGGCAAAAGCAAGTGCAAACCTTGATATGACCATGAAGAGAAGCAGCAAGGAGACTAGTATGGTGACACTTGATTATAGTTCTTTCCAAACTTTAGCATGTATCAAAATCACTTGAAGAGTTTGTTAAAATACAAATTGTCCCCTAGTGATGCTGTAGTTGCTGGTCTTGGGACCACATTTTGAGAAACACTGCTATAGTGAGCAAGGGAAGTATGAGAAGTAGCTAAAGGTGAAGTGGTGAATATATTCTATTTCATATACACTTTGTATAACGTAATGTATATGACATTATAAAATATATTAATTATACTGTTGCATTATCTTACGTTGTGTTATATAGTGATGTTCAGAAAAAAATGCTTTTTATTGCTTTATTATCTTGTCTTTTGCAAACAATTCTAACTAGGTGTATGAGGGGGAACCTATAAATGAAAGTGGAGAAAAAAATAAAAATTCAAATCATGGAGGAAGTTTAGGCAAAAAAATGAGAGCCATTTCCTGGACAATGAAGAAAAAAGTGGGTAAAAAGTACATCAAAGCCCTTTCTGAGGAAAAGGTAAGTGTACTCTGTTAATCACTTGTATTTTTCTATTGAACTTTTCTTAAAACATTTAGCATGTACTTCTAGGCATAGGAATGCTTGTGCTTTAGGAAGGACTTCAACATCTATTTCTCCTCAATAATTGTGCTCAGAAGTTAGGTGAAAGAAAGTATTATTACTCCCATTTTAATAGAGAAAACTGAGGTTAAAAAAAAAAGATCACACGTGTAGTATGTGAGAAACATATGCCATTTATGTTGTAGAAAACAGTACTTCATTCCTTTTTATTGACAAACTAGAGGCCCAGTGCACGAGGAGTATATTTATTTGGATCTCACTGTTCCTTTTACTTGAAAAACTGTGTCCAAATATTCACATAAGTTATAGCTTGCCATCATTCAGGTCAACAATTCAGAGCATATATTACCTTATGAAGGAGGCCTCTGGAGGCTACTCCTTCTAAATTAACTGAACTTCCCCCAACTCTAATCCCAGTAGCTAATCTCCTAGCATCATCCAGTTTTGTGTCCTTTACAACACTTATTCTCTGATATTTTCTTGCTTATTATGTTTACACATGCCTCCCCAAACAGTACACACACACACACACACACACACACACATTCATACAGTCTGACACTAAAACGTACCTCATTAGAGCAATGACCCTGTTACCTTTTTCACCACTGTATCCCTAGTTCCCAAAACAGTGCCAGGTACTTAGAAACTGTTCTATAAATGTGGATTGAATGACTGAACAAAAGAATAAATGAATGGATAAAAACAGAGAATCAAACTTAGTGTAAATCAAACATATATTCTGAAGTTTTATTAATGTTTAGAAATGCTCAAAAAGTAGGATTATTAAATTACATTTTGATGAATATTAAAAAATTTATAGGTTTTGTCCAAACTATCTAAATATGGAAAACATTTGAGATGTTTTCAAGTAGATGTGGTTTATTTTGAAATTGTCTGTCTTTCTAAATTTATGCAAGATTTGCTTTTCACTTGACTAGGTGGCAAGCATGGTATGAGATTTGTAAAGCTTTGCTTTAAAATTGCAAAGTGTACATGTTTTATTCATATCTAGTGATCTCATGGGGTGCAAATAACTGACATGAAATAACTGTGCAGAGTTTAAACTTTTAATGTCAGATCTCAAAGGATTAGTAATAGTGGTAAATAGGTGAGAAAGAGCACATACATAAAGAAATAAAAGTGCTTTAACAGAAGAGCATAGATGTCAATAATCTAACATTTCCGGTTAAATAATCTTGATACAATATCCATCCTAATTTACAAATTGCACTATTATAATTTTAGTTGAATTCCATAATGTGAAATGTTCTATCTATAAAATTTTTGCTAGGAATTGAAATTAAGATTAATGACACTCATATTTCATATTGATGTTTTTCTAAGTACTTTATTGCTGAACTATATCTTGTTTGTTAAATCAATACTCACAGTGAGTATCTCCAGGGAAAGCAATGATCTAACCTAACCTCTGATATGTTTTTCTGGAGGATGAGGACGATGTAGAGGATGCCCTCCCATGTCGGAACAGTGACCCCATTATTGGGATCCACACAGAGAAGCTTTCCCTCAAAGCCAGTGATTCCATGGATAGTCTCTACAGTGGGCGGAGCTCATCAAGTAAGACTAGAATCAGGAACAAGTTCCTGATGGGAGGTCTGGGTTAAGTTAACTAAAAACAACAGACTTGCTTCTCTGGGACTGGTTTCTCAAATTAGCAACAAGGTTCTAGCTACTTGATAAGATAAATAGTGAAAAATGTACGATGTGTTGAATTTAAAGAGTTGCTATTGTTTAAAATGGTACTTAATCTATTAGATAGAATTATGCACTGTTTTGAAACTTGTAACATTATTGTCAGAAGCGTCCTTGGGGATATGCCTCAGAAGATCATGGTGGGTAATTAAATCTGCATCCCTAAAATAAAAACATATGCTGGGAAGAACTAGTGTTATATTGAGTCAGTATTTTTAAAATGACTTAGAGTTTTCAGATAAATAAAATCATGTTCTCTGTCTCTTCTTTCCTTCTTTCCTCCCCCCTTGCTGCTTCTCTCTCTCTCTTTCTCTCTCTCTCTCTCTCTCTCCCCTTTTCTTCCTTCCTTCCTTCCTCCTTTCTTTCTTTCTTTCTTCCTTTCTTTCTTTCTTTCTTTCTTTCTTTCTTTCTTTCTTTCTTTCTTTCTTTCTTTCTTTCTTTTATCTCTCCCATGTCTCTTCCTCCTCCCCCCTCCTCTCTTCTCCTGCCTTCTCTCACTTTTTCCTTCCTTTCCATTATTTTCCTTAAAAAATTCTGGTTAAAGCAGGACATTTACATCAATTCTGACATTTAAGTTTCCATCCAGCATTAGTGGGTAAAGAGTAAAGTAATATGTAAATATTGAAAAGTAGGAATATCACCAATTAGGTGACAAAAAGAAATCAGCAGATGATCAAAAGAATTTTCTTAAAACATTGATATATTTCTAAGAAGACGATCAATCACTCGGGATTCGGCCACATATCCTGCTACAATATTTGGAAACTGCTGCTATTGCAGGGCACTTTACACTGTTTTATATCCCTCTAATCTTGTAAGGGCTTTAAATGTTTTTGCAGTTTATTTTTCATTTCCTTTTAAATCAACTGCTTCTGTTATTTGAATTTAGATAGCAAAGACCAGATGTTTCAAATATCCTGAATTTTATTCCTATTTTCCTATTGGCTGTAGAACAGTTATTTTGTTAAAAAAGCAACTGCAGAAACATTTGAAGGCTATATTTTTGCATGTGTGAAATTCAGATATCATTAGTATTCATTTCTGCTGGCAATTTTAAAATTCTAAAGTGTGATGCTGAATGTGGGAAGAATTTTATTAACTAGAATGTGCCATGAAAAACCAGGGCCCAGGGTGGTCATGGAAGGGAGGTGTGAGGAGATGGTGGCTCACTTAAGCTGCTACGTACAACTTACTTCTGTAATTAGAAGAAACTACCCTTCTTATACTCCAGCTCATATACAATATGGAGCACCCCTAAGGATCTTGACCTTGTTTCCACAATTATTGTTATTCATGATCGAGAAACTGAGGCTGTTGGTCATTGAACTGAGCACCCAAAGGCCCACTGAAGGAGAAAGTGAAGTGACAACTGAGAGGGGGACACCAAGAGCAACTTCTACTGGAAAGAATCCTTGCCCCCAGACAAACAGCAAAATGGAATCACTTTCCTCTTAATCCCCTGAGGTTCAAAGTCTTAAAGGAATAAGACCAAAGAGCAAGAATTTAGAGCAGCTTTAAAAGTCCAGTTTAGAACATTTTTGAAAGCCGTATGTACAAACTTAATTATTTGGCTTATACAGGGAGTTAAGTTTATACTATCTGCTTCTTTAACAAGTACCCATACTCAAAACACTGTACTACTGGATCAGATCGGAGACCAAAGTCAGATGGTATTTGGGTTAGTGGTTGAGGAAAGAGTAGTCAGATTGGCTGGAGAAAGGCCCAAAGTGGCTCAGAGGACAGAGGTCGCTGATGGAGAGTGACTGGGAGGCAGAAACAGGATGGGTCCTTGGAACCTCTGCAGGAAGATGGCATCCGATGTTTCAGCATCGACTCTGCTTAGTGGTTCCAGGTGATGGTTCAGAATGTTATGAACCTTGCATGAGAACTGTTAACCTCTGCTTGCCTTCTTCAGGTGGAATAACAAGCTGTTCAGATGGCACAAGTAACCGGGACAGCTTTCGACTCGAAGATGAGAGCCCCTACTCTGGACCATTCTGTGGCCGTGCCAGAGTGCACACCGACTTCACGCCAAGCCCCTATGACACTGACTCCCTCAAAATCAAGGTGTGTGCATGCACATCTGCATTCTGTGTGGTGTGTCCAGTGCTGGTTGTATGATCTGTTTCTCAAGGGTAAGCAGTGAGAACTGGGGGGAGGGGATGTGAGTCGTTCTTCCCAACAGTAGAACTGGGGACCAGCTTGCTGTGGCAAGAATTTAAACATAACACACCAGGCAGAGTAGGGAATCAGTCTGTTGAGGCTATTAGCATAAGCTGCTGTTATGAAGATAATGCATAATCAAAGCCTATCAGAGAAGGGATTGTGTACATTTTCCTGAAAGCAGGTGCCCAGCTCTGCCTGATCATTCCTGAAGTGAAAATAATAAAGCAAAGGAGAGGGAGAAAAGGTGGAGATATTAGGCAAGATTCCAGCACAGCAAGGGCCTTGGGAACCAGACTTGGCTGGGGCAACTTCAGTACTTAAATTGGTTACTCTGAGTAACCAAACATCTTCCCACCAATGATATTCCCTCCTGAATTCCCTCTTCTTACTCTTATCCTCTGTATTTATTTTCTATTAATGTGTAACAGATTACCACAAACTTTGGGGCCTCAAACAACACAGATGTATTATTATCTCATAGTTCTCTAGGTCATAATTTGGGCATGGTTCATCTACTGAAGGTCTCACTGGGCAGAAATCAGGTGCCAGCTGGAAATGTGATCTTGCCTAAGCTCGGGTCATCTTCCAAGCTCACTGGCTGTGGGCAGAATTCAGTTACTTGTGATTGTAGGAGTGAGACTCATGCTCTCTTCCTGGAAAGCAGCCGGGTCATCCTCAGCTCCTGGAGGCGGCCGGCTGCGGTCCTCTCTATAACAAGTTCTACAGGAGAAACACTCACTCAGGCTTCAAATATCTCTATTTTTAAGAGCTCCTACCCGATTAAGTCAGAAACGCCCCGATAATTACAAAATTAACTAGTCTGGGACATTAATTACATCTGCATAGTCCCTTCTGTCATATAAGACAACATAATCACTGGGAAGAAATCCATCATTTTCATTATCCTGCTTATACTTAAGGGGAGGAGCTGGTTACAACAGCACAAATAGAAGAAGGTTTAGTGCTAAAATAGTTTATAGATGTCAAATTATTCCATTTAGTAACACAAAGTGCTATATAACTAAAAGGACAGAATTTATGAATTTTTATGCTGTCAATGCCAAGCCAATGTTAACCAATATTTATAAGTTATGAAGTATTGATATTATCATTTAACATTCAAGGCACACAGCTCTTCTCTTTGTCCATTCTGTGGTATCAAATCTGAGCAAGCTCAGTTGGAGGATGAAGAAAACATTATTCTCTGCAATTGGCCCCTTAGTCATTTCTTAGTTCCTGTCTTGAGGAAAGGCAGGGAGTAGAAGGGAATAAACTGAACACATTTTGATTCAGGATAGCTGTTCACCTTCCCTAGAGTATTGTGACAGTTCACTACCTCTGGTGCTGCCCAAGGTGATGCTTGCTGAGAACTTGTAAGACACAATAAAAATCCCAGTTACCACTGAAAATTGAATACTAATGTTTCCAAAAAGGGTCTTATCCAAAATGACATTGAGTCTTTGCTTGGTGACCTTTCCTGGAATGCACAATTTTTACAAGTTTTCAAGATACTAGGAAGGATGCGGCAGAGGGCGGCCATGCTTAGAAACTCCCTTCAGAGCTTCTGGGGATTTTCTGGGACTGATTAGCTGATCCCATCAAGCCTAAGATTTGATGCCCTTATAGTGAAAGGCAGGAAAGAGCTAGATGAAAGCTCATAGTGTCAGACAGGCAGACAGTTACATATCAGAAAGCCCAGATCTTTTAATCATATTGAATTCTACTTCACAAATAAAACCTGTGTTTTAGATGTTAGAATATACATTCACAGAGCAGCAGGAAAAAATATTCTTAGTAGCCAAGTTAATGCTTTGTTTATTTAGGGGTGGACTCCTAATATGTCCAAACTATCAGAAACTATAATGTCTTCTCTGGGGAAGAAAGTTATGTCTCAAGCGAGTAACTATTCTCTAAAATGTAGGCACTGTATTTGCATAGATATCCATTTTCTTTACAAATAATTACCCCGGTGGGGTTTTCTGCTCTTGCCAATAACTGACAGCATGTAACCAGATAGTATCATATGCAAATAAAGAAAAAAGACCAATTTCTTTGTCTATTCCAATGTGCTTCATTGATACTTCAATCCAAACTTTGTTGGGGAACTTAATCTAAGCATTATCATCTCTAGAATAATTAAGTAACAATTTATGCTCAGTGCATACATACTTTTATTATGTATTTATTATGTATTTCATATGTACAAAGTTCTGAACACCCTCATTATGTCAGATGAATGCAATAATTTAGGTGTGCTTATTTTGTATTGTGGATGAATGTTTCAGATGAACTAGAGGCACAAACCGAATCACAGATTTCTCTCTCTCCCGTTCCCTAATATGGGAGCCCCTCCAGGAATGGCAGCTTGAGTTTTGCTACATATATAGTGCTTTGACAGGATGAGTAAAAAGACCATCATTTTTTAGTTCAGACAACTTAGTCTTGAGTTCTGGTTCTGCCATTAAATTCCTATAAGCTCTTGGGAAGTTATTTAATGTTTGTGTTTATTTTTCTGTAATATTTATAGAAACAATGACACCTTGTATATGTACATAAGAGGTGTGTTGTGGGCATAAAATGACTTCATTTGTGCAAAACTGTTTTGCAAACTACATTGTGCTCTACAAATCAAAGTTGACAAATTGATATGATACCAAACACAAAAACATGTCATCAAATGCATGTAGGATATTTTCTTCAACACGTTGTTTTCTTCATTGTCACTAGTAAATAGTTTCCTTAAACTTTTTTTAAAAAAGATATATTTTTATTAATTTCAGAGAGGAAGGGAGAGGGAAAAAGAGATATAAACATCAAATATGAGAGAGAATCATTGATCAACTGCTTCCTGAATGCCGCACATTGGGGATTGAGCCCAAAATCTGAGCATGTGCCCTGACTGTGAATCTGACCATGACCTCCTGATTCATAGGTCGATGATCAACCACTGAGCCACACCAGCTGGTATTCCTCAAACTTTTAAAATAAATGTCCTCTTATATTTATTTGTTATCTTGGAATCATCTTAGCATAATGCCCTAGTTATTCTACTTTCTTTTTTTATAATATTTTTTCTTTATTGATTAAGGTATTATATATGTGTCCTTATTGCCCCATTGCTCCCCCACCCCACCCCCACTCATGCCCTCACCCCCTGTTGTCTGTGTCCTTTGGTTAGGCTTTTATGCATGCATACAAGTCCTTTGGTTGATCTCTCCCCCTTACCCCACCCTTTCCTACCTTCCCTCTGAGGTTTCACGGTCTGATCGGTGCTTCTCTGTCTCTGGATCTGTGTTTTTCATCAGTTTATGTTGTTCATTATATTCCACAAATGAGTGAGATCATGTGATATTTATCTTTCTCTGACTGGCTTATTTCTCTTAGCATAATGCTCTCCAGGTCCATCCATGCTGTTGCAAATGGTAAGAATTCCTTCTTTTTTACTGCAGCGTAGTATTCCATTGTGTAGATGTACCACAGTTTTATAATCCACTCATCTGCTGATGGGCACTTAGGCTGTTTCCAAATCTTAGCTATGGTAAACTGTGTTGCTATGAACATAGGGTTGCATATATCCTTTCTGATTGGTGTTTCTTATTTCTCGGGATATATTCCTAGAAGTGGGATCACTGGGTCAAATGAAAGTTCCACTTTTAGTTTTTTGAGGAAATTCCATACTGTTCTCCACAGTGGCTGCACCAGTCTGCATTCCCACCAGCAGTGCACGAGAGTTCCTTTTTCTCTGCATCCTCGCCAGCACTTGTCATTTGTTGATTTGTTGATGATAGCCATTCTGACAGGTGTGAGATGGTATCACATTGTCGTTTTGATTTGCATCTCTCAGATGATTAGTGACTTTGAGCATATTTTCATATGTCTCTGCCCTTCCTATGTCTTCTTTTAAAAAGTATCTATTTAGGTCCGTTGCCCATTTTTTGATTGAATTGTTTATCTTCCTTTTATTAAGTTGTATGAATTCCCTATAAATGTTGGAAATTAAACCCTTATTGGAGATAATATTGGAAAATATGTTCTCCCATGCAGTGGGCTTTCTTGTTGTTTTGTTGATGGTTTCTTTTGCTGTGCAGAAGATTTTTATTTTGATGTAGTCCCATTTGTTTATTTTCTCTTTAGTTTCCATTGTTCTAGGAGCTGTATCATTGAAGAAATTGCTTCAGCTATGTCTGAGATTTTGCTGCTCTGGATTCCTCTAGTATTTTTATGGTTTCCCGTCTTATGTTTAAGTTCTTTTTCTATGATTTCATTCTTTCTACAATAGCACCAGAGTTCTCTGAAATTTGATTTGCATATTTCTTTGTCCTTAGAAGGGAGACATCATAGACATCATCTGCAAAACACCAATGGGGATGTGGACAGGAATGTTAAACAATAAGGTGGGAAACTTTAAATTTATTTATGTGGATGTCATCTCAGAAGAGGAATCAGCACCCAGGAAAATAAAGACACACCGAAGGAGTGGAAGAGAAAAATCCAAGACCCTGCAGGAATTCTTAGAGAGGATTCACCTTCAGGTTAGCAAACATGTGGACTATTGGATTCTTATGGCATATGGACAGAAAAATTAAAGAGACTAGATCAGTGTTGCACAGAATTGTTAAAAAATGCATGACTTACAGCAAAGGAAAATCTGTTTTTCAAGAACAGTTCTTATTTCTCCTTTATCACTTTTATTATGCAAGAATGATTCTTGATATAATATCCTTTGGACTAAACTCTATTGCTACTCAGCAATGACTGTACAGATTAATGTTGAGAAAGTGTAGTGAAAAATAAAAAAAAAATACCTAAGAGAATAAATGACCCAGAGGAAACATGTAAATGAGAATCATAAAGAAAGTATGAAGAGTGAAAATAAAAATCCAGATGTTACCAATGTAAAGATCTCCACATCTCTACAGGTTGCTAGTGAGAATGGCTTTCCTGTGATACCCCAGAAAAAGAATTTTTTGAGACTTGCAGGAGAGGATGTGGTATTGTAGAAAGCTTTATTTCTGATAAATTAAACCCCTGAGTTTCCAAGGTCCCATTTTGCTTTGTCCTGCCAAGGAAGAAGTCCATTTTGCTTTTAGCAGGGCTAAAATCAAAGCCAGTATCCCAAGTTTCCATTCGAGGTTGAGACACAGTCTAATCCAGCATCAGGCTAGCTTAGTTTGTATTCCCAGATGTAGTTCATCTGTACCCCTTACATGTGGGGTCCACATGGCCACATGGCTATGTAGGAAACACAGGTTAATGCAAGGAAGCAGGAACAAGAGGGCTGAGAGAGAATGTGAACGCCTTTTGTTTAGGGGATTATGTATTCCCAAATGTTTGCAAGTTTGCAATGGCCCTGCCCCACTCTAGTCAGTTCATGGTTCCCCAGGCTTGACTGACAGCCACTTTCCCTATGACACCCCAATTCACTGTGCATGCACTCAACTTCCCCTTTGTTCAATTCGTTCCCCCAGTAAGCTGCAAGGAAATGGGCCAGTGGTTCCCTGGGAAGTGTGAAGTTGCAGCTTCCTGGTGATGCTGTCCAATTAACAGGTCTATAATGTCTGGCCTCCCTTTTGCTCCTTTCCTAATATTAACAACTAGCTAATTACAATCGTACCAGAAACTTGAAAGAAAAAAAATGAAAATTGTATTTTCTATAGAGCAGAGATCAAAAGCAAGTCAAAGGAAAATAAGTAAATATAACTTTTAAAACTAATTTGCTAGGAAATAATGATCTTAAGCCTGCATAATAATTGCATTAAAAAAACTGTTGTCTATATTTATAATCAAATTATTTTCTCATATATTAACAAAATATCTACCTTGTTAAATAGATACCTAGCCTCACTCAATTTACTGTTTTGCAATCCATTTTAAAAGTTAACACTGTAGTACTTTGATACTTTTTGAAATTCATTAAGGCAATAGCTAAACTTTCCTTAATTGTTTGTCCTGAATTATCTAGTTACAATCTTGTCTGTAGACACACTGCCTAGGTCTTCCTACATTACTACTGGTGCCCCCAAATTGGGTACTCCTTGGAAAAAGTACAAGTTTGAATCCTGCTTCCCTATTTGTTTTTTTGTTTGTTTGTTTTTCATGACCTATGAGAAAACCAAAGTCTAAGGAAGTGAACCCTCAGTTAGATAGTTATATGAGAATGGGAATTCAGTTTTCTCTGTCCTAATTCAGTGTTACTTCTAGGATATTTTTGAAAGAATTGCTACTGGGTTTTTTGTGTTTGTTTTTAACATTAAAGGGCTGGTAATAAGCTCTTCCTGATTACTTAAAACTTTTATACTTCCTCTTACTCAATTTTAATAACTAAAGTAAGGATGTTGCAGAAGACCAAAGAAAACCAAGGACGCTTCAAAGAAAAGGAGGGACATTGTTTAATACGCCTGAGTGAAAGAACACGCATGGGGCTTTCATATATATCTCCCTCCCTGTGGTCTTTGTACCGCAAATATGGATTATGCTTCTGGTCCTTTTCTCAGGCCTTTCAAGAAAGCCCCCAGGTGTTGGGGATCTCTAGGCCATATCTAATGGTCTGGCCTGGCACCAGGCGTTAATAACCCTCCCTCTGGGGCAGTGCACTGTCCACAGCCCTATGGCCTCTGTAACCCATTCTGCAAGACCAGTATCTGGGAAGGAGGCAGTGACTTAATTATAGGTTACACTGAGCTTGCTGGCATGGGTTCAGATCACTAGCCTCCAAATATCAGGGTTACATTGGAATTAGTCCTTTTTAGCCTTCTCAAGGATATCCTATCTAATAAAAGAGTAATATGCAAATTAACCCTCACTCTGCTACACCCACAAGCCACGCCCATCAGCCACGCCCATCAGCCAATCAGAGCGAGTATGCAAATAAACCCAACCAAGATGGCTACGGCCACAGAGAGCAGGAGGGAGGCTTGGGTTTCCCCGGCAATGGAGGAAGCCAAGCTTTCCCCTTGCCCTTGCCGGCCTAGGCCTCCACTCAAGGCTACAAAGTTTCAATTACAAAAGATTCATAAATCCCCCCAAAAAAAGGCTGCCGCCACGGAGCAAGCAGAAGGCTTGGCTCCACTCCAGGCTACAAAGTTTCAGTTGTAGAAGATAAATAAACCCCAGATACCAGGGTCTCTGCTTGGGTCGCCAGGGGGTGTGGCCGGCCTGCAAACCACCACAGACCCCTCGCCCAGGCCGCCCCACGCCCCAAGGTAACCCCCACCCTGATCCGGGACACACTTCAGGGCAAACCAGCTGGCCCCCACCCGTGCACCAGGCCTCTATCCTATCTAATAAAAGAGTAATATGCAGATTGACCATCACTCCAACACACAAGATGGCTGCCCCCATGTGGACACAAGATGGCCGCCACAAGATGGCCAGCAAGGGAGGGCAGTTGGGAGGAACCAGGCCTGCAATGGAGGGCAGTTGGGGGCGATCAAGCCTGTAGGGAAAGGCAGTTAGGGGTGACCAGGCTGGCAGGGGAGCAGTTAGGCATCAATCAGGCTGGCAGGGGAGTTGTTAGGGGGTGATCAGGCTGGCAGGCAGAAGCGGTTAGGGGCAATCAGGAAGGAAGGCAGGCGAGCAGTTGGGAGCCAGCAGTCCTGGATTGTGAGAGGGATGTCCGACTGCCCTTTTAGGCCTGATCCTACCAGTCGGACATCCCCCAAGGGGTCTCAGATTGGAGAGGGTGCAGGCTGGGCTGAGGGACACCCCCCCCCCCCCCGTGCATGAATTTCATGCACCGGGCCTCTAGTTGAAATAATAATCAAATAAAATGGGAGGAATTTGTGAGAAATTTGAAAAGCATTAAACTTCACTTTGAATTTTTATGCTGTTAGAGAGAATAGAGGTTACATAAATAAAATACAGACTTTGAAACCAAAAGCCCAGTAATTTTATTTTTATTTTTGTTTAATATATTTTATTGATTTTTTACAGAGACGAAGGGAGAGGGATAGAGAGTTAGAAACATCGATCAGCTGCCTCCTGCACACTCCCCACTGGGGATGTGCCCGAAACCAAGGTACATGCCCTTGACCGGAATCCAACCTGGGACCCTTCAGTCCGCAGGCTGATGCTCTATCCACTGAGCCAAACCGGTTAGGGCAAAGCCCAGGAATTTTAATTAGTATATCTTGATGCAAATGATGGACAAGATATATGGGCTGAGAAAAGAAAATAATACTTTTTCCAACCACAGTACTTTTGTAAAGCTTAATAAAACTTTTAATTAAATAGAAAGCCTTGGATTCCTTTGGTTTATAACCAATATCCTAAGACCACTTTAAAAAAAAAATGTTTTTATTGATTTCAGAGAGGAAGGCAAAGGGAGAAACAGAAACATCAATGATGAGAGAGAATAATTGATCAGCTGCTTCCTGCATGCCCTCCACTGGGGATCAAGCCTGAAACTTGGGCCTCCCTCCCCCCACCCACCAGAACAGAACCTGGGACCCTTCATTTGGCAGGCTGACACTTTATCCATTGAGCCAAACCAGCTAGGGCCTAAGTACAATTTTAAATTGCATCTGTTTCAAATTTATTTTTTACCCTACCCCAAGAAATTAATGAGGGTAGCTGTTTTTGCAATCAAGCAAATAAGAGATGTAGATTCAAAAATCTTACTATAATATACTCTATTAAAAGCACTTTGTTTATAAATTTAAGGCACTCAATTTAGCAATTTGAGAAGTGAAAAGGTGCCAAATAGGATGAATGATCCAGCTATTTAATTGATCCATTATTTAGCATTGTATGCTTAAGGTAATTATTTCTTCTCCGTTTGTCCTTCCAGAAGGTCAGAATTATACCTCCTACTCTTTTAAATGCCCTAGAGTTTATATGTGAAAACCAGTACAAGTAAAATAAAGTTAAGCAAAAGTTTTATTGGCACCTTTGGCTTCCATAAGCATTTCTATACTTTCTATAAATCTACAGAGAACTAAAATTATTTAAATCCAACTAACTCATATTATACATAATGTTTTCTCCCATACAGGAATACTCATCAACACTTTTGCTCAATGGTTATGAGACCCTAGAAGATTTAAAGGATATAAAAGAGAATCATCTCATTGAATTAAACATTAAAAACCCAGAAGACAGGAAGAGGTTACTATCAGCTGCTGAAAATCTCCTTGATGAAGAAAGTAAGTTTGCACACCTATTTTTCTCCCTGGCTGATAACTACAGTTTAATGTAAATAGTAAAATCATTAAAAACAAAGTCCCAATTAAATTTGCTAAGAATCAAATAAAGCATTATTTCCCATAAAATAAGTATATTCATATACATTTGTAAACAACAACTCTTATCAAATATATAATTAGAAAGAGGCCTTTTTTTTTCCTTTTGGACTCAGAAAATAAAAGGTCTTTTCTGGGTCCTTCATTTAGTTTCTGCAGAGTTATTAATTTACATGCAAGTGCATGTCTGCATTCCCAAAGACCGGAGCAGATACACTGAGTGGCCAGATTATTATGATCTCTGAATGCATAATAATCTGGCCACTCAGTGTATATCCTATATAATAAAAGGTTAATATGCAAATTGTCCCCTCGACCAGGAGTTCGACCAGCAGGTAGGCCAGCCAACCACCCATGTCACCTCCCACTGGCCAGGCTGGCCGGACCTCACCCATGCACGAATTCATGCACCGGGCCTCTAAGTGGCCAGATTGTTATGCGTTCAGAGATCATAATAATCTGGCCACTCAGGGTAGAGGCAAACGTTTAGTGGCAGCATGAGCCATTAGTGAGAAATGTCATATGTGGCTCCTGTAGAACAGCACAGAGCTTGGCTCCAAGCTAACAAACTTTCATGCCACACAAGAAGATTTATTTTATTACCATATAGTTGCATCTTGTATGTGTTTATACTGTTCTTTCAACACGTTAAAATAGCTTGCAAAAATATTCAGCGCTCAATGTTATTATCTGAGATGGCTCTGGGTGTTTGTGAGTATAAACTGAAGACGGAGGAATATATGCAGATTTACTTGTGGCAGAATACTGGCTATTCCAACTGGGTTTGCAGAGATAGGTTAGCTTTTGCTTTTACAATTACTCAGTCTGAACACTCTTCTTACTAAATCTTGTCAGGCTCCCAGAACCCTGGTTCAGAACATGCCAAGCTCGGCAAGGGATATTTTGTTAGAAAAAAGGAAAGAAGTATCTAATTTTAAAGATGAAAAATAACTTAGATCATCTAATCCAATCTTCTCTTGCAAAAGTAATAATAATAATAAGGATTAATTACTTTTTTTAACATGTTCTGAGTACAATTTTGAGCCAGGTTCTTCACATTTATTGCCTTCTTCAATGCTCTCCATCACTCTGTGAGCTAGATAATGCTACCCCCATTTTATAATGAGAAATTGAGAAGATAAGTAACCTGTCCAAGCTCACATACCTAGCAAATTGGAAACTAGGACCAGTGTTTGTGATGCTATGCTGCACTTTCTAACACTACAAAGAACAGCCCAGAGGAAGAAGGAAAGTGCACTTAGGACCCAGGCCTCCTGGCTGTCCCTTCGTGGCTTCCCTTTATCCTCTCTCTTATATCTCCCCAAATGGGCATATTTGCACAGCACATATTTATATATACTGGCCTGTTATCTAGAAGGAATTCATTTTTTAAGAAATCATATCTTTACTTTTTTTTTTACTTGAGTTTGCATAGATCTTTACCCTTTTCCAAAAGCTTTCATATGTATGACTAATTTGAAACCTGCAGAATTTATTTCACCCTTAGGCCTGTGTGTTTATGTGCATTCTTTGAAGTTGTGGAAGCTAGGAGATGCAAAGAGAGGGGATAGGGTCACAGAGGCAGACAAAGATCGAACTTAAGTAGCCAGCGTACTCAACAGTCCAAGTCCAAACAGAAATGATCAGCTTAAATTGATGTAGCAGTATCTTTCATGTACATGAGGCAGTTTTTTGTCATATCTTGTCATTTTAAAATATGTCTCTGTAAGCAATGTTAGGCTAAGAAATAGATTTTGTAGAATTTTTGTAATTGATAATGTTCAGTATCATTGTCAATACTCTTCAAACTAATTTGACACTGAAGTAGAGGGAAGGAGAAGAGAGTATTTTTTTAACACACTTGTACAAAATTGCTTTTCTTCCACAATGCCATTCATGTAGGTATTTTGCCAATTTTGTAGATAAGAAAATATTTCAGAGATGAACTTCAAAAAGGCCAGACAGCTAGATAAGTAGCAGAGCTGGGGTTTCAATCAAAGGCAGTATGCTATAAAAACCCACATTTTTCCTTCCACACAGGCAAATTGATAAATATGAAAACAACAATGAATATTTAAAAACTTAAAATTACTACTACTCTCCAATTTTCTCAGCAGCTTAAGTTCAGTTTTCTATCTCAAAAAGTGGAAGCTAGTATTTAAATGAGAATGGAAACCTTATAACAGCCTGACTCCCTGAAAGGTGGGAGCTGTTGTGATTGCACTGCAACAGGATTTGTGAGTAGAAGGGGCCTTAGAGCCCCAATCAGCAGGCTTTCAGCAGGGAAGCAGTTTTCAATAAGGACCCACAGAGGGAAGATCAGCCCAGCACCAAAGGCTTGAGCCACTTACAATGTCCACTTCCAACTTTTCATTCCAACTCCCTTATCACCCATCTACTTTCTCTGTTAACAACAAAAAATATATAATGATTTATCTAACCCAAATTCTTCCTTTGTAATATGAAGAAAGTAAAACTAGAGCAGGTGTCTTTCTCAAGGTCATGTATCTAGAACCCATCTACTAAATCCAGATACTCGAAACACATACTGCTATACCCTGATCTCTGAAAACAAAGCGCAATATCTCCAAAGCATGATGTGAAATGCAATATTTGCTATAACTCCTCCAAATTATTTCCCTTGTAAAACTTCAGAAAATGGTACTTGAAGGTCACTAGAAATTGATCTTTAATAATAGCTAGTAATGTATAAACATACATACACTGAGCCCAATTCTGGGAGATGAAAAATGAAAAAAAATGCAGATTCAACTATAGTAGTGTTTGTTGTAAATACACAGCACAGGGATTTTTCTTATTTTAATCTTACGGTCAAAAGTACTATTAGAATATACATGTCAAAAAGATGCATATTGCATGTTAAGCTATACTGACTGAAAGCTATTTATATTACATGAAACTTCTTTGCTCAAGAAATAAAGAAGAATGACTTCTATTTGTTGATAAGATGTTGAGTTCTGATGATTCGGCACCATGCTGCTACATGCTTATTTTTATCTATTCTCTACTTTGAATTATATCTCCTACAACCATGCTAAAGATTAAATGCACAACCTTCATGTACCTTCAGTGATAAAGACCTTGAATATATGGTTATAATAAAACTAAGACAAATACATGTCACAGGTTAAAAATAGTTAGCTTTTTGTATGTGTGTGGAAGAATGGGGTATGCAAATTGGCCAGGATTTTATGTATGTATTTTATTCTGATCATTGAATAATGTCAGTTTGGGAAAGTCAATAAATTTCTAGTTTAGAGCTTCAATCTTTCTTAGGTTGGGAATTGGAATGTTTTACTTTGCTAACCATTCAATATAAAAACTGAGCAGAGTGGGCACCTGTTTTGAGGACAAGAATAAAAACTTTGAGATAATGTAGAAAGACCACAGTCCCATGTGAGCCTTTAACCTGCCTAGAGAAACCAAGATAATGGGGGCTGGGACAGGAACAAAAACAGAAGACTAAGACTTAAAGCAAGCACTTTTCCTTTTCTCTTTAGGCCAAAAGAGATAGCATTTTACCCTCTTTGACTTTGAAGATGTAAACAAAATTAAACTTTGTAGATTACTGCTTGACAGGAGGTAAAGATGCTTCTCCATCAAGCTGACGGAAGGGCTGGCAAGTGGTGCTAGAGCTGATCACAGGAGTACCTCTGTAGGAGAACAATTTGGGGTTCTGCAGTCCCAGCAAGACTGGCACAGGGATATTCTGAACTCACTCCTGTGCTGTATTAGAACTGAGCAGATCAAGTCACTGGCTCTCAGCTGGGAATCCAGATCAGGTTAGAAGGAGAAGAAAAATCGGGGTGAGACAGCTCTTAAAGAAGCAAAAGAGCAGAATCTGTTTATTTTGTGCACATTAGGGTTTCTCTAGTTATCATCTGAATTTTAAAATGATCTGTTCACTTAGAAGAAACATTCCCAGCAAGTAAAAAAAGAGTAGGGAATATATATGTGTGAGTGTGTGTTCATTGTTCCCTAAGCGCAACCTTCAAGACCCCTTTGCCTTGCTGAGAAATGTCTCTTTAGAATAAGTTAATTGCTATTAGTAGTAAATATTTTCTCTTTATTCTGAACTTATTCTTTTCCCACATTTAGGAACACTTTGATGTGTCTTAAAAGTGTGTCTATGAGAATGTGTACTCTTGTCCTGGGGGAAAATGGGTGATGGAAATATCTTGTCTTCCCTTTAGCACAGGGATAATTAAATTTTAAAATAAAAAAACAACAACAACTTAGTAACTGAATGCACAAACTGTACCAGAATCTGTATGTATGGTAGGTACCTGCAGCCTTTATTTGTAGTGCTCAATGAGGAGGAAGGGGGAAAGGTGGATTGTGTGACAGGCTGTTGGCACCAGCTGTGGTCACAGCAGCCCTCATTGCTCAACTATCCCCAGCTGTGCCTTCCTGTCTGCCTACCTGCCCAAAATGATGCAGGGCAAATGGCAAGGCCCAGCCAGGAGCCTGGAACATGAGCTGCCAGCAGGGGAGACTTGTATTTATGCCAAGGAGCAGTCCAGCAGTTGGCCTGATAGCGTGCCAGGGCAGGCTGGTGCTCTAGCCCCTGACATATGTACCTGGTGTTTCCAACCCTCTTGCCATATGATTTCAATCTAGATTCAAGAAACATACATACAACTTAAAAAAAAAAGATATGCTAACCATCCACATATACAGAGTAGAGAAGGCATGTAGGCATTTTCCTATTCTGTGTTTATAAATATGCCTTTCATATTTGTTTCTAGTCATAGCTATTTGGCATTACTAGTATATTAATTTTGGCAATTTAATTTCTTCAGATTTTGGGGGGGTTATTCCTAAGATTTAATTTATAATTTATAATAGATGTCATGTTTTATGTAATACAAAAACACACACAAATTAGTCAAATGAAATATAAACATTTGTACTCTTCTACCAGAGAACAATTCTGAGAGAAGGGAGTTCATGGAATTTCATGTCAGTCACCTAGGAAACTTGTACTGCCTGTGCGTGCAGGGCACTCCTATTCTTGTTAGATTGACTGTGATTGTGTACTAGGCTGGCTTTGTGATGATTACCCTGGCCAGACAAGACTGAATCCCCTATTACCATGTGCCTTCCAAATGTCCCCAGTTCTGTGCTTGCATTAAGAGGATTGTTAACAATGCCTGTAGAATTAATAAATGTTGAGTGCAGGAGTAAAGAGATTTTCAAATAGTAAGCAAGACTTTTTTTGGTTATAGTACCTAAAGTCCCCCACAACCCCACTGTATACATAAAAGTTTTTGTAACAGGCAGGCAAGAGTTGGTATGCATTGTCAAGATTTGTTTTATGCATGTGTTAACCATGTATGCATGTATTCATAAAACATAAATGAGTACTTTCTAGAGGGCAATAATGTAAAACCTATCAAAGTTTAAAATGTGTATACTTTTATTTTATACCCAGGAATTCAGTTCTAGGAGTTTCCTTGATTAATTTAACTTCAACATACAAATACATAAAATACTAGTTAAACTATTAGTAGTTTTAGTTAAAAACTAAACTAAAATAAACTTCCATCATTAATTATTTTAAATAAATTAAGACATATACAAACAATAAAGCAGTATGAAGATGTTAAGAGAATGAAATGCATACTGACATAAAAAGATGTTCAAAGCATATTAAATGATAAAAGTGATTTCTGGATCAGAAATATGCAGGACATTCATGTTTGTGTGAAATAATAATAATTTTTAAAACAAAGAAATTAGGTTAATTTTTACCATATCAAGTAAATAGGACTAATTTAACCTATAAGAAATATAAACTTGATTTCCCAAGGCCCATAATTAAGCAATATAAATGATAGTTTTTAAAATTACTTGGTCATTATCAAAATAATCAGTCCATATAGGTGTGCATGGCTGGGCAGTGTAACAGCCAAGGGGTGCTTGCTGAGTTGGTGCCCAGTGATTGTGATCTTGAGTGAGTGTGCCTCTAGGTTCTTACTGAAGCAGTCAGCCCAGTGCAAGTGGAAGCTGCTGTGGGTGTGAGTGAAATATTTCCTTTTCTCCACTCATGTCTTTAGAGGGTAAACTATGGTGCTGGGCTAAGAAGAAAGTGTACAAACAAAGGGAGAGTCACTTCAGCTCCATATTCTCTCATAGCTTCAGGAAAACAACAGAAGGGATTCCTGTTTATCATTTGTTCTTGATTTTTCAAAGGGCATGTTAATATTCAAATGCAATGAATACCAGATATTTACTATAGTTAAAAAATTAGTGTTTAAATGATTTAAGGATGTGCTTAAGATGAAATTGAAATTACTAAGAGTTGTGCCATATTGTCTACTGAATATTCCTCCCTGGACACCACCACCTATGGACAGATAAACACAGCTATAGTTACCTGGAGAATGACTGAGTTTTGGTGTGAATGACTCAAGTGTGACTACAACATGAGGCTGAGGTTTGGAGCCACCCTAAGATGCATATCCCTATTTTTTCCTCTGTAGAAATGGCACCAGGAGAGAGAATTCAGAGCTGAGTTCAACAAAATTCCTTATTTGATCTTTTTTAGTTCATATTTCCTTTAATTAATCAAAAAATCACATTATTTTTTTTTCACTGTGTTCCCCCATTCAGTCTTGGCTGCCACAATCAGACAGACAGAAAGCGCAAGGACTCTTTTTTCTTGCATCTGCACTGGAACCTTGGCAGCAACATTAACTGCTCCAGTTCTGTCAAATAGATGCACAATCACATTATTTTTATTTAAAAAAATGTTTACTGGGTACTTTGGTTGGCCAGGCATCTTCCTATGTTCTCCAGACTACATTATTTCATAGCACTTGCCCCAAAGAACTAGAGGCTTCAGACCTAAGGCAAACAACAAAGTAAAGTCAGTATCTAGAATATTTGGATAAGAAACCTGGAAAGTCAAACAAAAACTACATTTTTAGTGAATCCTTAACTTTCTCAATGTGAATATTGGACAGATTTCTTTCCTTAAGGTTTGAGAACTTTTTACCATAATTAGGACCTAGTTTGATTTCCTTAAACCTTTCTTCACTTCTAGTATAATTGAGATGCCTATACTTAATTAATTAAATGTCACAACTCCGATATAATTATTTCATGAATAATTGTATTAGCTGTCATTTGTTTTAATCACCATGCCACTTTGTATTGTCATTGATGACTATCTTAAAATATTGATGAGGATAAAATACTTTAATATTCAAATTAGTACCTCATGACAAAATGTTATCTAAATAATTTTTTCTTATAATTATGTTTTCCTTTATATTACATAAAGTACAGAACAGTTTGGGGATGCTTCCCTGACTTCATATTATACCTGCTGTTAGCTGAAAGCAAAAAAGGACATCTTTTTCAAATTACTTAATAATCTTCAATATACTCAGATTTCAAAATGTATAGCCTTTACAATGTTTGAAAACCATTCAGGGCTTTATTGTAAAAATGTACCATTTTTTTTGTACCATTTTAATTTTTATTAAAACTAGAGGCCGATACACGAAATTCATGAAAGATTAGGCCTTCCTTCCTCCGGCTGCCAGCACTGGCTTCCCTCGCAGCCCCGGCTTCATCCGGAAAATCATCAGGTCTAATTAGCATATTACGCTTTTATTATTATAGATAGAATATAAAACATTGTAGATCATCTGAGGAGGATAGAGGAAATCTATCTAAAACTTTAATTCTTTCATTTGTGAATTATATGCATATGTCTATGTGTTTACATAATGTTTATAACAGAATACATAAATTAGAAATACTGAGTTTTAAACTTAACATATAACAAACATTTTGGTGTAAAACAGATGCAGTCAGACATCCTATGGCAAGTGTGTAATTTTGGAAGCAAACTGTTCCTTATTCCAATGTTACTTGCCTGGTTAGCTCAGATGATTGGACCATAGGACAAAACTGATGGAGGTTAGTTTCAATTTCTAGGTAGGTCAGTTAGCTTTACACTATTTCATGGTCACATGGAGGGGCTAAATGACTTAGAAAGAAAATGTGGGTGCAGTACTGTGAATTCATCCCCTCTGCTGGGAAAACCACCCACAGCTCAAGTGCTAGATTTGTGCCAATCCCAAAGTCATTAAGTGTCAGGATGGGGGAAAAAAAAGAAAGAAAGAAAGAAAAACCAAAGGGGAAATCCTGACCCTCACAATACAAAAATTTAATGCTATGTAGCTCTCATTTCCATAATATAATATAATGACCTGCTTTTTCTTTTATAGCTATAGTTGAGGGGCTCCAGCTGATCACCTGCCTGAAATTATTGCAGGCCTGGTGGGAAGCATTTGAGGAAGCATAGTCATGTTTTCATTTCACTAGGAAATCATTTAGCAAATTACTGCTGTTCTGTAAATTACTGTGCTGCATGACTTTCATACTGAGAAACTATTTCCTTTTTCTATAAAAATTGCAGATAAAAGATTATTACAATAAATAATCTGTATTTAAAATAAACCAATTCCTAGAATTTAGAGAATGTGATACACTGTTTCTATATGGGAATATAAAAAATACATTTTATTACTAATATTAAAAATATATGCTATGTTAAAGTCAGAATTTCACTTATTTTGTTTGTTACCCTTTCAGATGACACATAAAAATTTCTGAGGGTAAAATAACAAGCTAAGTATTTATTTTTAAAGGAAAATAGCTAATTTTGGAAATCATAGTACTTTAAGCCTAAGTTTTATATCTTTAAGAGAATCCCACAGTTAGTAATCAACCCAAATAGAACATGGCATTGAGAGCAGTTTTTATTGTGTCAGGTTCTGTGTAGATGTCAGTCTGAAAGTAAGTAACTCAGTAATTTTAATTTTGCAATGAAGTGATAGGCTCAAATATAATCTGCGGAAATAGCTCCACAACCATTCTAAGAGGACCACATTCTAATATGGTGATCATTGCTGATGTGGCAGAAAGCTCACACCAGGCCTCGGTCCTCTGGTCTTTTCCAGAGACACTCGGATTGTGGAACTCAGACCTGACACATCCACTTCAGTGGCAGTAAGATGGACAAGCAGAGGGAGGGAGACATCTCTTCCTCAGAGAATGAGGTCCCACTTTCAGACCTGCTTTTCCACAAAAAAAGGGGGGCTTGGAAACAAAAGTGAAACAGTCTCATAGAGACTAAGTAGATTTCCCCAGACTTAAAGGTTGTTACGACTAATAAAGAAAAAATGCTTCATGGTAGCTAAAATTTTTAAATAAGTACAATAGGTGCATATTGAAATTAAAGCTCCTTATACCTAGAACTAGCTATAACATCACTAGATTTAAATATCTGATAATTGAATCCAGAATTAAAGTTGTGGAAAACATGGAGGAATTCAGAAAATGACATAAATGTGGTTTCATTGTTGCAAATAAAACTTTGGAGGGAAAATTTAAAAGGACTGTTATGATTCATTTTAAAGATGAGTAGAGTTAAATGATTTTTTTTATTATTTTTTTCAGCCTTTCTCAATCTGTGTTCCTCATCTAAACTACAGAATACTGAAAATAATTTAAGTGAATTTTCAATTCCTCCATGGATTGGACATAACTAGTACCATTCTAGATACATTGAAGAGAAGTTTACCCATTACATATAAGGCTGCCTTAGGGCACTAGGGCTCAATTCTCTCTCATAATGGGGGTTGATAACAAGTGGATACACAGTGAACCATAATCTAATGTCAGCAAGTTATCTATAGCCTAAAAAATGCATTTATAAAGCAGATGTGTAGACTAGAATAAAGGGTGAATTTCTTAAAGATATATTACTTAGCATTATACAGGTCTATTGAGGAAAATTACGCAATATCCTTCTTCCAAAGATTTTGAAAATGGGATTTATACGTTCTTCTGGAAAGAATGGGATGAGGTATGTAGCATCTGAAGGCAGAGGTCTTGAAAAGTATGTTTGGTTCCTCCAGGTTGGGCTATTCAAATGTCCACAATGGAGGAGTCCTGAGGTTAGAAGGGGGAAGAACAGAACATCCTGTGGGCTAAGAGTATCGCCTCTGTGAGGAACTCACTGTAATTATACACAGAAATACCCATTCACTGGTGTCAAGAAAGGGAAAGTAGCAGAAAGAATGCTGATGCTGAAGAATTCTTGAGAAAAAGTAAATCTTTATAGGGCCATTTAGGTTCTTTAGAAAAATCTTTGTTACATCTCTAATATTAATTTTTTCCTAAATAATGCCAGTTGAATCTAGAATACAGATTTGATGACACATTACCAATATGAACATAAACAATTGTTATTCAGAACTACAAAGATATAGAAGACAAACTAAATAAAGCAGACTCGATGGTAGTCGCTTACTACCTAAAAGCAACCTGATTTTTATGTCCATTTTTTTATGAATACACACATAGGAAAATCCTGAATACTCTGTTCTTTTATTAGTATATTCTTTTTTAAATTATAGTTTACATTCAATATTATTTTGTACAAGTTTCAGGTGTACATAATAGTGGTTAGACAATCATGTATTATACAAAGTGTCCCCCTGATATTTCCAGTACCCATCTTGCAGCATACATAGTTATCATATCATTGACTATATTTTCTGTGCTGTGTTTTACATCCTCATGACTATTTTTGAATACTGTACATTTTATGAGTTAAATTCTAAGTTACTGAAGTCCCACATTGTTGTCCATAGTGATCTTTTATTCATTAATCCACATTATCATGATTCAAAATTGCTAAAAAGATCACTATTAATGTGGACTATACATTTAAACTTTACAAATGACTTTTTCTAATGTTACTTTAAGGAGTATTTGGACAAGGCATCAGTCACACTGTGGATACAATCTGCTTTCTTTGGCAACATTAATGTAAAATGCGAGTCCATATTGATCTTTGCTTATGCAAGCAGTTCACATGAATTCCATGAAATTGCAGGTGAGCAACAGTGGTTTGCTCACTTTGTCTTCTAAGAAAACAATGGTTTGAATATTTGAGTGTAAATGCCTCTTTTATAATAAACAAGCATATCATTTACTTACATAAGTTTCCATTGTAATGAAGTCAAGGTTGGAACAGTTAAAATAGCTCAAAGATGAATGAGTAAATGAATAAAACTTTTCTTAGATCTGCGTAACTGCTGCCCTCTTTTCCATTTACAGCTATTCAAGAGCAAGAAAATGAGTCTGTGCCCCTATCCTTAAGCCCAGACATCTCCTTAAATAAGTCACAGCTAGATGACTGCCCAAGGGACTCTGGTTGTTTTATCTCATCAGAAAATTCTGATAATAGCAAAGAAGACCTGGAGTCTGAAAATCTGTCTGACATGGTACAGAAGATGACTATCGCAGAAACAAGTGACTGAACACATTCTCAACTCTATATCCACATCTGCATCCCATGTAACTCTTCTGGAGCTAAGGGGTCAAATAGAAAAGAAAGAGAAGTAATTGCAGATAACAATCTAAAGTTAAGATGTTTTATTCTGAATGATTTTACGTAAAAGTTTATATCTCTAACATTTCCAATTATTGTAAATAATATGTATATTTATTATTTTAAGTGCTACATGTTAGTATTTCATATGAGTGTATTAGAAAGGGTGTAATATAAGTCTTTAGTATGTGTGACATAAGCCTTATTTTGTAAGTGCAAAATAATAAATTCTGCAAAATCCCCTTCTTTCTTCATACCTGCCAGTTTTGAATTTGTGTCTATTAGTAAATAAATAGCAGTGGAGCCTGTGTTTGTTTAACCAATTATCCAAGCAGTATTTACACTCATTTTTATAACTACTGGAAAGTACAAGTTAATATTGGAGACATTTGATCCATAGTGTTTTCATTGTTTTTTATTGATTTCTTCACTGTTATATGGTATAAAAGTATAGATAGTATACTGTCAGTTCTGATTTAGTAAAATGAATTGTAATAATTTCACAGATGTTTCATCTTTAAGTGTAAATACTTTAAATTTTGTAATGCCCTAATTTTAAAAATAAAATGAACTATGTGCATTTATTATTTTCCAGATTAGTGTTATTTTCATATTAGGCATTTTCATATCAGGCATTCAGACAAAATATCTCCTACCAGACAAGATTTTATAGTCAGTCCTCACTATATATATCCTATATAAGAAAAGCCTAATATGCTAAGTGTCCGGTTGTCCGGTCATCCACTCAACCAATCAAAGCATAGTATGCTAATGATATGCTAAGGCCACTCAACCACTCGCTATGATGTGCACTGACCACCAGGGGGAAGACTCTCAGACCAGTAGGTTAGCTTGTGCTGGGGTCTGGATGATCAGGACTGAATGAGATGGGCCAGACATGCCCTGGTGCCCACCCATGGTCCCTCCCCTGCTGGCCAACCTCCCACATCCCTCCCCAACCCTGATTGTACACCAGTGGAGTCCCTTGGCCTGGTCTGTGCCCCCTCGCAATTCAGGACCCCTCAGGGGATGTCAGAGAGCTGGTTTTGGCCTGATCCCACAGGCCAGGCCTAGGGGCCCCACTGGTGGATGAATTCATGCACCAGGCCTCTAGTATATATAATTCCCAAATCAATTACCTCACCTCAGTCTGTCTCCTGAGCCCCAGATCTGTGTTATCTAACTTCCTGAATACTTCTATGTATTAGCTTAAGTTGCCATAACAAAATACTATAAACTAGATGGCTTAAACAATAGAAATTTATTTCCTCTCAGTTCTAGAGGTTAGAAGTCCAAGACCAAGTGGCCAGCATGGTTGAGTTCTGGTGAGAGCTCTCTTCCTGGCTTGCAAAGAGCTACCTTCTTACTGTGTTCTCACATGGCAGAAAGATAGAAAGCTTTCTGGTGTTTCTTCTTATAAGGACACTAATCCCATCATGAGGGCCCCACCTTCATAACAATTATGTCCCAAAGGCCCCATCTCTAAATACCATATATTGGGACTTAGAGCCTCACATATAAATTGGATGGGTGGAGGGGCATAGTTTAGTTCATAGTACTCTAGGAAGCTTTGACTCAACATACCCAAACCCTTGCTTTTGACTACAAATTTGTCTCTTCTTTCTTACTCCCAACCTACCTCTCTTTAATAGTATCAACATTCAGCCATTTCTCACTTCATTTCACATATATCCTCTTCATGTAGATTCAATAAGTAATCAAGCCCTATGAATCCTACCTCTAAATTTATGGCTTTCTATCCATTCCCATGATAGCAGTCTTGCTTTGTAACCTCAGGATTTCATGTGTAAAATAGTGCAATAGTTTTCCAACTGATCTCTGTTCTACAAGTGCCCTCCTTCTTAACCCGTCCTCCACAGAGCCTCTACAAAGATCTTCCAACATGCAAATCAAGTCATGTACTTCCCAACTTGAAATTGTTTGGTGACTTCTCATTGTCTTTAGTATAACATTTAAACTTTCTTTCAGGATACATAAGACCCTCCCCAACCATTTTTTACCCACACCTATGAGTCATGTATTTCTTCCCACACCTTTCACTTTACACTATCCAGCCATAACAATCTACTTGCAATTCCCTAAATTCATGTGGGAACCATGCCAGGGTCCCTGAATAGTCAAGGCCAATAGGAGCACAGAGGCCTTGTTGTCAATACTCCAGAATGGCCTAGGCTACTCTGAGTATGAGTCTAATTGGGATCCAAAGGCCAAAATACCATGAACAGCCTGCAAAGCCACAGTGATCGCAGGGTATGCTGTGCCCTTCTGTAACCCATATGATTGATGTCACTGTTGGCAACTAGCCTTCTTTGTCTCTGGAATAATATACAGGTTACTGACCAGGAGTCTGAGAGAGAGAACAACTTAGTAGAGGCTAGAGAGGGCTCAGGGAAGAGAGGCAGTAGGCACAGAGAATGTAGCTACTATGTGTGCAGGAGAGGCTAGAGAGCTTAGACAGAGCTGAGAGCTGGTACTGCTACGATGTAAGGCTAAGAGCTCATAGAAAACTGGTATATAGCTACCACGTTAACCAGCCAGTGTGCTGGATAGGATAGAGCAGCTGGGCAGGAGGAGCTGCTGAGCCAGAGAGCTGCGATACCACTACAATGTGAGGCAATGAGTTTGGAGGCAGCGTGCCACTGCTCAGATAATAGCTGTGAGTACAGACACTAGTGCTGCTTTTATGGGAAAGATATGTATTTACCAGCCGGTGTCCGGCTGCCTGCCTATATGGACTTTGCTATAAGGACTGTTTTTGTCTGATGGCTATGTGCCACTGGCTTGTGCAATGAAGACTCATTTCTATACACCCACAACCTCTCAGGGCTTCTCCATCTAAGACCCGGTGCCCAGGAGGCCCAGTCCCAGGCAGAGGGGCTCAAACTCAACACCTGTAACTAGTGAGCAGAGGATAAAGGAGGAACTTGGACTAAGTCCCCAACAGTTAGTACAGTGGGCAGGGTTCGAGAAGTCACCTGTCCTATGCTTGGCGTAGTCAAATGAGAGAATTTAGAAGAATAAATGGACTCAAAACCACTCAGATCAGCAGAGCTGTGCAGTGCTCTTGCTGTCCCTGACAATTTACTATTCCCTTTGTGACTTTTTTTACATTATTTATTTTTTCTACATCCAGAAGCCTCCCTGTTTCCCATCTTAAGACTCACAGAAGTTACTCTGTGAAGCCCTTCTAGGATTTCCTTTGGTGTTCTCCTCTTTGTTTTTCCAGAGCAAACTGTAAACTGTATCTCTGTTGATTATAGCACTATATATCATACTTTATCTATTTGTGTAACACTTGCCCTTTCATGAGACTGTGACCTTAATTGTGGCAGAGCTTCCTTACTCCCTGAATCCTGGTATTATACTGGGTACAGAGTGAGCATTTAAAATATTTGCTGTAGTGCCTTGAATATAACAATGATTCCCATATAATACATTCCTTATCTATAGTTAAATCAATTTACTCAACCTATAGGTAGATACTTTCCAAATGATATAAAAGGTTTTTTTAAATAAATAAATCATAAGACCTTAGGAAAAAATAAGGAAACACAAAGTGGTATTTCAAACGCTGGGGAACACATTACACTGTTCCTCTCTAATGTATTTTCCAGGTCCATCAGATTTAGTCCCATATGCAGTGCCCGGGTCAGAAGTGAAGCACATGCCTACTTCCCTCTCCACAGCAGGAAATAGTGTTTCAATGTCAAACTTCCAACATGCTGCCTTCATCATCATCCCACTCCTGCAGTGGCTACTACTCTAAATAGATTATTCTAGGGATTTATTGGACATACCACAGCCACTGACCATAATTTCTAAACTTTACTCAATTAGCTGCCTCAGGGAGGTCAAGAGAGTACAATCTCTTTATGAAGATGCCAGTGAACTGTAGGTTGAAAAGCATCTAAAGAATTGCTTAATTATCAAATAGTAGAAATCTCCTGTGACACACACTCAGTCACAACTTTAGTTTCTTTAAAAGGAAGATCTGGTATGCAACCAAGGATCCAGGCAAAGGCTTTTGAGCAGAAGTGCTGCAGAGGCCTTGAGATGAAGCAGAAGGAGTGAGCTCAGATTCCTGAAAAGAGGAAGGGAGGGAGGAAAGTGGAGACACAATGAGGTTCAAGTTGGCGGAAACATGGCCACATCACAGAACACAACACTGACAAGGACACATGTGGAGCAAAAGTGTATCACATCCGGGAGTGCTGCTGCCTTCACTGTACCTACTGGTTCCTTGCAGCTCTAGCTTCACCTTCCTTAGGTTTTTCTCTTGACCCTGGTGGGCTGGAGAGTGAGGAGTGGGACGGTAGAAACTAGTTCAGCCAAGGTTGTAAAATAGTTGAGAGACTTAGACCTTCTACTGCTTTTGGCTGAGAGAGAGGCATGAGTCTGAGCCTTTTAAAGTGGATGTAAAGGTGGCCAGGGGGTTGAGACTTTAATGTTTAGAGATGTTTACACTGACTTTGTGTTTATAGGTTAAAACCTGGTGAGTGTCTTAGTCTTATTTGTTTATTTATTCACTCAACAATAGTTAAGCATGGAACATATATGCTGGCCAAGACTGTGCCAACAAAGGCCCTTCAGATCAGATAATCTGCATTAGAATTTCCCCACAGCCTCTCCATAAAACCAATTCAGTCTTTCAGTATAGGAAGGTTGTAAAACCATTCTGGAATGCAATGATTATCCTGATCCCAGGGATATCCTATATTTACACATTGAGGTTTGTTGTGATGGTATACATGTTTAGAGAAATTTTATTCCAGGTAAATCAATAAAATCCTCATAATACTTCTTTGATAAAGGCAAAAATCAGATCATTTAAATTCTAGTCCCTCCCCCATTCTATTGCTAATATAAACACAAATATGTCTTTACTCTGAAATATTTTATCAGCAGTTTTGAAATCAATTAAATTGCCAATAGAATTGGTTAAGAAATAAAACAACTTTTAAAACTTTAAAAGGACTCTGACCGGTTTGGCTCAGTGGATGGAGCATCAGCCTGCAGACTGAAGGGTCCCAGGTTCAATTCCGGTCAGGGGCATGTGCCTTGGTTGCGGGCACATCCCCAGTGGGGGGTGTGCAGGAGGCAGTTGATCAATGTTTCTCTCTCATTGATGTTTCTGGCTCTCTATCCCTCTCCCTTCCTCTCTGTGAAGAATCAATAAAATATATTTTTTAAAAAACTTTAAAAGGGAGGAAGGGAGTATAGGGGGGATAATGGTGGGGGGAAATGATAGGCAGCTAAAGGTTATCATGTTTTAGAGAACATCCAGTTCATTGAGGTTACAGTCAGGCACCTTGCAACTTCCTGAGTGAGGCCAAATTGATGACATTTTATGTTGAGAAACTTCCTTTACAAGCATAAGTTCTGAGAAAAATAATATGAAGAAATTTTAGATAATCCATCATCCTACACATGCACGCACTTCCATCACCCTACTATGGGCAAAGAAAAAATCACCCTACTATGGGCAAAGAAAATTGTATAACTAATCAGCATGCAGACTTCAAGTACTCTTTCATAAAGTGGGAAGTTATGCTAAAATTATGGAAAAGTTGAGAGCAAAATGAATAGGTACTAAATATAGGCAGAAGAAGAACAGTTTGTAAATTTGACCAGTTTGAGGGGACTACAGAAATAAGATCGAAGTAAGCCCCATTCTAAACCACTTTTTATTTTACTCATCTGATCACACCTAATTTAGACCTACACACAAAGAATGGAGGTCCTGGTCTGAGGACTGTGTGACTTTGGGGAAGTCACTTGTGCTATGAGCTTAATTTTTCCCCTCTACAAAATGTAAATAATTATACTACTATTATTTCATATCACTGTGCTAATTAAATGAGATAATGTGTGCAAAGCATGCAGCACAATGCATGCAGTATGTGCATAAAAACTGACATCTGAACATAAAATGCAAGCAGTGCACATGCTACCACAACAAGGCCAGAGACTTGCGGTAATTTAAAATTTTCCAGACACAAATTGTCTAAGGACCTGGATAAATGTACTGTCCAGCAGCAATGAGAGAGAATCATTTTGTCACGACAGAGTATTTCTTTGTTTACTCCTGATGGTTTAGGAAGAGGCTATGTTGTATTTAGCTTTGATTCCTCACCCTTGGCACAAGATAATAGTAATCATTTTTGAAGACTGAATTATTGAATAAATATATAAATGCCAATATTAATGAATGAATAAATAAAGGGTTTGGGTTTCTTACTGCTACTATACCACCTTGGGCCCAAGTCTTTACAATATAGAGTCACAGCTGATAGCACTATTGCCAACAGAGGAACCCTTAGGAAGACACCCTAAATGTAGTTATTTATAAATTTATAAAGCTTATGGGCATTTAGGCAAATGATCTTCCATGGGAAATCAAAGTTCAGAGAGAGGCCACAGGAAAATGTGAGCTTTTCATTACTTCCCCTTTTCTTCTTCACCGTACTAACTCCCACATTTAAATTAACAAGTATCTGTGTGATGTATATTATAAATGAAGAAGCCATAATTGAATAATCTAAAAATGACATTAGTCTATTCAGAGATTTCTTTTGACCTTCTGGGGTCCCTGGTGGGCCTGAGTGCACAGCACCATTTCTTCATAGGGAAGGGGTGGAATCCTGATGCAAACGGGATGATTTTCCTCTCTGAGTTCTTGGGCATGAGGCCAAGTGAATGGGCAGGAATCATTTTATTTGCAGAATAAAGTGGGGTGAAAAAGCACTTCTGGCACACTTTGTCCACATAAATTATACTTGTTTGCAATTCATCAACTCCTTCTCTCCTTTATATCCATATGTAATGTAAATGATCATCTTTTTCTGAAGCTTCATAATGATGTACAGCTCAGAAATGTGATAGAATCAGCTAAAAGAGAGCAGATGGAAGTTTTTCCCCCAATATGCATATTCATAGAAAAATAGAGAACTCAACAAAAGGAGATACATAAATACTTGTACCCGGGGGCTGCATGAACTGGTACAACAGAAAGTTGGTTTTCTGTAGCTATTCATTCTTGAAACCTTTACTCATAAATTCATGCAGCAATCATTAGAAATGCTCTGGAAATAATCTCTGTATAACATCAAATATATTTTCCATTGGATTTGTATTGCACCTTAGAATCCATGACTCAGGAAATAAGAGTTAAATATTTTACTAGAGAAATATAATTAGAAGACTTCAGTGTTCCTTTAGCAATACAGACTACAAACATTTAAAAGCACACTGTTTTACTGAAAAGAAAAAAAAAAAACTACATAGGGAGAATAATGAACTGTCTGGATGGCATTTACCTGTTGTGTGTGTGTGTGTGTGTGTGTGTGTGTGTGTGTGTGTGTGTGTGTTTAATATCTGATCACTCAGAGGCTAAGGCAGTTCATGCACATGTACTGGGGAAGGAACATCTCTACTGAAAATGTTAAGATAATGACTACAGCATCAGGATATATTGTCAAAAAAACTAAACATAGCCCTAACCGGTTTGGCTCAGTGGATAGAGCATTGGCCTGCGGACTCAAGGGTCCCAGGTTCAATTCCGGTCACAGGCATGTACCTTGGTTGCGGGCACATCCCCAGTAGGTGGTGTACAGGAGGCAGCTGATTAACATTTCTCTCTCATCAATGCTACTCTCTCTCCCTCTCCTTTCCTCTCTGTAAAAAATCAATAAAATATATTTTTTAAAAAACTAAACATAAAAGACATTATAAGAAATTGTTTTAAAAAAAGAAAATCATTTAAAGGGTGGTTTAAATTTTGGGTTCTGACACCCTCCAGATTTACTCTCCACATATGAAGCCCTGGTATCGCCTCAGGGAGCTGACCATCCTTGACCTGTGCCCTCAGGTTCCTGTTGGAGTCAATGAATGGGAAGCCCCATCAGGAAACTGGAGAAAAAGAGGGGAGTGAGGTCAGGGCATTTGTGTGTCTATGGAATCACCTTGTGCAGACTGTCTCCTGTAACCAAAGGTCACTACTCCCCTAAAGGTGACTTTTTCACACAATTCTCTTTCCTACAAATTCTTATAATTGCTCTTTCCTCTCACCTCTTCAGGCCTAAATTAAATGCCAGTTCTGTGGCTGTTAGCGCTCACTACCTGCACAGCTCTTAATGGTTCCCCTACCCTCTGCACTGCCCACATCTTTCTTTGTAATTAGTCCCTTTATAATAAGTCTTCCTTGGATTATCCTAATTTGGCTGTGCCGTCTGTTTCCTTTTGAGAACTGGACCATCATTCATGACTTCCACTTACTTGGGTCATATTCATGAGTCCAATGAGCACTGTTCTGTGACTCCAATACAACTATATTTACATGGTCTCAAGTCACTTCTATGTATTTCACTACCAGGCTCCATCCCTGCTGGTAATCAGATAGCTTCAGGGTAAAGCACTGCCACTAAAACTACCAAAACTCATGCCCTTTACCCTTTCAATTCCTTATCCATTTCATGGGACCCATCCACATATTTCTCATTTTTCCAAGCAGTTAAGATTTCCTGGAACTGGGGTGAGTGGCAGCATATAAACGGAGGTTTCCATGGTGCAGTTCAGGCTAACCTAACTGCAAGAAACACATATTCTATCTTTTGCTAACAACTCCACAATCCACTCTGCTATATAACTCAGGGTCATTTCTATTGAGACAATCCACCATATATCAGCATTAATATCCATCCACCCAATATGTAATAAAATAGAATAAAGTACATATTTTAGCTGCTTTCTACCTAATCAGAAGTATCTGACATTAATATCTTTCTGATATTTTTTTATAAATGTGTAGATCATAAATACTGGGATTTTACTAGCAACTTCTTATTTCTAAAATTCTTTAATTCTAAGCTATATTTCAACTACAATATCAGTCTCTAACATGGGGTTCTCAAACACAAAGCCTTAGGCCTCTTCATCTCAAAAGAGGTTATTGTATAATATGAATGCCCAGATAATTTGCATGATTAATGAAAATATGTTTTAGAATATTAAACATTTAAAATGTTAGCATTTAGTAGGCTTTCTGACAGAAGTTAAAAGACTATTATAATGACTGATGAATTGCTACAGTACATTAGCCCTCAAAACAGGGAATGTGCTAGAGAACATTTATGCAACTTCTTAGGGTTCTTGTGGGTTTTTTTTTCCTCCTTTTTTTTCACATTCAACTAAGCTGTCCTTTTATGACCTTGGTTCAGTTGTAAATGATCAAGAATAGAATTTTGCAAAGTTTTTAGGAACTTAAAAATTACATGAAAAGCTATTGGCGGGAAGAAAGAAAGCAATGCTTTGCATACAATAACTGGCACATAGTAGGAGATGAATAAAAATGTGTTGAAGGAACGAAACCGTGGTACAGATGGTCTTACCTTAACACAGTGGAAAAAATAAGTAGAAAATTCCTTCCTAGTCAGTTACAAGGTCACTGACAATTTAGCTGTTCATAATTAGGGGATATAGACATTTATCCTTTCCAATTTTAGGAACTGATTTTCAGAGTGAAGCTCCACCTACTGAGTTATTTCTAAAGCCTTTTGTCTTTGATTGCTGCAGAGTTTATCAAGACCTATGTGGTCATTTATTTTCTCCTGTTGTTATACTTATAGGTGAGATATACCAGAAAGGACTGTCAGGGAGGTGCTTATATCCCCACTGGGTAAAAAGTAAAATACCATTGAAAAGGTAGAAATGCCAAAATAAATTAAGATAGGAGCAATAAACTACTTAATGGCCCTGCTTTGGGAAAGACAATTAACATTACTTTAATTTATGTCTGGTATTATCATGAAGTTATGAACTCCCTCTGTGAGCCCTACTTGCCAAAGCCTGCTTCTTTAAGGAAGGATTTCCTTTAGCGTGTCATTTAGTTTATAGTTCTCTCACACACACTTATTATACACCCTTATTCCTGTGTCAGTGAGCAGCAAGGAAAGTATACTAGTATACATCATCTAATCACACTACTTAGTCATAATGCCAAAGAAAGCTAGGCAAATGTAGCAGGCTGAACAATTGCCCCCAAAAACAGGAGATCCCAATCTGTAGAACTTAATAAATGTTGCCTATTTGGGAAAAGGGTCTTTTCAAATGTGATTAAATTAAGGATCTTGTGATAGGGAAATTATCCTGGATTATCTGGATGGGCCCTAGATGCAATCACAAGTGTCCTTGTAAGAGAGGTAGAGAGAGAGATCCCGTGCAGAGAAGAGAAAGCAATGTGAAGACAGAGCAGAGAGATTTGAAGATGCTGGCTGGCTTTGGTGATTGGGGTGATATGTCTGTAAATCAAGGAATGCTGGCAGCTACCAGAAGCCAGGAGAGGAAATAAATGGATTCTCCTCTGCAGTCTCTAGAGAAAGAGTAGCCCTGCAGACAGGCTTTGGATTTTGGCCTAGTGATATTGGTTCTGGAGTCCTGGCCTTCAAGACCAGGAAAGAATAAATCATTGTTGTTTCCAGCCACCAATACAGTAAATAAACCATTTCCTACCTTAAACAAAAGGATAGAGACCTCTGCTCATGGCAATTACTAGTACCATGGAAAAAAATATATTATTAGCAGCAAGTTTAATACAAAGTATATCAACATATCTATCCTTTGAAACTTATGTATATTGTACTTCATTACTTATATATGTGTTGGGTGACTGTATTCAAGGAACTCAATTTTTTTTAACAAGACAAAAACTCCTTCAATAAAATAATGAATTTCTGAATATAATAGTTAGATGTACACTATTTTCATCCTTCAGTTGTTTTAAATTTCATTTAATAAGAGTATGCTTTCTTTCATCTCCACTTTGAACATAGCTGTTATGAACTAAAGAATATAATGCAAGTTTAAAATGTTCTTGTAAAACATCATGATTGTGGCATTATTAAGAGCCAACCTTTCCTTTAAGGCATGGAAATACATATTTTGCTGAAAAAAAAGTGGTATTTTTATTATGACATTTATTCCTTCACCAAATATTTATTGGACATGTTCTCAGTACCTGGAAACTCTACTAGGCTGTGGGAAGGAATATCAAGATGAATGGCAATAATACCTGTCTCAAGGAGTTAAGAGTTAGTGTGCTCCTTTGGCAAATGTGCAAATAAATAAATCCCTATGAAATGTGATATGCTAGAGTAGTGATACAGGCAAGTGGGTAGAAGCAAGACTTAAAACTAAATAATTCATTTAAAAATCAAATGATTCTATGAGCTTGAGAAGAGGTAATTGTGCCTAGGTATTTGTAGTAGGAATAGAATTTAACACACTACATTGGAAAAGTTTCTTATTCTTTATTCTAGTTGCCAAATATTTGGGACATTCATAGCCAAAATGATATCCAAAGTTATAGTAGACAAGATTCAACATTTTCAAATTCTGGATAACAAAATTCTCATGGTTTCAAAAACAAGTACGTGTATAATACAGGTTGCTTAATTAAAATTTACCCAACTAAAGCTCCCATTTATGTGAAGCATATGTTGGTGCTATCTGTATCAACCAACTCTTCACATGAGTAACTAACAATAAACAATAGAATGATGCTCAATAAATATCAGTTAAAATAAATTGTTCCCAATAATTTTTGCCCAAAAATATATATTCCTGTATGGGCACATGTAAACATATGCATAAAAGTGTATGCACATAAACACACACATATACACTGAGTGGCCAGATTATTATGATCTCTGAACATATAATAATCTGGCCACTCAGTATATATCCTATATAATAAAAAGCTAATATGCAAATTGTCCCCTCAACCAGGAGTTCAACCAGCAGACAGGCTGGCCAACCACCCATGTCCCCTCCCCCTGGCCAGGCTGCCGGACCCCACCCATGCATAAATTCATGCACCAGGCCTCATATATATATATATATATATATATATATATATATATATATATATATATACTGAGTGGCCAGATTATTATGCGATCAGAGATCGTAATAATCTGGCCACTCAGTGTACAACTTTCCTATTGTAACCTGTCTTCTTTAGAAGGTCAATTAGCATTTATTGCATCTTTTTGTTGTTGTTGTTGTTGTTAATCCTCACCGAAGGATATTTTCCCATTACTTTTTAGAGAGAGAAGGGAGGAAGGGAGGGGGAAGAGAGAGAGAGGAAAAGAGAGGGAGAAGGGGACAGAGGGAGAGAGATCCATTGATTGCCTCACGTAGACACCTAGACCAGTGCCTGGGGATGAAATCTGCAACCTCAGGGTATGTAGGCAATGTTCTAACCACTGCACACCACTGGCCATAGAGAATTTACTGCATCTTAAAGACTGTATCTTCTTTTTATCACTGAGCCCAGTTTTAGTCTCTGAGTTTCAAGCAGCCCAACAACATAATGGGAGCTGGCCAGAGTACTTATACTACTGGCCCAGAGCAAAATAAAAATGCAGAGCCTCTTGTTCAAAATTATTAAGAATTTTAAAACAGCAACAGCAGAACATTAGACCAAGGGTGGAGCCTTTGTAAGAGCAGAGTTCTGTGTAACAACATAGGAACATACCAGCCCAGTTTTCAGATATTCCTTATCAACAGTGCACCTTTTGATTTTCCCAAGGACCATGCTATAGATTATAAAAATGAAAATAACCTGTCCAAAAGTTACATTATGGTCACATATTCTTTGCACAGACCTATATTAACAAGGTATTGTTGGACATCATTAAAATTCTCTAAGGATCAGTATGTCTCTCGCTGACTGATGTTGCCTTTCTCTGCTCTATCCAGCCTTATTGACATAACCAAGGATGCAGAGAAGATGCTAAGTGTTCACCAAACTGTGTCTATTAGCCTCTTGGGCATATCATCATCCCTCTCCCATTCTGTTGGGTCCATGTGACCAGTTCTGTCCAAAGTTGGGGCCTGGCCAATAAGATCTCCTTGGAGGTTCATGCCCTTCCCTTACTACGGTGTCCTTACTATTTCCTGTGCTTCCCCACCTTTTTACCCAAATAGATGCAAGCAATGAATTCTGAATTGTGGAGCCCACTATCGGAAAAGCCTGAATTCCCAAGTCATTTTTGGAAGACAGTCATTCAGGAATGCTGCTTGGCCACATTCAAATGCCACATAAAATTAAACTTTGTTTCCTTAAGCCATTTATATTATCCCAATACTCCATGTTTGAAAGTATGATAGTCTAAGGCAGGAAGCATAAGGCCCAGAGCGGTATCAAGCTTATTGAGTGATTCTGATATACCTCAATAAAGTCATCTTTTCAATGGGCTATAAGTCTATGGAATTATGTCATGGGGTTGTTCACATTTTCATAATAGCATACATTTACAATTTTGGAAGCACTCTTTCCTGTGTATTTTTAGAGAATTCTAGAACATTAGAAAGACTTCGAAATCCATAGTAATGAATTAACCTGGAAAGAATGGCAAAAGTGACACTTTTCCAAGCATCCCCTCAACTCTCAAAAATTGTCAAGTGTCTGCTTGTAGAACTGACAGATCTGAAAAATTCATATTACCCAAGTAAGTAATTGATATAAGCCTTGGAATCCAGGCTGAGTCTAGGAAGCTGGGAACACTATTCTTAGGAACCCCAGGGCCTGCTGATATTGGGAGGGACAAGGGGAGATGGCAGAGAGTGCTTAGAATAATGGCAAGTGTTCTTTTCCTTTTGGCTGCAGAATGTCAGCACTTATGGGAAGAAGTTGACCAAGTACTTACTGGATCTGCTTAATCAAGCATAATTGTCACCATGTGACTGGCAGTTATTGGAAGCTCCCGCATGAACAGTGCCAAAACCAGCATGCAAAGAACTACCTATACTTTAGGTAACAGAAGGGAAAATAACTTCTCCTTAGCATAGGAAATAAACATGATGCAATTTAAGAGTGTGGACTTTTTGGAATGTGATATATATATTTAATTTCAATACTTATTTGCTTCAACTTATTAAGCATCTAAGCTTTACTTTATTCCAATGTAAAAGAGATGTTAATACCAACATTGCAGAGTTGTAGCTTAAACAAGTAAGGCACCTAGCATGATTTCTGCAACCTCTGTCAGGTTCATTACTTGTATTAGTGATAATAATAATAATAATAATACTTTAAGATTTAAGACTAAAAAAGCACTCCTGTCAGGCACTTTCAAATGTATACCATATAGAATCCCACTAAACATCCTTCCTGCCCTTTCTAAAACTTAGAAATTATTTTCCCCAGACTTTCTCAAGATACAGTGTCAAGCATCCATTTCCCCATACAGCCAAACATATCTCATAATATTCCAAACAAAGCATCAATTGTCCAAACACTCATAAGTTGTAGAAAACAATAATTTATTAAATATTTATAAATTATTGAACTAGCATAACTCACAACAAGGGAGTTTAATGACAGAAATTATTTCCTTATCCAGAATCTCAAAAAGGACTCCAGGGACCCTGATTTATATCAACTTTCCTAGAGTGTCCCCTTTATAATACCTTCGTAAATGTTTTATTTACTCTGCTTTAAGAGGTCTAGGATAGTTTTCCCTGAAAAAAGCCCCCAAATTCTTCCAAACCTAGGCAAAGGATGTAAATTTAAGAGTTATTTATAAGTGTACTTATGGGATATGAATCAGTCATCACATAAATTTCTATTAATAAAAATCTAATTTTTTCAGTAATTAGAAAGTTGCCTCACATTTTAATGTGCACTGCAATGTTGATAAAGAAAAAATTCAGTTAGTTTGTTGTCTTAGATTAATTAAAGGCATTTTAAATATTGAAATATTCTGCACCTATTTAGACTAAACTCTATGGCAGGATCTAAAAGACCTAAATATGTCTTTTGATATAAGGAAAACATAATAACAAAAGTTTTGAGTAGTTAATGTACCATTAAAAAACAGCTACTTTTGAATTAAGGTTGTTTCATGAATTAGACTTGCATTTGCTGATTTTATTGTGAGCTTGCAACAGGCAATGTGTCTATTGACCTACTTATAAGATTTGGACAAATATTAATTGAGCACTTTCTAGATAAGTAAAAGTCTATTAGAAACTTGGAATACAGAAACATAAGATACATGTCTTTTCTCTCAACAAGTTTTAATATAGCTGAGGAGACAGGGCAAATACCAAAGACTGTAATAGCAGCACAATCCTGTAACAAAAGATGTAGCATAGTGCCAAACCAACAGAACAAAGACATAGCTGTGGAATTCAGGGAAGGAAGATATCCCTAAGTATTATGAGAAACTCAGATATTATTTCTCAATTTATAGTTTTAAGAGGTGAGGTTGGAAGAACAAGACAGATACCTAGTGTATAATTATCTACTAGGTAAGCTATTTGTGAAGTAGTAACTTCTTAGCTATATACAATATGACTTATGAGAAGTATCTATATATATAAAACCCTAATATGCAAATAGACCAAATGGCAGAACAACCGAACAACTGGTCGCTATGATGTGCGCTGACCACCAGGGGGTGCACATGGAACTTGGTGGGCGCCATGGCGGGATGGTGGAGCATGTGAGTGGGAGCGCCAGACCAAGACGGGGCACCGGTCACTGTCATCGGGGTGAGCCTCTGGTGGTTACTGAAAATTCTTTGCTCCCTCATGCCGCAGTCCCACCTGGCACTTGCACATGCTGCCGGTGCCGGCCCCACTCGCACCCACTGCCAGCATTTGGCACTGTCAACAGTTGCGAGTGGTGGCTGCCAGCCCCAATCGCCCCTCAGAGCTTCTCCACCTCCCCCTGCTTCTGAGGGGTGATCGGGGCCAGCAGCCGCCTCTCGCACCCACTGCCAGCAATGGTCCTGCTAGCACCTGCAGCCAGCACCGGAGCCGCTGCTTGCACCCACTGCCGGCGCCTGGCACCAGTCCTGATCCCTCGGAGCCATCAGCAGGTGCAAGCAGCAGGTGCCAGCCCCGATCGCCCCTGGGGCACCAGCCCTGCTTGCACCTGCTGCTGGCACTGACCGCAATTGCTCCCTGGCAGCAGCAGATGCGAGCAGGGCCAGTGCCGTCAGTGGGTGGGAGCGTCGATGGCCAGAGCGTGGCTGCAGGCCAACAGGGTACTGGGGGCCATGGTGGGAGGGGCCGGGATGGGGCACAGATGATGGGCCGAGACCCACCCCTGTGCCCACCGCAGCCTCACAGCCCACAGTTCCTTTCAAGGTGCATGAATTCATGCACTGGGCCCCAAGTTATCAATTAAAAATCAAATAAAAATTAATTACACCAGAATACATTTCAGTTTACCATAGTAGACCAAATTATTCATTTATACACTCTGTTTACTTTGAGTTTTGTGGAAAGTTATTTTCATTTCAGAAATTAAGAAAAAATCTTTAGCCTATATAATTTTTCCATAAGCTTTACTTACAAAAGGAAAGTCATGTCACATAACATATTAAGTGATTAGTTGTGGTGCTAAATGATAATTGGTAGGTGCTAGGGATATATAGAACCTCCAAATATATTCCCAGACCTTCAGAGCATTATTATCGAGCTGGAAATTTAAGACTTAAATATAATACAATAAGACAAAGTGTGCCTATGCTAAAGGCTGAATAAGTCTGTTGGACTTAGGTGTTATAATAGTCCCCAAACCAAAATAAGCCATTCCTATTCTAACAATGAGTCTACGAATATGGGAATGATGCTGATGTATCCTTCTAAAATTTCAAATTCCCCAGATATCTATTATCTGCAATAATATAAGGGGTTAGATTCTGGGAGAAAATAGTTCCTAAATATTAATCACTTGAGTGTCATAAATAACTATTTTTACAAAATGATATACTAAATGCTTGGATGCTGATAGTTCATTCATTAAGAGGAGGGACTCCTGTCTTCATGGAATCCTAGATGTCAAACATGGAGGGTCTATTCCAATGTCACCATATTGTAAAAGAGATTTGAGGCCTTCAGGATGAAGAGATTTATCCACTGTTCACAAATAAGAAGAGTTCAGATTTGCACTGAGATATTATGTAATTAAGCTCAGGCCTCTTTCTTTCACACCATGCTTCTAAATTCACCATGGGTGGAACACAGCATTGGGCAAAGTTGGATATTTAATATAATATCATTGACTGAAGTTATGGCTCATCAAAAAAAAAAGCAATTTTTCTTACCCTTAAAAATCCTCTGAAATTTGTATTTCCTCAATAACATATGGTTCCTAAGTAGGAAAAAAAAGTAGTCTAGATGTCATTAGTTTTAAGTAACAGCAAAATGAAAAACATTAGCAATATAATTTGCCTTGTAGAATCCTTGTGAGTGCTTTCACAGAGTAAGAGAACTTGTAAGACAAGGGAGGCTTTACAAAGCTTTCCCACGGCTTCATGTGAAATATGAGACCTACACCAGCCAACTCAGAGAAAAATCGTACCTTTATACGGTGTCTTAAACACCATCAGAGGCTTGTGAAACAACATTTTGATTAGCAAAGTGAAAATTAATCATAATTACTGGCAAAGAGATGTGCTACAGTTTTACTCAAACCAAGAACAATTGGTTGAAAAGAGGTGAAACATCAAGAAGGAGGATTCATTCTACATGCTGCATTTTGATTAGGCTGCTGGATTTTCACATGTGAAATCCATACTTTTCCCAGGATTCAATTATTTCCCAATGATAATTACAAAGATATGGTAATCCTGGGCCTTAAATCAAATGGCCATACTAGATCCGCTATCACTGAAAGAACCAGCTTGTTGCATGCTGCCAGGAAAGGATGTGCTTGGCTTTCAACTGGCAGAGCAGGCCTCTTGGCTGGCATAGCAACTAGCTCTGCCTTAAATCTTCCTGAGCTATGCCCTGTTAGAGTAATTTGGTTAATTGAAAATGTCTTCCTTTGGAGAAATCTTTCATAATATTAGTATCATTTGCAGGTTGCTGAGGGCTGCAGCGCTGCCTGACTGCCTACAAAGCCCCCACTGATCAACAGTCCCATTCAAAGGGTCCACTTAGGCAGAACCATCCCATGACCTGCCAGTCACCTTTCTTGCCAAAATTTATATGTGAGCAAAATGTCTTGAAAGGATACGAAATCTCCAGTGAAGTAGACTAAGTAGACAGGCAATTTCTAGGACACCCTGGACAGTTCCCATTATCTCAAGCAGTAGTGTGGAATTGGATTATCCCCAAGGGAAAATTTGCCAACCATCTTTCATTTTAAAAATAAAGTTATATTATAAGCCACCTGAGAAGAATAAGCAGATGGGAATAAAGAATCAAAGTAGAAATTCTTTCATAATGAAGTCAGAATCTGTAGATGAGACACCATGTGTTAAAAGTTCTGTGGAAAGTGGCTTTTAATAAAATCACAATAAATACAATATTGCTTTTTAGTTCTCTTATTTCCTAGTCATTTCATCCCCTTTTACATCACAGAACTTATTTTCCTTAACTTTCAAAGCACTAATCTGCTAACAGAAAATGAGCAATTTTTCTACCCTTGCCTGAAATGAGAGGTTAAATATATCTACCCAAATAAAATTACCCCAAGGAACACAGTGAATTTAACAAAATAAGCTGAGAGCATTGATGGGAACAAGTCTGTGAGGAAGCAAGTTATTTTGTTTTGTTCTTCCTATCCCAGCCCAGCTCAGCCTCCAGTTCCCCCCTTTTCAGAGGCACAGAAAATCCTTGTCTAATCCTGGTCTCAGTATGCTCTGTTGGTCTCACCAATCCTCCTACACCCATTGACTCACTCTTGCTTCATCTCTTTACTTCTTCCCTGAACACTATCTGGTTGGTATCAATTCTTCCCTTATTCATGTGGATTACTGCTTCAAAGTCTCCTCAACCACCCAAAAGTAGCAGTTATAAACATTCATAAACAAAAATATTATAGGTGGGACAATCAATTCAGGGAACCCCAAAACACACACCAAATTTGGGGAGATATAACAACATGTCAGATGTGTCCTTCCTAAAAGCTCATTTATAAAGGACCTAAAATGGGTCTTGGTGAGTGCTCTATATGTTCTGGGTGAGCTTACCTATTTTATTTTTATTTTTTTAAAGTTTGGATAATAATTTTAATATCGCACAAGGTAGATTTTGTTTTTGTATTTTTGTTTTTGTTTAATATTTCAAGAAAAATTATTTTAAACATAATATTACTAAAACTGAACAAAAATAGTATAATACCTCAAAAGATGTAGGAAATATTAAAAATCTGCAAATGATAGGATTATCATCCTATCTAATAAAAGAGTAATATGCAAATTGACCATACCTCCCCTACTCCCACAAGCCACACCAACCAGACAATCAGGAGTGAGTATGCAAATTAACCCAACCAAGATGGCTGTGGCCACGGAGCGAGCAGGAGGCTTGGGTTTCCCCGGTAATGGAGGAAGCCAAGCTTTCCGCAAACCCTGGCCGGCTTAGGCCTCCACTCAAGGCTACAAAGTTTCAATTATAGAAGATAAATAAATCTCAGATCCCAGGGCCTCCGCTTGAGTCGCTGGGGGGCGTGGCCAGCCTGCAAACCCCCACAGGCCCCTCGCCCAGGCCGCCCCATGCCCCAAGGGGACCCCCACCCTGATCTGGGACACCCTTCATGGCAAACCAGCTGGCCCCCTACCATGCACCAGGCCTCTATTATATCTAATAAAAGAGTAATATGCAAATTGACCATCACTCCAACACACAAGATTGCTGCCCCCATGTAGTCAAAGATGGCTGCCCCATGTGGACACAAGATGGCCACAACAAGATGGCGAGCAGGGGAGGGCAGTTGGGAGGGACCAGGCCTACAAGGGAGGGCAGTTGGGGGCAATCAAGCCTGCAGGGGAGGGCAATTAGGGGTGACCAGGCCAGCGAGGAGGGAAGTTGGGGGCATCCGGGCCTGCAGGGAAGGGCAGTTGGGGGGGAACCAGGCCTGCAGGGGAGAGAAGTTGGGGGGGACCAGGCCTGCAGGAGAGGACAGTTAGGTGTGACCAGACCTGCAGGGGAGGGCAGTAGGGGGTGACCAGGCCAACAGGGGAGGGCAGTTAGGGGTGATGAGTCTGGAAAGGGAGGGCAGTTAGGGGTGACTGGGCTAACAGGGGAGGGAAGTTATGGGGGGAACAAGCCGGCAGGGGAGGGCAGTTGGGAGAGGAAGTCCTGCAGGGGAGGGCAGTTGGGAGGGACCAGGCCTACAGGGGAGGGCAGTTGGGGGCGACCAGGCCAGCAGGGGAGAGCAGTTAGAGGTGATGAGGCAGGAAAGGGAGGGCAGTTAGGGGTGACTGGGCTAACAGGGGAGGGCAGTTAAGGGTGACCAGGCCAGCAGGGGAGGGCAGTTGGGAGAGGAACAGTCCTGCAGGGGAGGGCAGTTAGGGGCAATGAGGCTAGAAAGGGAGGGCAGTTAGGGTGACTGAGCTTGCAAGGGAGTGCAGTTGGGGGAGGAACAGGCCTGCAGAGGAGGGCAGTTGGGGGTGACTAGGCCAGCAGCGCAGGGCAGTAAGGGATGACCAGGCTGGCAGAGGAGAGCAGTAGGGAGGGACCAGGCCTGCAGAGGTGGGTAGTTGGGAGGGACCAGATCTGCAGAGGAGGACAGCTGGGGAGAGCAGGCCTGCAGGGGAGGGCAGTAAGGGATGATCTGGCCATCACAGGAGGGCAGTTAGGTGTGACCAGGCCTGCATGGGAGGGCAGTGGTGGGGAGGGGGCACCAGGCCTGCAGGGGAGGGCAGTTGGGGTGACCAGGCCAGTAGGAGAGGTCAGTTAGGGTGACCAGGCCACCACAGGAGGGCAGTTAGGGGCGACCAGGCCTGCAGAGGAAGGCAGTTGGGGGAGACCAGGCCCTCAGGGGAGGTCAGTTAGGGATGACCAGGTGTGCAGGGAGGGCAGTTAAGGGCTCTTGGGCCAGCAGGGGAGGACAGTTAGGGACAACCAGGACTACAGGGGAGGGCAGCTGGGGACAACCAGGCTGGCAGGGGAGGGCTATTATGGGTGACCAGGCCAGCAGGTGAAGGCAGTTAGGGGCAACTGGACTGGCAGGGGAGCAGTTAGGCTTAGATCAGGCTGGCAGGGGAGTGGTTAGGGGGTGATCAGGCTGGCTGGCAGAAGCAGTTAGGGGCAATCAGGCAGGCAGGCAGGCAGGTGAGCGATTGGGAGCCAGCAGTCCTGGGTTGTGAGAGGGTTGTTCCAGATTGGAGAGGGTGCAGACTGGGCTGAGGGACAACCAGCCACCCACCCCCCCCATGCACAAATTTTGTGCAATGGGCCTCTAGTTTCTATTATATTCTAAATTAATTTTTTTCTATGGCTCTACTTACATTTATCAGTTTATGTTGTTCATTATATTACACAAATGAGTGAGATCATGTGATATTTATCTTTCTCCGACTGACTCATTTCATTTATCATAATGCTCTCCAGGTCCATCCATGTTGTTGCAAATGGTAAGAGTTCCTTCGTTTTTACAACAGTGTAGTGTTCCATTGTGTAGATGTACCACAGTTTTCTAATCCACTCATCTGCTGATGGGCATTTAGGTTGTTTCCAAATCTTAGCTATTGTCAATTATGCTGCTATGAAATAGGGGTGCATATATCCTTTTTGATTGGAGTTTCTTATTTCTTGGGATATATTCCTAGAAGTGGGATTACTGGATCAAGTGGGAGCTCCATTTTTAATTTTTTGAGGAAACACCATACTGTTCTCCACAGTGGCTGCACCAGTCTGCATTCCCACAAGCAGTGCACAAGGGTTCCTTTTTCTCTGCATCCTCTCCAGCACATGTCATTTGTTGATTTGTTGATGATAGCCATTCTGACAGGTGTGAGATGTGGCCTCATTGTTGTTTTGATTTGCATTTCTCAGATGATTAGTGACTTTGACCATGTTTCATATGACTCTTGGCCTTCTATATGTCCTCTTTCAAAAAGTGTCTATTTTGGTCCTTTGCCCATTTTTTTATTGGATTGTTTATCTTCCCTTTGTTAAGTTGTATGAGTTCTCTGTAAATTTTGGAGATTAAACCCTTATCAGTGAAACACTGGCAAATGTGTTCTCCCATACAGTGGGCTTTCTTGTTGTTTTGTTGATGGTTTCTTTGCTGTGCAGAAGTGTCTAATTTTGATGTAGTCCTATTTGTTTATTTTCTCTTTAGTTTCCATTGCCTTAGGAGCTGTATTATTAAAGATATTGCTATAACATATGTCTGTTATTTTGCTGTCTATGGATTCTTCTAAGAGTTTTATGGTTTCCTGTTTTACATTTAAGTCCTTTATCCATTTTGAGTTACTTTTTTGTGTATGATGTAAGTTGATGGTCTAGTTTCATTTTTTTTGCATGTATCTGTCCATTTTTTTCAACACCATTTATTGAATAGACTATCTTGACTCTATTGTGTGCACTTGCCTCCTTTGTCCAATATTAATTGAGCATAATGGTTTGGGTCGAATTCTGGGTTCACTGTTCTGATCCATTGGTCTATATGTGTGTTCTTGTGCCAGTACAGGGAGTTTTGAGAACATTGTCTTTTGTAATATAGCTTGATATCTGGTATTGTGATCCCTCCAAATTTATTCTTCTTTCTCAGGATTGCTGCAGCTATTCAGGATCTTTTTTTATTCCATATGAATTTTTGGAGAATTTTTGTTCTAGGTCTGTGAAATATTCTATTTGTATCTTAACGTGGATTGAATTGAATCTATAGTTTGCTTTGGATAGAATGGACATTTTAATGATGTTGATTCTACTAATCCATGAACATGGTATATTCTTCCATTTGTTTATGTCTGCCTCTATCTCTTTTTCAATGTCCTGTTGTTTTCTGAGTACAGGTCTTTTACCTCCTTAATTAAGTTTATTCCTAGGTATCTTAACTTTTTGTTGCAATGGTAAATGGGATTGTTTTTTTAGTTTTTCTTTCTGTGAATTCATTATCTATATATATAAAAGCCTAAGCTACCACTCAACAGTTCTATCAGTCACTATGATGTGCACTGACCACCAGGGGGCAGATGCTCGACCCAGGAGCTGCTCTCTGGTGGTTAGTGTACTCCAACAGTGGGAGTGCTGCTCAGTTGACCTACAGGCACCAGACACTGGCTCACAGCAGGCTATAGCTTGAGCCTTTCTTGAAGCTGCTATAGCTTGAGCCTTTCTTGAAGACTCTCCCCCTGCGTGCCCCTCCACCATCCAGACCTGGACCAGGATCCAGACTGGCATTGGGAATGACTGGGCACGAGCCCATGGCCACTTTTTGTCATGGGTACCACATTATCACATTAAGATGGGCACGTGGAGACAGCAATGGAGCAGCAGCGAGCCTACCTAGCAGCAGTGGTGGCAGGTGTAGTAGGGCTGGGATGAGCGGGAGCAGCACAGCACCAGGCCGAGGCTCAGGCTCCTCCCCAGCTGACTGACACTTCACACACTGCTACATCCCTTGGGGGATGTTGGATTACTGGTTTCGCCCCAATCCCCACAGGCCATGCCAAGGGACCCCACCGGTGCACAAATCCATGCACCAGGCATCTAGTTGGTGTATAAAAAAGCTGTAGATTTCTGGGTGTTAATTTTGTATCCTGCTACATTGCTGAATTCACTTATTAAGTCTCATAGCTTTTTTATGGAATCTTTGGGGTTTTCTATGTACAATATCATGTGATCTATGAATAATGACAGTTTTACTTCTTCTTTTTCAATTTGGATGCCTTTTGTTTCTTCTTCTTGTCTCATCACTACTGCTAGCACTTTCAGTACTATGTCAAACAGGAGTGGTGAAAGTGGGCATCCCTGTCTTGTTCCTGTTCTTAGGGGAAATGGTTTTAGTTATTTCCCATTGAGTCTGATGTTGGTTGTAGGTTTGTCATATATGGCCTTTATCATATTGAGACATGCTCCCTCTATCCCCACTTTGCTGAGAGTTTTAATAAAAAACTAGAGGCCCAATGCATGAAATTCCTGCACTGGGGTGATGTCCCTCAGCCTACCTGTACCCTCTCCAATCTGGGACCCTTTGGGGGATGTCCAACAGGGAGTTGGACATCCCTCTCACAATCCTGGACTGCTGGCTCCCAACCACAAACCTGCCTGCATGCCTGATTGCTCCTAACCGCTTCTGCCTTCCAGCCTGATCACTCCCAACTGCCCTCCCAACTGCCCTCCCCTGCTCACCATCTTGTGGTGGCCATCTTGTGTCCACATGGGGGCAGCCATCTTTGACCACATGTGGGCACCCATCTTGTGTGTTGGAGTGACAGTCATTTTGCATATTACTCTTTTATTAGATAGGATAGATGCCTGGTGCACAGGTGGGGGCCAGCTGGTTTGCCCTGAAGGGTGTCCTGGATCAGGATGGGGGTTCCCTTGGGGTGTGGAGTGGCTTGGGCGAGGGGCCTGTGGTGGTTTGTAGGTTGGCCACACCCCCCGGCGACCCAAGTGGAGGCCCTAGGATCTGGGATTTATTTATCTTCTATAATTGTAACTTTGTAGCCTTGAGCACAGGCCAGGGCCGGCCAGGAAGCTTAGCTTCCTCCATCACTGGGGACAACTCAAGCCTCCTGCTCTCTCCAGCTCTGTGGCTGCTGCCATTTTGTTGGGATTTATTTATCTTCTATAATTGAAACTTTGTAGCCTTCAGCGGAGGCCAGGGCCGGCCAGAACGGGCGGGAAGCTTGGCTTCCTCCATTGCTGTGGAAACCCAAACCTCCTGCTTGCTCTGTGGCTGCAGCCATCTTGATTGGGTTAATTTGCATACTCGCTCCTGTTTGACTAGTGGGCGTAGTTTGTGGGCGTAGCGGAGGTACGGTCAATTTGCATGTTTCTCTTTTATCAGTGTAGATATAAAAGCATAAGTGACCTTTATGACTAAATGACCAGAACAACTGGAATGACCAGTTGACCAGTCACTATGATGTGCACTGACAACCAGGGGGCAGATGCTCAATGCAGGAGCTGCCCCCTGGTGGTCAGTGCATTCCCAAAGCCAACCTCCCATGGCTGGCCAACCTCCCCCGGTTCCTCCCTCCAGGCCTGCCAACCTCCCATAGTTCCTCCTCATGGCCAGCCAATCTCCCATGGTTCCTACCCCCAGCCAGCAGGCCCTGATCAGCCTGGCCATGATCGGCCTGGCCCCGATCGAGATAGGGCAAGACAGCCCCAATTATTCCTGATAGTCAGCCAGGCCTAGGGACCTCACCCATGCATGAATTCGTGCACTGTGCCTCTAGTCCATATATATAAAAGCCTAAGTGACCATTATGACCAGAACGACTGGTCAACCAGTCACTATGATGCACACTGACCACCAGGGTGCAGATGCTCAACACAGGAGCTGTCCTCTGGTGGTCAGTGTGCTCCCACAGCAACCCTCCTGCAGCCCCTCCCCACTGCCGGCCAGACCTCCAATAGGCCTCAATCGCTGGCCAAGCCGAGGGACCCCACCTGTGCACAAATTTGTGCACCAGGCCTCTGGTTTTACTATCTATATATATAAAAGCCCAGCAACCCAAACAGCGGAATGACCAGAATGACTAGAATGACCAGTGGCTATGACGCACACTGCAGCATTCAACCAGCCTGATCTGGGCCCCAATAGGTACCCCCCACATGGCTGGCCTGGCCCCCGATCAGCCCCCAATACCTCAATTGGGGGCAGAGCCAGCTGGCCACTTGCCCACAGCCCCTCACCCCAGCTAGCCCCAACCCCAATCAGGCCCCCAACCCCGATCAGGTGGGGCTGGCTGGCCAACAGCCCACAGCCCCTTCCCCCCACCCTTGCGTGAATTCTTGCACCGGGCCTCTAGTAATGCCATAAACCTAAATGAGACAATTTACTTGACAGTTCTCTGGAACTTACTGAACACTGTAAAAATAAAGAACATCAGTATCCTTACAGAAATATAATTTAGAAATTAGGTTGATTATGTATAATGGACATAATGGAATTTACTTGTTTCAAGCAGGCAGGTCTATTTCTTCTGAAACCTTTTTTTTAAATATATTTTTTTATTTATTTCAGAGAGGAAAGGAGAGGAAGAGAGAGATAGAAACATCAATGATGAGATAGAATCATTGATTGGCTGCCTCCTGCATGTCCCCCACTGGAGATAAAGCCTGAAAACCAGGCATGTGCCCTTGACCAGAATTGAACCCAGGACCTTCCAGTCTGCAGGCCGATGCTCTATCCAATGAGCCAAACCAGCCAGGGCTTCTTCTAAAAGGTTTTAACCGAAGTATTACATACATTCAGAAATGTGCACAAACCATGGTACACTAGATAAACTATCAAAAAGTGAACACATCCATGAAATTCCCACCCAGCTAAGCAACAGGACATTGTCAGCCCTTGAAGTCTCACTCTATACCCATTCTAGTTACTCACTCTCCTTCCTTCTTCCATAGATTAGTTTTGCCTCCTTTTAACCTTCTCTAAATGGAATCATACAATATATATCTTTCCTAATTGACTTCTTTTTGTTCACTATAACCTTTGTGAGATTGATCTCTGTTGTATATAGTAGCATTTTGCCATTTTCATCACTGTATAGTAGTCATATGCTGTATATACTAATATGTGAGTATTTACAACATATACCTTTCTCTGGTAATGGACAGTGTGTTGTTTATAGCTTGGGACTACTAAAATAATATTAATATGAACATTCTCTTAAATGTCTTTTTGTGTACATGTGCATGCATTTCTCTTGGATATGCACCTAGATGTGAATGTTCCAGGTCATAAGGCTTGTGTTCTCAAAATCAGTACAGAATGACAGTTTCCTGAACAGTTTCACCAGTTTTTACTCCCCGCATCTGGTAGAGGAGTTTCAGCTACTCTGCCTCTTTGCCAACCCTTGATAACATCAGTCCTTTTCATTTTAGCCATCTGGCAAGGGTGTGGTGGCACTTCATTACTATTTATATTTGCATTTTCCTGACTTGCAACAGTTTTACCTATCATGCCAGAAGTAGATCTCTAGTATTCTGGTAGAACTGCTCCTCACAGTCATAGAGAATTAAACTCACCTCTATGGAAGACACGTGTCCTTTTCTTTGGGTGGGGGATTTTAGCAGTTATAGATTAGGTCTGATTATGTATATTTGTTGGCATATTCAGTAGATTCTCCACTGGAAAATTATCTCTGCAAGTTTTTTTAATAAGTACATTTGAAAAAAAATAGAAAAAAAAAAACAGAAAAGTATTTGAAGATGTCTATAATAAGAAGTAAAATAGACATAAAGGTTTTCATTCAAGATGACTTACCAAATACTCTTGAATTCAGCTTCACTGCTTTCTCAAATTCCATTTGTAATGATAAATAAAAAACAACAACAATAAAAATAAACCTGTAACAGCACTTGAAAGCTGGGGGGCAAACCAGAAAAGCAAAGGATTCCTGGAAGATATAAAGTGAGTGGGAAGAGTTTGACAATGAAACCTAACAAAGCTAAGAAACTATAAATCCCATATAGCCAAAAAGGAGCTCAAAATAGATGAGGTTTTCAAGCACAAAATCATATAAAGAACAAAAGGAGCAGGGCCTTGGAGATGGTGCTGGCCGGAGGAGCTGTCCAGGTAATTGATTAAAGAATGATAAAACAGCTGTCCTAGGAGTCCTCTCCACCCCAAATAACTGAATTTCAGTTTTCCCCAAGTGCAGGGATGGAGAATGAGAATTCCAGGTCCACACTAAACTTCTGGGCTTAAAAAAAAATTGATTGATATCTTGAAGAACAGCTACACCCACTGTAAAGGAAAGTCACCTTGCTGTGAAATCCCCGATCAAATCTGGAGGAAAACCAGCAGAAAGAGTGATCCTTCTGAACCCATTTTTAACAAATAGAGCCTTTTGAGGACCTTAGATTTGTAAGGAAAATAACCTTAAAAGATTGCAATTTTTTGCAGAACCCTCCCTTGGTGGTAGGACCTGCCTCTATACCTAGGTGACCACATAATTTCTTTTCCAAACCAGGACACTTATGAGTATAACTGATGACACTATTAATAAGTGCTTGTATAGAAGGCTTATGCCAAGGCTGTCTAAAACAATCATGAATATATGGTCATGACTACCTGTGCCACTCTCCACAGAAATGAGCACAAATAGTGCAATCATATTTCCTCATGCACTATTTAAAAATATGACTAAGCATAGTTTAATAACTGGATCAAACTATGCTTGCTTACTGCTCAACCAGATAATGTAAAGATTCTGATTAAAGGAAAATAAAAGAATAAAGTAAAAGAATAACTTTTTGTGATAACCTGAGAGAATTTAACATAGATTTGGGCATTAGATTATATGAGTAACTAGAGGCCCGATGCACAAAATTCATGCAAGAGTAGGCCTTCCTTCCCTCTAGCACCAGCACCAGGAACAGGGATTCCCTCACAGAGGGAGGCCCCGCCCACCCGCCGCAGCCTGCTGGTCAGTGGCCTGGACCTCCCTCTGCAGGCTATCATGGGGCGATGGCCAGGCCCCCAACAAATTACATCGCACCTGCCTTGGCTGGCCTGGCACCAGTGCATGTCATAGCGTGGTCCCGGATGGTCGTTCAGATGGTCATCAGATGGTCGTCCAGATGGTCGTTCTGCTGTTCGGCCATTCAGTTGATTTGCATATTACACTTTTATTATATAGGATTATTCTTATTTGATTGGATATAATAATTGTTTTTAAGTTATTTTAAGTCATCATCTATTAGATTAACATGAATATTAGTATTTTTGAAGCTGATGATGAGTAATGGAGGATTATTGTACTATTATTATTATTGTATTTTTGTACATGTTTAAAGATTCCATAGTAACATTTTTGTGTCAAATAAAAATTTTTAAGCTTAAACTCACAAGAAAAACAGTACATGAAAAAAATTTATAATTACAAAATTTGGAAAAGTAGTATGAGTAATAAATGATTTACAGACCCCAGGAAGGTAAATCCTAAGGTAGCAGTGAGCAAATCTGAAAAACAATTTAATTTCCTCTCAAAAACATGTAAGTTGGGAGAACATTTACATGTGCAAGTATACATCAATGTAACTAAGAATAGGAAGATTGGTTGAAAGACCATTTGAGAAGCAATTAAACTGTCATTTTCACCCTTGCAGAACACCAGAGATTTCATTGGGCAATTCCATTACCAGACATCCAAATATGGTAGTCTATACTAAAAACTGAAAAACTAAGAAATCCCCACTTTTTTCTCCCTCTTATCTCTGAGGATGCTGGCAGCCAAGTTTAGAGCACCCAGACAGGAGAAGGTTTTCATCTGAAGAATTCTGAAATAATCACAATAAAAGAAGATCTAAAATATTTACTTGAGATCCCCAAGGGGACAGCATAATAAGAACACCTTACAGTTGAACCTATAATCAACAAACACACATACACATACATATACAAATACTCCAATCAGTTTTTTTATATGCCCATACATCCAAAAATCACCAGACATCTGAGGAAAGTCTCTAACATGAAAGAGAAGCCAACATTAAAAAGCAACTTAAAGGAAACAGTATCTAGGCAGGGAGAAAGGGGAAAAGATCATCAGTATTTTCAGAGAAAAAAAGAGGAGCCATTTCATTCATGAAATAAGAACTGCCAACTCTACAAAAGGAATAATCAGAGAACAAGAAAGACCTTTGAAATTTAACATATTACAGTATAAACTGAAAATGAAATAAAATGTTAAAGGATATTTTAAAACTAAATACAACATAGGAAAAATAAGAAACTTGTAGGACCAGAATAGGAGGTACACTATCCTATACCAAAAGCTTAACAGAGAAAAATAAAGAATTACATTAATTTTTTTTCCAATGAAATTTCCTGCGTTGAGAGATCTAAGATTCTACTTGAAGGGACCCATTAAGTGGCAAATATCCTATCTAATAAAAGAGTAATATGAAAATTAACCATCATTCCGCTACACCTACCAGCCATGCACACCAACCACACCCACCAGCCAATCAGGAGCAAATATGCAAATAAACCGAACCAAGATGGCTGCAGCCACAGAGAGCAGGAGGGAGACTTGGGTTTCCCTGGCAATGGAGGAAGCCAAGCTTTCCGCCTGCCCTTGCTGGCCTAGGCCTCCACTCAAGGCTACAAAGTTTCAATTATAGAAGATACATAAACCCAAACAGAAATGGCTGCCACGACGGAGCAAGCAGAAGGCTTGGCTCCACTCCAGGCTACAAAGTTTCAATTGTAGAAGATAAATAAACCCCAGATCCCAGGGCCTCTGCTTGGGTTGCCAGGGGGCATGGCCAGCCTGCAAACCACCACAGGCCCCTCGCCCAGGCCGCCCCATGCCCCAAGGGAATCCCCAACCTGATCTGGGACACCCTTCAGGGCAACCCAGCTGGCCCCCACCCGTGCACCAGGCCTCTATCCTATCTAATAAAAGAGTAATATGCAGATTGACCATCACTCCAACACACAAGATGACTTCCCCCATGTGGTCAAAGATCCTGCCCTTAAGTGGACACAAGATGGCCACCACAAGATGGCCAGCAGGGGAGGGCAGTTGGGAGGGACCAGGTCTCCAAGGAAGGGCAGTTAGGGGTGACCAAGTTGGCAGAGGAGGGAAGTTGGGGCGACCAGGCCTGCAGGGAAAGGCAGTTGGGAGAGACCCAGGCCTGCAGGGGAGAGCAGTTGGGGGGGACCAGGCCTGCAGGGGAGGACAGTTAGGGGCAAACAGGCTGGCAGGGGAGCAGTTAGGCATCAATCAGGCTGGCAGGGGAGTGGTTAGGGTGTGATCAGGCTGGCAGGCAGAAGCGGTTAGGGGCAATCAGGAAGGCAGGCAGGCGAGCAGTTGGGAGCCAGCAGTCCTGGATTGTGAGAGGGATGTCCGATCCCACCAGTGGGATCAGGCCTAAACGGGCAGTCGGACATCCCTCGAGGAGTCCCAGATTGGAAAGGGTGCAGGCTGGGCTGAGGGACACCCCCGTGCATGAATTTCTTGCACCGGGCCTCTAGTAATGGATAAACACACATTACATATCACTGTGAACTGTCAGAATACTAGGAATGAAGAGAAGATTCTATAAGAATCCCCCCCCAAAAAGATGACTTAAAAAATAAAATAACAATGCTTTATCCTTCTCCCCAGAAGCATTATGTATAAGAAGACAAAGACCATTTAACACTCTGTGAAAAAAATATTTTCAAGCTAGATTTGCATATCTTACCAAACTATCAATAAAATAAAGTAAAATAGACATTTCTGGCATGTAAGTTATTAAACAATTTACCTCCAATTTATCCATTCTTAAACACTGGAAAACATGTTCCACTAGAAGGAGGATATAACCAAAAAAAAAGAAGAATATTTGGAATCAACATAAGTGAGAATTAGAAAGAATTCCAAGAAAAAAAATAAAACTGTAAAACTGATATCCAGAAAACCAGTACATATTGGAGCTGGTTAAAATGCTAGGGAAGAGATATTGTCAGTATGAAACTGGCATATCCTATGTAAGCACACAGAATAACAAAACAAATAGAATTTAAACTAAGAAGTTTAAAAAGAAAAACTTTAAAAAAGTAATCTCATATAACTAATATCCCATTCTCTTATTTTCTTTTCTTTCTTGAGATACACTTGCAGTTAGACAAAGCCATATGACTAGTCTGGGCCAATGAAATGTGGGCAAGAATGGTACATAACCATTTCTGGTCTGAAGCAGTGAAAAGTCCCTGGATTTTCCACCACATTCTCTGTCGTTTGTCTTAGAGATTGCTGGTGAGTTGGTACAGCCATGGGATGAGGACATTCTGGACTGTTTGGTCAATTCATAAAGGACAACTGCCCAGGAGAGTTACTTGATTCTGGAATAAACTTTGTATGAGCAAAAGCCACTGGAATTCTGGCATTGTTCATTACTGTAATATGGATTAGTCTCTTAAGGTTGACACAATATTTTATATGGTTCTATTGTAAATAAAATTTATAGGTTTGTAATAACAAAAACAGTAATTATTGTTCTATCCAAAATGATGATATAACTTTATGGCAGGCCTAAAAAATGTGCTTTGTGAGAGTGCTGTGTGTGGGGGACGGGGGGACTGGGGGGAAGACTAAGCATGTATGTTGGTGTAGTGATGTTGTGTGTCAAAGAGAGCAAATTCCCCCCCTTAAGTGGAAAGTCAACAAATAGTGCCTAAAATTCAAAGAAATAGTAGTAAATGTGTGTCATCCTTAGCTTTAGACCTTATTTCCTATTTTGATACAAAGGAAAGGCCCTCTTGACAAGCACATAAAAGGCAGATCAGTTAAATTCAGTACAGGGTTTTGCTTTCCTAGGTGTGACTATGAAAGTTCAGGTCTTTGACAATGGCCAAAAGTCTTTGGGCAATTGTCCATGCCTGGCTTCCCTGGTTCACAGTAGTGGGGGAGGTGAAGAAGTGGTAGGAAGACCTTCCCAGCAGCCAAGTATGTGTTTTCTTAACAAACCTCTCTCTCCTTGATTTGGAGTTAGGATTAGAGACCCTCAGCTTGGTATGATCCATTTTTTGAAATAAGACTATATGATCCTAGGCGCTGGGAGGAGTCTATCTTCCCCACAGTGATGTCAAAATGACAAAAACCAATGTACAAAATGAGAAAAAGAAAACAGATGCTAAGAGATAATGTCTGGGTCCTTATGTCAGTTCCTGGTTCTGTGAAGCACCTCTTCTTTGTGCAAAATAACTCAGTTCCTCTCATACTTGAAGCCAGCAAGTTCTGTTTGCTAAAACTATGCTTACCAACTGGGACCTAAAAAGGCAGCTCAGTTCTCTCCTTTGCACCAAAAAGTACACATTCCTTAAGCAGTTAAAGGGAAAGACCTCATGCGGATTCTCTCCTTTGTCCAGACACTTACTCTGGCAGCTGTGCACATCCTAGACATGGCCTCTGGTCCTTTAACGTGCACAGAAAGCTTTGTCTAGGGAGCTAACCGAAGAGTTAGAATCTCCAGGCTTCACCACAGTGTCTCCTGCCTCACCACAGCACAACATTTCATAGGATATGGAGAGAAAGAACACCACCACTCTCTAACATTTATGTTTTTTATTGGAGAAGGCTAACATTAATTATCTCTTTCCCCACTTTAGAAACCGCTGGAATACTTTTGCTGACAGTGTCAGCCTGGTTTATAGCATTCCCTTCTCCATGGAAGACAAGAAAAATCAAAGGCATTCTACTACCAAGAGGACATAAGCTAGTAAAGAAAAATTATAAATCAATATTTGTGAGCAACACATTGAGGCAAACAGAGGTCTGCATTAGCTTCAGAGAGTAAACCATTTTGTACAGAGAGCACTTCTGAATCCACTTTGTCATCCTTGATTTAGCAAGTGTGAGCTTTTCTTCCTCCTCAGCTAACAGCCAAAATAATTAAGAGTTTACATGAACTGGGAAAGTGCTGTGCTGAGGAAAAAAAGAGAGAGAGAAATTATACAAATCCTGTGACCAAGCAGTTTGCTGCCAGAAATAGAACTGTGAACGTGAGTTTGATTGGAAATGCTGCCATGTGGACTGGGTGACTGGAAATGCACTCCACATTTTCCACAGTCACACCCTGTTCAGGGTTCTCAGAGTACCTCATGTGGAGAAGTAAGGAGAATAGGGACACCTTGGTGAAAAATCTCCGAGGAAATACATTAGTTATATAAGTCAACATTAAGAGTACATTAAAACAAAAAATATTTTTAAAGTTTCATTTGAACTGCCCATTCTAAAATCATACCAAAGCTAAATATTTTAAGCTTGGTATAACTTTTTTTTGCCTTTTGTACTGAAAGGACCCCGTGAAATCACATAGTTCCTCATTCTTGCTTTAAATGGCAGAGAGAGAGGATGATCAGAAAAGTTAAGTATGGGTCCAATTTAAGCAGCTAGGGAAGAGCAGAAGAGCCTATCAAAGCTGGTTCCCACGGCTCCTAATTAGGCTCTTTTCACTGCGCTGTGCACAGGGAAAGCCTGTGAGAGTGCAGTATGATAATGGGAACAATGTCACACATGAGGAGACAGGTGGTCTCCAGGGAATATCAACTTCCCACCTGTTAAAATGCATTTTTTTCTTTTCCAAAGAGGGAATAAGGGCCGTCTTTTTAAAAGCTATCCAAAGGTGTGAATGTGTGAACTTCCAGCAAACTAAGGCAAGTGTATTGCCTAAGTAGTTAAAAAAAAAAAAAAGAAAAATGGCACAAGTAAAATAAAGTAAATTCATGTACAAATTATATCCTCTCGAGTCTAAATAATTTGATGATCCTTAAGGAAAAAAAAATCGGTCTTCTTGTCACCACTTCTTGTCATCAATTGAACTGCAACTCCATTACTGAATCAATACTCTGCTTAGCAAATATCTCTTCAGAAGTAGCCTTGATACACAAATTAAAACAGTTTAGGGGGGAAAGCGGTCATTCTGGGAAACTTGGGAAAAATAATGAACTCAAACACAATTTACTTAATAGACAGAACTGGGGCTGGGTGGTGGGGGGGTGGCAGAAAGGGGTAGAAATGTCTTGCATTATGGTAATTGTTTTTAATAAAAGACATTTTGGTTTTAAAATAAAGGGAAAATGATCAAATACATCTTTTCTCTAAAAAGTTATGCTTACATTTCACGGTCAATAATGCTCCATTTGTAGGTGCCCCGTGCCTCAAAGACAATTTGGTTTATCTGTTTTCTCTTCCTTACACATATGTCAAAGCTGTAACAGACTCAGGGAAATACATGATCCAGCCACAAGTGCTCACTTCTCCAGGGGCCTGCCTTTAAACTGACCTTGAGTTGCACAAACCAAAAAGAGCATTTGTGTGCCTCAGGGCCATGTTAAATCTGGAAAAATTAAATAAAAAGGAAGGAGGGATGGGCAGAGTTGGCCAAAGCAAATAAATACTCAGCTAGAACCTGCCAAGCCCATAGATAAGAAAGCAGAATCCCTACTGGCCCGCCCCTTATGGGGCAGAAGTGGTTACAGGAAGTGTCTATTTAGATTAATGCCCCATAATCATCAGTCTTTCATAAGAAACTTTAAAATGTAAACGTGTTAAACTCTTTTTGTGGCTTTTTATTTCTGCTCTTTTAAATTTGGAAGATTTGGGGGGGTTGGGGAAAGAAGAGCCTGAGAGTTCAGTCAAGCAGAATATGGGTCAAGAAAAATTTGATTGTTTGCCAATGAATTTTAATGTATTCAGATATCAACTTTTTTCTGAGTCCTTTGCCTCTGGAGAGGAAGCATAACAGCCCTGTATAGGTTGTTGGTGAGGTTATGGGCTGCCGATGAACAATCTGAAACTGAGTTCTGTATGACTTGTGACATCAATAACCACCATCACTATCATGGGAGAGAAATTCCCACAGATAATGCTCAATGGTCTGTGTGGGGTACACCAGGTTTTAAATCCCCAGCTGCTACCTACTGATGAGGCCTATTTTAAAAAGTATAAAAAGGTAGAGAAAATAACAGACTGAAGTTTGTTTTTGTTATAACAATCTGGAATAAATATACAACCAGAATTTCTAAAAGATATAACATAATAATTACAACCTAGATTTCCTTTGTACTTTCTTGGTGCTGTGCATAGTGTGGCAGGTTAAAGGTGGCTACGAATCTTTGATATTTCTACCATGGAAAGGTGGGGTCTGAAACTCCTTGAATCTGCATTGCTTCTGTGATAGCTTTTAACCAGTTGAATAAAGCAAGAGTGTCTCTGTTAGTTTCTGAAGCCATCAGCTTCAATTTCCTCTTAGAACACCATCTCTGGAAGTCCTGAGACCTCACATAAGATATCTGATTATCCTGAGAGAACCTACTGAACATGTCACATTTGGGAGCTCTGGTCCACAGTTCCAGCCTTGCACGGACCTCCACCAGATGCTCGACATGTGAATGAGGCCACTTGCGCCCCACCACACACAGCTACACAACTATGAGTGATTTCAGTTGATGAAGCAGAAGAAAGCAGAAGAACTTCCCTATTGATATCTGCACTTGTTCTTGACCCACAAAATTGTGAGATATCATAAAATGATGGTTTTTCAAAGCTACTAGCTACTGGGATGGACATCAGAGAATGAAATATGCAAGAAATTGCTTTACATTATTAACCTATTTAATCTTCATAACAGTCTAATTTGCCCCATGTTAGAGATAAGCCTGAAAAAAACACTGAAGTTTAATGAACTTAAGTAACTTGCCCACAACCACATTGCTAGGAAAAGGAAGACAAAGACTCAAGCTCAGGTAATCTGATGCCAAAATCTATACACTTAGACATAATATTTTCTCCATCTATTCTGAAAAAATTAAAGAGAATTACCAATCAATAAATATTCATTAAGTGCTTTGAAATAGGGTAAAGCACTTTGTTATGTATAATGCAGTAGGGGAGGCATGGCCACAGATATTAGTATAGTAATCCAAGCTAATAAAAGAACACAGTGCCCTGACCGGTTTGCCTCAGTGGATAGAGCGTCGGCCTACGGACTGAAGGGTCCTGGGTTCAATTCCAGTCAGGGGCATGTACCTTGGTTGCGGGCATATCCCCAGTAGGGGGTGTGCAGGAGGCAGCTGATGGGTGTTTCTCTCTCATGGATGTTTCTAACTCTCTATCCCTCTCCCTTCCTCTCTGTAAAAAATCAATAAAACTTAAAATAAAATAAAATAAAATAAAATAAAATAAAATAAAATAAAATAAAATAAAATAACACACTGTCTTCACTGGACAGTGTGGTTAAATTGGTTGCAGCATCATCCCATACACTGAAAGGTCACAGGCTTGATTCCCAGTCAGGGCACATACCCATGTTGCAGGTTCGATCCCTGGTCAGGCATGTTGGAGAGGCAACAGATCAATGTCTCTCTCTCTCTCTATCTATCTATCTCTCTCTCCTTTTCCCACTTTCTAAAAATCAATGAACATGTCCTCAGTGAGGATTAAAAAAAAACACACACACACACACACTGCCTCATCCCCAACCCCAAATAAACTGCCTCCCTTACCCTATACCACTTGTTCTCCAGTTGTTTCTATTGCATCACCACAAGTACTTCCTTTAAAACACTTAAACTATCTGAAATTACCTCATTTAGTTGTTTATTGCCTTTCTCCCCTTTTAGAACTTAAGCTCAGGTAAGCTGGTTTGATATGGCTTGAACATCCTTATCTTCACAACTTTATTTCATTCAATAAAAAATCATTAACTAAAATCTTGAATAAATTATTTCATCCTCTTTAGGCTAGGCTCTTAGCTCTAAAATACTAAAGGTATTCAGGCTATAATATGGAATATTAAGAAAAGGGGCCCTAAAGAAACCTGTAGAGCCATTGCTCCCTTTTCCAGGGAAAACATGCCATTTTAGCTAGATCATGTGCTCTGAACTTGAGACTAGCAGGTGACATTCATGTGGCCTATAAGCACTTCAAAACTGTTTCAAAAACATAAGTATATGAATGTGTGCATTTATCTTGGGAGAGGAACTGTAACTTTTATACTATCAAAAAAATCCTTAATTTAAAAGTATAAAGAGCTGGTATTTTTTAAAGATGGTTTTTCAATCTTTTTTTCACTACCCTTGATCAAGAAATACATTTTTCATAAGGATCCAGTATGCGAACTCACACAGAGAGAAAAAATGGAAACAGAGGTTTCAGGAAACAATATTTCCTCTAATTTTGTGCAGTACACTCTGATATTTTCTATTTTATCTTATTCTACTTCATATTTGAAATGATGGTATTGACCCACAAAATTGATTACACAATTCGCTACTGAAAAACACAGCTATAGTGACAGTTACTTTTTTTTTTTAACCAATTGTAGCTCTCCTTACAGATCAGATGTTAGAATCAGTTCAGAGGAGGAAGTATGGCATCTTGGCAGACAGATAGAGAATCTGAGAGCAGATGTGAGCTTATGAGCTTCTCAATCATACTGGGTACCAGTTAGTTGCCCACACCCCTCTGGGTAAGTTGCATTTTCAGAAAATACATTCCTATCAGTGTAACATATGATAGGACTTAGCAAGTGTGGGTATGCATATCCACTGGTATGCTCACAGGTTTCAAGGGGTGCAGAGTGAAGATGAGGCGTATGATGGTTTGATCTTTCACAAAGGAAGTTCTCTGAGAGCATGTCCTGTGGTGAATCTGCAAATTACCACAAAACTTCACATGGCATCCTGTGGGTGCACTGAATAAGGAGGTGGCCAGTATAAGCAAACCATCACTGCATTCTTGACTCAAAAGAAGTGGGTTGGAGTCCTAGTTCTATCTCTTGTACAAGTTAGACAAACTCTTAAAGCTTCATCTCCTTATTCTTAAACTAGAGGCCCGGTGCATGAAATTCATGCACAGGTAGGGTCCCTAGGTCTGGCCAGTGATCAAGGCTGATCTGTGGGGCAACCAGCAGGGTCTCTTTTCATGGTCTGGCACCCACCTTGGCCGGCCTGGCACTGCCCACTCACCAGCCCCACCCCCCATCACCACCACCAGTCACCTCCCCCTGTGGGGTGACCAGCTGGGCGAGTGTGGTGGGGGGGCCCTGCTGGCACCCACCTTGGCTGGCCTGGGGCCTGCAGGCTGGGGGCAGCTCCTGCATTGAGCGTCTGCACCCCTGGTGGTCAGTGCCCATCATAGCGACCGGTCGTTCAACTGGTTGTTCTGCCGTTCGGTCGATTTGCATATTAGGCTTTTATTATATAAGATGATAAAAAATAAAGGAACTCTGTTCACCTACCAGGGTTCTGGTGAATAACAAATGCAACAAAGATCAGATAGACCTAAATATTCTCTATTGTTTTCTCCTTAATCTAGTTCCCAGTAGTTGAGGAAAATTCAATTAGTCTAATATTTATTTGGAAATAACCCATATTTATTCAATAAATGTATTTTATCAGATATAACTGTACAACCTCCTTAACTATATTTCAAGCATTTCACTCCATGATTGGTGCCTCTTTTCCTTGCAGTTCACACACTCTATCTTCTCAAGAGAAGAAGGATTTTAATTTCCTTACAATCTTACTAAAAAATAGCAGCACCCTAAAATGGTAGAAGTAGAGTTGCTCAGAGAGATAGAATTAAGGCAGTGGAGAAGAGAATTAGACACAGAGGCAGCTTTGGTGTGGTAGAAAAATCTAGACTTTGGACTCAGAAAACTCATTGTTTAAACCTCAGAACCTTAATTTACTATGTACTAGTATGTATTATGGGCTGAATTGTGGCCCCCTCCTCCCAAATTCATATGTTGAAGTCATATGTGACTCCATTTGGAGATAGGGTCTTTAAAGACATAATTGAGTTAAATTGTGGTCATTAGGATGGACCTTAATCCAATATGACTGGTATCCTTATGAGAAGAGGAGATTAGGATTGAGGCATGTACAGAGGAGCGACCATGAAAAGACACAGGGAGAACATAGTTAACTACAGCCAAGAAGAAAGGCCTCAGAAGAAACCAATCCTGTCAATATCTTGATCTTGCTTGGACTTCTAGCCTCCTGAACTATGAGAAAATTAATTTCTGTTGTTTAAGCCACACTGTCTGTGGTATTTGTTGTGACAGTCCAAGCAGACCAGGAGAATCAGGTAGAGTCAGGTTCCTTTTTTTTTTTTTTTTTTTTTTGACTTGAGCAGACTTTATTTTGCAGGCAAGGACGCAGCAGACAACATAATAGTGATTGTTAAACTGAGCTCTCAGTGGTGAGGTGACTCGACTGGAAGAGGGCTGAAGCAACCTCCATTTTGAGAGGTCCAGGTTCACATCTAGGAAGGTGTACAAGGTGTAGTCATGATGCTGGAGATTCTTGTAGGTGGTGTTGTCAAACAGCTCGTCAGGAGCAGCGGATAGTGCAGCGGCTGGTGCGGGCTCACTTGGGAATCAACTTCTGAGCCATCTCTCTCCTCATTAGACTCTGAATCAGAGGAGCTGGATGAAGATGAAGATGAAGATGAAGATGAACTGTCTGTCACTCTCTTGCTCTTCTAAAGAGCTTCTGAAGCAGAGCCCTGTTTTCTGAATGAAGATGGAACCTTTTCAGGAAACTCTACCAAAGTCTTTCTTGACAAAAACTTTGCAACCCCTTCATCTGTAAATAGCACGTTGTCACCAGGGTTAGGGCTAGCTACTGTCCCACCTAGATTCACAACTGATGAGTAAGAACTGGGTGAAGTTAAGTTTTTAGACAATTCAGCTGCTGTTGAAGTGGTTAGTAGGTTGCCCCTCTCTTTGGGCTCCACCATATTTTTGGTGGACTTTGTTTCTTGGAATTTGGTGGCAGTCCCTTGTCACTCTTTTCTGATTCTGCAGAGAGAGAAGCCATAGACCTAAGTCCTCAAAGCACTTGTCTTTCTAGAAGCATAGTCTTCAGCGCACCAGCTAGCCCTTACCGCAGCGGAATGAAGGCTGCCATCACGGTAACTCCAGTCAGGTTATTTCTGAGTTGAGATTGAGCATTGCACTTGACATGGAATAAAAGACATGTGAAACTCTTTGTTTTAGTCTCCTAAAATTTGTTTTTATGTTCTATAGAAGAGGGCAGCCCTACTTTTTTCATAACTTATAGCAGGAGTATGGGCAAGCATTAATGCATCTGAACTATACACAGATACACACCAAAATAACAATTGTGGCTAGCCACAGGATTGGATATTTTAAAAATAATCTTTACCTTTTTCCAGTATGTTCCAAATATTCTAATATCATATATTACATTTTTAACCAAAACCATTAAATTGGTGGGCAAGTATACCTTAGAAATATATTACTTGTGATTTAGCAAGTGATGTTGAGGATCATCACAAATAAATATATGTATAAATAAATGAGTTACCATTGATAAATTGTTAATAAAAGCTAATTTTTTTTAAAAAAATAGCTTTTGTATGATGACTAAATTGGACTATTCAGAAACCACAGAGAGTACCTTCTAGAGCATGCTTCTTTTCAGTGGCTAGGTCAGGGCATTGCCACATGTTATACTGTTACAGCTCCTTCACAAATCCTTCTGACATAATGGTTGAAAATAAACCTTGGAGGTCATATAACAGCTTCCCAAAGATTTTGCACAAGTGCATGTCTTTAAATCTTCTCTTGCTATGGCAGGGGATTGCCATTCAATTCTTTGAAAAATAAATTTTATTGGGCATTATTATATCTACTAGAGACCTGGTACACAAAATTCATGCACAGTTAGGGTTCCTAGGCCTGGCCGGCAATCAGGGCCCATCAGGGCCTTCCTTTCCCCGGCTATCGGCTGTCGGCAGGGGCCTTCCTTCATTCTGTGCCATCCCCCAATGGTCAGCACACATCATAGCAAGTGGTCAAACTCCTGGTCAGTCGAACTCCCAAGGGGACAATTTGCATATTAGCCTTTTATTATATAGGATGATGCCAGGGATTTCTTTCCACACTTCATGGTAATGATCAGTAGTTCCCTTTTAGGAGAAACACAAGTTATAACCACATCTAAAAGGTCTCATAATGGCCTCTAGTGTTCATATCTCTTAGACATTAATGAATTTAAAGCTATTTTTCAAGATATATCATCCACAAAAATATGTTATACCCTTGATTGACAAAGACAAAGTCTTCATAAGGCCATAATATACTCATTTGCATACCCATTGCACAAAAATTGCATCAGTCATGGCTTTTATAATATTCTTTATATATATATATATGTATATATATATATATATATATATATATATATATATATATATATATAAAGAATATATATATATATATATATATATATATATATATATATATCCTTTGGAATAAGATGCATACTAGATTTAAATTTTGGCTCCACTACCAACTGCTGTGTGTAGCCTCCTGCAAGTTATTCCATTCTTTCAAGATCTATTTATTGATTTATTTTCATGAGTCAAGCACTGTGCTAGGTGTAGGGGGTGTAACCATAACATAATAGCATGGTATCTGCTATTATGGAGCTTAGTCTAGTGAGGAGGTAGGAATTTAAAAAAAAAAAAAACTATCACAGAAATAAATGTAGCAAAACAAAAATTCAATAAGTTACATTAATCCCCCAGAGCTTTTTTAATAGTTCTAGTGGATGAATTGCCTGTGTAGACCAAGGGATAGCTGGTGGAGGTTTGTGGGTAGAAGCTAGGCCAGAGAGAATTATTAAGCATTTTGAAGCAGGTATGGAAGTGTTTTGGCCTCAAGGAGTCAGTGGTGGGGATTCTAGTGAGCCTGTATTGACTAGATCCTGCTTAGTGGTGAGCTAAGGTGTGGAGGGACAATCAGAGGTTTCAAGAAAAGTTTTCAGAGAATGTTACAGACCAGGATTTTAGAATAAAATATGGCACAATGGTATGGTGTTCCTTCTCTTGACCTCCAAATCTCAGGAAGTGCCTCCAAAATGTTGTGAAAAATTCTGACAGGACTAGGCCTACATAAGAATCAGCAAGCGCCTGAGACCAAATCTATCTATGTAGGTGAAAGGACAGTGGATATGACCTAGATATGGGTACAGATACAGCCATAGATATAGATAACACTGCTATGAAAGCAGGTAGCAGAAGAACCTAGTTTAGATGGGTGAGTTGAGGAAATTTGAGAAACAATGTTTTAGCAGAGACCTAAATAAGAAGCAGGAGTAATCAGGCAAATTCTGAGGGAGTGCTTCAGGAAATCTGGTGGAAACAGCACATGTGAAGGGGAGACAGGTATGTGTGTTCTAGAAGGGAAAGGCCAGCATGAGCCTGAAGTGGCATGACTGTAGGGAGGGTGGTAAAAGGTGAGGCTGGAGGAGAAGGTGGGGTTAGAGCCCGAAGCGTGTGGTGGGCCAGCTTCCACAGAACTTCACAGACCAGGATTTTACTGAGAGGAGCAATGTGAATCAATATGCACTTTTAAAGGGTATTCTGGCTATTTGTAGATTGGATGGGAACCAGAATGGAGAGAGAACCCTATTGCAGGAGGCTAAGAGAAGGATGATTGTGTCTTGAACTCTGAATATGAAGCTAAGTGGGCTCTTTGAGTTGTATGCTGGGAAGAGAATCAATAGGTGATGATGTGAGTAGGAGGTAAAGGGATGGTCAACTTATCAGTAAAATGAGTGGTAAAAAAAGATCCATCACACAAGTTCACAGTGAGCATTTAATAAGACAATGCACGTCAGGTGCACATAGGAAGCATTATATGTATGTAAACTGTTATTATGACAAAGATAGATCAAATAATAAACATTTGAAAACAATTCACAGTCTTTCTAAATTGCCCAGAAAGTATCTTTATACCAGTTGGGAGTTGAAGAAAATTGAAGGGTGGTAATTGGCTAATTTTGAATTATCATTTTCCCTTAGATGCACTTGTCTTTGAAGGCACTATCATTTTTCACTTGTTTGGAATGGCTGCCTCATCATTTCACTGGGTCCTGAAGACAACTTCAAGCAGGAAGAGAATTGCTTAGACTTCTAAATGCCTGCTAAGGAATCAAGGGAAGACAAGAGGAAACAAGAATGAAACTTCCATTAAAGATTTGCCTCCATGTAATTCAAAGAATCTATAAAGTGGATTCATTCCTTGTGGTTGAAATAAATAAACTCAATTGAAGGATTTGATAACTTAACTTTTCACCTCTATATCTTGAGCTTATAATTCTGAGAAAGAGTAATGGCATTTCCTTACATGACAAATACTTGACCTTTTGTGCAGATGTCATTTTCTTAACATGACCACAGGAATGACAGGAGAGATAAAGGGTCAGAGAAGCCAACGAGTGCTATTTGCATCTTAAGAAAAGCAAAATGCAAATTGCAAAAGTGTTAAGTAGGAAACAGAGAAAGAGATCTCTCCTGGTCACTCTTACTAACCAATAAACTCCCCTCATCCTGATCATCTAGACCTCTGGTTGTTTCCTCAAACAAAATAAACAATAAAGGGTAATTCTTTTCCCCTGAGGGTTGCTACCAGTTTCTTTTTACTTGTCAGCCTTGATATTTCTAAGGCTTCAGTAATGAGCAAAGAAGGAAGTATAGGTATTCAGAAGAGTCCACACTGGGGTAGCAAGAGGGAGATATAACTTCTCAAGGCTTCTGGCAGGAAGGACTGCAAATATACCATCATCTCTGACTGCAGAGGATTAGCAGGACTTCCTAGACACCTGAACAAACTTATCCAATCACCCAGATCTGTCTCTCTGATTCTTATTGATTTATTGTCAAAGTTTCTGCAACAATTAATTAGTCATTATTTATAAATCCCTCTGGGGTGAATCAATGCTATTACCCCTGGTGTAGTTCAATAGTACAATATTATCTCAACAATTTCTCAGTCTACTTACTGTGTCCCTTGGTCTGAAAGGACAGCTTATTGTCATGGCAGTTTTTAATGCAGTTTGCTACTGATATCTTTTAAACAGTCTTTGTGCTAGTGGATTTTTGTACTAACTTGTAAAATGGTCCCCTGCCAGTCCACAACTTAAGAGGGTTAGACCTTTAATACCTTTAATGCCATTGGCTGTCAGCCACTCCAAGAGAGCAAGACTGTTAGAACAGTCTACTGATTCCTATGGGTGTCCTAGTGCCCCTGTGGAGCTGCAGAGAGCACTCCCAGTCTCATGACATAGAAAAGGGCTGAAGGTCTCATGTGGACAGGTAAGTGATCTTCTCACTGGGGTGATAAATGCCTCCCTGGCACTACTGCTTATTTGTACACACAACTGAAAGTCCCATGTCACAATATATTGTAAGCATCTGCCTCATCTGAAGCAAATGCTATTCGTTTTTGTGTGCTTTGTGCCAACCCCAGAGTGTGCTTTCAAAAAGATGTGATGGATTAAACTGAATGCAGTTTAAATCAGGAATACTGTGCCCATTTGGCTTTTTGCTTTTGCCCAGGCCAGTTAAGTGGCAGCTAACTTGGTTGTTATTTTTCAGGTGCTCTCAAATGAGAGTGGCACAGAGCCAGGGAGGTGGGATGAGAACTGATAGCATGTTTCTCCTGATTCCAGGCTTCTGGGTCTTTGCCACAGGAGAGAATGGCAGTGAGCCAGAAACAGAAGCCAGAACAACACCGGGAGGGTGAATCTCTGTCTTACGCTACAGAGACCATAACTATAACTTACTCAAAGCTAGAATGTTAGTACAAAAGAAATGGATTAGATGCATTGATAATTCTGGAAAATCCTGACAGAATCATCATGGGATGAGAAGTCAAACAAAACTGAGAGAAAAGTAAAAACACTTAGAGTTTTTGTATTGCATTTTGCAACTTACCAACAGGAAAACCTCTGCATTTGACTTTGTGATTCAGATCTGGAAACACACACACACACACACACACACACAAAAAAAAATAGAGAAATATGCTAATTAACCGGACGCTGTAATGGTTGACCCGACAGGAGGAGGTTGCACACGCAGCATCAGGGGCGGGGCAGCAGGGGCTTCCATGCACCTGCGCTGGAGGAGGGCCTGATCAGCAGCAGCTGTGGCTGCTTCGGGGCCCCGGGAGGGAGGCAGGGCCAGACCAGTGATTGGAGGGTGGGTGGCGCTGCGCGATTTCAAATCACGTACTGGGCTCCTAGTTTAAAAATAAGAATGATACCTGACATGAGTCATGATTTTTCTTTTGATCCCAAATTTGCAACAAATCTGGACAAAAGTAAGTTGAAAGACTACGGGTGGGGGCAGGCATGGGGGTGGGGCTGGACTTCCCATCAGATGGCAATAAAGCTACATGGGCAGAACAGCACCTATGCCAGTCCTAAAGGAAGAAACAGCTCTCATGGCAGCAGCAAGGTGAGGGTGAGGCTCAAGAAATGTTGTTTCTGAGGTAGGGTTTAGAGTGAAAGATTTGGTAGAGCAGTGGTTAATTTTGTTATTGCAAACACAAGCACAAGTCAAACACAAGCTAAGTCACACACACACAAACTGGGATTAATTATACAAGTACCAGATATCCATAGATGCCTTCATTGACATAATTTACATAATTAGTACTAAATGGCAGAGATAGATTTAAAATGAAATTTGGATTGGTGTCCTAGGACAACCATTCCACTGAGTTCCTAGAGACAATTTGTATGACACTGCTCTCTCCACTTCCTCCCTTAACTTATTTTATTCCTTCCCTCTTAACTTCTGTGACTCACATTCATTCCATCTATCTTTAATTACTGCCATTGACATGTTGTGGACATAGTCTAAGCTCATTGATGAAATGAAGTTAAAATAACAGCTAAGCTTTTCCTGTAGAGTTGGGTACTTGAACAAGTAATTGACCAGGAATCAAAGAACCTATGCACTAGCCAAGTTCTACTACTGAGCATCCATGTTATTAGTCACTTTTACTCATTATACAGCTTCTTATGCAATTTGAGATTTGATTTTTCACATGTAAAATGGAGCTAAGAATTTATTTTATGACCACCCAATAAGGCTGTAGGATCAAGTGATATTATACTCGTGAAAGCTTTTGACAAACTGTCAAGTGTTATAAAGCATATTTGAATTCATATTTCTGATCAGGAAGTATGGAATTTTATCTGGAATAAAAGTGAAATGATAAATGAAGTTATTGGTTGGAAGTATAAAAATAAAATCTAGAAAACTTCTTAAATTAAATCAAAATTATGATAATACCAGCAATAAGGATGTTTAACATGATTCTATTTACATTGCTGCTGAAGTCTGATAGAGGCAGGGGGCATTTGAATTTTGTATAATTGACAATACACTGTTGTTTTAATCCCAGAATTTGCCTAGCAAACATCACAAGGGCTAGGCCAATTTTGAGATATCATAATATCAACTTCCTATAACTCCCCAAAATCTGTTCCATGCTTTATGTTTCTTTACTCTTTTTAAAATATATATTTCTATTTATTTTAGAGAGGATGGGAAAAGAGAGAGAGAGAAAGAAATATCAATGATGAGAGGGAATCATTGATCAGCTGCCACGGCCCACAGTAGGGATCGAACCAGCAACCCAGGCATGTGCCCTGATCGGGACTTGAATCACAACCTACTGGTTCATAGGTTGACACTCAACCACTGAGCCATTCTGGCAGGGCTTTATGTTTTATTTTCAGTTCATTATGTATTGCTTTCAAGGTTATAAGAAGAATAATAGAAAAGATGGTTAATATTGAACATACTTGCCAGAAAAATAAACACTGAATGGTACTGTTTTTAAGAAGAGTATCCCATGTAAAAATAAATTTTTTTCCTGCCCTACTTGACATTTAAAAGCCCTCAGCATTCAGGTTCTGACTTTTCTTTGTTTAAGTACACCAGAAAAATTGGAGAAATTCAGAGAACAGCAACCACATTAAAAAGAATAGTAAATAAATAAGGGCTGAAAGAATAGGGCAATCTTTGTTATAAGAAAAACAAAACAGAAAGTATGGTAAAAGGTCAAGGAAAAATAGATAGTAAATTTAGAACCATTATGCATAGCAAGCAAAGGACAAAATATCATGCATTAAAGTTCTTACTGGTAGGATCTATTGTTACAAAAGAAAAAACACAGCAACACATGAACTATCCAGTTTTAGCTGTGTGCAAAAGATTCCATTTTTAAGAATTTATTGTTGAAAGTATTACATGCCCCCCTTTATCCCACATTGACCCCTTCTAGCCAGCCCTCCCACCCACCCCAGCCATTTTTAAGAATTAACTTGAGGATCATAACTGTAATAATCCATAATGCCAAGTCACTTACGTTCTTCTCCCCCCCCCCCCCCCGCCCTGTGAACAGCAGAAATAAAGATGCAAATAGCCTAGACCCATCATCCCTCAATGCTAATAAATGCTAAAGTTAAACAGAGCAAAATAAAGATAGACATTACGGAATAAACAGTTTGTATTTTACTGATAAATTATTCAAATTCTCATGGAAATGTAACTCCTATCATATTATAAAACAATAACACCCAAAACCATGACTGCAGGAAGAGCATTTAAAATGTTTCACCAGGATTATTGTGACTTCCATATTTTTGCACAGTGGGCAATTTAATTTTATTGTGGACACCAGGCAAGAAGTGTTTACTCCTGTCACAGAAGATGTAAAATGTCATCCTCTTCCATTGCCACTGAGGTTTCTGCTACCACAGAGCAAACAGAGTTGCCAAAGAGAATATAGATCCAAGCGGAAGACTGAGAGACAAGAGAAAAGTCACAGCATCACATGGCCAAAGAGAGCATTTGGTGAAATTTTGGACAAAATTGGGTCTTCTAAAACAGTTCAGTAGAGAAAGATTCAGTACATTATGCACTGTGATTAAATACATATGCATAAAATAAAAGGTAATGATAAAAAAGTAAGTAGAGATTTTACTTATGAACATAGTGGGACAAGAGAAATACAAGGCAAAAAGATAAAATTCAAGTAGGCCAGGAGTATTTCTCCAGTTGATATAATATTGTTACTGGTCTCTCAGAGCGAAAACCTTATAAAATGCAGCAGATATTTCTCATTTAAAAAAATATGCTTCTGCCCTGACCAGTGCGGCTCGGTTGGTTGGAGCATCATCCTGTGCACCAAAAGGTTTTGGGTTTGACTCCCATTCAGAGCACATACCTGGGTTGCAGGCTTGATCCCCAGTTGAGGACCATGGGGGAGGCAACCAATCATGCTTCTCTCTCACATCAATGTCTCTCTCTATCTCTCTTTTCCTTCCCCTCTCTCTAAAAAAATCAACAAAAAGCATATCCTCGGGTGAGGATTAAATATATATATATATATATACACACAGTATATATATATATATATATATATATATATATATATATATATATACACACACACACATATATGTGTGTATATATATATATATATATATATATAAAATAATAGAGGAATATGCAAATTAGCCAGGACGCCGTAACTTCACAACCAAACAGCAGGGACCTGAGGCTGCATTGTGCCTGGTGGGGGCAAGGGACCTCAGGCCATGGCCCCCACCCCACGGGGCTTGACGGGGGACCTCAGGCTATGCCTCCCCACCTGGCAGGGCTTTATGGGGGACCTCAGGCCATGCCTCCCCACCCCAGTTCCAGGCCAGGGGACCTCAGGCCATGCCCCCCACCCCAGTGCCAAGCCGGGGGAACTGTGGCTGCACTCTCTGCCTGGTGGGGCTTGACGGGGGACCTGAGACTGACCCCCCTGCCTGGTGCTGGGTTGTGGGACCTGAGGCTTCACCCCCCACCTGGAAGGGCTTGATGGGGGTAGGGCAGGCCTGGTCTGGGTCTCACCTAATGGGGGTGGGGCCGGCTGGATAAGGGCCTCCTGTGTTTTCGAAGTGCGTGTGGGTGGTGGGCGAGGACTTGACTCTATGTTTTGTGGTGCACCCCAGACTCTGACAGGAGGAAGATTTTCATATACATTTTACTAATTTTCTTTCATCTCTGACACTTCTATTATAGAGAAAGGGCAAATAGCAATATTAAAATATTTCCTCTAATTAATTCCCTTTTAATGTGCACGAATTTCATGCACTGGGCCACTAGTATACTAATAATAGCCTACGTGGTCATCACACCCTCACACATCATGCCCTAACGTCGTCACAAGATGGCTGTCACAAGATGGTCGTCACAAGATGGCCATGCACACAGCAGAGGGGGTGTCCAGTGGAGGAGGCAAGTTGCGGCAGGGGTGGGCAGTTGTGGGAGATCAGGCTGGCAGGGGTGGGCAGTTGTGGGAAATCAGGCTGGCAGGGGAGGGCAGTTGTGGGTGATCAGGCCAGCAGGGGAGCAGTTAGGGGGTGATCAGGCTGGCAGGCAGGCAAGTGGTTAGGAGCCAGCAGTTCCAGATTATCAGAGAGATGTCCGACTGCCAGTTTAGGCCCAATCCCTGTGGCAGTTGGACATCCCTTGAGGGGTCTCAGATTGGAGAGGGTGCAGGCTGGGCTGAGGGACATCCCCCCATGCACAAATTTCATGCACCAGGCCTCTAGCCTCTAGCATATATATATATATATATACACATATATACATATATATGTATATATATGTATATATATACACATATGTATGTATATATATGTGTGTGTGTATACTAGTATATATATATATATATATATATATATATGCTTCTAATATAAAAATAGAAAAAAATAATTTCCTAAATATTATAAGTAGTATTTATTAAAAATCAACAGAAAATACTAAAAGGTGACATGCTAAAAGCATCCCCAATTAAGCCAGAGGCATCATAGGAATAACAGAGAGTCACCAATAGTTTAAGAGTGGAGCTCATGTAATAAAATTCAGAAAAGAGTTTGCTAATTGATTAAATTTTAGAAAAAAAAAGAGATAAAACTATTATTACTTGCATAATGTAACTTTATGACTTGGGGATCCAAAAGAAATAACTAAAATAATTTACTGTTATTTTTTTTAGAAAAAGGGTGTCATGTATGAGAAACTGTAAAGTTTGGAGACTATAAAATTTCACAATTGATTGCATGTTAGCAAAAATAAAGGAGATATGAAAGTCCAAAGTTTTATTGGATGGTAACTCTACTTCTATCTCCAATACAACCACTGTACTGCCGGCTGCAATCATCTCTGGCCTGGCTTACTGCAACAGCTCCATTCTTTCTCCTCCAGTCAATTATCCTCACGGCTGCTGGACTGATTTTTTTATACTGAGATTTAATTGGCATATACCCATCTCACCCACACTCCTCCACCTCTCACCTCTGGCAACCACCAACTTGTATCCATGGGTTCAGTTTTGTGGGGAGTTTAGATTCTCTTCACTCTAGCTGAAAAGGGTGAAGATGATTCACCTTTCTCTCAGTCTGGCTACTGAAAGTTCAGTTAGAATTCTCAACCATACTGATACGTTTTGGATAAAACCAATGCCATGAGGAAAAAACACACACAAAAGGAATTGATATGTTAATAAAAATAACTACTTACACTATCAGAAAGGTATTTAAAATAAAATTTCTTTATCCTTAAGTGATGCTGGCAGGCATTTCACCTAGGAGGTATGGGTAGGAGATTATGAAAAAGAAGCAATAACTGTATTTATTGAAATGAAACAAAAACAAACCTTGATATGTAGCCACATCTGAAGAAAAACTCAGTGATTTGGAAGAAAAGATGGGAGAATTTTTCCAGAACACATCAAAAATGTATACAATTTAAAAATAGAAAAAGAGTAATTATAAAAAGAGAAGCCAACGTCCATCAGTATGGTTTCTGGAAGAAAATGATGGAGAGAATAAAAAGGAGCCCATTGGAAAAAATCTGGAAGGATGTAATCACAAAATAATTAACAATGATTGCAGTGAAGTGGAATAGAAGGGAGATAAGAATAGGTAAATGGGGAAAATTTTAATGATTAAAAGTTCTGAGTAATTTTTTTTTTAATATATTTTATTGATTTTTTACAGAGAGGAAGGGAGAGGGATAGAGAGCTAGAAACATCGATGGGAGAGAAACATCGATCTGCTGCCTCCTGCGCACCTTCCACTGGGGATGTGCCCGCAACCAAGGTACATGCCCTTGACCGGAATCGAACCCGGGACCCTTCAGTCCGCAGGCCGATGCTCTATCCACTGAGCCAAACCGGTTTCGGCAGTTCTGAGTAATTTTTAAATTACATGTGTAACAAAAAGCTGTATGTATAGAAAGGGTGGGCTCAGTTATTCACAGAAAAAATATTTTTATGATGATAAAATCTGAAATTAAAGAGTCTCTAAACCTATCTTTCTAGGTAGCTATATAGATCAGGTAGAACTTTGCTAACTATTAAACACTATTCTATTTTCCAACGGAAGCAAAAACAATAAACAAACAAACAAAACAAAAAAAGACAAGTAAGCAGAACTCCTTACAAAATCTATCTTAGTGAGACTTCTTAGTAAAACAGGTGACAATTGTAACTCAAAGAATTTGCTTCACTCTACTATAATCATTATAGTGCCTGTGTTGTTTAGTTTGGTGATAGTCTCAAATTGATGTAATGTTAGAGCCCAAGTCATCCTAACAAGAAGTGGAATTTTTAAGAGATTATCTGGATGGGACTCCCTTCTTATCATCTGGGGCATTTACCCCAAATGATGTATTTGTTCTTATACTATAACTACTTTCTAGTTCTTATAGTTCTAGTCATCTTAAATGAAGGATGAGAATTTCATCATCTTTTTAGATAATCACAAGTCACAACCAGACAAAAACACAGTGAAGAGGGTTTCCCCTCTGATCTGACTAATAAAAGGATGAAGATTTTTATGGTGTATTTGTTGAAAGTGCCATCAGCTAGGGCTCCATGTAATTTCATCTGCCACCTTCACTATTATCAATAGTTACTTCAACATTGTATTTTGGGGCCATAAATCCAATATAAACATTCTCACCTCATGCCAAAATATAGGAATACCACCGTTCTCCATATCTCTTTATTGGGCAAGAAAAATAAAAGCTAGTTGAGAATGGCCCCTAAGGTGGATTTGGTGCCAGGATAAGGGGCCAGAGCAGATGGAGGCAAGAGTCATTAAAAGCAGCACTAACAAAAGTGATGAATGATAGGCTAAAGTTTAGCTTTTCCGTAAGATAATTAAATATTAGAAGAGGCCTAACTCAAAACTGAAAAAAGTTAAAAGTTTAAATTAGCTGCAACATCCGTAATTTTTGAAATTCTTTTATGAAAAGACAAAGAAGGAAGCCAATAACCATGAACATTCTGGAGGTAAAAGTTTCTGAGGTAAAGGATGAATTATTTCAAAAGTTACTTCAAAAGCAGTGTCCTAGTTCTGGGCAGTTCCGTGGCAGCTTCCTGATGGAAATGCCTACTTATGTGCTCATGAGCAGCAAGTGTCGCAGAACTTTCCACACAGTTGCTTCCTCACTCTTCTGTCCTGCTCTTATGAAGACTTGATCCCCTGAGTGAATTTATTTACTAACATTACCAAAACCAAATAAAAGCAACTAATGTCAATCCTGAAGTGATCCATTATCATTCTCTTTCTCAAGAACCTACTATCTCAGTGATCAAACCTATTTACCCTGTGCTTTCTTCCTTCCCTTAGGTTCATCCATACCTCCAGGTGCTTAGAGGACACCATGTCCACATAGCCTAAAAGTTATTCTTCTTTAAACCCTTTTTTAATAAATTAATTCAGCTGGAACTTCTGAGTGTGGAAAGGGGTCAGGACGATTTATGAATGAGAACAATGAAATGAATCGGAGGAGGAAGATAAAAACACTAACGTTCTCAAACCTGAAGTGAAATGTACCCATATATTCCTCTGCCTTTCCTTTCTTCCCAATTCCAAATCTTGAAGAGCCAGAGACAACCTGGAGCAGGAGGCAGAAAAGTTCAAAGCAGGGAAAGAGAAAAATCTAATGGCAAAGACTTCACCTCTTCCAGGGGGTAGCAGGCCAAAGTTGAGAGTGGTTATTTAGCTATAAACAAAGTAAGACTTCATATTAATACACTGGGTTGAATCTATTACTAAAACTAGACTGTTTTATTTTATTTTTTTTAATATATTTTATTGATTTTTTACAGAGAGGAAGGAAGAGTGACAGATAGCCAGAAACATCGATGAGAGAGAAACATCAATCAGCTGCCTCCTGCACACCTCCCACTGGGGATGTGCCCGCAACCAAGCTACATGCCCTTGACCGGAATCGAACCTGGGACCTTTCAGTCCGCAGGCTGACGCTCTATCCACTGAGCCAAACCGGTTTTGGCAAACTAGACTGTTTTAGAATTTGAAAGTGCTCAGAGTTCTTTCATGATCTGAAAGAATAAAAATGCTCTGAGCTAAAAAAAAAAAAAAAAAGAATGAAAGAAAAAATTACTACCATTAAAAAATGTTCTGAGCTAAATTCAAGATATCAGATAGGGTAAAAAATAGAATCACTTCATTGAGCAGCTTAAAGAGACAGCAGGAGAAGCAGAAATAGTGTCTTCAGCATGCATCCTAAAGACAGGTGCACACCACCATAGTTTGACATAAGCTGTATTCAGTGTGTTTCATTTAGGAGGAGTAATAGTTGAGGCAGAAGCATCCATGAAGTAATATGACAACGGTGCAGATAGTTATGCTCTTCAGTTTGTCACTGGTTTTAGAGATATCAAATGCAAGCCTAATGTGTCAGGTATGCTGAGTAGCAATGAGGAGAGAGAACATGTTTTGAGGAGTCTGAGAATTAGCACCTTCCTCATTTATGAATGACAGAGAGGAGAGTATCGGTGGAATTTATTTGTGAGAATGGCTAAAACAAGGTGGCTGTCAGAAGGTGGATTCTTGTGTAAAGACTTAACCTTATAAAGTTTTAGAAATACTTTAACCCTTTCTCTAATATTATCATCAGCACTCATCTCAAAATATTGTCATAATCCCTAGATTTGAAGAATGATTTCAGTTTTGGGCTTTTTTTTTTTCTTTTCATATTTTTATTGATTTCAGGTAGAAAGGGAGAGGGAAAGAGAGCTAGAAACATAAATGATGAAAGCGAATCATTAATTGACTGCCTCCTGCACGCCCCCTACTGGGGATTGAGCTGGCAAACCGGGCATGTGAAAAACAGACATGTGCCCTTGACAGGAAACAAACCTGGGACCCTTCAGTCTGAAGGCCTACGCTCTATCAACTGAGCCAAACTGGCTAGGGCTGATTTCAGTTTTTTAAAAATGGATTTTATATTTTAAAATTGATTTAGATTTACAGAAAAGTTAAGAAGATAATACATGGAGTTCCTAGACGCAGTTTCTCCTTTCCTTTTTTTGGTATTGTTCTTGATCACCTGGCTGAGTTAGTTATTAGGGTCTCCACTCCAAAGTTACTCTTTTCCCCTTTCCATACTGTCCTCTTTGGAAGGAAGTCACTATGTGCAGCTCATATTTAAGGAGCTGTGAATTATACTCCCTCTCCTTAAGGGCAAAGTAGCTACATAAGTTACTTAGACTTCTTGTACATGGGAGATTCATTCCTTCTCCTACAATTATTTATTCAATCATTTATCATATTGATATTCTATCAGTTTAGACTCATGCATATTTATTTTATGCATTGGGTTATCATTAGTTTTTTTATGTCATCATGAAAATATGCAATATATGTTTCCTTCTGTACCTTGAAAATATCATTTAACCTATAATAAAACCAAATGCATTAAGATTTTAATAATTTATCAAAATTATGTTTAAAAAAAAAGGGTGAAATGAGGAGTATCTGATAATGAAGGCACTGGAAACCTGAAGAGAGAGTAATTTTAGAAACAAAATGTGACATTTGAAGATTTATCATACAGATTTTATCAATATTTTAACAGTAATAGTCATAGAAAAGATAAAGGTCAGAAAAATTCATATTTTAATCCTCAGGCACTGGTTCTGAGTTGAAACACCAAATATACTAATGAATAAATATACACAAATCCCAGTGAGTAGTTTCATGATGTATGATATTAGAGTTCTATACTATCAGCTAGTGGAATTCCACCAATAAGTGGCAAATATCTTGAGGCAGAGGAAGAAGATAAACCAACAGGACATAAAAAGTTTCTTAAGACTACCCTCGAACCATCAGCATTATTTGCACTTTTCACTCTCAAGAGAAATAACAGCCATCTTTTAAAAACAGCAATAAAATTTTGGTCTGGAGAGAACATTAGCAGTGATTTAGTCTGAATTAGTTTGCTAGGGCTGCCATAACAAAATACCACAGGCTAGGTTGCTTAAACAACAGAAATTTAATATCTCACTGTTCTGGAGGCTAAAAATCCAAGGCCAAGGTGTTGGTTGGCAGGTTTGGGGTCAAGATGGTGGAATAGGTATATCCTGTATTCACCTCATCCCATGACCACATCGAAATTACAACTAAACTAAAAAAAAAAAAAAATTACAACTGAAATACAGAACAATCATCATTAAGAACCACCTAAAATCTAGCTGAATAGAAGTTCTATAATGAAGGATGTACATTAGAAACCATGTGGAGACTGGTAGGAGAACAGATATGAGGAACCAGCTAGTCCCACAGCCACATGTGTTGGTTAAAAATTGGGAGGAATATCTCAGCTTCACAGGTAGAACCTGAGGAGTGAGGAGTCACAGCCCCACACCAGACTCCCCAGCCCAGGATTCCAGTGAAAGGCAGGGAAGTATCCATAACTTTCATAACAAGTGAAGACTGTAACTGAGTGAGATAGAGGGCTGCTGGAGTTCCAGATGTTCCTTTTTTTTTTAAATTAACTTATTTTTTAATTTAAATTCTTTATTTTTTAAAGTATTACTTGAGTCTCCTTTTCCCCCCATTGACCTCTCCCTGGCTGCTTCTACCCCCCAACACATGCCCTCCCCCCTGCCATTGTCTGTGTCCATTGGTTATGCTCATATGCGTGCATACAAGTCCTTTGGTTGATCTCTTACCCCCTCACCTCCCGCCTTCCCTCATAAGTTGGACTGTCTGTTCGATGCTTCTATGTCTCTGGTTCTATTTTTGTTCATCACTTTATGTTGTTCATTATATTCCACAAATGAGTGAGATCATGTGATATTTATCTTTCTCTAACTGGTTTATTTCACATAGCATAATGCTCTCCAGTTCCATCCATGCTGTGGTACATCTACATAATGGAATACTACCCTGCTGTAAAAAGGAAGGAATTCTTATGATTTGAAACAGATGTTCCTCTTAAAGAGCCTGCACATGAGCTTACTCACTGCTGGAGCTCCAATGCTGAGGCAGGAGCTTGAAAGGCAGCATGGACAAAAGGGGAGGAATAGGATTATCTGGCTTCAGGGCAAAGGCTGGAGGGATAGCTTTCTCCCAGACAGAAGTACTGGCAGAGGACATTGTTCCTTTGCTGAGCTGTCCCCCTGCAGGTGCATGTGGGCACCATATCTGAGTCTCCATCAATCTGGTTAACAAGTTGCCCTGCCCTGGTGATTCACTGAGACCCCCAACCTGTAGGCCCACCCAAAGCTCTTCCAGTGGCTTTTCCCTGAAAATGGCCTGTCTTGGCCCATGGTTCAAACTTTCCTAAAATCTCTCAAAGGTTCACAAGCCCCAAACAAGCAGCATCTGGCCTAAGCATGCCCTCTTCCTCTTGCTCAGCATCCCCAAGTCCAGCACTAGTGACAGCAGGCCTCCGTTTGCAGCTTAGCCACTCCCAGGTACCTCCAGCTCAGCATAAGGAGCAACTTTGTTGTAGCTCATACCAGGTGGCTCTGGGCAAGGCACAGGGAGCAGATGACCTTGGCCTGCACCTTCCAAGAGGCCCAAGAACCAACACATCCGGTAGCCAGCTTCAGACCATTCCAGAGCACCACCACCCAACTCCTCCACAAATAACACACTCAAGGGGAAGACTTGGCAGGCACCAGATGAGATTCCAGACACTCCTAGATTTTTTTTTAATTCTTATATTTTTTCTAATATGTTCTGACAATTTATTTTAATTAATAAATCACCATGTCTTATCCTATATTGCATTTTGCAAAAATACGAATATTTTTTCAAAGTTATTAGTTTGTTTCATAAATGATTTGAGTTTCACATAAAGAAGATGATGTCACTCTTGACTCCTTCCTCCAGTATAGGTACAAGATTTCCACATGTACCTATAATCCATAGACACACTTTGACCCAGTTCTCCTGCAGTATGTATCTGACAAACAATTAGTGTTAAGGCACTGGGACTAGGAACACAGCAAAAGTGACTGCCTGGTAAAACCCATCTCCATGGCCTCATTAACATTGTACTCTAACTTCAAAATATGCTCAGCTGTGATTTCTAGAACAATGTGTGTGCACTGAGTAAGTTTATGTGAGTTACATTATTCTCAGCTGACCAGGGAGAACAGGAAGGTTCAAAATTACATTTAGTCTAAACAAATAATTCTTTACACTATTTGGAAATCCAGACAAGTACAAGTCACATGTTAGATGCAGGACAATATTTAAATTATGAGGCATTTCAGTGGTTAATAATTTGGACTGTTTAGAGGAACCATTCAACAAGCATCAGCATAATCCCACATGCATTGTTAGATTGTGTCTCAAGCCCTTTTCAGATGTGTTTTCAAGACCAGATGATATTTTGAAAAAATTAGCTATAAATTAGAGGCAGGAAAATTAGCAATCTTTGTAAATGAAAACTTATCATTACTGTCTAATGCTTTTATAATAAAATTTGCCTCAATCACTTAATACATTTTCTCAGTGTTCCTATAAATTCAATGAACACTATGATTGCATTTTTCTCATAGAAAAAGTAATGTAAATTCATGAAGCAAAGAGATTAAAACCACCCAAATTTTCCAATGATTTCAAATCAAGTGATGATCATTCTTACTCAATAACTCTCAAATGATTTCACTTCATGATTTAATCCATGCGACTTAAATCAGCCTCTGCACCTGTTTACACAAGTACATTTACACACAAAACAAACAACAAAAGGGAAAATTCAAATTCTAGAAGGTCACACACATGTACACACATGTACATACATGTACACACACATACAACACCTCTCTATGAACTAGAACTGATAAATAGTTAGAGACCTAGTAAAGAAGTCATGAGGAAAGGAAGAAACTGTTAAGAAGAAAAAGCTGTCAGGCAATTTTAGGAAAGTACTTAGTTCTACTAAGAATTAATCAAATTACCATTACCTAACTCCACATAAAAGAATGCATATTTGTGACTGTGTGTTTACAAGAAAGGATTAATATATTACATATTGTTTTATTTTAATTTTATTTTACAAGTATAACATGATATTTTAATGTCAAGAAGTAGTTTTCTACAATGTTATTTTTAATTTTTCATTTGTATTCTATTAGATTGATATGGTATAATTAATCCATTAATCCTCCATTGCTGGATATATCTATTTTAAAGTAGTCTAGTGGTCATTTGCCCCTTTTTTATTTTCGGTCTTTCCAGCTTCATTTCCTCTCTGCATTAGCACCCTAATTTTCAACTAGGAAAATCACTCTTTCACATTATTTTAAGTCTTGGGGGAGAAATTTTCTGAGAGATTGCCTTCTATTACAGAAGCCAAAGGGAAAAAAATGCTCGCTTGGTTCAACCCACAGGTGTTATCACTGAACCTAAATTTGGCCAATTGGAGGCCCTCTCCTGGGACTTAGAAACTGGAGCTTTGAATTACAGTCAAACCTTGGTTCTCGAACTTCTCCCATCTCAAACAATTCACCTCTCAGCTCTACAACCCTTTCATGCTGATGCCTGTATGTTGAGTCATGTGTCTCTATGGCAACAAAGGAGAGAATGCATGAGTATGAGTCAGTTTACCACTAAATCTCACATTGTTAACATCCAGGAAAGTGTGCTATGAATATTTTCTTTCTCTTGTTGCTGTTTATTATTATTTAATGTTCATTTTTTACTGTACATTTTATTTTCTTTTATTAAATTTTCATTTAGATGTCATGTTCTTTTTGTTTTTAAAGTGTTTATTTCTAGATCATGTACTGTATATAAGAAAGGTTAAATAAGGAATCATTTGGGGGTCTGGAACACATTAATTCAAGTTACATTACTTCTAATAGGAAATGATTCTATTTTCAAACAGCCATCCGGAATGAATTAATTTTGAAAACCGAGGTTCCAAAAGAAAAATGTTAGAGGTCACTTGTCCCAACAGGTAGTGTCTGCTAGAGTTATGAGGGCATCCTAACCAGATCTGCTAGCTACTAGACAATTTTGCTTTTTTTCCTCTTCCTTCTTGATAACTTGATCCTCATTAAATCAGCTTCCCATTCTTCCAAAGGAAGTTTGTAGTAAATAAACTTTTATGGAAATCTTATTCTGTAGCATTAACTAAGAATTTCAATTTTATAAAAGTCTCTAATAAAAACCTTATAGATATATTTTTGCACTTATTCATTATTAGTTCTTTAAATCTTAGAAGTGTTAGGTCAAAGAGTAGCAAAATTTTAATTTAAAAAATATATAGTGTCAAACTGTCTTCTAAAAGTATTTCATAGAGGTTAAGAATGTTAGCCAACCTCTTACTGTTAACCTAATGAAACTCATCTCTGAGCCTCAGTTTATTCATTTTGGTATGAGATTAATCATAGCACCAATTAGGGCTATGGTGAGGCAAAATGAGATAATGCATGCAAAGTTTAGCACATAATTAACTATCAATAAACACTGGGTTTTTATTGGAGAGAGTGTACAAATTACACTCCCACTGGCAATGTCCAGAGACACCCGTTCATTCCTCTGTTTACTTCAACTGAGCCTGGGCCCCCTTCATCTACTCCTTTATGTCTGGTCTATGATTTATATTCCTGGCACAGGTGTTTTGCATAATTCTGCATTTCATATTGGCCCTATCTTTTACACAGTGACAGATTATACAAAAGGGAGACTAAATTTAGAAATCCCTCAATATAGATCATCAGATTTTTTTCCCTAAAATTTTAAGAAAAACTAAGTTTGATATATTCAGGAAACATTGCCACGTTGTCATAGTTATTATTTAACTTTTAATTAAATTTAAAGAAAACAACTTTGTCAAATTCCTTTACCATTACTTTACAATTTACCATATTTTTAAATTACATATGTGAAGTGTTATCACAATCTTTTCAGTTGCTGAGGGCTTCAAAATATCTTAATCCAGCCCTCATTCTAAAACATGGAGCAAGATAAACTCCGAGAAAAAAGGTAGAAGCCAGGCACTAGAAAATAATTTTAGATACAGCATTTTAAAGAAAATAAAAAGCAGAGCCATCATTAACAACATAAAAGAAGTAAGGATTTGCAAGAAGAAAGGAAATTTAAATGTAAAAATTGAAGAGAATTTAGTTAGATATAAAATAGGGTTAATGTTAGACAAGCTTCCAGAATCTCAGCTACATTGTATAACAGAGACACCTGCTGGTCATTATATATTTCTCTGTTCAAATTCTCAAAATACATTTGTCCACTCTATATCCTGCACCTACCCCCATTAGTCTCTATACCATTGAAAATTCACAGCATGAATGTGATGAGAGATTCATCTAGAAAATACTATTAAATCAATGGAATGTATCTTTCACTTTGAATCTGGGGGGAAATCTGTGTTAGCCAGACAACTTTGATAATATCATTTTATTATAATTACACTAGAGGCCCAGGGCACGAAAATTCATGCACTGAGTGGGGGTGGGGGGTGCCTCAGCCTATCCTGCCCCCTCTGCCCCCTCTCACATTCCGGGAGCCCTCAGGGGATGTCCTACTAATGGCTTAGGCCCACTCCCTTCGGGAAGCAGAAGTGGGCCTAAGATGCAGTGTGGCCTCCCTCTGTGGGAGGCGACTGGGCCGATCATGCCCCCAGCACCCCACTGCTGCTGCCACTGCTGGCCCTCACAGCCATCATGACTGCTGGCCCTCCTTGGCCCTCACAGACACCGTGGCTTTGTCTGGAAGGACATCCGGTCTATCTGGTCTAATTAGCATATTATCCTTTTATTAGCATAGATTAGGCATATTTTGTGTAATGTAATATGATACTAAAAGTTAAAGTATATCATACAACTCTTCTTTACCAAAAAAATAACTAGTTTTGCTTTGGGGAAGTATTTAATAATAGTACATATGGCAAAGATTAAAAAAATTATAAAACAAATATGTTTAAGACAGCCCGGCCAGTGTGTGTCAGTGGTTGAGGGTTGACCCATGAACCAGGAGGTCATAGTTTGATTCCTGGTCAGGGTACATGTCCAGGTTGCAGCCTCAATCCCTAGTAGGGGGTATGCAGGAGGCAGCCAATCAATGATTCTTTCTCATCATTGATGTTTCTATCGCACTCTCCCTCTCTCCCTCTCTCTTCCTCTCTGAAATCAATAAAAACAAAATTTTTAAAAAAAGAAAATAAATGTAAGTCATGATTGTGGAGAAACACTAAAAATTTATACAGGGTGGGGTAAAAGTAGGTTTACAATTGTTAGTATGCTAAACATGGTTTATTCTTGTATTATTATTTATTAATTATTATATTATTAGTGACCTGGTGCATGAAATTTGTGCACGGTGGGGGCGTTCCCTCAGCCCAGCCTGCCCCCTCTCACAGACTGGGTGCCCTCAGGAGATGTCCTACTGACGGCTTAGGCCACCCTCTGTGGGAGGTGACCTGGCTGATCAAGGGAAGGCGCCAGCCCCATTACCCCACTGCTGCAGCCACTGCCAGCCATTGCAGCCGCCAAGGTGTTTTCATGAACACGGACTCCAGTCCCTTCACTGTGAAAAAATGACAACTTTCTTTAGGCATTTTCAAGATGTGTCTTTCATAGGATATGCTATTTCTTTTTTTTTTTTTTTTATCCTCACCTGAGGATATGTTTCCATTGATTTTTTAGAGAGTGTGGAAGAGAGAGAGAGAGACAGAGAAACATCAATGTGAGAGGGACACTATGATTGGTTGCCTCCTGCATGAGCCCTGACCTGGGCCCCAGCCACGGAGGAACCTGTAACCTAGGTACATGCCCTTGAGCAGACCGAGGCTCTATCCACTGAGCCAAACCAGCTAGGGCAGGATATGACATTTCTTAGCCCCTCCAGCAGCGGACCTTCATTTTTTCCTCCAGAAGTGTGGTGGAAAAACCCTAAATCACCTTCTTGGATTCTTATAACCCAAGTTACCAAGAACATTGCAAGTGGTGGCATACAGGGAGCTTAGCCAATGAGTGGTCAGAAAAGGTATTTACTCTCAAACTGGTTTGGCTCAGTGGAAAGACCGTGGGCCTGCATACTGAAGGGTCCCAGGTTTGATTCCTGTTAAGGGCATGTACCTTGGTTGGAGGCACATCCCCAGTGGAGAGTGTGCAGGAGGCAGCTAATCTATGTTTCTCTCTCATTGATGTTTCCAACTGTCTATCCCTCTTCCCTCTTCTCCGTAAAAAAATCAATAAAATATATATATTTTTAAAAATGGTGTTTCCGCTGCAGCTCATGTGGCCCCTGCATTGTATTCACTGGGCTAGGGGGGTGTCCCCACCACCTGGTGGTGGCCGCTGGAGTCTCCGCACACCCCAGAGGCCGGCAGCCAGCCCCCCGTCGTGGACGCCGGGATGGCGGCGTGGACCTGAACCGCCGCTTGGTGCCAGCGCAAGCGCAAGCAGCTGGGGGTGGGGCAAAAACATCCTCATCTCCGGATGTCCCCCAGGCCAGCAGCCAGCCCCGTCATGGGCGCCAGGCTGGGGGGCATGCGGGGACCCCCAGGCCACACACAGCGGTGGCCACTGGGGTCTCCGCACACCCCAGAGGCCAGCAGCAAGCCCCTGTCATGGGCTTTGGGCTGGGAGCGTGGACCCAAACTACAGCTTGGCACCGGAGCACGCACAAGCAGCTGCACCCATAGTCCCGGAGTGGCTGGGGGGTGTTCTGGGACCCCTGCCGTGCAGGGCCTAAGTGCAGGCCTACAGGCTAGGAGTGGCCTGGGTCCCGAGGATGTTCCCGGGACCCAGACTGCTCGGAGCCTGCATATGCAAATTAACCTCCATCTTTGTTGGGTTAATTTGCATACTCGCTCCTGATTGGCTGGTGGGCATGGCTTATGGGTGTAGCAGAGGTATGGTCAATTTGCATGTTTCTCTTTTATTAGATAGGACTAGAGGCCCAATGCATGAAATTCATACAAGAGTAGGCCTTCGCAGCCCCCGCATCTGCTGGCTGCCTCAATCCCTCGCAGCCACGGTGACTACAGCCCCGGCTTTGTCCGGAAGGTCATTTTACTGTTCAGCCATTCAGTCTATTTGCATGTTACACTTTTATTATTATAGACTAGAGGCCCGGTGCATGAATTCGTGCACAAGTGGGGTTCCTCAGCCTGTCCGTCAATCAGGGCCGTCTCGCCCATCACCCAGTCCCAATTAGGGCCTATTAGAGCCAGCCGGCTGGGAAAGGGACCATGGGAGGTTGGCCAGTTGGCCCTGATGGGGGCTGATCAGAGCCAGCCGGCCGGGGGAGGTACCGCGTGAGGTTGGCCGGCCGTGGGAGGTTGGCTGTGGGAGTGCACAGACCACCAGGGGGAAGCTCCTGCATTGATTGTCTGCCCTTTGGTGGTCAGTACACATCATAGTGACCAGTCAACCGGTTGTAACAGTTGCTTAGGCTTTTATATATATATAGATTTTCCATACGGACAACTGTAAACCTACGTTTGCTTCACACTGTATTATGATTATAATCCACTAAAAAGCTGGTTTGTTTTTCTTCACTGCTATAAAATTATCAAGATAGGTACCATATCAAGTACAGCAACACTTAAAAGACATCAGACATAAACATTAATCAGCTGATTATGACTGATAAATTAGTTCTCTAAGAGAACTTTGACTCAGTGAGAATATATCTCTTTTTCTTAAATAATGCAGATTAATTAAGATATGAATAAATATGCTTTAGCAAACAAAATATAATTTGCTTTTAGCACCCTCAGATTTCATGTTTTTAAAACAAAGATTTAAAAAGTATTTCAAAAACCAATAATTACAATCAGTATCTAAAATTGCATGTAGTTAGTAAGTTTGATATTGTTCATGGCTAAATTTGAAGTATGGGAAAATATAAATGTGCTAATTATAATTAGTTAGTTCATCAATTGACATTTATTAACCCTCTGTGTTAAATACTAATGATTTTAAGAGATATAGAAATGTAAGACAGCCTATTTTTAAGGATACAATATTCTAATTGTATAAACTACTTTATTTCACATGAAATAATATTGTACAACAAAAGTCATCATTTAATTGAGTTGAATTAAGTGATGATGAACGAATTTAAATCATATAAAAGTTCCTACAAGAATATTGGGTTAGAGACTAGTTAGAGAAATCATCATTGTAGAAATGGGCTGGATTTGAGAAGGCAGAAGTTTTAATAAAATTTGTTTCAGGCAAAGAGAACAACATGAGTAATGGAAATGGAGGAAGGAAAGCCTGATAAGCATTTGTTCATGGGCAAGGAGTAGGCCTCCCTAAAGAAGAGTAGACTGAGAGAATAGCAAGAAATATTTGGCTTGAAAGTGTGGGGCCAGTGTAGGGAGAGTCTTAAAAGCTTGGCAGAAAGTTTAGATTTGATGCATCAGGACTTAAGAAAGATGAGTTTTGATAAATTCAAAGAGAGTAACTTAATAAATTCACTGTTTAGGGAAGATTAGTTTGGCAGCAACCTTCACCATAAGTGGTCTAAAATAGATTGGCTCCACTTGAGTTACTTTGTTAATAATATCTGGAACAAAATTTCAGCTACAGGGAAGGCAGTTCATATATAACTTCATACATTCTATATGATGATTAAATTATTTACTTGTTATCCATGACAATAATAAATGAGGAAGAAGGTTAAGCAATAAATCTGATTCATATTGATGATCAACCTAGTAAATGAGAACCCTATCCACCCTCTTCTACCTCCCTTGCTCCATTCTCCAAGTAAAGGATAAATAGTGCTTAAGAGAAAGGAATAATTATTGTTCTCTGTTTACTATCTAAGCCTCTTTAGAAAAAAAATAGAGTTGTCCTGAATTATACAAGACACTAATAATTATATACCAATAATTATAATAGGAAATATATGCTTTTAATGAGTGCCTATTGTTTGTCACTCATAAAATGCATATCTCACTTCATTCTCACAACAACCTGGGCAAAGAAGGAACTGTGATCTCCACTTTGCAGCTGGGCTGTCTGAGACTCACAGCACATGGGAGAAATTCCTTCAGATTGTATACTATAGGTGAAGTCAGGTCTGTCTGGCTCCAAAGCTTGTACTCTCAGCATGATCCTATCCAGTCTGTTGGGTAAGGACACTACTTGAAACACTGATATAATTTCTGTCCCTGTTCATTCTCATAAAGCTAAGAGGCAAAGTTGAAGGCCATTTCATACTACAGCCAAATTATAGCATGTCAAAATGGTAGTGGACTACACTGCAGTGATCATAGAAAGCATGAGTACAGGTAGCAAGGTCTGGCTAAGAACCTAAGTGGCAGGCTTCCAATTCATATTTTCAAAATTAATTTGAAGTGTCCTAGAGTCATAATGAAGCCTGGCATTGAATGTGAATAAGAGGTAACATAATAATCTTCTAGTTTTGCTTGTTTCAGATACTTAGTTCTGGGGAATACCATTCAGGCATATCTACATCCTGGATTGTTTTTTATTAAAGTTCTTAAAATAAATAATTGACATTAAGGTTTTCTTAACTGTCTCTCATTTTTGGCATGCATGGCTTTTCACTATTATTGATTAGTATAGTCCCTATTTCAAGAACAAATGCTCTGTTTTAAAAAATAAAAAAGGTTAAGGGCTGTTAGCTATCTAGATACACAGTTCTTTCTAACTTCCATAAAGTGCAAAGTGTCCCCTAGGGAGTTCAACCAACCGGGAGTTCAATCACTCGCTATGATGTGCGCTGACCATCAGGGGGCAGCGCAGAACAAAGGAAAGCCTCGGCCAGTGGCCAGCAGCCGGGGAAAGGAGGCCCCGGCTGGCAACCAGCAGCCACTAGGGACCCTACCTATGCACAATTTCATGCACTGGGCCTCTAGTGTACAATAAAGAAAGAGAACAAGGGCCTGGGTCAATTGGTTGTAATGACAGAAGCTAAGGTATGTGAACTCTGAGGGGAAAAAACAACACCTACTAAGAAAGGCTCTTGGAGGCTAACTGGGCTCAAATTAAAAAACAAACAAATAAACAAAGTCTAGCAGCATTTTTGCACAAGGGCCTCTCACACAAACTGCAGTTCATAGAGAAGCTCCTGTATCTGCATTGAATTGCCTGCCTGCACTGTGTTTCTGCCATATAAATCAGCCCTTATAAAGGTTTCCTGGAATCCTATTATAACCAATAGGAATGAGGCTTTTCCCATCCAATTGGAGCTACACAGATCTGACCAATCAGAGCAACTTTATTCTGACCAATCAGGACAGTGTGTTTTGGACCAAAAAGTGATGATTTGGCATCCTAACTTGCATGAGGACAAGCCAATCAGAAACTGAGGGCAGGGACTTCTGTACATATAAGCTATCTAGCTGACAGAGTGCACTTGTCACTGAAGACAGAAGACTGCCTTTCTCTGGCTAGAGCTGAAACAAGGAATATTTCTCATCAGAGCAGAGTGGAGCAGACTATTAGAGATCTGAGCAGATCTGCCTAGCTGAAGAGATCTGCCTAGTTGGGCATTGGTGCTGCATCAAATTGAGCTGTTCCAAGGCCATGATGTTCTCACGGCTGCAATATAGAGTTCCTCTACAGCAGTGCTGTTTTCACCACCATACTGTATCAATGTTGAGCTGTTTGCACTGAATAAAGTCTCCTTCATCACTGCACCCCAAACTGGGGTTCCTTGCTGGTATACAATTGGTGCCAATGACTATCAACTAACAGGTGTTTGATCATTTTTACTGGACCTAATTAATAAGTAAAAATTGTCATTTCAAATGGAACAGAGTAAGTGGATGCTACATAGACATGTTTCCAGGACCAAACTGGAATTACAACTAAAATACAAAAAAAAACAAAAACAAACAAACAAACAAACAAAAATACATCCTGAATAATCAATTGATGACTAGCTAGAAAGAAGTCTGATAACCAAGGACAGAAAGTGGAGATAGCATAAAGACTGGTAGGAAGGTAGGAGGCATGAAAGGGATGGCTGGGCTCCTACAGACAGCAGCTGAAGTTATAGAGAGAATTTGAGCTGTGGGGGGTTGCCACTGAAAACTCTGGGATCTAATCCCCCAGCTGGGCCCCCCACCTGAGAGCACCAGAACTGAGTAGGGTACCTACATAATATCTGGCTGTGAAAAGCAACAGGGTTGCTGTCTGCCAGCCAGATATAGCTGGAAATGCAGGTACGCCCTTAAAGGGACAATTCACAAAATTTTGAGTGAAGCAACTCGTCTTGGGCTCCAGCAGAGGGAGGGCACAGTAGACTGATGTTGTATAAGCCTAAGCCAGAGTTGGGGACTCTGGGATTAGAGTTCAGAAGGCAGACAGTTTCCTGTGCTGAGAGATCCCCTCACACTGCAGAGATCATCTTTCTCAGGCAGACCTTTGCTGTCCAGGAAGTTTTTGCCTCAAGGGAAAACAGCTGCCCCAGCATATTGGAAAACCCTTTGCCTCATCCTGTGGAGTATCTGGGGCCCAATGAGAGACTGAGAATAACAATTAGCCTCCAGGCAGAAGCAATTGCCCAATCCTGTTTGAAAACCTCTCACCCCACCCCCAGCCCATAGGTGATTGCCTGAGGCTACTCAAGACTGAATCTAATCAGTCTAAAGGCACAGATGAGTCTCTGGATGCTTTGAGTCCTTGCCTAATCTAATTACTCAGAAACAGCATTTGGGTCCCCACTGCAGACACCACCTAAGACAGAGCAGGGTGGTGAATGCCAGATAGGACCCCAAACACCTGCAGCTGAAACCTGCAGGATAAGTTCTGTAGGGGAAGGAAGCACAGCTCAGAACAGGGACAATCAAGGTGTGAGACTCAAGGTAGAACAAGACTCTGGGCTAAGGAGTACATGACCACTGGATTCCTAGGGGCATCACCTCTTGGACCTTAATCAGGTGGCCCATGGCCAGAAAGGGATGGTGACTCACATTAACCTGCATTAGAGAAGCTCCCAGGAAGCCCAGAATAGACACACCAGGGACTGGTTCAACAACATCAGAGCAAAATCCAGTGAGCACCACAAATAGTTGACCTGTATAACAGCTGGCACAATGATATTGGGGTTGAAGCTCACTGGCAGCAAGTCAGCGGGGAGATTCCTCCCACACATGGGACATCAACAATCAAGTCCCAATTACAAAAGGAGAATTCAAAAAAGGCACACAAGGGGCAGTCTTAGAGTATCCAGCTAAGGTAAACAAAGAACTGCACCATTGCACCCCTCAAGACACTTTCTACATAAGGCCATCCTACAAAGACTGGTAGGCATAACAGTTCTATCTAATACATAGAAGCAAATATAAAGAGACAGCTAAAATGGGGAGACAAAGAAGCAACCCCCAAATGAGAGAAAAGAAGGATTCTCCAGAAAAAGAACTAAATGAGATGGAGGCAAGCAACCTATCCAACATAGAGTTCAAAGCAATGTTTATAAATATACTTAAGGAACATTGTGCAAATTACAACAATATGAAAAGGTAAATAGGAGCCATGAACAAGAACCATTCAGCAATGAAGATGATATATCTGACATCAAGAACACACTGGAAGGTATTAAAAGTAGACTGGGTGAATCAGAGGATTGAATCAGCTACTTGGAAAACAAGGTAGAAATAAATAACCAATTAGAGCAGCAAATGGGAAAAAAAGACTTAAAAAGCAGGAAAATAGCTTAAGGAAGATCTGTGACAACATGGAATATAAAAACATCCACATTATAGGAATACCAGAAGGGAAAGAGGATGAGCAAGGAACAGAGAACCTCTTTAAAGAAATAATGACAGCCCTATCTGGTTTGGCTCAGTGGATGGCATGTCGCCTGTGGATGGAAGGGTCCCAGATTTGATTCTAGTCAAGGGCACATACCTGAGGATACCTGGGGTTGTGGGCTTGATTCCCAGGAGGAGGTGTGAAAGAGGCAGCCAATCAATGATTCTCTCTCATCATTGATGTTTCTATATGTTTCTATCTCTCCTTTCCTCTCCCTTTCTTCCTGAAAACAACTATATATATATATATATATATATATATATATATATATATATATATATATATATCTCCTATCTAATAAAAGAGTGATATGCAAATTGACCATACCTCCACTACACCCACAAGCCATGCCCACCAGCCAATCAGGAGCAAATATGCAAATAAACCCAACCAAGATGGCTGCAGCCACAGAGAGCAGGAGGGAGGCTTGGGTTTCCCGGAAATGGAGGAAGCCAAGCTTTCCACCTGCCCTTGCTGGCCCAGGCCTCCACTCCAGGCTACAAAGTTTCAATTATAGAAGATAAATAAACCGAAATAGAAATGGTAGCAGCCACAGAGATGGAGAGAATAGGAGGCTAGGGTTGCCCCCGGCAATGGAGGAAGCCAAGCTTCTGCAGCCCTGGCCTGCTTTGGCCTCCGCTTAAGGCTACAAAGTTTCAATTGTAGAAGATAAATAAATCCCAGATACCAGGTCCTCCACTTGGGTCGCTGGGGGGCATGGCCAGCCTGCAAAACACCACAGGCCCCTCACCCAGGCCGCCCCACACCCCAAGGGAACCCCCACCCTGATCCAGGACACCCTTCAGGACAAACCAGCTGACCCCCACCCGTGCACCAGGCCTCTATCCTATCTAATAAAATAGTAATATGCAGATTGACCATCACTCCAACACACAAGATGGCTGCCCCCATGTGGTCAAAGATCCTGCCCCCCTGTGGACACAAGATGGCCACCACAAGATGGCCAGCAGTGGGAGGCAGTTGGGAGGGACCAGGCCTGCAAGGGAGGGTAGTTGGGGGTGATCAAGCCTGCAGGGGAGGGCAGTTAGGGGTGACCAGGCCGGCAGAGGAGGGAAGTTGGGGGTGACCGGGCCTGCAGTGAAGGGCAGTTGGGGAGGACCCAGGCCTGCAGGGGAGAGCAGTTGGGGGGGACCAGGGCTGCAGGGGAGGGCAGTTAGGGGTGACCAGGCTGGCAGGGAAGCAGTTAGGCATCAATCAGGCTAGCAGGGGAGTGGTTAGGGGGTGATCAGGCTGGCAGGCAGAAGCGGTTAGGGGCAATCAGGAAGGCAGGCAGGGGAGCAGTTGGGAGCCAGTAGCCCAGGATTGTGAGAGGGATGTCCGACTGCCCGTTTAGGCCCAATCACAGTGGGATCAAGCCTAAACAGGCAGTCGGACATTCCTCGAGGGGTCCCAGATTGGAGAGGGTGCAGGCTGGGCTGAGGGACACCCCCCGTGCACGAATTTCGTACACCAGGCCTTTAGTGTGTGTGTGTGTGTGTGTGTGTGTGTGTGTGTGTGAGTGCTTGTGTGTGTGTGTGTGTGTATATATACATATATACATATACATATACATATATATATTTTTTTTTCATATATGTATATATATGAAATAATGACAGAAAACTTTCCCAACCTGGTGAAGGAAAAGTTCATACAACTTTGGGAGTCACAGAGAGTACCTATCAAGGTGAACCCAAAGAGATCCACACCTAGACACATCATAATTAAAATGGCAAACAAACCGGAGGAAAAATGGCTGCGGAATAGACAGACGTGTTCCGAGCCTTGTCCCGGAGTAGAAAGAAAGAACAGCTGAGGGTCGCAGGAGGAGTGTTTGTTGGCAAGTTAAGGGACAGCTAAACTCCAGAAGAAGGTGGGGGACTGCTAGACGGGGTTCGCCTGACCTGACAGCCCCCACTGCGGCTGGGTCCCCTCCCGGAGCTGCGGGCTTCGACATGGAGTCTGCGCCATCTTGAACGGGAAAGTGGAGCTTATCGGAAGCCTGAGAATCCACAACTGCAGCACCCATGGAACAGCTGCGAGCCCCATAACACCGGTCCCCAGTTGGCGCAAACACGCGGATTCAGAGGAGCTCTACACTCCAACACGGAAAGGTCAGATTTCGCCTGCGATAAGGTGAAGTCTCTGGTCCCGGCAGGAGAGAGGAACGCGCGTTTTGCGGGAGCTGGAGGACCAGGGAAGTCTGAACCTAGAAAAATCTGTGGCTGTTGGGGCTGGTGTGATCCGTGAATGTGGAAGGGGGTCCTCAGAGCTGCTAACAGAAGGGCTCTCTAAAAAGCAACCCATTTTGATCTGACGTGCAGGGACAGCCTAAGAATTTCAAGGTGTGCTGGCTGCTTAGACTTACGCGCAGCCCCCAAGTTCACACACTTGGGCTTTTTTCTCTTGAAATTCTTGCTTCTGATTACTAAGCCCAATACATAGGATCACCCAGTTGGGGACACCCTGGGAGACTGCAGGGGAAAGTTGTTTTTCTGGAACCTGGGGATCGGAGCGGGGAGTGACCATCAGAGAGCCAGCTCTGAGGCAGCCCACTCCCACAAACCTGTAGTGAGTGCCACAGGGAAAGAAGGCTTTAACACTGCCTAGAGAGGGCATATATAGACCCGGAAGTCATTCCAGAAACACTGCCACCGAGGGACTGAATCACAAATTGACTCTTGTGTAATCAAAAATAAAGGAATACGAGAATTTAAGACACACCGCCTGCTTAAAATCAGGACTGGCTTACAACACTGAAGAGTAGTGGAACACAGGGAACTGCAATACTATCCGGACTGAGAAACAGGCGTGCCAAACAGAAAAACAGAGAAAGTGAATGACCTTCACTACTCCACATTTTATTTTAATTTTTTATTTTTTTTATTTTCATTTTTTGCATCTTTTACTCAAGAAACTAATTTTTTTCTTTTTTCCTCGCTTGATTTTACTTTTTTAAATATTACATTTTTATTTTCAATCTGTATTATTACTACTGCTATTTTATCTTTTTTTTTTAAGTGTCATTTTATTTTCTCTTCATTTTACTTTGGGATTAGTGTTCTACATTCTATTTTTATCTTTCCTTTAGCATCATTTTACTTTATCTCAACTCTACCTTTATGCCATCACACTCTTCCTAACTTTCCCCTTTTCGGTGTCCTGTTTATCTTACCCCTTTCCTGCTTTAGATTTCCCCTATTCTTTCTGTTTACCCCCTGTTAAAATTTCACCCTACTTACATATCTAATCTCCAATCCCCTGCTCCAAGTCCTTACACACCTCTCTCTTCGCTGTCTTAACTATCCAAAAAATTGTTTTTCTCTCTGTCCTTTCGCTGTAGTTTGCTTGAATGTTGATTATATTGAATTTTTATGCTTTTTTGTGAAATTGTTTTGCTTCTCCTTCTTTTGTTTGTTTATTTTTTGTTTGTTTTGTGCTTCTGTTTTCTCTTGCCTCACTCAATATTAGTTGGTGTTGTAGTTTGTGTTAATCCCCAGGTACTTGTTGCTGGCATTTGCTGGGATTAGTGATTGTTCTATTGGAGTTTTATCCCCATATATATAGTTTGTTCCCCTTTCTCTCTTAGTCTCTTTCTTGTCTCTCTTACTTTTTTTTTTCCTTTTCCCAATTTCATTTTGACACTCCTTTTTTTTCTTTTTTCCTTTCTTTCTTTTTCCTCTTCCTCTTTCTCTCCTATCCCCTAATTTGCCTTTCTCTGGTGGTCACCTTTATTGGAGGTTATTAATATCGTGAATACATTTCTGTTCAGTGCCTTGTGTGTTGTACCTGGTAGTGCTGTATTTTATGCCTTTAAATCAACGCAGGAGAAAGAGAACTACATAACCAGACACCCAGAGAAGAGAGACCATGGGGAGACAAAGACACAGCCCGCATATGAAAGAAAAGCAGGCATCACCAGAAAAGGAAGTAAACGAAATGGAGGCAAGCAACCTTCCAGAAAAAGAATTCAGAGAAATGGTCATAAGGTGGCTGAAAAGAATGGAAGAAAAATTCGACAATATGAGTAAGAACCAAGAGGAAATGAAGAAGAACCAAGAAGAAATGAAAAATGACATCGCTGCTGTAAAGAACTCAATAGAAAGCATCAAGAGTAGACTAGAAGAAGCAGAGGACCGCATCAGTGAGCTAGAAGACAAGATGGAAAAAAATACCCAAGTGGAGAAACTTCTAGAAAAAAAAATTAAAAGGCAGGAGGAGAGCCTAAAGGAACTTTGGGACAACACGAAACAAAACAACATCCTCATAATAGGGGTTCCAGAAGGAAAGGAAGCTGAGCAAGAAATAGAAAACCTGTTTGAAGAAATAATGACAGAAAATTTCCCTGATATAGGGAAGAAAAAACCCACACAAATCCAAGAAGCTCACAGAGTCCCAAGCAAAATGAACCCCAAAAGACCGATGCCAAGGCTCATCATAATTAAATTGGCAAACACCAACGACAAAGTAAGAATCTTAAAAGCGGCCAGAGAGAGACAGAAAGTTACATACAAAGGAACCCCCATCAGACTAGCAACTGATTTCTCAACAGAAACTCATCAGGCCAGAAGGGAATGGAATGAAATATACAAAGTCATGCAAAGGAAGGGTCTGAATCCAAGAATACTGTACCCAGCAAGGCTGTCAATCAAAATTGAAGGTGAAATCAGGAGCTTTACAGACAAAAAAGGACTAAGGGAATTTATTGCCACCAAACCAGCAACGCAAGAAATGATAAAGGGTCTGCTGTAAAAAAAAAAAAAGAAATAGGAAGCAAAGAAGGAACACAGGGGTAAAGAATAAAAATGGCGACAAATAAGTACCTATCAATAATAATTTTAAATGTAAATGGATTAAATGCCCCAATCAAAAGACATTGGGTAACAGATTGGATAAGAAAACACGACCCATATATCTGCTGTCTACAAGAAAACCACCTCAAAAAAAAGACGCACACAGACTGAGGGTGAAGGGATGGAAAAAGGTTTTCCAGGCAAATGGAACTGAAAAAGAAGATGGGGTAGCAATACTTATATCTGACAAATTAGATCTCAAACTGAAGGACATAACAAGAGATAAGGAAGGCCACTTCATAATACTAAAGGGAGCAATCCAACAAGAAGAAATAACTCTGGTAAACATATATGCACCCAATACAGGAGCACCCAAATACATAAAAAAAACTCCTGGAGGATATCAAGGGAAAGATTGACAGCAATACAATCATAGTAGGAGACTTTAATACCCCACTATCACCATTGGACAAATCCTCTAAACAAAAAATCAGCAAAGAAACATCAATCCTAAATGACTTACTAGACCAGATGGAATTAATTGACATCTTCAGAACATTTTACCCCAAAGCCACAGAATATACATTCTTCTCAAGTGCACATGGGTCATTTTCAAAGATAGACCATATATTGGGACATAGGCAAAGTCTCTTCAAATTCAAGAAGATAGAAATCATATCAAGCATGTTCTCAGACCACAGTGGCATAAAACTGGAAATCAACTACAATAAAAACAACCCAAAGGAATCAAACACATGAAGACTAAACAGCATGCTATTAAACAATGATTGGGTTACCAGAGAGATCAAGGAAGAAATAAAAAACATCATGGCAACAAATGAAAATGAAAACACTACAATCCAAAATCTATGGGACACAGCGAAAGCAGTCTTGAGAGGTAAGTTCATAGCTCTACAAGCCTACTGCAAAAAACAAGAAACAATAGTAATAAATTACCTAACCCAACAACTCAAAGAGTTAGAAAAAGAGCAACAAGAAAAGCCCAGTGTAAGCAGAAGGAAGGAAATAATAAAGATCAGAGCACAGATAAACGACATAGAGACCAAAGAAACAATACAAAAGATCAACAAAACCAAGAGCTGGTTCTTTGAAAGGATAAACAAGATTGATGAACCTCTAGCCAGGCTCACCAAGAAGCAAAGAGAGAGGACCCAAATAAACAAAATCAGAAATTAAAGAGGTGAAATAACAACAGATCCCGCCGAAATACAAAGGATTGTTAAAAAAATACTACGAACAACTCTATTCCAACAAACTGGACAACCTGGAGGAAATGGACATATTCCTAGAAAAATATAACCTTCCAAAACTCAATCAGGAAGAAGCTAAACAGCTCAATATGCCAGTAACTATGGAAGAAATTGAAGCAGTCATCAAAAAGCTTCCAGCAAACAAAAGCCCAGGGCCAGATGGCTTCACAGGAGAGTTTTACCAAACAGTCAAGAAAGAACTAAAACCAATCGTCCTCAGACTATTCCAAAAAATTCAAGAGGAAGGAACACTTCCATGCTCCTTCTATGAAGCCAGCGTCACCCTAATACCAAAACCAGATAAAGACAACACAATGAAAGAGAATTACAGGCCAATATCCCTCATGAACGTAGATGCCAAAATCCTCAACAAAATTCTAGCAAATCGGATCCAGCAGTACATCAGAAAGATCATACACCATGACCAAGTAGGGTTTATCCCAGGAATGCAAGGATGGTACAATATCCGCAAATCAATAAATGTGATACATCACATAAACAAATTGAGAGATAAAAATCACATAGTCATATCAATTGATGCAGAAAAAGCATTTGACAAAATCCAATACCCTTTCTTGATAAAAACTCTCAACAAGGTGGGAATAGAAGGATCATACCTCAACATAATAAAAGCTATATATGATAAACCCACAGCTAACATCATACTCAATGGGCAAAAACTAAAACCATTTCCCCTAAGAACAGGAACAAGACAGGGATGCCCACTCTCACCACTCCTGTTCAACATAGTACTGGAAGTGCTAGCCATAGCAATTAGACAAGAAGAAGAAATAAAAGGCATCCAAATTGGAAAAGAAGAAGTAAAGCTGTCCTTATTTGCAGATGACATGATATTGTACATAAAAAAAAAAACAAAAGACTCCATCAAAAAACTAACAGACTTAATAAATGAATTTGGCAATGTAGCAGGATACAAAATTAATGCCAAGAAATCTATGGCATTTCTATACACCAATAATGAACTTACAGAAAGAGAGACTAAAAAAGCAATCCCATTTACCATTGCACCAAAAAAAATTAAGATACTTAGGAATAAACCTAACCAAGGAGGTAAAAGACCTATACGCGGAAAACTATAGGACACAGAAAAAAGAGATAGAGGAAGAAGTAAACAGATGGAAGAACATACCTTGTCCATGGATTGGTAGAATCAACATCATTAAAATGTCCATACTACCAAAAGCAATTTGTAGATTCAATGCACTCCCCATTAAAATACCAACGGCATATTTCACAGACCTAGAAAGAACTCTCCAAAAATTCATCTGGAATAAAAAAAGACCCCGAATAGCCACAGCAATCCTGAGAAAGAAGCATAAAGTAGGAGGGATCTCAATACCAGATTTCAAGCTGTATTACAAAGCCACTGTTCTCAAAACAGCCTGGTACTGGCACAAGAACAGACATATAGATCAATGGAATAGAATAGAGAATCCAGATATCGACCCAAACCACTATGCGCAATTAATATTTGACAAAGGAGGCATGAACATACAATGGAGTCAAGACAGTCTCTTCAATAAATGGTGTTGGGAAAATTGGACAGATACATGCAAAAAAATGAAACTAAATCACCAACTTACACCATACACAAAAATAAACTCAAAATGGATACAGGACTTAAATATAAGACGGGAAACCATAAAAATACTAGAGGAATCCACAGGCAGCAAAATCTCAGACATATGCCGAAAGAACTTCTTCACTGATACTGCCCCTAGGGCAATGGAAGCCAAAGAGAAAATAAACAAATGGGACTACATCAAAATAAAAAGCTTTTGCACAGCAAAAGAAACCATCAACAAAAAAACAAGAGCCGAAACCGGTTTGGCTCAGTGGATAGAGCGTCGGCCTGCGGACTGAAGGGTCCCGGGTTCGATTCCTGTCAATGGCGTGTACCTTGGTTGTGGGCACATCCCCAGTAGGAGGTGTGCAGGAGGCAGCTGATCGATGTTTCTCTCTCATCGATGTTTCTGACTCTTTATCCCTCTCCCTTCCCCTCTCTGTAAAAAATCAATAAAATATATTTTAAAAAAAAAACAAAAAACAAAAACAAGAAATCCCACTGTATGGGAGAGTATTTGCAAATGTTATCACTGATAAAGGTTTAATCTCCAACATCTACAGGCAGCTTATACAACTTAATAAAAGGAAGATAAATGATCCAATAAAAAAATGGGCAATGGACCTAAGTAGAATCTTTTCGAAAGAAGACAGAAGGAAGGCCAAGAGACACATGAAAACATGCTCAAAGTCACTAATTATCTGAGAGATGCAAATCAAAACGACAATGCGATACCATCTCACACCTGTCAGAATGGCTATCATCAACAAATCAACAAATGACAAGTGATGGCGAGGATGCGAAGAAAAAGGAACCCTCTTGCACTGCTGGTGGGAATGCAGACTGGTGCAGCCACTGTGGAGAACAGTATGGAGTTTCCTCAAAACACTAAAAATGGAACTCCCATTTGACCCAATTGATCCCACTTCTAGGAATATATCCCAAGAAACTAGAAACACCAAACAGAAAGGATATATGCACCCCTATGTTCATAGCAGCACAATTTGCAATAGCTAAGATTTTGAAACAGCCTAGGTGCCCGTCAGCAGATGATTGGATCAGAAAACTATGGTACATCTACACAATGGAATACTATGCTGCCATAAAAAAGAAGGAATTATTACCATTTGTAGGCACCTGGATGGAATTAGAGAACATTATGCTAAGTGAAATAAGCCAGTCAATGAAAGAAAAATACCACATGATCTCACTCATTTGGGAATAATGAAAAACAGTATAAACTGATGAACAAAAAGATAGATACAGAGGCAGTAAAGCATCAAACAGACTGTCAAATTACAGCGGGAAGGCTAGGGAGAGGTGGGGGAAATAAGAGATCAACTGAAGGACTTATATGCATGCATGTAAGAGTAACCAACAGATGCAAAACATTGGGGGTGAGGGCATATATGGGAGTAGGGTGGGGGGGCAATGGTAAGATATGTACACATATAATACCTTAATAAAAAAATTAAAAATAAATAAAAATAAAAAAATAAAATGGCAAACAAAGACAAAGAACAAATCTTAAAGGCAGCAAGAGAGAGAGAACATAACTTACAATGGAGTACCCATTAGAATGTCAGATGACTTCTCAATAGAAACATTTCATGCCATAAGGGAGTGACATAAAGTACAGAAAGTAATGAAAACCATGGGCCTAAATCCAAGAATACTATCCAGTGAGGCTACCATTTAAAATTGAAGGTGAAATAAGATTTTCAGACAAAAATGGATAAAGGGGCACATTATCACCAAACCAACAATGCAAGAAATGATAAAGGGATTGCTTTAATGAGAAGAAGAAAAGGAGAGAGAGAAGATCACAGGCATAAAGAAAATAAAAACAGCAATAAATAAATACCTATCAATAATAATCTTAAAGATAAATAGATTAAATGCTCCAGTCAAAAGACATAGTGTAAATGAATGGAAAAGAAATCATGACTCATATATATGCTGTCTACAAAAGACCCACCTCTGAATAAAATATACACACTGAGAGTGAAGGAATGGAAAAAATATATTCCATGCAAATGGGAAGGAAAAAAAGCTGGGGTAGCAATACTCATATCAGACAAAATATACTTCAAAACAAAGGCCATAACAAGAGATAAAAAAGGCCACTTCATAATACTAAAGGGAATGATTCAACAAGAAAATATAAATATGTTAAACATATATGCTCCCAATATGGGAGCACCCTATTACATAAAAACAAACAAACAAACAAAAAAAAACTCTTGATGGACTTTAAGGGAGAGATTGGCAGCAATAGAGTCACAGAAGAGGATTTTAACATCCCATTGATAACACTGGATAAATCTTTCAGACAAAAAAAAATGAACAAGGATACAAAGGCCTTAAATTACATACTAGATCAGATAGACCTAACCCACATTTACAGAACATTTCACACCAACGCAACAGACTATACATTCTTCTCAAATGCACATAGAACATTCTCAAAGATAGCCCACATGGTAGGGTACAAAACAAGTCTATACAAATTCAAGAAGATTGATATAATATCAAGCATCTTCTCAAATTACTATGGCAAGAAGTTAGAAATCAAATAAAATACACTCAAATAAATTACACTCAAATGCGTGGAGGCTAAATAGCATGTTATTAAACAATGAATGGGTTACCAATGAGATGAAGAAAGTAATTAAAAACTTCCTGGAAACAAATGAAAATGAACACACAATCACCCAAAACCCATGGGACATGGTGAAAGTAGTCTGGAGAGGTGCCTATAACAAAACAAAACAACACAAAACAAACAAAAAAACCTAATAAACTATGCAACCATAAAACTAAGTGAATTAGAAAGAGACTAGCAAGGAAAGCACAGAGGAAGCAGAAGGAAGGAAATAATAAAGATCAGAGCAAAAATAAATGACAAAGTGAATAAAAAAACACTACCAAAGATCAATAAATCCAAGAGCTGGTTCTTTGAAAAGATAACAAGATTCATGAACCCATAGCCAGACTCATCAAAAAAACAAAGAGAGAGGACCCAAATAAATAAAATCAGAAATGAAAGAGGTAATGAAAGAGGACACCACAGAAATACAAAGGATTGTAAGCAAATAGTATGAACAACTATAGGCCAATAAGCTGACAACCTGGATGAAACTGACAAATTCCTAGAGACATACAATCTTTCAAACCTCGATCGGGAAGAATCAGAAAATCTGAGTAGGCCAATAACAACTGATGAAATTGAAGGAGTAATTTAAAAAGTTCCAGCAAACAAAAGTCTTGGCTCAGATGGATTTACAGGTAAATTTTACTAAATATTCAAAGAAGAACTAACACCTATCCTCCTCAAATTTACCAAAAAATTCAAGAGGAAGGAACACTTCCAAGCTCTTTTTACGAAGCCAGCATTATCTTAATTCCAAAACTGGATAATGCCACAACAAAGAAATAAATTATAGGCCAATATCCATGATGAGCACAGATGCTAAAATCCTCAACAAAATATTAGCAAATCAGATCTAGCAATATAGTAAAAAGATCATACACCGTGACCAATTGGGATTTATTATAGGGATACAAGGCTGGTACAATATTCACAAATCAATAAATGTGATACATCACATAAACAAATTTAAAAATAAAAACCACATAATCATATCAGTAGATACAGAAAAAGTATTCCACAAAAATCCAGCACCCTTGTTTTGACTTAAAAAACACACCTCTCAGTAAAGTGGGAATAGAGGGATTATATATCACCACAATAAAGGCCATATATGACAAATCTACAGCCAACATAATACTCAATGGGCAAAATCTAAAAGTGTTCCCCTTAAGAACAAGAACAAGACAAGGATGTCCACTTTCACCACTCTTATTCAACATAGTACTGCAAGTCCTAGCCACAGCAATCAGACAAGAAGAGATAAAAGGCATCCAAATTAGAAAGGAGGAAGTAAAACTAATATTATTCACAGATGGCATGATATTGTACATAGAAAACCCTAAAGATTCCGCCAGGAAACTACTACACTTAGTAAATTAATTCAGCAAGGTAGCAGGATAAAAAATCAACATCCACAAGTCAATGGCATTTTTATATACCAACTAGAGGCCTGGTGCACAAAATTCACGCACGAGAGGGGGGTGTCCCTCAGCCCAGCCTACACCCTCTCCAATCAGGGACCCCTCGGGAGATGTCTGACTGGGACCCCTGTGGGATGTCCGATCCCCTGTGGGATCGGGCCTAAACCGGCAGTCGGACATTCCTGTCACAATCCGGGACTGTTGGCTCCTAACCACTCGCCTGCCTGCCTGCCTGATTGCCCCTAACTGCTTCTGCCTGACAGCCTGATCGCCCTCTAACTGCTCCCCTGCCAGCCTGATCACCCCCAACTGCCCTCCCCTAATGGCCCAATTGCCTCCAACTGCCCTCCCCTGCTCGCCTGATCACCCACAACTGCCCTCCCCTGCTGGCCATCTTGTGGCGACCATTTGTGACAACGTGGGGAGTCCATCTTGTGATGATGTGGGGGCGGCCATATTATGATGATGTGAGGGCATCGCACGAGGGCACGAGGGCCACGTAGGTTTTTATTAGTATAGATAATGAACTCTCAGAAAGGGAAAGTAAAAAAGCAATCCCATTTGCCATTGCAACAACAATAAAAAATAAGATACCTAAAAATAAACTTAACCAAGGACAAAAAACTATAGGACATTGAAAAAAGAAATGGGAGATACAAACAAATGGAAGCATATACCATATTCATGGATTGAAAAAATTAACATGATTAAAATATCTATACTACCCAAAGCAATCAATAGATTCAACACAATCCCTATTAAAATACCAATGGCATATTTCACAGAGCTAGAACAAATACTCCAAAAATTGACATGGAACCATGAAAGACCCCCAAATAACTGCAGCAATCTTGAGAAAGAAGTAGTAGGAGGGATCATAATACCAGATATCAAATTATCCTACAAAGCCAACAGTCTGGTATTGGCACTAGAACAGGCATGTAGACCAATGGATCACAGCAGAGAGTGGAATCCAAGATGTCAGCTGACAGGACGGCAGTGACGAAGAGAATGTGAGTGAGGGAGGGAGCAAAAGAGGAGTGCATGGATGTGTGGGGCCTGTGTGTGTGTGAGTGAGGGACAGTTATATTCCACAAGACTTTTGGGGGCTGGCGGACAAGGCTCCCTTCACTGGGCTGCCTCTGCTACCGCTGTGATCTCTCCTGGGGAAGCTGGCTCTACAGCAGAGGCCATGCCATATTGAAGGGGAGAGCAGCTATGACTGGGAGCCCAGCCTCACCTCCACCCAGGGAGCCCTCAGACACCACCTGGGACCCTACAGCCACACCAGCCAGGGACCTACTGCCTTGGCTGGGAACCCAGGAACACTGAGACTCCAGCCTCTCCAGCCACGGGAACCTAAGGAGTTTGTCCAGGGGAAGACAAAATGGCAGCCAAATAGGCAGACGGGTCTTGTGCCTTCTCATGAAGCAGATAGAAGAAACAGCTAATTTGAATAGCATCCACCTGGAATTGGTGAATTAAACACAGCTGGTGAAACAATCCATGGCCAGAAAGCACAGAGGATGACTGGAGAACAGTAGGATAAGAGATGTGGGCTGGAGAGAAAGATGCATGACCACCAGGATGAGAGGGTCAGAAGGAAACTACACTGCATCAAGTCCACGTCCCTTGGGGACACATGTAACACTCGACTGTGGAAGGGGGTACACAGGGCTCTGATAACGGGGGACTAGATCTAAGTCCACAGCCATGGGAGGCTATGCCCAGAAAGGCATCCTGAAGTTTTGCACTGGCAGTGCAGTGCCGGGCAAGGGAGAGAGATGTGCAGTGGCGCAGTTTCTCTATCGTTATATTTTCCTTGCTTTTACTCACTACCAGTAAACCCAGTACATAGGATCTTTTAATTACAAACACTCACCGAGACTGCAGAAGATAGTTTGATGGAGGCTGCAGAACAAAGCAGGGAGAGGTGACCAGGAAGCCAGCTCTGGGACAGTCTGGTCCATCCAACCCTAAACAGCCACTTCTCTCCAGAAGAGCCAGCCCCTCTTAGCAGTGCAGCTGCACCCAGCCTTGAGCTCTGCAGGGAAACAAGGATTCTAAATACCCCCAAGGAGCCCTCGGGGACTGGATTGAGGGGCCATTTGGTCCCAGAACCTAATACAGCAACACCACCACTTAGAACCCATGTCAGAAATAGACACTTGTACAAATATGACTGAAAGCAGGTGAAAATACATAGCAGGCAGATTGGTCCTGTCTGCCTGGAACCAAGGATGTGGAGACAGACACAGAGGAGCAGTACATTGCTGGAAACTTCAACACGGTGCTGACTACCTGAAAGGACACTGAGAAGTGCCAGATAAAACAGTAGAGCGGGGTCTTAATCCAGCACCCATGGGACATTAAAACGCAGCTGAAGCAAATGACACTTCACTACTTCACTTTTTTTTTTAATTTTATTTTTATTTATTTTATTTTTTTATTGTTTGAAGTATTACAAATAGTAGTACATATGTCTCCTTTTTTTTCCCCCATTGACCTCCCCCCGGCCTCCCCTTCCCCCCAGTACATGCCTTTACCTGCCCCCCACCCCGTGTCTTTTATCCATTGGTTATGCTTATATGCATGTGTACAAGTCCTTCGGTTGATCTCTTACAGCCCCCCGCACCCCCCACCCCCGCAACCTCCTCTGCCTTCCTGCTGTAGTTTGACAGTCTGTTCAATGCTTCTTTGCCTCTGTATCTATTTTTTCCCCATTTCTTTCCTTTAAAAAAATCTTGCTTCTACAGAATAGAAATAAACATATAATAACAAAAAAAATGTTTGAGTCCCAATTTCAATGTCCAACAGTTCTGAGTCCCCGTTTCAATGTCAAACAGTTCTTAAGTGTACATGTCAGCAATGATATCTGGATGGTGGGCACATGGTGGCAATGCAGGTCCTACCCTCTCTGGTTTGGTCCTAGGCAACCTGCTGCGTCGCACAGCTGCTGACTGCTAGCGTGGAAAGGTGTCATCAGCATCTTCCATCTCTGGACTGTTTCTCCTCTTGTCTTCGTGGTTGGAACAGACCTATCAATTCCTCTCTGTTGCAGGAGTCCACATGGTCTTGGAGTTGTTTTCTGAAAATATACAAACATATTCTCGACCAAAAGTTAATAAAGGAATCTTTTCTACTTCACTTTTTTTTAATCTTTTACTTAAGAAAGGGACAATTTATTTTCTTTATTTTATTTATTATTATTATTATTATTATTATTATTATTATTTTAACCTTTTATCTTTTTTGAATTAGTGTTCTACATTCCATTTTTATTTTTATTTTTATCATTACTTTACTTTATCTCATTTTTTTCCTTTTTGCCAACATTTTCTTCCTTACTTCTCCCTTTTTCATCCTGTTTTTCTCCTGTTCCTGCTTTAGTTTTTCTCTCTTCTTTCTTTTTACTCCTTCTTAAAAAATAGATTTTCTTGCCGGAACCGGTTTGGCTCAGTGGATAGAGCGTCAGCCTGCGGACTGAAGGGTCCCGGGTTCGATTCCGGTCAAGGGCATGTACCTTGGTTGCGGGCACATCCCCAGTGGGGGGTGTGCAGGAGGCAGCTGATCGATGTATCTCTCTCATCGATGTTTCTAGCTATCTATCCTCTCCCTTTCCTCTCTGTAAAAAATCAATAAAATATATTTTAAAAAAAATAGATTTTCTTTATCTGCTTTATTGATGCATTATTATTATAGTACTCTCTGTTGGCTTAATCATATATCTAATTTCCTCTCCCCTGCTCCAAATCCATGCATCCTTCTCTTTTCTCTTTCTTCACTAGCCAATTTTTTATGCTTTTGTTTTTCCTCTCCTCACTTGGTCTCTTCTTCTGCTAATTGCTTAATTAGTTTCACTCACCAAACTCAAGCCTATTTGCTCTCTACTCTATTCTCCTTTTCCAAAAATAGATGACTATATAGATAGATAGATTAAAGAAAGGGGGAATATTTTTTATTGATTATTTTATTTTTTACTTTTCTTCTTATCCACTCATTCTCTTTCTACCTCCTCTATACTGAAATGTGGCCATTCTCCTGTTCATTCAATTCTTTTACCTTACTTTCTGGAAATAAGCTCTGCCTCTTCAGATTTAGTCCCCCCTCCCCTTTTTTTTTCCTGGGTTTTTGTTGTTTGCCTTTTTTGGTTTATTTGTTTGATTTGTAGACTTTTCTCCCCATGTATGTATATTTTTTCCTCTTCTTTTTTCTCCTTTTTCTTTTCTTTCTTATCTTTTTTTCTTTTCCTCAACAGTATTTTTGTGCTCTTTTCTCTCCCCTAATTCTCTTTTTTTATCTGGTGGTCAACTTTATTGGGGTTATTGGTGTCGTGACTACATTCGTGTTTTGTTCTCTCTGTGTCATATCTTGTCAAGTTGAATGTTGTGCCTTTTTGTCAATGTGGTAAAGAGTGAGCCACATAACCAGACATCCTGAGAGGAGCAAAAATGTGGAGACAAAGAAACAGCCTCCATATGAAGGAAAAGGAAGAATTACCAGAAAAGGAAGTAAACGAAATGGAGGCAAGCAATTTGTCAGAGAAAGAATTCAGAGCAATCATCATCAGGATGGAAGACAAATTCAACAGCATGTGTAAGAATCAAGAGGAACTGAAAAGAACCAAAAAGAAATGAAGAATGACATAGCTACAATAAAGACACATCAAGCAGAACAACAAATTAAAAAAACAAACAAAACTTAAAAAGGAGGAGAGCCTAAGGGAGTTTTGGGACAACATCCTCATAATAAGGTTGCCAGAAAGAGAGGGAACTGAACAAGGAATAGACAACCTGTTTCAAGAAATAATGACAAAAAACTTCCCTGATATTGGGAAGAAAAAACTCACACAAGTTCAAGAAGCACACAGAGTCCCAAACAAGATGAACCCAAAAAATCAATACTAAGACACATCATAATTATATTGTCAAACACCAACAACAAAGTAAGAATCCTAAAGGCTGCCAGAGAGAGACAGAAATTTACTCACAAGGGAACTCCCATTAGACTATCAACTGATTTCTCAACAGAAACACATCAGGCCAGAAAGGAATAAAATGAAATATACAAAGTGATGCAAAGCAAAGGACTAAATACAAGAATACTATACCCAGCAAGGCTATCATTCAAAGTTGAAGGTGAAATAAAGAGCTTTATAGACATAAAAGGGCTAAGGGAGTTTATTACCATCAAGCCACCAATGCAAGGATGCTAAAGGGACTGCTGTAAAAAAAAAAAAAGAAAGAAAGAAAGAAGAAGAGAAGAAGGAGCACAGGTATGAAAAAATAAAAATGGTGACAGACAAGTGCCTATCAATAATAACCTTAAATGTAAATGGATTAAATGTTGACATCAAAAGACATAGAGTAACTGAATGGATAAGAAAATATGACCCATATATCTGCTGTCTACAAGAAACCCACCTCAGAACAAAGGACTCACACTGAATGATAATGAAAAGATGGAAAAAATTTCTGAGGCAAATGGAAATGAAAAATAAAAAAAGCTGGGGTAGCAATACTTTTGTCTGAGAAATTAAACTTCAATGTGAAGGCCATAACAAGAGATAAGGAAGGCCACTTAATAATACTAAAGGGAGCAATTCAATAAGAGGACATAACTCTGGTAAACATATATGCACCAAATACAGGAGTACACAAATACATTTGAAAAATTCTGGAAGATATGAAGGGAGAAATTGACAGCAATACAGTCATAGTGGGGGACTTCAATACCCCATTGACACCATGGATAAATACTCTAAACAAAAAAAAATCAGCAAAGAAACATCAATCCTAAATGACTCATTAGATCAGATGGATATAATTGACATCTTCAGAACATTTAGCCCCAAAGCTACAGATTATACATTCTCTTCAAGTGTGAAACCACAACCGGCATGACTGAGTTCAAGGTCTGAAGAAGGGACTGACACACAAACAGATATACTAGACAAGAAATATAAATTTATAAGGCATGGGGGGAACCAGGCGGAGAACTTACTTTCTAGCGGAGATGTAATGCCTGGACCCATTAACTTTTTATTTACTAGAATACACATTTGCCCTTTAGCAAAGCAAACAGACATATCAATGGTAAGATTTGGTAAACAATAAAGGATTATCAGGTTAGGGGATTGTCTTCAGCCATTCAGCCAGCAGCAGGGTAATACAATGCTGATTTTCAGCCCTTGCTAAATAACAAAGTCCGTTAGCCTCCTAGCAGACTTCTTGCATTTATATGTTAACTACTGTTGGTCTTTAACTCTGGCACTCAAGTGCACATGGAGATTTTTAAAGATAGACCATATATTGGGACACAGGAAAAGTCTCTTCAAATTCAAGAAGATAGAAATCATATCAAACATCTTCTCAGATCACAATGGCATAAAACGAGAAATCAATTACTATAAAAACAATAAAAAAAAACACACCAAACTCTTGGATGCTAAATAGCATGCTATTAAATAATGATTGGGTTACCAAAGATATCAATGAAAAAATAAAAAGCATCCTGGTAACAAACGACAATGAAAACACAGCAATTCAAAATTTATGGGACACTGTGAAAGCACTCCTAAGTGGGATGTTCATAGCTCTACAGGTCTATCTCAAAAAAACAAGAAAAAAATGGTAACAAATTATCTAACCCTACAACTTAAAGAATTAGAAAGAGAGCAACAAGAAAGCACAGCATAAGCAGAAGGAAGAAAATAATAAAGATCAGAGTGGAAATAAATGACAGAGACAAAAGAAAAACAATACAAAAGATCAATAAAATGAGAGCTGATTCTATGAAAGTATAAACAATATTGATGAACCTCTAGCCCGGCTCACCAAGAAACAAAGAGAGAAGACTCAAATAAACAAAATCAGAAATGAAAGAGGTGAAGTAACAACAGACCCCACAGAAATACAAAGGATTGTAAAAAAAAAATACTATGAACAACTTTACTCCAACTGGACAACCTAGACGAAATGGACATATTCTTAGAAAAAATACAAACTTCCAAAACTCAATAAGGAAGAATTAAAAAAAAAAAACAACCTTAATAGGCCAATAACTACTGATGAAATTGAAGCAGTAATCAAAATTCTTCCAGTAAACAAAAGCCGTGGTCTGGAAGGCTTTACAGGGGAGTTTTCTAAACATTCAAAGAAGAACTAAAATCTATCCTCCTCAGACTACTCCAAAAAATTCAAGATGAGGGCACACTTCCAAGATCTTTCTATGAAGCCAGCATTACCCTAATTCCAAAACCAGATAAAGACACCACAAAGAAAGAGAACTTCAGGCCAATATCCATGATGAATATAGATGCTAAAATTCTCAACAAAATTCTAGCAAATAGGATCCAGCATTACATTAGAAAGATCATACACCAAATGGGATTTATTCCGGGGATGCAAGGATGATAAAATAGCCACAAATCAATAAATGTGATACATCACATAAACAGATTGAGAGACAAAAATCACATAATCATATCAATTGATGCAGAAAAAGCATTTGACAAAATCCAATACTCTTTCTTGATAAAAAATCTCAGCAAAGTGGGAATAGAGGGATCAGACCTCAACATAATAAAAGCCTTATATGACAAACCTACAGCCAACATCATATGCAATGGGAAAAAACTAAAACCATTTCCCCTAAGAACAGGAATGAGACAGGGATGCTCAGTTTCACCACTCCTGTTCCACACAGTACTAGAAGTGGCAGCCATAGCGATCAGACAAGAAGAAGAAATAAAAAGCATCCAAATTGGAAAAGAAGTAGTAAAACCGTCATTATTCGCAGATGACTTGATATTGTTCATTGAAAATCCTAAAGACTCCATCAAAAAAAATACTAGATTTAATAAATGAATTCAGCCATGTAGCAGATACAAAATTAACACCCAGAAATCTATGGCTTTTTTATACACCAATAATGAACTCACAGAAAGAGAAACTAAAAAATAATTCCATTTACCATTGGACCAAAAAAAAATTAAGACACTTAGGAATAAACGTAACTAATGAGTAAAAGACCTGTACTCAAAAAACTACAGGACATTGGAAAAAGAGAGAGAGGAAGACATAAACAAATGGAAGAACATACGGTTTTCATGAATTGGTAGAATCAACATCATTACAATGATTGGTAGAATCAACATCCATACCACACAAAGCAATTCATAGATTCAATGCAATCCCCATTAAAATACCTATAGCATATTTCACAGACCTAGAACAAACTCTCCAAAATTCATCTGGAATAAAAAAAAAAAAAGTCCCTGAATAGCCACAGCAATCCTGAGAAAGAACAAAGTTGGAGGAATCACAATACCAGATTATCAAGCTATATTACAAAGCCATGGTTCTCAAAACGTCCTGGTACTGGCACAAGAACAGACATATTGACCCATGGAACAGAACAGACAACCCAGAAATCGACCCAAGCCATTATGCTCAATTAATATTTGACAAAGGAGGCAAGAGCATATAATGGAGTCAAGACAGTCTCTTCAATAAATGGTGCTGGGAAAATTGGTCAGATACATGCAAAAAAATGAAACTAGATCACCAACGTAGATCATACACAAAAAGTAACTCAAAATGGTTAAAGGACTTATATGTAAGACGGGAAACCATAAAAATCTTAGAAGACTCGATAGGCAGCAAAATATCAGACATATGTTGTAGCACTATCTTTGCTGATACAGCTCCTAGGGCAATGGAAACTAAGGAGAAAATAAGCAAGTGGAACTACATCAAAATAAAAAGCTTCTTCACAGGAAAAGAAACCATCAACAAAACAACAAGAAAGGCAACTGCATGGGAGAACATGTTTGCCAATGCTATCTATGATAAAGGTTTAATTTCCAAAATTTACAGGGAACTCATACAACTTAAGGAAAAGAAGATAAACAATCCAATAAAAAAATGGGCAAAGGACTTAAATAGACACATTTCGAAAGAGGACATACAGAAGGCCAAGAGACATATGAAAACATGCTCAAAGTCACTAATCATTAAGGAGATGCAAATCAAAACAACAATGAGGTACAATCTCACACCTGGCAGAATGGATATCATCAACAAACAACAAGTGCTGGAGGGGATGTGGAGAAAAAGGAACCCTTGTGCACTGCTGGTGGGAATGCAGACTGTGCAGCCACTGTGGAAAACAGTATGGAGATTCCTCAAAAAATTTAAATGGAACTCCCATTTGACCCAGTAATCCCACTTCTAGGACTATATCCCAAGAAATAAGAAACACCAATCAGAAAGGACATATGCACCCGATGTTCATAGCAGCACAATTTATAATAGCTAAGATTTGGAAACAGCCTAAGTGCCCATCAACTGATGAGTGGATTAAAAAACTCTAGTACATTTATGCAATGGAATACTATGCTGCTATAAAAACGAAGGAACTTTTACCATTTGCAACAGCATGGATGGACCTGCTGAGGAGTATGCTAAGCGAAATAAGCCAGTCGGAGAAAGATAAATATCACATGATCTCACTCATATGTGGAATATAATAGACAACATAAACTAAAGATCCAGAGACCAAGAAACACTGAACAGACAGTCTAAGCTCCAAGAGAACGTGGGGGAGGGGAGTAAGGGATCAACCAAAGGACGTGTATGGGTGTATATTAGCATAACCAATGGACACGAACACTGGGACGGTGGAGGCTTGTCCTGGGGGGCAGGAGTGGTGGGGGTGGGGTCAATTGGGGAAAAAGGAGACATATGTAATACTTTAAACAATAAAAAAAGGAACAGAGTCCCCAAAATTGACCCACACCATTATGGTCAATTAATATTTGGCAAAGGAGGCAAGAACATACTATGGAGTAAAGACAGTCTCTTCAATGATTCTCTGTCATTATTGATGTTTCTATCTCTCACTCCATCTCCCTTCCTCTCTAAATTCAATAAAAATATATATTTTTTAAAAATCAATAAACAACAGATGCTGGTGAAGATGCCGGGAAAACTGGCTCACTGCTAGTGGGAATAGAGATTGGTGCAGCCACTATGGAAAACCATATAGAGTTTCCTCAAAATATGAAAAATAAAACTTCTGTTTTGCCCATCAATCCCACTTCTGGGAATATATCCTAAAAATCTCAAAACACTAATCTGAAAGAATATATGCACCCCTATGTTCATAGCGGTGTTATTTACAATAACTAAGATTTGGAAACAGCCCGAGTGCCCATTAGTAAATGAATGGATAGAAAAGCTGTGGGACATTTACACTATGGAATACTATGCAGCTATAAAAAAGAGGGATATTTTACCTTTTGGTACAGCTTGGATGGACCTGGAAAATATTATGCTAAGTGAAATAAGCCAAACTGAGAAAGACAAATATCATATGATCTCACTTATTTGTGGAATCTAATGAATAAAATTAATTGACCAGCAAAATAATACCTGAAGCAGGGAGGCACAGAACAGACTGACATACCTTGATGTGGGATTGGACGGATGAAAAGAGATAAACCAAAATCTTATATACTTATATGCATAGCTCATGGATGCAGGCAATAGGTTAGTGAAGACCTGGGTGGGTGGGTTTTGGCTGGGAGGAGGGTGGAAAAGGGGCTGGAGAATGGAAGATATTAGTTATACTATAAACAATAAAAAATATATTTTTAAATTGCCATTTCAAAGGTCATCAGTCAATTGAAATATGGTATTTTTGGCATAGGGTTTTAAGGTTGCAACATGAAAAATCTGGAGGACTTGCACTTCTGAAGGAATTGTACAGGGTGGGGCAAATGTAGGTTTATAGTTGTTTGTATGGAAAATAATACATTATTAACCAATAAACAATACAAAAATAAACCCTGTTTCAATAGTAAAATACTAAAAATGAGAGCTTCTATAAAACATTGTTTTTATTGCATGCTGGGCTCCCGAAAATTTGAGGAAAATCTCTAAGGGACAAAAATATTTTTTAAAAATTTGCTGAAACACAAATGAAAAACCAAGAAAATGAATCCTCAGGAGGCAGAGAAGCCCTGAAGGAAAATACCAAAATTATTACTCTAAATCCTGGACCAGTAGTAAGATAGAGAAAATGAACCTAAAACTAATTCATGGATTTAACTAGGGGGCTTGCACAAGACTGAAGAAGTCTCAGATATATTGTCCTGGTCAAAGTGTATAATTTCATAAGATGTTGTTGTTTTACAAAAACTTTATTTTTTTTAGAGCATTTTTAGGTTCACAGCAAAATTAGGGGTTGGAGGTACAGAGATTTCCCATATAGCCCCTGCTCCCATACACGTAGAGACATCTTCCACAGAATGGTACATCTATACTAATAAAAGGGTAATATGCTAATTATACCGGGTCGACCGGACATCTTCCAGTCATCTGGTCCTCCTTCTGGACAAAGCCATGGGGGCGGGGGCCAAGGCAGAGGCAGTTAGGGGCGATCAGGCCAGCAGGGGAGCAGTTAGGGGTGATCAGGCTGGCAGGGGAGTGTGGTTAGGGGTGATCAGGCAGGCAGGCAGAGGGGTTAGGGGCAATCAGGCAGGCAGGCAGGTGAGCGGTTAGAAGCCAGTGGTCCTGGATTGCGCGAGAGATCTCTGACTGCGGGTTTAGGCCCTATCACACAGGGATCCCTGTGGGATCGGGCCTAAACCGGCAGTTGGACATCCCCCCAATGGATTCTGGATTGGAGAGGGTGTAGGCTAGGCTGACGGATGCCCACCCCCATGCATGAATTTTCTGCACCAGGCCTCTAGTTTTTTATAATTGATGAAACTACATTGATACATAATTACCACCAAAAGTTAATAGTTTACTTTAGAGCTCACTCTTAAGGTATATTCCATAGGTTTAGGTAAATGTATAATGACATGTATCCACCATACAGACTACTTCTAATGCCCTGAAAATCATCTGTGCTCTGTGAATTCACCCATCCCTTCCACTCCAACCTTGGAAACCACTGATCTTTTAACTTTCAGAATGTCATATAGTTGGAATTACCAGTATACAATATGTACTCTTTTTTATATTAACTGCTTTCACTTAGTAATATGTATTTAAGGGTTACTCCATGTATTTCAGTGCCTGGGTATACCACAGTTTATTTATATACTAGAGGCCTGGTGTACAAAATTCGTGCATGGGGGACAGGGGGTCCCCCTAGCCCAGCCTGCACCCTCTCCAATCTGGGACCCCTTGGGGGATGCCTGACTGATCCTGGGGATCGGCCTAAACTGGCAGTTGGATATCCCCCTCACAATCCAGGACCACTGGCTCCTAACTGCTCACCTTCTTGTCTGCCTGATCGCCCCTAACTGCCCCCCCACCGCTGGCCTGGTCACACCCAACTGTCCCCCTGCCAGCCTGGTCGCCCCCAACTGCCAGCCTGGTCACCCCTCACTGCCCCCCTCTGCCGGCCTGGTTGCCCTTCACTGCCCCCCTGCCAGCCTGGTCACCCCCAACTGATCCCCTGCCAGCCTGGTCACCCCACACAGCCTGCTGCTCAGTTGTTTGGTCGTCCCTCACTAACCCCCTTGCCAGCCTGGTCACCCCATACAGCCTGTTCGGCTGTCCATTTGGTTGTTTCAGTTGTGATGGTCTCTTAGGCTTTTATATATGTATATAGATGCACCTACTGAAGAACATCCTGGTTGCTTCCAAGTGTTAGTATGAATGAAGCTGCTATAAACATTCATGTGCAAGTTTCTGTGTAAACATAAGTTTTTAACTTCTTTAGGTAAACATCAAGGAACATGACTGCTGAATTGTATGGTAAGAGTATATTTTGTTCTGCTAGAAACTGCCAAATTGTCTTCCAAAGTGACTATAACACTTTGCATTCCCACAAGCAATGAATGACGGTTCCTGTTGTTCCACATTTGCACCAACATTTGGTGTTGTCAGTGTTCTAGATTTTGGCCATTAGAACAAGTGTTTAGTGGTATCATATGGTTGTTTAATGTACTTTTCCATAGTAACATATGATGTAGAGCATCTTTACAAATGACTTTTTGGCATCTGTATATCTTCTTTGTTGAAGTGTCTGTTAAGATCTTTGGCCAATTTTATTTTCCCATTGTGTGTCTCCTTATTGTTGAGTTTCAGTGTTCTTTGTATAGTTTAGAAAACAGTCCTTCATCAGATGGGTATTTTGAAAACATTCTCTCCTCATCTGTAGCTTGTCTTCTTGTTCTCTTGATATTTTCTTTAGCAGAAGTTTTAAATTTTAATGAAGTTCAATTTATCAATTATTTCACATACCATGGCTTTGGTGTTGTGTTAAAAATTTATTACCACACCCAACCTCATCTAGGTTTTCTCCTATGTTATCTTCCAGGAGTTTTATAGTTTTACTAGAGGCCCAGTGCATGAAATTTGTGCACTCAGCAGGAGGGTCCCTCAGCCCAGCCTGTGCCTTCTCGCAGTCGGTCATCCTTTGCGCTACCGAGGAGGAGAGAGAGGCTCCCACCACCACCACTGTGCTCACCAGCCATGCGCCCAGCTCAGGGCTTGTGGCTCAGTGGCACTCCCCTGTGGAAGTGCACTGACCACCAGGGGACAGCACCTGCATTGAGCATTTGCCCCCATCATGGTCAGTGCACGTCATAGCGACCAGTCGTTCTGCTGTTTAGTCGATTTGCATATTGGCCTTTTATTAGATAGGATGATTTACATTTAGGTCTGTGGTCCATTTGGAGTTAACTTTTGTGAAAATTGTAAAGTCTGTATCTATATTCATTTCTGCATAAGAATGTCCAATTGTTACAGCATGTTTGCTGAAAAGACTACCTTGCTCCATTGTATTGACTTTGATCCTTTATGTTCACTATATTTATTTGGGTCTATTCCTGAGTTCTCTATTTTGCTCCCCTAATCTATTTGACTACTCTTTCACCAATATCACACTAGCTTTATTTCTGAAGTTTTATAGTAACTTTTAAAGTAGGGTAGCTTCAGTCCTCCAACTTTGTTCTTCCCCTTCAATATTGTGTTGGCTAGTCTTGGTCTTTTCCTGCTCCATATAAACTTTAGAATCAGTTTGTTCATATTCACAAAATAAATTTAATGTTTATGTAAAGAATAAAGGGAATAAAAATAGCCAACAAACTCTTATTAAGAGGAATAAAGTGAAGGTATTTGCCCTAATACAGCGATTTTCAACTGGTGTGCTGAAAGAATTTTTAAAACATGCAATACCTGATTATTTAGTCAGGAGCTCTTACATTGCTCCTTTCCCTTACATTATCAAATTTAAAAAAATGACAACAGCCAACACAACAATAGCAATCCAGTGTGAATGAATCAAAATTTTACCTATCTTTTTGTCAGGTTGGCAAATATATGTATATCATTCAGTGTGCTACAGTATTTTAGTAATTAGTTTATGTGTGCCATAAAATACAAAGAGGTTGAAAATCAATGCCCTAATAACAGTGGTTGGCAAACTCATTAGTCAATAGAGCGGCAAACCACGGCTCGCAAGCCACATGTGGCTGGCGAGCCGCAGTTTGCCAACCACTGCCCTAATACATAGCACAATCTATATAATGAAGAGGTAATATGCAAATTGGTCCTAACAGCGTCACAGTAATGACCAATTTGCATATTAACAGGCCAGCAGGAGGCTGTACGCACAGCAGGGGGACTTTCTGTGCTCCGGTGCCTGCAGCGGCGCGAGTCAGGCTTGGGTCCCAGGCACCTGCATCGGTGGGAGTTAGGCCCATGTCCAGGGCGCCCACAGCGGCAGGAGTCAGGCCTGTGTCCTGGGTGCCCAAGGCGTGCCAGCAGGCAGTCAGTCAGGCCTGGGTCTATCACCAGTTAGAAGACATCTCAGGGTGAGGACCATCACCTCAGCCAGAACTCAAGATGGTCACCTGGCCTGGCCTGGCCCCTTCTCAGAGGCAGCCCCTTTCCTCCATGTACACTGCAGAGGACAGACAGGAATGTCTAAGAGGCTGGGGCCATGGTGCCCCATGCCTACCCTGCTCTCCTGGCCTCCTTCATCTGTGACCCCCACAGAAGGGTATGTATGAGAGCCCTCCCCTGCTACCTCTCACCACTGTCTCCGGCCAGCCCTCGGCACACAGGCATATCAGCTTTCAAACTTACCCTATTCACTTCCTCTCTGCTCTGGATGGGGCCTTCAGAATCCAGGGCTCTGGGGTTTTACAACAGAGTTGGGGTGGGAAAGGGTAAACAGCACCAAAGATGGCTGATATGGCCACCCACCTCTGCCTCAGCTTGACCAATTAGTTCAGCCTCAGAACATGGCACTCAGAGGGAGATTCCTACTTCCACAGCAATGGCTCTAGGGCCTCAGCCCCAGTACCAACCTCCTCTCCCCTTGGCCCTCCCCACAGCTGGTGCTTGCTACAGCTCTGTGTGCCTTACTTAACCACCCCTTCCTTCCTTGTTCCTACAAAGGAGGCTGCATCTTTGTATGTTATATTCATATAAACTTTGTAACATTTTGGGGGGAAAATAAAAGATAACCAAGAGAATGCTGCAGTCAACATCTGGAGTCCGCCTCAGGAGAAGGGAGAATTCCATAAGTTGGCTGATGCCAAGATATTTCTGAGTGACTGCCTGGCATGTGACCGCAGAGGAAGGAGTCCAAGTTTCTCAGCAGAATACCAAGGACTTCTTCCATGTTCTGAACCTTTGCTTTGTTTTTCAGAATTCCCAGCTCCCCATCTGTTGGCTCCCTCCCTCTGAGGTCGATGTCATCATTACATGGGTGCAACTGGAATATTGTATCTCGAGAGGATTGCCCCAATGTACGTATCCTTTTATCCAACGATGAAAAAATCCCAAAGAATAAGAATGGAGACAGACAACTGTCCTTTAGGCTTAAAAAAACCCGGAAGTGCCCTGCGAAGAGCTGAGACTTGGTTCTGTCCCGGTTTGGCCCTGACTTTACCCACTTATGTTACCCTTGAAGGTGTCTTTGCCACAATGTGAATACACTGCCACCTTTTGGAATAGGGTCTCATACGAAAGTCTGCATTCCCAACTTTTCTTGAAACAGATCTATGTTCTGCGCTGTGGCCACCGTCCTGAGACCAGGAATCAGGGGGCACTGGAGTGGAGCCCGCCCCTTGCCCTTTTACATTCAGGGATTGAGCTGAAGTCACTTTGGGGGAGGACTGGCAAGGGTGACAGGTGTCACAGATAGAAGGATAAAGAATGGAGAGGCAGACACCCTGCTCGGTCCCTCCCTGGGTGGGGTCAGGCAGATGAAGGCCGGCCAGCCCACCCCACAATTGGGTGAGATAGCGTCCTCTGTGTCCACCTCTCACCTCTTGGGCCCAGCCACTCCCCTCAGCTCCGGGCAGCCCTCTGCATTCCAAGACAGCACGCTCTGCCCTCACATGCTGCTCGCCCTAAGTGAGAAGGAAGAGAGCAGTTGGCCCACAGACAGCTACACAGAAAGATAGGGCTCATGGCTGGTGAGTGCAGTGGTGATAGCTGGAGCCTCTCTTGCCTCCGTGGCAGCGCTAAGGAGCAGTGAGCTGAGTGGTAAGGAGCAGCGAGCAGGCGGGCGGTAAGGAGCGAGGGGTCCAGGACTGCAAGAGGGATTTCCAACTATTGGCTTAGGCCCATTCCCCAGGGGTCCCGGACTGTGAGAGGGTGCAAGCTGGGCTGAGGGACCCCGCTCCAGTGCACAAATTTTGTGCATCAGGCCTCTAGTCTATTATAAAACTACTAGTGGCCCAGTGCACGAAATTTGTGCAGGGGGAGAGGTCTTCCTCAGCCTGGCCTGTACCCTCTCCAATCTGGGACCCCTTGAGGGATGCCCGACTGCCGGGGGATGTCTGACTGCCTGGGGGATGTGCCGGGGGATCAGGCCTAAACCGGCAGTTGGACATCCCTCTTGCAATCTGGGACCACTGGCTCCTAACCGCTCACCTGCCTGCCTGCCTGATCTCCCCTAACCACTCTGCCTGCTGGCCTGCTCGCTCCCAACTGCCCCCCCATTGGCCTGCTCACCCCCAACTTCCTCCCCCCCCGCTGGCCTGATCACCCCCAAATGTCCTCCCCTGCCGGCCTCATGGCCCCAACTGACCGCTTCTGCTGGCCTCATGGCCCACAACTGCCCTCACCTGCCAGCCTCATGGCCCCCAACTTCCCTCCCCAGCTGGCCTCATGGCCCCCAACTGCCCTCCCTGGCCAGAGGCCTATCCGCGGCTGGGTGCGGTCTGCCTCGTCACCGGGGCGATGACACAAGCATTCCCCCGCTCCTGGGCTGCTCCATACCTGCTGCCCAGAGGCCCTCAGCGGCTGGGGTGGAACTCTTGCCTTGTTGCCATGGCGATGAAGCAAGCATTCCGCCTGGCCGCTCATGCTGCCCACTCTCAGCGGCCGCCCCCCAGAGACTGGGGGACTCCAGTGGGGCTGAGAGGACTGGGCGCTGCCATCTTGTGGCTATGGGCACCACAATTTTGTGACAGAGTGATGGTCAATTTGCATATTCCTTTTTTATTAGATAGGACTAGAGGCCCAGTGCATGAAATTCATGAATGGGGGGGTGTCCCTTAGCCCGGCCCGGCCGGCAATCAAGGCCTGTCAGGGATTTCCTTTCCCCGGCAGCTGGTAGCTGGCCCCGCCCCTGCCGCTGCCATCTGCTTGCCATCTGTGCGGCGCTGCCCCCCCCACCCCGCCACTGGTCACCTCCCTCTGCAGGTGACAGGCATGGGGTGCGATAGCTTTGGTGCCCTGGGCCTCCCTCTGTGGGGCGATAGACTGCAGGGCTCCTTGATCGATGGCTCCGCAGAGGGAGGCCCCGCCCACCCACCGCAGCACCGCTGGCTAGGTAGCCTGATCAATTGCTGCATAGCGGGAGGCCCTGCCCATCTGGCGGGGTTGCTGTGATTGATTGCCACACAGAGGGAGGCCCCGCCCGCCAGCCACAGTATTGCTGGCCGGCCGGGTAGCCTGGGCCTCCCTCTTTGGGGCAATAATAGAGGCCCCCTCCACCCCCCCCCCAAATCAATTGCCCCGCTGGCTGGTGGCCTAGGCCTCCCTCTTTGGGGAAATCGATTGTGGGGTAATGGCGGGGCCCCCCGACCAATTGCATCGCACCTGCCTTGGCTGACCTGGCGCCAGTGCATGTCATAGCATGGTCGTCTGGAATGTCATCTAGACAGTCGTTCTGGTGTTTGGTCAATTTGTATGTTATGCTTTTATTATTATAAATAATAATAAAAAGAATATTAGGCCATTTGACTAGTGAAATAGAATAGACAGCTTGCAAACAGACCTATCCTTATTGAAACTTGATATATGACAAAGATGGCCATGCAAAACATTATAGAAATCATGAGCACTTCAATAAATAATATTGGGCTAAGTGTTATACATATGAAAAAATGGTGTAGGATCCTTATCACAAATCCATTCCATTTTGAGTAAAACCCAACCACAAAGCTAATAGATCATATGAAAGGATATATCAATGACCTTGGAGTAGCTTAGGTGTTTTTAAATAAGATATAAAAGGTACTAATCATAACAGATTGATAAAATTGATCACATTATATAATTAAAATTTGTCATTAAAGGTTGTAAAGATACTCAAAAGATAAGCCACAGAGATATGTATGACATGTATAACATGCAAAGTATTAGTATTCAAAATATATAAATAACTTCTACCAACTGGAAAGACCCAAGTGCATATGGAAATTTTGTATTTGGTAAGTGAAGCATTTCAAATCAGTGAAAAAGACAGCTCCCTTGGTAAATATTATTTTAACAATTGCATGTATGTTTAGAAATAGAATAGGAAATAACTTTCACAACAGGGGTGGGCAAAAGTAGGTGTACAGTTGTGAGTACATGAAACAGTTTATTCTTGTATTATTATTTAGTTATTAATTATTGTATTATTTGTGTCTTATTATAATTGTTATTATTATTTCATAGTCTTACTCATGATTTATCTTTTAGGTAATGATGGCCGGTACTTTTGCCCACTCTTGTACATTATAATAAATTTCTGCTAACTTTAAGATATGAATATAAAAAAATAAATATGTAAGAAAAAATATGGGAGCATTGTTTAAATCTTAACTTGGGAAGGTCTTTCAATTCATGACATCAACCTTAGAAGCTGTAAAAGTAAAGATTCAACAGCATAGGGAATATAGTCAATAATATTGTAATAACTATGTATGGGCAGGGAGGTACTTGAAACATTGTGGGGACCACTCTGTAAAGTATATGATTTATAACCACTATGCTGTGCATCTAAAACTAACACAGAATACTGAATGTAAACTGTAATTGAAATGTAATTATAATAATAATACATAAAAATACAAATTGAAAACTTGATTATGTAAAAATTTTAAACTTCAATGTGACAAAAGACAGCATAAATAAAATAAAAATAAAATGAAATACTGGTAAAAGCCACTACAACATATAAATTGAGAATTTTGATATGAATATCAATAAGTATCTATGAAATAATAAACAAAATGACCAGCTATGTAATAAGTAAATGATATAAACAAATAAGCATAAATTATAAGCATTAACAAAAATTTTTAATATCACTAATAAATTTATAAATGCAAAAAAGAAACTGTGATGTAATCCCCCTATGAGATTAGCAATGTTTGACAATATGAAGCATTAGCCACAAGGCAGGAGGGGTAGTGGCACATATCCTATATAATAAAAGGGTAAAATGCAAATTGACCCTAATGGTGGAACAACCCGGAACGACCCATCACTATGATGCACACTGACCACCAGGGGGCAGACACTCAATGCAGGAGCTGCTCCCCCAGTGTCCAGCTGCTCCCCACAGGGGGAGTTCTGCTCAGCCACAAACTGAGCTGACGGCTGCAAGCACAGCAGTGGTGGCGAGAGCCTCTCCCCGCTCCTCGGCAGCACTAAGAATGTCCCCTGAGGGCTCCTGAGCTGCCAGAGGGATGTCTGATTGCCAGCTCAGGCCTGTTTCCCTGGGGAGTGGGCCTAAGCTGGCAGGTGGATGTTCCCTGAGGGGTCCCAGACTGTGAGAGGGTGCAGGCCAGGCTGAGGGACACCCCCAAGTGCACAAATTTTCATGCACTGGGCCTCTAGTCTGTATATATAAAACCCTAATATGAAAATAGACTGAATAGCGGACCAATGGAACAACCGAACAACCAAACAAGCAGTCGCTATGACGTATGCTGACCACCAGGGGGCATGAGTAGAACATGGCAGGTGACGGCAGCAGGTGGGATGGTAGAGCAGGTGAGCAGGGGTGCCAGACTAAAGTGGGGCACCAGATGCTGTCATCGGGGCGAGCCTCTGGTGGTTACTGAAAATTCTTTGCTCCCATGTGCCACAGTCCCACCGGGCATTCGCACCTGCTGTCGGAACTGGACCTGCTTGCACCCGCGGCCAGCATCGGAGCTGCCGCTTGCACCTGCTGCCAGCACCCGGCGCCAGCCCCGATTTCACAACAGAACTTTTCCACCTCACCCATTCCTGAGGAGCAATCATGGCCGGCAGCCACCTCTCACACCCGCTGCCAGTGATGGCCCCACTCGCAACTGCTGCCAGCACCAGAGCCACCCCGCTGTTTGCATCTGTTGCCAGTGCCTGGTGCTAGTCCCAATCGCTTAGTGCTGTCAGCAGGTGTGAGTGGCAGATGCTGGCCCCGATTGTCCCTGAGGGCTTCTCCACCTCACCCTGCTCCTGAGGGTCGATTGGGGCAGCAGCCACTGCTCGCACCCGCTGATGGTGGTGGCCTCACTCACACCCACTGCTGGCGCCAGCCCCGATTGCTCCATGCTGGCAGAGGGTGCTAGCAAGGCCAGCATCAACAGTGCATGGAAGCAGCAGCGGTGGGAGAAGGGCTGCCAGCAGACAGGGGGCATGTGGTGGGAGAGGCTGGGCGGGGGCATGGAGGTTGGGCTGAGACCCGCCCCTGTGCCCACCGCAGCCTTGCAGCCCACAGTTCCTTACAAAGTGCATGAATTTGTGCACTGGGCCCTAGTATTTACATAAAGGAGTACAAGTTGGTACAACTTTTTGGAAGGCAAATTAGCAATATCTATCAAATTTCTGAATGTGTAAAGTTTTAACATCTAATAAGTGATACACAGAAATGATTGCAGAAAAAAGGACAGATGTAGTAGAATTTTATTGCAGAATAGTAACAGCAAAAACTAGAAATAAGTGTCCAACAGTACCCAAATAATCTATACTAATAAAAGGGTAATATGCTAATTAGACCAGATGTCTTCCGGACAAAACCATGGTGGTGGAGCCAAGGCAGAGGCGGTTATGGATGATCAGGTCAGCAGGGGAGAGCAGTTAGGGGTATCAGGCTGGCAGGCAGGTGAGCGGTTAGAAGCCAGCAGTACTGGATTGTGAAAGGGATTTCCAACTGCTGGCAGTCGGACATCTCCCAAGGGGTCCCGGATTGGAGAGGGTGCAGGCCGGACTGAGGGACCTCTCTCTCAGGGCACAAATTTTATGCACCGGGCCTCTAGTCTTTAAAATTATAGTATACTAGAGGCACAAAATTCATGCACGGAGGAGTGTCCCTCAGCCCGGCCTGCATCCTCTCCAATCTGGGACCCCTTGGGGATGTCTGACTGCTGGTTTAGGCCCGATCCCACAGGCAGTCAGACATCCCTCTCACAATCCAGGACCACTGGCTCCTAACCATTCACCTGCCTGCCTGCCTAATGCCCCAAATGTCCTCCCCTGCTGACCTGGTTGCCCTCAACATCCCTCCCATGCCAACCTGGTTGCCTCCCACTGCCCACCCCTGCCGGCCTAGTCGCCGCCAACTGCCATCCCCTGCTGGTCAGTTTGCCCCTAAGTGCCCTCTCCTGCTGGCCTGGTCACCCCCAACTGCCCTCCCCTGCTGGCCTGGTCAACCCCAACTGCCCTCCCCTGCTGACCTGCTCGCCCCCAACTGCCCTCCCCTGCCAGCCTGGTCGCCGCCAACTGCCCTCCCCTGCAGGCCAGTTTGCCCCCAACTGTCCTCCGTGCCAGCCTGGTCACCTCCAACTGCCCACCCCTGCCGGCCTAGTTGCCCCCAACTGTCCTCCCCTGCCGGCCAGTTCACCCCCCAACTGCCCTCCCCTACTGGCCTGGTCACCCCAACTGCCCTCCCCTGCAGGCCTGGTCGCCCTTAATGCCCTGCCAGACTTTTCTCACCCCTAACTGCTCTCCCCTGCTGGCCTGATTGCCCCTAACTGCCTCTGCCTCAGCCCCCACCACCATGGCTTTGTCCGAAAGGAAGTCGGATGTCAGGAAGATGGCAAGTCAACCTGGTCTAATTAGCATATTACCCTTTTATTAGTATAGATAGATTATATAGGATAGGATTGCTTTAATGGGGGGAAAAGCCTTTTTCAGCAAGAGGAGATGCTCTTGGCAGACAAAAATACATTACCCCTGTATCCGGACTGATAGCCAGCCATATGCACTATACTGCCAAACTGATTATTAAAAAATAGAACCACTTTCTTACACCTTACACCAAACAGCTATTGCCCTTAAAACCCCTCCTCAGCTGCCACCTTAGGTTCTGCCTTCACAGTTCACCCAGATTAGATTCTGATAGGTTGGTTTCTATGCCATTCAGCATCAAAAGCTCCACCTCCTAGACAGCCATTGGCTCCTGGCAGTTCACCCATATTTGGTTCTGATTGGTTGGTTTCTATGCCAGTCAGCATCAAAAGCTCCACCTCCTAGCCAAAACTGGTTTGGCTCAGTGGATAGAGCGTCGGCCTGTGGACTGAAGGGTCCCGGGTTCGATTCTGGTCAAGGGCATGTACCTTGGTTGCGGGCACATCCCCAGTGGGGGGTGTGCAGGAGGCAGCTGATTGATGTCTCTCTCTCATCGATGTTTCTGGCTCTCTGTCCCTCTCCCTTCCTCTCTGTGAAATATCAATAAAATATATTTAAAAAAAAAAAAAAAAGCTCCACCTCCTAGGCAGTCATTGGCTCCTATGGGAAATCAGAATGGCCCTGCCTTCACGTTGGTGGCAGCCCTTCAGTCACACCCCTATTCTGCTACCAGGTGTATCTGTGGCCACTCTGAGAAGCGGCACCTCAGGTCTGTGCTGGTGGCAATTTTGAATTCTCATCCCTGACCTTACCTTCTTACAGTGTGAGCTCCGTGAAGGCAAGCATTTGTCTTGTTCATTCTTAGTTCATTCATAGACTTTACCTGTGTCTATGCTCTATGCTAGCACCGCATGGTGACTGGTCGAACGGTCATTTCGATTGTCATGGTCACTGACTTTTTATATATAGACTAGAGGCCCAGTGCATGAAATTCATGCATGGGGGTGGGGGGTGTTTCCCTCATCCCAGCCTACACCCTCTCCAATCTGGGACATCCCTCTCACAATCCGGGACTGCAGGCTCCCAACCGCTCACCTGCCTGCCTGCCTGATTGCCCCTAACCAATTTTGCCTGCAAGCCTGATCACCCCCTAACCACTCCCCTGCCAGCCTGATTGCCCCTAACTGCCCTCCCCTGCCACCCTGGTCACCCTTAACTACCCTCCTCTGCTGGCCTGGTCACTCCTAACTGTTCTCCCCTGCAGGCCTGGTCTCCACCAACTGCCCTCCCCTGCTGGCCTGGTCACCCCTAACTTCCCTTCCTCCCTTGCCAGCCTGGTCACCCCTAACTGCCCTCCTCTGCCGGCCTGGTCATCCCTAACTGCCCTCCCCTTCTGACCTGGTCACCCTTAACTGCCCTTCCCTGCTGGCCTGGTCGCCCCTAACTGCCCTCCCCTGCTGGCCTGGTCGCCCCTAACTGCCCTCCCCTGCTGGCCTGGTTGACCCCAACTGCCCTCCCCTGCAGGCCTGGGTCTCCCCACAACTACCCTCCCCTGCTGGCCATCTTGTGGCGGCCATCTTGTGTCCACATGGGGGCAGCCATCTTGTGTGTTGAAGTGATGGTCAATTTGCATATTACCTCTTTATTATATAGGATTAGTGTACTAGAAAATTACATAACTATTAGATTGGAACAGAATTATATATAACAACATGGAAAGATAGCCAATATAGGTTGTTAATGGACATATACAAATTACAGAACAATATATGTAATATGAGCACATTTCTGTTAGTAAAAATTTATAGCTATGTTATAGTATATGTATATGCAGAAAAAAAATTCAGGAAAACACACCACATGAGGAAATTGGATTGTTTGAAAGGGAAAAGATTTCTTTCTAATTTTACACACTACTGCATTGTTTAAGTATTTTATAAGCTATATAAATAAAATGTTTTCAGCTGGCCTAAAATTTACAAAAAAAAATTCACATAAAAAAAGAAGCAATTTTGGGCACAGTGTATTACACCTAATTGTCTGAGGTCATCATCTGCATGAATAAAGCAACTCATTTCTAACATTTATAATTCTTAAAATAGATGGCAGTGAAATAAGGGTAAAGCTATCTCCTAGTATAATGTAAAGGACAATTTTTAGGAAAATGGACAACTAATGTTGCTAACAATATATTTAAAACAATCCTAAAAAGTTAACCTAAAAGAGTCCTAAGTAGACTGCATTACAAGTACTATTTTCTGTATAGAAAATTTGGCCCATTATCAATTAAATATCTTACTTTCATTTGAGTAAAAAACAGGCTGTGAATATTTCCCTTTAATACATGGAAGTGTATATAAATAAAGATAAAATAATATCAATAAATCCCAGTCTCCACCAAGATAAATCTTTTTTTAAAGCAGTTATAACATAAAATTATATGACTATGTAGCAACTAGCTATTAAATCTCTGGGTTCCTCTAAGTAGGCCATCTGAGCTCAGAAAATCTTTCTCTCTGGTTCTTTATGGTATGCACAGTGACTAGCAAATGATCGGTGTAAAATATTTGTGAAAGGGAGAAATGAAGGGAGAGAAAGAAGGAGGGAGGGAGGGAAGGAGGGATGGAGAGAGATGAATGGGGGGAGAAAGTAGATGGGTCATAATATTTTAGAATAATAATAAAACAAGTTGTTTTTTTTTTATGTAAGGTGTCAGACAAACCCATGTATAGATGTATAGCCTAACTATATCTAGTGTAAATGGACCAAACACTCAAAAACTAATATTGTCAAATTTTACTAAAACTGAAGTCTAACTGAATACTATTTATAAGAGACATTTTAAGTATAAGAACCCAAAAGAAAGAAGAGATAAAGGATGGAAAAAAATGTACTAAGCAAATACTAACCAAAAGAATGCTGGAGTCGCTATATTAATATTAAACAAAGCAGGGCTAGAATCAGGAAGGCAAGCAAGCACAAGTGTATCAGGCCCTTGCATAAGTGAGTGAATGCCTCCTGAAAAGTGAGGCTTCTAGGGTGCAAAATTTAAGGAGGCACTTAAACAGCGGTTCTCAACCTTTCTAATGCCGCGACCCTTTAATACAGTTCCTCATGTTGTGGTGACCCCCAACCATAAAATTATTTTCGTTGCTACTTCATAACTGTAATTTTGCTACTGTTATGAATCGTAATGTAAATATCTGTTTTCCGATGGTCTTAGGTGACCCTGCTAGCGGTTCTCAACCTGTGGGTCATGACCCACAGGTTGAGAACCGCTGCTGTAAGAGCCTAATAATTTTATGTTTGGGGGTCACCAAATAATTTTATGTTTGGGGGCCACCACAACATGAGGAACTGTATTAAAGGGTCGTGGCATTAGAAAGGTTGAGAACCACTGCTTTAGGATCTGGCAAGTGCAAAGTCGGTACCAGAGATTCTGCATACCAGTTCTGGTCCTACAACAAAGTAGACTCCAGAGCAAGAAGTATTACCAGACATAAAAGAGATATTTGCTAATAATAAAGGATAACAACATTAAATTTGTGTATGCCTAAAATAAGAGCTTTGAAATACATAAAACAGGAATTGAACATCCAGCATACTCTAATTAGGGTTCCTACAAAAGCCTAGCAGGCTTGTGTCAAAAACACTCAAGAATGAATCTGAAGATGCTGAAACTGGCCAAAGTCAGGACAATCTAAATAAAAGGACAATAATTACAATATACAGAATATATAACCACACAATAACAATAATTGTAACAACAACAAGTTAATTGGTCAGCATTGGCAGATGCTAGCAAGTTAACTGATTTTTATTTTATTTTTGGTTAATCCTCACCTGAGGATATTTTTCCATTGATTTTTACAGAGAGTGAGAGAGAGAGGGAAAGACAAAGAGAAACATCCATGTGAGAGAAACACATGAATTGGTTGCCTCCTGCACAAGCTCTGGGGAGGAGCCAGCAACTGAGGTATGTGCCCTTGACCAGAATTGAACCTGGGACTCTTTGTAGGGCTACTTTGAAGTACCCGGGACCTGGGATAGAAGAGGCTGATGCTCTATCCACTGAGTCACACTGGCTAGGGCACTGATTATCTTTAAAAGTAGAAAGTAAAGAGAATGAATCAAGAATTAATCACCCTAGTCCTAGATGGCTTGGCTCAGTGGATAGAGCGTCAGCCTGTGGACTGAAGGGTTCCGGCTTCGATTCCAGCCCAGGGCACATGCCAGGGGTTGCCAGCTTGATCCCCAGTGGGGGTGTGCAGGTGGCAGCAGATCAATGATTCCCTTTCATCATCGATGCTTCTATCTCTCTTCCCTCTCCCTTCCTTTCTGAAATCAATAAAAATATATTTAAAAACCAAAAGAATTAATCACCCTAGCTCAGTGGTCGGCAAACCGCGGCTCGCAAGCCGTATCCGCGGTTTGCCGCTCTGTTGAATAATGAGTTTGCCGACCACTGCCCTAGCTGGTTTGGCTCAGTAGGTAGAGCATTGGCCTGCGGACTGAAGGGTCCCAGTTTCAATTCCAGTCAAGAGCACATGCCGGGGTTGCAGGCTGGATCCCCACTGGGGGGAGTGCAGGAGGCAGCCAATCAATGATTCTCATCATTGATGTTTCTATCTCTCCCTCTCCCTTCCTTTCTCCAATCAACAAAAATATATTTAAAAAAAGAATTAATCTTGTCTTTCTATATAAACCATACCACTGGGTAATCAAATAGTAAATGAGACAAGTTTCTCTTTATAAACATATGCCAGCTAACAAAAAAAAAAAAGGAAAACTAGAAGAGCATTTTTCCTTAATGCTTAATAAATTCATAAGCTTGGGCTTTATTCATCAAGTAAAAGAGAGGCAACCACATATTATTTGTCCTTCTAATGGAAAAACATGACCAAAGACAAAATAAACTTGCAAGAAAAAAAGAAAAAGCACTTAAATTAGGTCAAACCTCTATATCTAACTAGCAATTTACACTAACTATAGACACAAAAGATGCAAACATATTTACACCATGGAGATACAATCAACAAAATCAGACTATAGGAAACATTAAAGATCAAATTATTATTCTTTTAAACTGCAAGTTGTAGGCTTTATTTGAATTCTAATGCAAAGGAGAAAACTGGAAAAGTATGTAACTTTTATAAATCCATTGGAAATTTGAGCCCTGACAATATTATTGTGTATATTTAAAAATTGGTTTAGAGATACTTAGTGAAATATGTATGATTAAATAATAAATCTCCTATTTGTTTCAAAGTAATATGAGATAGGGAACAGGTAGAGACAAATATAAAACATGACTAGTCACTAGTTGGTAATTATTGAATGTGGTACATGGTAATTAATTCTCCCTACTTTGTGTATACTTAAACTTTTATATAATAAATTTGAGTTTTCCTATCCAAAGTGTTGTCTTTTGATTCATTCAATTCCTATTGTTTCTCAGATATTTTTACAGTATTGATTTTCCTATGTATATAATTGCTATAGACTGAATATTTATACCTCTCATTCCCATTCATATATTGAACTTAATCCCCAAAATGATGGTATTAGGAGGCTGGACCTTTGGGAGGTGACTAGATTATGAGGGTAGAGCCCTCATGAATGGGATTAGTACCCTTATAAAGAAGGCCCCAGAGAGTTCTGTTTAAGCGCCTCTTTCTTTCTTTCTTTCTTTCTTTCTTTCTTTCTTTCTTTCTTTCTTTCTTTCTTTCTTTCTTTCTTTTTTAATTCTCACTCGAGGTTATTTTTCCATTGATTTTCAGAGAGAGTGGAAGAGAGATGGAAAGACAGAGAAACACAATCATTGGTTGCCTCCTACATGCGCCCTGACCAGGGCCTGGGCTGGGGAGAAGCCTGCAACTGAGGTACGTGCCCTTGACCGGAATCGAACCTGGGCCCCTTCAATCGGCAGGCTGACACTCTATCCACTGAGCCAAACCAGGTAGGGCTCTTTTTTTTTTTTTTTAATTCTCACCTGAGGATATGTGTTTTTTGTTTGTTTTGTTTTTGTTTTAGAGAGAGGAAGAGAGAGGGAAATATCAATGTGAGAGAGAAATATCAATCTGTTGCCTCCTGTACACACCCCAACCAGTGATGGAATCCCGAAACCTAGGTACTAATATGTGCCCTGACTGGAATTGAACCTTTTGGTGTATAGGATAGGACAATGCTCCAACCAACTGAGCCATTTGGCCAGGTTGCCAAGCTCCTATTTCTTAAATTTTTCATCACTTACAATACCTATTAACTCCTTACTGAGGAAGTCAGCATATCCACATTCTTTTCACATTCCTGCACCCACCCTTATTTCCCATCTGTTGTCTTTCTGTTCTTTATAACATTGCTATAACCCTGAGAAACAACTGGAATAGTCCAGTCTCACCAACATTCTTATCCATGCATTTCATTGCTCCTCTGATCGCAGGCAAACAAGAAGAGATATGGGACAACAGCTATTGGCCAATTTACATGAAATAGAACATGACATTTAGGATTTTTAAGCTGATAAGAGTTAGATTAGGTTTTTGGACTTCGAGTTAATGTTGTTATAGGATAAGACCATGTAGCATTTTCGTGTGGATGGATATAAATCTTTGGGGACCAGAGAGTGAATGGGGGTAGGGGGAGTAACAGCCTCCCAAAGAGGTTCACATTCTAATTTCTGGAACCTGTGATATGTTACCTTACATGGCAAAATGGACTTTGCAGATAATTTTAAAGTTACAGAGCTTGAGATCAGGAGACAATCTTGGATTGTCCAGGTGGATCCAATTTAATCACATGGTATCTTCTGACAAAGAATTGGCCCACTGTTGCTGGCTTTGGGAGACAGGGGAAGACAGTCTCTGAGCTAAGGAATGTTGGTGGCCTCTAGAAAGGAGCTGGAATGGCCTTCAGTTTACAATTAGCAAGAAAATGGGGACCTTTGAGAGAAGTCAGAAGCAGAATTAGGTAGACAGGGTAAGGGGTGGAAGGAGGAATCCTGGAGGTAGCTGAAATTACAAAATGTTTTGCAGAGAAAGAGGATAGCAGAAAAACAGGGTGTTTTTGAAACAAGGATGTTTTTCTTGCAAGTGCAAAATAAAATGCTGCAAAAAGTCCAGGAACCAATCAGAGCGGCACAGATAGACAAAGAGCAGGCCTTTAGCAGATATGAAGTGGAAGAGCAGAATACTTCAGGGCAACCTTTTTGGGTCCCCTCCTTGACCTGGGAGCCTGTGTTTGTTTGCAATAAACTCCTGCCTTGTTTGAACTCTTCTGGTCTGTGGCTTCATTCTTCGAATCTGTGAGAATTCCTGCTCACTGGTTCAGGTATCACCTTGATCTACAATTACATGGAAATAAATTCTGCCAGAAAATCAAATTAGCAGGAAACAATTCTCCCCTTTAGTTCAGTAAGACTTGTACCAAATTTGCAATCTATGGAATTGTAAAATAATATATTTGTGTTTAAGACACTAAATGTTTGAATCATGCATTCTTTATAAGTATGCTCAAATTATACTGAGTAGTATTCACTATAAACTCATTATAAAATTTTTAAATACATGAAAGTGGAGAGAATATTATATATATAAATCCCCACAAACCATAATTCTGCTTCAATAGCCATCAACAGTTTGCTATACATTTGTAAATCAACCAGCAAGCTTGTGGCAGTTTATTCTCCCAGCCGCCTGACCTGTTGTCAACAGGGACTGTTTGGTTTAATCTCAGGTGCGGAAATAAATTTCACTTCTCCAGGATCACAGTTCGCGTGAACTTGAACAGCCAAACACTCTGAAAAGGAGCCATGACGTATGACCAGTGACCACGCAGTGAGAAAAATCAGGTCTTTCGTAGACTAGAACCTGAAAAGCCACTTCAACTCGTCTCTGAAAGCTATTCCTGCCACTTCAGGACTGAATTCAAGAGAAAGCTAAGGTGTTTTGTTTTTATTTTTTGTTTTTAATGGCCTACTTCAGCGTTAGCAATACAGGAAATGTGTCCCTGCTCTCTTGAATAAATCGCCTTACCTGAAAATTGCTTGAATTTATTTAGCCCAAAACAAAAGAAAAAGACGGGGCTGATCATCTTAATTGGAGTTTCAGGACGCCGGACTGCGCAGGGATCCTAGGGAGGCTAGGCCGCGTTTAGTGAAAGTCCAGCTAGAATCTGGATCGCAGGGGAAGGAGCGCGCTTTAAAGGTGGACCGAACGAATGCACAAAGGCTGGAATCTGGCCTGGCTACGGACTAGGCCCCCCGCACAATAAGCGAGCGATCCTCTCCCTCCGTCGAACCGGGGGAGGCCCAAACTACACTTCCCAGAAAGCAAAGCGGCAGGGCGGCGCTAGAGAGACTTTATAACTCCGGTGGCCCGAGGCGCTTCCGGCTGAATGATTAAAGTTCAGCCCCTCTACTTGACTCTCCTCCTCCTCAGCCCAATTGGCTCAGCAGTCCGTGCGTGGGAGGGCGGCTCTGTTGTCCCTGGCAGCAGTTGAATGGAGGTTCTCAGCCTCGCGACCTCATGGTAAAGAAAGTCCTTTCTCTGGCCCGACATGTAGCTTCCCTGGCCGCGTCAGAGCAAGAGAACTACATTTCCCAGGGGGCAGCGGGCCGCCCGGCGGCGTGGGGGCGGTGCCTCCCGTCTGGTACACTCATCCCAAACCTCTTCGGCGGGACTGTGATGGCCGGAGAGATGACGATCTTAGGTGAGTGCTCCGGGGTCCCTGTGCTGGTGTGGGCACTGACTAGAGCCTTTGTGAGGAGCCGGGTGGGTGGGGGTGATTGCCACACCTTCTAGATCCAGCTTGCGCAACAGGAATGGCGCCGAAAAGGTGATTTAGAGGCGGGTTGGGGCTGTTCGGGAAGCCGCTTTGGAGTCGCCTCTAGGATGGCCCAGGCCCCGGTAGGCCCACCACGTAGGGCGGGCGGCATCCTTCTGCGTTCATCCCAGGCCTGGGAGCAGTTCTTTCCAAAACAACACCGATTTCGGATCGTACGTTGAGTTGGGGCCTTAGAACGTGCGTCTCCAGCTCCCCTTTGTGGAGAAGAAGCAGCCCGCTGCGCCCGGGGCCGTGGGCTCCAGCGGTGCTGGGTTTTTGAGATCCAGGCCTCTGCGGTGTACCGCACTGTGCTCTCCCCGCCAGCCCTGGTTAGAATCCCCCTCCCCGGACAAAAGGTGATGAAGTGCTTCTGAAATTCTGCACGTAGGAGCGAGAGGAAAGTGGGCTTGGCACTTGATTTCACTTCGTTGAATTATGTGTTCATGAGGATGAGCTAACAATTAGTAAAAACAGACTCCTACAAATTGACGTCTTAGTCGTATATAACATGGATGGACGACACAGGAGCTTAGCATAGCTTCCTGAAACCAAATAAATTAATTGTAATATGCGAAGTGACACCTTTCTTCATCAGGCATTTGTTTATACTTGTTTTTCTCATCAGTTAATAATTACTGAACAGCCGCTGTTTGCTAGGAACCGTTCTTCCTGTAGGAGATACAACAGTGAGCAAACCTGACTGCGAGGAGCTTCCGTTTATGTTGTCATCAACTTTGCAGAACACACTTTGATGCTTCTTATCTAAATATTGCTTGTGATAGAAGTGTGTCCTTAATTGATATTTCAACACAGAGAAAGTTAACTATGTTCTGTTATGAATTGACAGTTTAATATCTAAGCAGCTTTCAAAATCATTTTATCCAATTTGGCGATTTCATATTGTTTAAAGAAAAAAAGATAAATAATTTTAGCCTTACAATATGAGAGTTTTTGCTGTGGAAATTTTAGTAATGGAGTTTTTTTTAAATAATGATAAATAAAGCTAATTATAAAGCTATAAAATCAAGTATCAATTGATCAAGAAATTGGATTATATCTAATTTGCTCCAGAAGAATGAGTTTTCCTGTCAATGTCAGCACAATTGTTATTGAAATATTTTTACTTTTTATTCCTTTATCCACCCATAGTGAAACAAACAGGTTTTTTGTTTTTCTTGTTACCTCATTTTAAGTGCTGTCAATTTACAGTGTGAAAAACTTGATGTTTGAGAGAAGTGTTACCATTAGTATTATAAAAAAAAATATTTTCAGAGTATATTTTTTAGTCTTGTTTCAAAGAGTGGTATTAAAGGGACTTTACTATGTAATTTAGCTTATTGTACTAGTTTGATAAGACATGTATTTTAATTTGTTTGTATTTCAGGATCAGCTGTTTTGACTCTCCTGTTGGCTGGCTATTTGTCACAACAGTATTTACCATTGCCTACTCCTAAAGTGATTGGCATTGACCTTGGCACCACCTACTGCTCTGTTGGGGTGTTTTTTCCTGGCACAGGAAAAGTAAAGGTCATTCCAGATGAAAATGGCCATATCAGCATACCCAGCATGGTGTCTTTTACTGACCATGATGTTTATGTGGGATATGAAAGCTTAGAGCTGGCAGATTCAAATCCTCAGAACACAATATATGATGCCAAAAGATTCATAGGCAAGATTTTTACTCCAGAAGAGCTGGAGGCTGAAATTGGCAGATACCCATTTAAGGTAAGTAGTTAAGCTAAAATCTATTTCAATTTTAGGTCAGATTATTATTTCAATTATATGTTTTGGCAACAAGTTATAAAACTTTTTATTTCAACTGACTCAGTTTGCTTGGAAGTTATTGTATAACAAGCAATTTCATAGCAGGTCCAGGGTGAGTTAATTCAGTGGCTCCACAGCGCTGTCAAAGACTTAGTACCTTATATTCTTGCTCTGCCATCCTTAGAATGTCACCTAAGTCTTTCATTGTAGCAGGAAGGCTAATGAAGTCCATGGATGGATGATAATATTCTCTGTATAAGTATACACATATTGAATGTATACATATTTGTATATGTAAAAAATATCAAATTAGGCATTGTGTTTTATGAGTTGTTTGAAACTTACCAACATGTCATGGCCAATTAGTCATACATTCACATCATTATCCTTCCTGGTTTCATGGAATGACCATTCAAGTACTCAATTACCCAGTTTTTATCAGAATACATTTTATTTTTTCCCTGGTTTTCCACTAATGTTAGAGCTTCAGTAAATATCCTTTTACATTTACCTTTTTACATTTCTCTGATAATTTCCTAAATTTGAATTCTAAAAGAAAGTGATAGGTCAAATGCACACATTTGAGGCTTTTGATTTATATTGACAAATTATGCACCGAAAAGGTTATATGTTCCTAACCATTTTTTAGAGTGCCTGTATCTTCACTTAGTTATTTTAATTTTTGCCAATAGAAAAGTAAAAAGTGATAGCTTGCATCAATCCCTATTATTTCTAGTGAGGTCAGAATTAAAAATTACTTTATTCACATTTTCATTTTCTTTAGTGACCCATTTCTTGTTCTTTGTCCTATTTTGGGGGGTGGGGAATGTCTTACCTTTTCTGATGTCATGAAATACATTTGTGATATGTTTTCAGTAGTTTTTCCCTTTTTTCCTGATGACGTAATTTTGTTTTTGAGCAGTTAAGAGTATCAATTTTTTATGTAGTAAAATTGTCTCTTAATGTTTTAGAATGGTTTGGGACTCCTATTGTGCTTACAATGGCTTTCTAATCTTATCCACTTGTATTTTTTTTTTCCTAATACTTTTATATGAGTATTTTTTAGGTTTGGATTTTGCTGTTTGTTTGTTTTTTTTTCTTTTAAACATTTAAATGTTTATTTCATGTAGTGTTTTTCTTGTATAATACAAAGTGGGATTTTAAATGATAGGTTTTAAAAATACCTGATAGTTATATCAGTGTTGCTTATTTGAATCCATCCATAAAAATTGTCAATTTTTCAATCTATTCAAAGTAGAAAAAAATTATCCATGCATTTCTTTTTTTTTTTTTTTTTTTTTTTAAATATATTTTATTGATTTTTCACAGAGAGGAAGGGAGAGGGATAGAGAGTTAGAAACATCGATGAGAGAGAAACATCGATCAGCTGCCTCCTGCACACCCCCCACTGGGGATGTGCCCGCAACCAAGGTACATGTCCTTGACCGGAATCAAACCTGGGACCCCTCAGTCCCCAGGCCGACGCTCTAGCCACTGAGCCAAACCGGTTAGGGCTATTTCTTAAGTTTCTTCTTTACTTTCTTAGGAAACTTTATTAATTTATAATCTTATGCAATGATAAAATAATATAAAACTATAAATTTTCTTCTAAATTATAGTTTGAGGTATATTATTTACTGATCACTAGTTCAGTTTTTTTTCATTTTTGTCCATGAGTTTCTAAGTAATCTGATTTTGTTGTTTCTGTTTCATGTGGGCTCTGTCAGGACTGGTGTCTTTGGACCTTATTTTAATAGTGTCTGTAGCTTGCTTTTGTTTTCATCATACAGGTTTCTTGACTGAAACCTAGATATGTAGTCTAGAATGACTGGGATTAATACTCTTATAACTTAGAACAGACTAATTCTCTTTACTGTTGATGTTAGTGCAGTCTTCTTGGTGAATCTAGGATAGAATGTTTTAGAATTAATCTGGTTTTTTAAATGGAAACTACATTAGCAGGGATATTGAGCTAATACATATTTTCTTAGATACAAGAATGTAACTGATACTTGATTTTTGGCTAAGAACATAATGAAGTACTAAAATTATTCTTGCTGATATGTACCAGAACATTCTGTCAGTTATCTATTAATTTTGGAACAACTTAATTTAAAAAAAAAAAAAATCCTTAGTCACATATATAATTTAGCAACTATTATTCTTTATATTTCATCATTCATTTTTTCTTTAATTTAACAAATATATATTGAGAATCTTTTACGTTTCAGCTATGTGCTTAGTGATGAATGTTATTTTTCTCTTATCAAAAAACTATGATGTGGATTAATTTTATAGATTTTAAAGTATAACTTTTTAGCCAAAACCGGTTTGGCTCAGTGGATAGAGCGTCGGCCTGCGGACTGAAGGGTCCCGGGTTTGATTCCGGTCAAGGGCATGTACCTTGGTTGCGGGCACATCCCCAGTGGGAGGTGTGCAGGAGGCAGCTGATCAATGTTTCTCTTTCATCGATGTTTCTAGCTCTCTATCCCTCTCCCTTCCTCTCTGTAAAATATCAATAAAATATATTTAAAAAAAATAAAGTATAACTTTTTATAACCTCTAATCATAATAAATGTACTTGGTACATTACAAATGAATTCTATGACCTTGTAAAGGTAAAGGTAAGTTTTGATTAAAATCCAGTGTGTGTAAGTTTATATGTATGTATGTATGTGTATGTATGTATGTGTATACTTTTACATTCTTTTCTTTGCAAATCTTATTCACAGGTTTTTATTTTTTTATTTTTTAAAATATTACATATGTCTCCTTTTTCCCCAATTGATCCCTCCCGGCCACTCCCAGAACAACCCCCCACTGTCCTTATCCATTGGTTATGCTAATATGCACACATACAAGTCCTTTGTTGATCTCTTACCCCCCCCACTCCCACCCTCTCCTGCCTTCCCTCTGTGGTTGGTCTGTTCAGTGTTTCTTTGTCTCTATTTCTGTTTTTGTTCATCAGTTTATGTTGTTCATTATGTCCCACATATGAGTTAGATCATGTGATATTTATCTTTCTCTGACTGACTTATTTCGCTTAGCATAATGCTCTCCAGTCCATCCATGCTGTTGCAAATGGTAGGAGTTCCTTCCGTTTTACAGCAGCGTAGTATTCCATTGTGTAGATGTACCACAGTTTTTTAATCCACTCATCTGCTGATGGGCACTTGGGCTGTTTCCAAATCTTAACTATTGTAAATTGTGCTGCTATGAACATAGGGATGCATATATCCTTTCTGATTGGTGTTTCTGGTTTCTTGGGATATATTCCTAGAAGTGGGATCACTGGGTCAAATGGGAGTTCTATTTTTAAATTTTTGAGGAAACTCCATACTGTTTTCTACAGTGGCTGCACCAGTCTGCATTCCCACCTGCAGTGCACGAGGGTTCCTTTTTCTCTACATCCTTGCCAGCACTTGTTCTTTGTTGATTTCTTGATGATAGCCATTCTGCCAAGTGTGAGATGGTACATCATTGTTGTTTTAATTTGCATCTCTTCAATGATTAGTGTCTTTGAGCATGTTTTCATATGTCTCTTGCCCTTCAGTATGTCCTCTTTTGAAAGTGTCTATTTAGGTTCTTTGCCCATTTTTTGATTGGATTGTTTATCTTCTTTTTCTTAAGTTGTATGAGTTCCCTGTAAATTTTAGAAATTAAACCCTTATCAGAGATAGCATTGGAAAACATGTTCTCCCATGCATTGGGCTTTCTTGTGTTTTTTTTTGTTTTGTTTTTTAAAATATATTTTATTGATTTTTTTACAGAGAGGAAGGGAGAGGGATAGAGAGTTAGAAACATCGATGAGAGAGAAACATCTGTTAGCTGCCTCCTGCACACTCCCTACTGGGTATGTGCCCACAACCATGGTACATGCCCTTGACCAGAATCGAACCTGCGACCCTTGGGTCCCCAGGCCGACGATGCTCTATCCACTGAGCAAAACCGGTTAGGGCTCTTGTTGTTTTGTTGATGATTTCTTTTGCTCTGCAGTAGCTTTTTGATTTTGATGTGGTCCCATTTGTTTATTTTCTCCTTAGTTTCCATTGCCCTAGGAGCTCTATTGGTAAAGATATTGCTACTACATATGTCTGATATTTTGCTGCCTATGGAGTCTTCTAAGATTTTTCATGGTTTGCCATCTTACATTTAAGTCCTTTAACCATTTTGAGATTATTTTTGTGTATGGTCTAAGTTGGTGATCTAGTTTCATTTTTTGCATGTATCTGACCAATTTTCCCAGCACCATTCTTGACTCCATTGTATGCTCTTGCCTCCTTTGTCAAATATTAATTCAGCATATTGGCTTGGGTCGATTTCTGGGTTCTCTGTTCTGTTCCATTGGTCAATATGTCTGTTCTTGGTCAATGTGCCAGTATCAGGCAGCTTTGAGAACCGTGGCTTTGTAATATAGCTTGCTATCTGGTATTGTGATCCCTACAACTTTATTCTTCTTTCTCAGGATTGCTGTGGCTATTCGGGATCTTTTTTTATTCCGTATGAATATTTTGGATAGTTTGTTCTAAGCCTGCGAAATATGCCCTTGGTATTTTATTTATTTATTTATTTATTCATTCATTCATTCATTCATTCATTCATTTATTTAAAGATGTAGAAAGTTTTATTTTTTTAAACGTATTTTTATTTATTTTAGAGAGGAAGGGAGAGGGAGAGAGAGAGAAACATCAGTGATGGGAGAGTCATCGATTGGCTGCCTCTTGCATGCCCTCAATGGGGATCGAGCCTGCAACCCCAGCATGTCCTGACCGGGAATCAAACTGTGCCCTTCTGGTTCATATGTCAACGCTCAACAACCAAGCCACGCTGGCCAGGCTGCCATTGGTATTTTTATGGGGATTGCATTGAATCTATAAATTGCTTTGGGTAGTATGGACATTTTGATGATGTTGACTCTACCAATTCATGAGCACGGTATATTCTTCCATTTGTTTATGTCTTCCTCTATCTCTTTTTTCAATGTCCTATAGTTTTCCAAGTATAGGTCTTTTATCTCCTTAGTTAAGTTTATTCCTATTATTCACAGGTTTTAAACAAAAATGGAATGGTTGAGTTTTCTGTGACAAGTAATGAGACCATCACCGTTTCCCCAGAATATGTTGGCTCTAGACTATTACTGAAATTAAAGGAAATGGCAGAGGAATATCTTGGAATGCCAGTTGCCAACGCTGTTATTTCTGTACCAGCAGAATTTGATTTAAAACAGAGAAATTCAACAATTGAAGCTGCTAACCTTGCAGGTAATATTACCCTTGCCTGAGTTACATTTTTATCAAAATTTTCTGAGGCTGAAAATTTTCTATAGTAAGATGTATCACTTTGCAAACCACCTAACTAAGCACGTAACTATATGTCAGGTAAATTAGATGGATTTTTATACAAGTTTGCAAATGATAATTAAGAAAGTCTACAGGACAATATAAAATGTATGTATCACTGACAATAACCAGTCAGGCACATGACAAACGCTGCAAGATAACATGAACACATGTTAGAAGCAAGTTTTTTCTTCTAAACTTTCTTTAATATTAAGACGAATATAATGTTTTTAAAAAGTCTTAAGGTGGGGGAGAATTCATTTAACACCATTCAACAAATCTGAGTGTCTCAATATATATCTGTTCTCATGGAATTTATATTTAAAAGATATATGCCTTATATAAATATAAAACTGAACTATATAAACAGACAAATCCCAATTCTCATGGACTTTATATTCTAGTAGAGGGAAACTCAAAATCAGCACAAAGGTAAGTATATTATGGGGTATTTAATATACTTATTAAGTATTTCTCACCTATAGCATTATTGAGGTTTTGAGCTGGATAATTCTTTGTTGTGGGGGACTGTCCAGTGTACTATAGGATATTTTGCAGCATCCCTAGCCTCTGCTTACCAGATGCTAACAGAACCCTCCCCATCTAAGGGGTGACAATCTTTTTTTCCTCCAGGTATTACCAAATGTCCCTGGAGGAGTAAACTGGCCTCTGGTAGAGAACCTAGATATATATATATCTGAAAGTAACATCCTATGCAGCGGGGGAAGAATAGAAAAGGTTAGAGAATAGGGGGTTTTGCAGGTTTTAAAGAGAGTGGTCAGGTGGCCTCATTGAGAAAATGACATTTAAGCAGATTTAAGAGAAGCAAGGTAGATAGCCAGGGAAATAGGGGAAGTATGTTGCAGGAGAGAGAATGGCCAGTGGGAAAGCCACAAAATGGGAATTTGCTATTAAGAAGATAGTGCATTAGCCAGTGTGGCCAGGGCAGAGTGAGTGTTGAAGTCAGAGAACTAAGATGAAGGGTATTATGATCTCTGAATAAATTCATAAGAGTCTGAATAGTTTTATGGCTCCTGATATAGAAAGCCTTATTACTTTCCAGACCACTTATGTGGCAGGTAGTTTAAAGCAGGTATTTTGCTCAAGGAAATCTGATCCTTTGCCTGCACATAGACAACAAATCAAAATCAGATTAGCTGTATTTTTAGATTCAGCTAATTTCTTATATTTCAGGGTCTTATATTTTAAGTATTTTTTTAAAATCATAATTTTAGCTATTAGAGCATTTCATCTATATTTTTTTATTATTTTCTGTTTATTCATCTTTCATTTTTAACAGAAGAGCACAGTAAACTTATCTCATTTCCATAGCAGTTTGTTATCTATACTAATAAAAGGGTAACATGCTAATTAGATTGGATAGACTGGGCATCTTCAGGACGTCCTTCCAGACAAAGCCACGGTGGTGGGGGCCAAGGCAGAGGCAGTTAGGGGTGATCAGGCCGGCAGGGGAGAGCGGTCAGGGGCGAGCAAGCCGGCAGGGGAGAGCGGTTAGGGGTGATCAGGCCGACAGGGGAGAGCATTTAGGGGCATCAGGCAGGCAGGCAGAGGTGGGTAGGGGTAATCAGGCCAGCAAGCAGAGTCGGTTAGAGGTGATCAGGCCTTAATCTGTGGGATTGGGCCTAAACTGGCAGTCGGACATCCCCCGAGGGGTCCTGGATTGGAGAGGGTGCAGGCCAGGCTGAGGTACACCCTTCCTTACCACCCCTGCTCTGTGCACGAATTTCATGCACTGGGCCTCTAGTAATATATAATGATTAAATTCCCAAGTAAATAAATTCCCAAGTAAAATATGACAATGAGAAGAGGCTCAGATTTTTTTTTTAATGGAGTATGAATTAAGAATAAAATATGTTCCACTGAATCTGGGCCTTTATTTCATCCTATTGTAATCTTTTAGAATAATTTTAATGATACCTATTTAGAGGAACAATAACATGTTGTTTTTATTGGGTTTATGACTGTTCTTTCTCAGTATTACTGAGTGGAGTTTTTTGTACCAACAGAATTTGATCTATAGAAGACACTAACATGAGGTTGAGTGAGATTGAGTTTCTTAATTGTGTCTTCTCATGAGCTTTTCTTTCCTCCAACCCATCATACAGGACTGAAGATATTAAGGGTAATAAATGAACCCACAGCAGCAGCTATGGCCTATGGTCTCCACAAGGCTGATGTCTTTCACGTCTTGGTGATAGATTTGGGCGGAGGAACTCTAGATGTGTCATTACTGAATAAACAAGGAGGAATGTTTCTAACCAGGGCAATGTCTGGTAAGAAAAATATAGAGAGAGTTAAAGAGGTTTGGACACATTAGCATATCTAATGTGTGAAGTGTTTAATTTTTTTTTTTTTTTCAGTATTCTTTGACTTCATTTTGGTAATCTGTATATATAATTTTATGCTGCCACTTATATGTATTTACAAAAAATGATTGTGCATCCTGTAAGTCAGATAAATACACTGCCAGTGGTAGCTCACTGAGTCAATGCTTTTCATGGCTATAGTAAAGGGAACAGAAGGAAAGAAATTCTTTTAAAATGAAGGGTGATCAGTTGATTTCATTAGGTAATCTGTTTCACAAAATAGATATCTTTAGTATTCTTTAGGAAGTGATAGGATTTTGCACTCTAAATCTTTTTAAGAGATTTTTGTTTTAATTTAGCTTAAGGGATGAATAAGCCTGTTTGAAAAGTGGAGCTGTAAGTTATAAGTAGTCTAACTTCTGCATTTGTCTTCCTCCTAACTGGACTCTCTTTAGAATCAAGTTTAGTGCAGGGGATTTATAATCCATTACTCTTTTCCTTTTAAGTCATTTTTTCTGCTTTTCTGCTCCTAACCATATAAGCAAAGGATTTTTTTTTTAAAGATAAAATGCCTGCTGGTACATTTTAATTGTAAGAAGGACTTTCTTGTATTGAATAATGATATTTAGTGTTTCTAAATTGTTACTTAAAAGTCAATCTGTGTTCTCAATCTATTTTCTGAAAAAATATTTGATATCATTAAGAGATATTTCCTTTTATATCATTTAAAAAAACCCAGATGTGCACTGTTTTTTTTGTTTGTTTTTTTGTTGTTGTTGTGTTTGTTTGTTTTGTGTGTGTGTGTGTGTGTGTGTGTGTTTATAAGTAGGAATATAGCCGGAGGAAAGTATTGGTAATTTTCCTGGGGCTGGGATGTGGAAAGGCATGGAGGTCTTTTTTTTTTTTTTGGTTCTTAGGAAGGGAAAGAGAGAGAAACATTGATGTGAGATAGAAACATCAATTGGCTGCCTCCTGCATACACCCCCACCAGGGATCGAACCTGCAACCTGGGTACATGGCCTGACGGGGACAGGAAATGAAACCCGCCACTTCTGATGTATAGAACAATGCTCTACATCAGCCATGGCTGCACTGTTTTTTTCATAGTACACATTCGAGTTAAAGTCATCTCAACCCTGTTATTTTTAATCATTCTTTGTATGAATAAAATCTTAATATCTTCAATACAGACTTTGTTATTCCAATAAAATTGTATTTATACATACATGCTAAATAAGTACATGTTTACACACATATATGAATAACTATAATATAAACTCTTATTTTTAACTTAGGAAACAATAAACTTGGAGGACAGGACTTCAATCAGAGATTGCTTCAGTACTTATATAAACAGATCTATCAAACATACGGCTTCCTACCCTCTAGGAAAGAGGAAATTCACAGATTAAGACAAGCTGTGGAAATGGTAAAATTAAATCTGACTCTTCATCAATCTGCTCAAATGTCAGTGTTACTAACAGTAGAGGAAAAGGACAAGAAGGAAACTCCGAGTAGTGACACTGAATTGTCAAAGGACAGACTGTCCCCAGCAGATGGCCACCATGTGAGCAGCATGTTTGGAGCTGGCCTTTCTGAAAAGAAAAGTGGAGAAAGTCAGGTTTTATTTGAAACAGAAATATCACGGGAGCTCTTTGACACCCTAAATGAAGATCTCTTCCAGAAAATTCTGGTACCCATTCAGCAAGTATTGAAAGAAGGCCATCTGGAAAAGACTGAAGTTGATGAGGTGGTATTGGTTGGGGGCTCTACTCGTATTCCTCGAATCCGTCAAGTCATTCAGGAGTTTTTTGGAAAGGATCCCAACACGTCTGTAGACCCTGACCTGGCAGTGGTGACGGGAGTGGCTATCCAAGCAGGAATTGATGGAGGTTCTTGGCCTCTTCAAGTCAGTGCTTTAGAAATTCCCAATAAGCATTTACAAAAAACCAATTTCAACTGAATTATGGAGGAATGATTATTTATGATCTTATTAGACCACCACCTCAAAAAAAAAAAAAGTGTCTAAACTATCTCAAAAATTTACCTAAAAGGCAACATTCAGATATATAAAATTTACATAACATTTGTTTTAAGATTTAATGTGACCAGATTGATCCTATTTGATTTTGGAGAGATCCCATTCCTACAAATACATCTAAAATGATAGAATAGGAGCATGGATGGCTATATTTTCTGGATTCTGGAAGTAGATAACTATATGCACTTAAAATTGTTTTCTGTGAACATTGTCTAGTGCCAATTAATTTACTTGATTATCACATGTAACTAATAATTTGAACTATACTTGAAGGACAGTGTTGATGTCAGGTATTAGCATTGGCTGGGAGATAGAAGTATTAATATAAGCTATATATGTGATATTCAATAATTGCCATATTATATAATAAAATTACTTTCACAGATTCAGTACCCCATTATGTATCTATTCATGTAACCTGCATTCTCCAGATTTTCAAAATATATTCATTGGATATATTTCTCTTTCTGAAATAACTACAGATTTATTCAAATGTTCCAATACCATATAGTAGAAATACCTAATTTATATATTCTAGTTCCTTTATCTGCTGTGCATCATTCTCTGCTTGGATTTCCATGATTCTGCCTGGTTAGCAAACAATGGGGAATTTTTAATAGCCTTTTTAAAATACATTAATGTGACAATAAAACCATCCTTACTATCAGTTTTTGTTATTCAAGATTTTTTCAGACATTGATAAAAAACTAGCTACAGTATTTGTTTTATGTTTTTGTTTTGTTTCTTTTCTTATTTTCAGTTAGTCCTGGATAATGTAGCTGGTATTTGATTCAGTTTTACTGAGATTTTTCTCCATATTTAGTTTCGAATGAGGAAAAATATGCTCACTTATAAAAACCTTGCTATTATTTCCTACTGTCATTTTTAAAATAGTTCCACTTGGACAATTTTTAGCCTTAAGGTTGGTGTATGAAGAGATAAAAAGATCTGTGAATATTGGAAGTAATGTGGAAATCTAATACAGAAGGCAATGTGAAAAAAATTTCTACTAATCAGCATTAGTAGTTTTGTTTTGGTCTGTTTCCTTTTAGGAAAGCTATAGGGACCAAGAAAGAAAATATAGCAGTTTTGTTTCTGTGATGCCCATATTTTTTCCTTAACAGAGGCATGCTTCAGATTATTATTAAAAAATTATACTCTGGTCAATATTTTTATTAAATTTTACCTGCTTTATCCATTGTTGAATTTGACAGGATGTTGAATTTTCAGTTCTTGAAAAAGAACTAAGTAAACTCATTTCAGCAACATCAGAACATTTCAACTTCTCAATAAAAAGCTAAATGTTAACACTTTTTTTGCAGATCTAAAAAACTTTCTTAGCAATGAAATTTCAAACACTTTTGTGTACAGAAAATATCTGAAGTAGGTAGATAGAAAAATATAAAATGTTCGTTTATGTATTTCATTTAGAACTAATGGAGAAATGCCAAAGATGAAACCTTCACTGCATTATGAAAATATTCAAGTGTTCTCTTGGACTTCATATAAATCTTTAATAGATTTTAGAATTGAAAACAATCTTTTTATGAAGCTCTTTAAAGTGTCCAATTTCTCAAAATCTCTACATATAGAATCAGTTTTAACCTAAAGCATTTTAAGATTTTTTTAAAAACTTGAATTTCTCCAAAATATGAGATAGTTGAGGACAATCTGATCATATTTTTTAGAGGAAACAATTTGCAAAATAGGGCAATGAATCTCATAATCTAAAATTGGAATTTAAATAACTTGATTGTAATTATGATGGCAGTGTTGGAATTGGGCAATAGTTTAACATATTCTCTAGTATAGTTTCAACTTTAAAAGATGAAGTAATGTCTGTCTTCCATCATTTTACCAGGCTATAAATAAATAGACATCAATGTAGCTTATTTAAAAGATAAAAATGGATTCTGAAAGTGATCATTTATATATAATAATCTGAAGACATTCTTCATAAAACAAACATTACATTTTAGCTGTATATCTAGCTAGTGTTTTTTGAGGTATATAACTTTTAAAATATTAGATGTCTTGTATAATTAGATTATGTGAATGAGTAATTTATTTTGTATCAGGAATGTTTTGGTACTGTGTTTTCACTCAAACCACTGATGTATCTACGGATATTACTGTGTAACATGTATTGTACATAACAGATTGTGCCTCTTAAATTTGTGTGTATACAGGTTATTCATATTTTAATGTAAATAAATATGACTTTGCAGTTTGTTTTAAGCTATATACTCTATTTTCTTCCATTTAGGACTAGGCCTGAGTCCTTTTCTGAGGTATATAAATAAGAAAGGAAGTGGGGATAGAGCTGACCTGATGCCCATGGCTTGTAACCTCAACAGCTGTTTCCTAGTTCCCTGCATCCTGGTTGTCTCTGAAATTGCTTACTTTTCTGCTTATTTTCCTGACTTAGAAGTATATTATATAAACACTGTGTCCATAATTCTGAATACCAGTTCATGACTCCTAACTATAGTGGAGCCAACACCTAAACTAATCTAGTTGGTTAATAAATAATCCTGCATAGTAGGCTACTGTAATCCTTTGGTTGATGGTTAATACTTACAATTTTCTAATAAATTCTGATAAATTTTGTACAAAAATATTTTTAGAAAAGTTTATTATATTACTGTAGTCTTTTCAAATGAGCCCTTAAATAAAGATAGTAAACTTGACTCTTCATTGCTAATTCCTGTGATTCCTTCATTGTTATTTTAACTACCATTACTGAGGAACTCAAATACATGAGGAAATATAGAGACATTTTCATATTTATTTCACTTAACATGTATACAGTTCCTCATTGGGGTAGGCAGCCTCTAATGAGGCTTCTTATGATCCCAGCCTCCCAGCAAGATTTAACGACTCACTGCTAATGATCAGAATAGGGCAGAAGTGCTTCAGATGTCACTTCTGAAACTGGATTATAATAAGACTGGTTTCTCTGTTGGATGCATGCACTCTCACTTGCTGTAAAGAAGACCAGGCTATTCAGATGGTAAATACAGATAGGGAATAAGCCCTGGAATATGAGAGTCATATGTAGGTGAACAGGCATAACCCAGCCAATACCACCTTCTAACTATGTGAGAGCCTGACCCTTCTCTAGGCAGAGCTCCAGATGATTCAGCCACAGTTGAAATTTGAATGTAATCTCATGAGAGATCTTAAAGCAGAATCTCCCAGCTAAGTGATTTCCAGATTCCTGATTCATGTAAACACATAATACATTTTTATTTTAAGCTACTGAATATTTTGTTTTTCAGCAATAGATAATAGAATGTTTACTATGTACCAAGACTGTTCTAAATATGTTAGTAATACTAACCAATTCAGTTTTATTTTTGCAAATTCATGAGTAGGTGCTATTATCCCCATTTTCAGATAGGGAAATTAAAAGCATGGATCTAATTTCCCTAGTATTATTCAGCTAATAAGTAGAATCACGATTCTTTTCCAGTCAGTGCTTAACCCCAATAATGTGCTTCCTTAGACAACCCATAATACACCCCCATAGTACTTTTTCTGTTCAGTATTAAACTGTTGGATAGTATCCATGAAAGACCTTTCATTTACCAGATGTTAAAATTGAAGGTTTAGTGTTATTTAATCCTTTCCATTTCTGACAAGCAAAGATTTTATAAATAGAAAATAGAGATAATAGTACTACTTTGTTGGTTTTTTGTGAGTGGCACATAGAAAATGCTAAATATTATCAATGAATGGAAATGGTAGAAAGAAAAGGAAATGAACAAAGAAGCTCAGTGGCTTGCCAATTTTTCATGGGATTGTAAGAAAATGCCAGAACAAAATTCGTTAATATTTTCCCTGATATTCTCAAGATCCTGATTCTCTAGGTCTAAAATTTCTGTAAGTTATTGAAAATTCTCCTGATAAAATGTGAAAGAATAAATTTGACTTGGTAAAACATTTATTTACTTGTGTAAAGAAGAAATGCTTTGACTCACATTAAGTTATTTGGATGTCAAAGCAGGAACAAATGGAGCGTGTTTTACACTCATTAACTATTATTTGGTTTACCTAAAATACCTTCTAAAATATTTCAAATTATATAGTACTTGTAGCTTTATAACATATTACTGTATATTTATTTATATATAAAACACATAAAGACACATTTCTCCTGTTGAGTTCATCTGGTCACATTAAATTTTCTAACATGGCTCATATAGTAATGGAAACTGGAAATTGTGCTATTAGTTGTAATGACTAACCCTCTGTCTCCTAAATTGCTAATATAATATTGTCACAATAATAAAGACTTAGTGGCAAAAAGTAGTAGTGGCAGACCCTGCTAAATGCTATTGCAATATATTTTCTAATCATTCTTCTAGAACCCAGTTGTTTTTTTTTTTTTTTTTTTTTTTTTTTTTTTTTTTTTTTTTTTTTTTTTTGGAGCAGCAACAATCTACTTCTTTATAACTCTTTCCCGGCTTCTTTTGCAGCTAAGAATAGTTACATGACATAATTCTGACTGCTGAGATATAAGCATAAATTACTGGGTAGAAACCATAGGCTGTTTTTTATTTTTTAAGTTTGCACATTTGGATCATGCAAACATCTTGCTCCTCACCATTCCTTTCTTCTTGGAATGTAGACATGATGCTGTCAGATAAAGCAACGAGATTGCAATTACCAACCAGCAGACATGCAATGGATGGTTGAGCAAAGGATAGAAGCAGCCCAGCGGGGTTATGGAGCTACTCTAGCCAACTTTGTGCTCTCTACCTTAGGACTTCTTTCTACCTGAGAAAAATAAGCCTCTTATTTGTTTACATTTCTTCTTTGGCTTTCTTTCTTCCTTGTGTTTTTAAACTTCTGACCCTAATTTTGAGGTTAAAATTTGGTTAAATTGTCATTTGTTGAGCTTCTGCTTCTAGCCAAGATGGAATAAAAAGGAAATAATCCAACTAAAAAATCAGATAATATATAAAACAAGTTTCAAGACCATACGGTACACATTTGAAGCAAACATTAATTCTTGTCTATTATTGCTGCAAAATTATAGATATAGCAATACAGGAAAAGCAGGAGGCTTTTCTGTAATACCTGGAAAAGTTTGCACTATTGCTCAGAAGAGAGAACCAGAAGCAGATGCTCAGAGGAAATTAGTGGTGACTGGAGTTGCATTAAAATGTATGACTACTTCCCAATGAATTCCACTGTCACACATTCCAGATCATCATTTTAGTCTTACTCTCTGATCACATTACATTTTCTGCTATGTATATGAGTTGAAAATAGCAATAAACCAAAAATTATTCACAAGTGTAGTAATAACGACATGAGTTTTATAATCATGAATTAAAAAATTGATTCTAGCCCTAACTGGTTTGGCTCAGTGGATAGAGCATCGGCCTGAGGACACAAGGGTCCCGGGTTCGATTCCGATCAAGGGCATGTACCTTGGTTGCGGGCACATCCCCAGCGGGGGGTGTGCAGGAGGCAGCTGATCGATGTTTCTCTCATCGATGTTTCTAACTCTCTCTTCCTCTCCCTTCCTCTCTGTGAAAAATCAATAAAATATATTTTAAAAAATTGATTCTATATCAGTTCCCTTGGCACATAAAGAATGCATGTGTCACTTCTAAATGTTTTGGAGCAAAGGTTTTTCAAATTTTTCACAAACATTTTTCAATTTATGAACTAATTTTAACATTGCCTATATGATTACTTATTAATTTTATTTTTTATCTTATTTCATTGTTGACAGTATTACAGATTTTCTCCCTTTTTGCCCCTCTCCACCCAACCCCTACTCCACCCCAGGCCTCCTATCCCATGCCATTGTCTGTGTCCATGGGTTATGCATATATGCATATATGTTGTTTGGTTAATCTCTTCCTGTCTCCTACTCTTAACCCCTCTCCCACTGAGTTTTGTTATTCTGTTCCATGCTTCCATACCTCTGGACATATTTCATTCATCAGTTTATTTTGTTCTTTAAATTCCACTTAAAAGTGAGATCATGTGATACTTGTCTTTCTCTAACTGGCTTATTTTGCTTAGCATAAGAGTCTCTAGATCCATTCATGCTGTCTCAAAGGGTAAAAGATCCCTCTGTTTTACAGCTGCATAGTATTCCACTGTATAAATGTACCACAGCTCTTTTATTCACTTATCTACTAATGGGCACTTGGGAGATTTCCAGATCTTAGCCATTGTAAATAACACTGCTATGTACATAGGGATACATATATACTTTCTGATTGGTGTTTTGGGATTATTAGGATATATTCCCAGAAGTGGGATTGCTGAGTCAAACAGATTCATTTTTAATTTTTTAAAATCTTTATTGTTGAAAGTATTTCATATATCCCCTTTTTCCCCCCATTAACCCGCTCTAGCCCACCCTCGCCTGCTGCCTCAGTCGTTCACCATCCTACTGTCTGTGTCCATGGGTTATGTATATATGCATACAGGGTCTTTGGTTGATTACCTCCCACCCACCCACCCTCCCGCACATTCCCTCCAAGATTCCTCACTCTGTTCCATGCTTCAATGTCTCTGGATTGACTCTGTTTATCAGTTTATTTTGTTAATTAGATTCCACATATGGGTGAGATCATGTGACACTTATCTTTCTCTGACTGACTTATTTCACTTAGCATGATACTCTCCAGGTCCCTCCAGGCTGTCTCAAAGGGTAAGAGATTCTTATTTTTCAGTGCTGCATAGTATTCCATGGAATAAATGTACCACAGCTTTTTTATCCACTCATCTACTGATGGGCACTTGGGCTGTTTCCAGATCTTAGCTATTGTAAATTGTGCTGCTATGAACATACGGGTGCATACATTCTTTCTGATCAGTGTTTTGGGGTTTCTAGGATATATTCCCAGAAGAGAGATAGCTGGGTCAATCAGAAGTGCCATTTTTAATTTTTTGAGGAAACTCCATATGGTTTTTCATAGCGGCTGCACCAATCTGCATACCCACCAGCAGTGAACCAGTGTTCCCTTTTCTCCACATTCTCACCAGTACTTGTTGTTTTTTGATGATAACCATTCTGACAGGCTTGAGGTGATATCTCATTGTTGTTTTAATTTGTATTTCTCTGATGATTGGTGACTTTGAGCATTTTTTCATTATGTTGGCTATTTGTATGTGCTCTTTGGAGAAATGTCTATTCAGGTCTTCTGCCCATGTTTTTAATTGGATTGTTTGTCTTCCTTTTGTTGAGTTGTATGAGTACTTTATATATTCTGGATATTAACCCCTTATCAGATGTATCATTGGCAAATATGTTCTTCCATCCAGTGGGTTCCTTTTTAATTTTGATGGTGGTTCCTTTTGCTGTGGTTTCTTTTTCTTTTTATTTGGATGTAATTCCATTTGTTTATTTTCTCCTTAGTTTCCTTTGCCCTGGGAGATGTATCCATAAACATATTGCTACATGAGATGTCTGAGATTTTACTGCCTATGTTTTCTTCTAAGATTCCTATAGTTTTATACCTTACATTTAAGTCTTTTATCCACTTTGAGTTTATTCTTGGTGTAAGTTGGTGGTCTAGTTTCATCTTTTTGCATACGTCTGTCCAGTTTTCCCAACATTTGTTGAAGACTGTCTTTTACTCCCTTGAATGTTCTTGCCTCCTTTGTCAAATATCAATTGACCATAATGGTGTGGGTCAATTTTGGAGTCTCTGTTCTGATCCATTGGTCTATATACCTGTACCAGTGCTAATACCAGACTGTTTTGGTTATAATGGCTTTGTAGTATAGTTTGATATGCAGCATTCTGATCCCTCCTGCTTCATTATTCTTTCTCAACATTGCTGCAACTATTTGGTGTATTTTATGGTTTCATATAAATATTAGAGTATTTGTTTTGTGAAGTATGCCATTGGTATTTTATTAGGAATTGTGTTGAATCTATAGATTGCTTTAGGTAGTATAGACATTTTAATGATCCCAATTCATAAACATGTATTACACTTTCATTTGTTTGTATTTTCCTTTATTTCTCTTTTTAATGTCTTAGAGTTTTCCAAGTACATGTCTTTTACTTGGTTAATTTTATTCTTGAGTATCTTATTTTTTGTTATTGTTGTTACAATGGAAAACGTAGGATTGCTTTTTACTTTCCCTTTCTGAGAGTTCATTATTGGTGTATAAAAATACCATTGATTTGTGGATGTTTATTTTTTATCCTGCTACTTTGCCAAATTAATTTTTTAAGTCTAGTAGTTTCTTGGTGGAATCTTTAAGGTTTTCTATGTACAATATCATGCCATATGTGAATAATGACAGTTTTATCTCTTCCTTTTTAATTTGGATGCCTTTCATCTCTTCTTCTTGTCTGATTACTGTGGCTAGGACTTCCAGTACTATGTTGAATAAGAGTGGTGAGAGTAGACATCCTTGTCTTGTTATTTTTTTTAAATTGCTTTATTGGTTAAGGTGTTACATATGTGTCCTTATTTCCCCTTTGCCCCTCCATCCATCCCCCCACTCATGCCCTCACCCCCCTGTTGTCTGTGTCCATTGGTTAGGTTTATATGCATGCATAAAAGTTCTTTGGTTGATCTCTCCCCCTTATCCTCACCCTCCCCTACCTTCCCTCTGAGGTTTGATGGTCTGACTTGTTCTTTTTCTTAAGGGAAACGCTTTTAGATTTTGCCCATTGCGTATAATGTTGGCTGTAGGTTTGTCATATATGGCCTTTATTATTTTGAAGTAGGATCCCTTTATTCCCATTTTACTGAGTGTTTTTATGAAAGCAAGGGTACTGGATTTTGTGGAATACTTTTTTTTTTTGCATCTATTGATATGATCATGTGCCTTTTATCTTTGAGTTTGTTTATGTGATGTATCACATTTATTGATTTGTGAATATTGTACCAGCCTTGCATCCCCAGAATAAATCCCACTTGATCACTGTGTATGATATTTGTAATATATTGCTGAATCTGATATGCTAATATTTTATTGAGGATTTTAGCATCTGTGTTCTTTCTTTAGAGTGGCTTTATCTGGCTTAGGAATTAGGATAATGCTAGCTTTGTAAAAAGAGCTTGGAAGTGTTCCTTCCTCTTGAATTTTTTGGAATAGTTTGAGGAGGATAGGTGTTAGTTCTTTTTGAATGTTTGGTAAAATTCACCTGTAAATCCATCTGGCCCAGAACTTTTGTTTGCTGGAAGTTTTTAAATTACTGCTTCAATTTCATCAGCTGTTATTGGCCTACTCAGGTTTTTTGATTTTTCTTGATTAAGTTTTGGAAGATTGTATGTTTCTAGGAATTTGTTTCACCCAGCTTGTCCAGTTTGTTGACGTATAGTTGTCATAGTATTGCTTACAATCCTTTGTATTTCTGTGGTGTCCATTGTTATATCACCTCTTTCATTTCTGATTTTATTTATTTGGGTCCTTTCTCTTTGTTTCTTGATGAGTCTGGCTAGGAGTTCATGAATCTTGTTTATCTTTTCAAAGAACCAACTCTTGGATTTATTGATATTTTGTACATTTTTTTAAAAGTCGCTGTGTCATTTATTTCCACTCTGATCTTTATTATTCCCTTCTTTCTACTTCCTCTGGACTTTTCTTGCTGTTCTCATACTAATTCATTCAGCTTTAGGGTTAGATAGTTTAATAATCCTTTTCTTGTTTTTAAGGTAGTCCTCTAGTGCTATGAACTTCCTCTCAGGACTGCTTTCACCATGTCCCATGGGTTTTGGGTGGTTGTGTGTTTATTTTCATTTGTTTCCAGGAAGCTTTTAATTTCTTGCTTGATCTCATTGGTAACCCATTCATTGTTTAATAACATGCTATTTAGCCTCCACGTATTTGAGTGTTTTTTATTGCAGTTGATTTCTAACTTCTTGCCATTGTTATTTGAGAAGATGCTTAATACTATATCAATCTTCTTGAATTTGTATAGACTTGTTTTGTGCCTACCATGTGGGCTATCTTTGAGATGTTTCATGTGTACTTGAGAAGAATGTATATTCTGTTGCTTTGGGGTTAAATGTTTTATAAATATTGGTTAGATCCATCTAATCTACTGTACCATTTAAGGCCCCTGTTTCCTTGTTAATTTTTTTAAAAATATATTTTATTGATTTTTTTACAGAGAGGAAGGGAGAGGGATAGAGAGTTAGAAACATCCATGAGAGAGAAACATCGATCAGCTGCCTCCTGCACAACCCCTACTGGGGATGTGCCTGCAACCAAGGTACATGCCTTTGGCCGGAATCAAACTTGGGAATCTTCAGTCTGCAGGCTGACATTTATCCACTGAGCCAAACTGGTCAGGGCTCCTTGTTAATTTTTTGTCTGGAAGATTTATCCAGTCATGTCAGTGGGGAGATAAAGACTCCTACTATGACTGTATTGTTGTCAATTTCTCTCTTCAAGTTCATCAAGTGTTGTTTTTTTTGTTTTGTTTTGCTTTGTTTTGTTTTGTGTTTTTTTGTTTTTTGGTTTTTTTTTTT